>NC_092131.1:47243294-47868294 GCF_043159975.1 Macaca nemestrina
CAATTTAAACTTTGAAATATTTGCTGTTAAATTTCCTCATCAGTCCTTTCATACCTTTAGGCTAAATTGCTATGAATCACTTGATACCTAAAAGGGAATTCAGAATCTATGTACTTCAAATCCTGAGAAAAAATTCATAACCTACCTCCTCAACAAAGTGCTTTTGGAATATGAAGCAAAATAATTCATCCACAGGTAGAGAAGTGATGGCCTAGGAGCAGGTATTAAAACATTATGAAGAGACAGTGGACTTTCAGAAGAAAAGATGTTGCCCTCAAAATTTTAAAAAGCATGTTTACCCATTTTTTCATTATCTTAGAACTCAAAATTAATGTCTAATCAATCTTCTGTTGGCTATTATCATTTAGCATAGCAATTTTCAACTAACAAGCAAATAATATAAGGTACAAATTCAAATAGTATATTTAAGTCCATTCTGAGTCAGAAAAACAGAGCTGTGTAAAAACAAATATTTGTACGCAAGGGAAAAGGAAAGAGTTAATAATTAAATAAAGCTGTGCCAGAAAAACACACTTTCAAAAAAAAGGGTTTGTATCCTCCTGACAGACAGCAAGGACCACGGAATCTATCCAGTTTTCCTTTTTGCCCCTTTGCCAGAAAACTCCTAAGCCAAATTTAAATCCTTTATGGAATAATACTATATTTTCTAGAAAGAGGTTGGAAATATATGAAGGAACATAGAAAGAAAATAACATTCATTAGGGTTTTTGCAATGTAGGTATTATTTTCCTTACTACATAGATGAGGGCACTAGGCATGGAGAAGTCGAATAACTGGCTTAAAATCATATAGCTAGTAAAAATTCACCATTATCCTGTGAATCCCATATACCTGAGACAGGACTCAGTCAATTTAGGAAGTTTATTTTGCCAAAGTTAAGGACACACCCTCAGGAGGTCCTGATGACATGTTCCCAAGTGGTCAAGTTCAGCTTGCTTTTATACATTTTATATTGATAATCATGATATAGATTTTATATTAATAATATGTGTAAGATGTACATCGATTCAGTCCAATAAAGTGGGACAAGTCGAAGTGGGGGCTTCCAGGTTAGAAGTAGATGAGAGACAAAAGGTTGGATTCTTTTGAGTCCTTCATCAGCCTTCCACTGAATACACAATTTAGTCTGGCTCAGTGAATCTGCATTTTTACATAAACAATAGGGCAGAGGAAGCAATCAGAGATTCATTTGTCTCAGAGGAGCACCAGAGGAATGACTTTCAATAGCATGGGAGGCAGGTTTGCACTAAGCAGTTTCCAGCTTGACTTTTCCCTTTAGCTTAGTGATTTGGGGGTCCCAGGATTTATTTTCCTGTCACAGTCCTCTTCATACTCTACATTTTATCCTTCAATCTTATTCTTACAATTTTTACAATGACCTATGAAAATAATCATCCTAAGTATCTATTTCTAGCCTAAAAATCTCTCCTAAATTCCTATTACACACTGCCTACTGCACAATTACTCTTTGATATACCACAAGTTACCTCAAACTCAACATACTCAAAACCAATATTCTTCTGTCTGTGGCAGATACACCAACTTTGTGCATAAACATTCATATACTATGGTGAAAACAGAAAAAAAAAAGAAAAAGAAACAAGTAACTCTATTACAAAAGCATACTTTGAATACTATCATAAGCTTTCAGCCAATGAGCAACAGCTCAACAAATTATACTACATACTCCTAGTCAGCATATGTTAATAACACATCATACTCCAAATGCTCTAAGCCAAGAACATTTTCTGAAATATGTGGACTACTCTTCTGTAGTCATTATTTCTGCCACTGATGAATAGTTTTATCCTGGAATAGCTAAAAAGGGTGTGCATGTGATGGTGCTGGATGTTAAGATTTAAGACATTAGAGGCTCAAAGCCCCTTCAGGGATACGGTTGAGGAAACAAGGTAAAACATAACTTAGAAATTGGGAGGGAAAAGTCTGTCTGACTTTATGAAGGGCTTCAGAAATAATACTGCAGACTGGGAGAACTGACAATTACAGGCATGCCTCATTTTATTGCGAATTGCCTTACTGGGCTTTGCAGATATTTCATTTTTTACAAATTGAAGATTTGTGGCAACACTATCATGGAATGAGTCTATCAGCACCATTTTCCAACAGCATGTGCTTACTTCATGTCTCTGTTTCACATTTTGGTAATTCTCACAATATTTCAAACATTTTCACTACAGTTATATCTGTCATGGTGTTATGTGATCAGTGATCTTTCGTGTTACCATTTTAATTGTTTCAGGGCACCATGAAAAGCACCCATATAAAGACAGCAAACTCAATAAATGTTGTATGTACTCGAAGTGCTTCACCAACTGACTGTTCCTCCATCTCTCTCCCTCTTCTCAGACCCCCAGTCCTTGAGACACAACAATATTTAAATTAGGCCAATTAATAACCCTACAATGAACTCTTAGGTGTTCAAGTGGAAAAAAAAAAAAAAACAGTCACAGGTTTCTCACTTTAAATCAAAAGACAGAAATGACCAAGCTTCCTGAAGAGGGTGTGTCATAAGCTGAGACAGCCCAAAAGCTAGGCCAACTGCACCAGTTAGCCAAGTCATGAATGCAAAGGAAAAGTCCTTGAAGGAAATTAAAAGCACTGTGCCAATGAACACACAATGTTAAGAAAGAAAGCAAAACAGTCTTATCATTCATACAGAGAAGGTTTCAGTGGTCTAGATAAAAGATCAAACCAGCCACAACATTCCCTTAAACCAAAACCTAATCCAGATTCTAACCCCTAACTCTCTTCAATCCTGTGAAGGCTGAGAAAGGTGAGGAAGTTGCAGAAGAAAAGTCTGAAGCTAGCAGAGGTTGGTTCATGAAATTCAAGGAAAGATGCTGTTTCCATAACATAAAAGTGCACGGTGAAGCAGCAAGTGCTGATATGGAGGCTTCAGCAAGTTATCCCTAAGATCTATCTAAGATAATGATGAAGGTGGCTACACTGAAAAACAGACTTTTCAATGTAGATGAAACATCCTTCTATTGGAAGATGCCGTCTAGGACTTCCATAGATACAGAGCAGAAGCCAATGCCTGGTTTCAAAGCTTCAAAGGCAAGGCTGTCTTTTCAGGAGCTAGTGCAGCTGAAGACTAAATTGAAATCAATGCTCATTTGTCATTTTGGAAAATCATAAAGCCCTTAAATATTATGCTAAATCTATACTGCCTGTGTTCTAAAAAATGGAAGAATAAAGCCTGAATGATGGCACATCTATTTACAGCATGGTTTGCTTAATATTTGAACCCACTGTTGAGACCTATTGCTCAGAAAAAGATTCCTTCCAAAATGTTACTGCTCATTGACAATGAAACTGGTCACCTAAGACCTCTGATGGATATGTGCAAGGACATGAATGTTGTTTTCATGCCTGCTAAAGAGTGACATCCATTCAAAAGCCCATGGGTCAAGGAGTAATTTTGACATTGAAGTCTTGTTATTTAAGTAATACATGTCGCCGGGCGCGGTGGCTCAAGCCTGTAATCCCAGCACTTTGGGAGGCTGAGACGGGCGGATCACAAGGTCAGGAGATCGAGACCATCCTGGCTAACACGGTGAAACCCCGTCTCTACTAAAAAAATACAAAAAGCTAGCCGGGCGAGGTGGCGGGCGCCTGTAGTCCCAGCTACTTGGGAGGCTGAGGCAGGAGAATGGCGTGAACTCGGGAGGCGGAGCTTGCAGTGAGCTGAGATCCGGCCACTGCACTCCAGCCCGGGTGACAGAGCGAGACTCCGTCTCAAAAAAAAAAAAAAAAAAGTAATACATGTCATAATGCTGTAGCTGCTACAAACAATGATTCTTCTGATAGATCTGGGCAAAGCAAATTCAAAACCTTTTGGAAAGGATTCACCATTCTAGATGCCATTAAGAACATGTGTGATTCAGGAGAAAAGGTAAAAAATATTAACATTAAAAGGCATTTGGAATAGGTTGATTCCAATCCTCACAGATGACTTTTAGGGTCTGACTTCAGTAGAGAAAGTAACTGCAGATATGGCAGAAACAGCAAGAGAACTAGAAATTAGAAGTGGAGCCTGAAGATGTGACTGAATTGCTACAATCTCGTGATCAAACTTGAACAAATGAGGAGTTTTGGCTTCTTAGGGATGATTCTTGAGATAGAATCTACTCCTGGTGAAGATGCTGTGAACACTGTTGAAATGACCACAAGAGATTCAGAAATAGCATATACAGTTAGTTGATAAAGCTGTGGCAAGGTTTGGGATTGATTCCAATTTTGAGAGAAATTTTACAGTAAGTAAATGTTATCAAACAGCATCACGTGCTCCAGGGAAATCTTTCGTGAAAGGAAGAGTCAATAAATGCAACAAACTTCATTGTCTCATTTTAAGAAATCGCCAAGGCCACCCCAACCTTCAGCAACCACTATCCTGATCGGTCAGAAGCCATCAACATCTGGGCAAGACCTTCTACCAGCAAAAAGATTCTAGTCGCTTTCGAAGGCTCAGATGATTGTTAGCAATTTTTAGCAGTAAAGTATATTTTAATTAAGATATGCACACTTTTTTGAGTCATATTGATATTGTACACTTAATATACTACAGTATAGTGTAAACATAACTTTTATACGCACTAAGAAACCAAAAAGTTTGTGTGACACACTTTATTGTGCTACTCGCTTTATTGTGCTATTTGTTTCATTATGACATTTGCTTTACTGTGGTGGTCAGAAACCAAACCAGCAATATCTCTGAGGTATGTTTGTATATGAGTAATAAGGGAAAGTACCATGGCCACAGGAGCATTCAGGACTTTGGAGACTTGAAAGAATGATGTCCCACTAAACCAAGCTAGCATCTCCATAGAGACCTTTACAATTCTACCTTGGGGAAAGGAAGGGCAAATTCAACTAATACTCTGATTTCCATTAATGCAGGTCCTGCACTAAATAAGGCATGTCTTTACTTCCACCGTGATTCAAAGGAGCTAAAAATACATGTACCTAAGTATGTCCAAAAAGAATGTCAGCAATTACCTGAAAAGGCTACTATTAAAATGTTTCTCCCTTTTCCAAATCGGTATCTATAGATGCCAGATAGTCTTCATTTATTTCAACCAAAACATACAACAGACTCAACACAGAAGCAGTGTGAGAATCTAGTTTTCTTCTCTTAAGCCAACCATTTTAAAAAGATTTGCAAAAATGTAAAACAATGCTACTCATCTCATAAAATTTTTTTGTTTTGGAAAATATAGTTATGTTTCATAAAAATATATTGTTTGTGGTAACATGTAATAGGTTTATAATTTTTGATGAATAAATGAAGATTTCAAAGTTTCTGAATTTTAATTCCTAATATTATAAATGTTAACAGATATAACTTTCATAAATAAGAGGTCTTGAGGGTCATCAATAACTTCTAAAATTACAAAAGTTACTAACACCAAAAAGTCTGAGAACCACTGTTACATGTGACCAATAAAAGATTACTTATAATGAACAAATGAACTCAAAGGAATGCAATCATAATTTAAGTGTTCCCCAAACTACCCAAGCCATTAAGATTTTCTCATTTATTAGTACTGAGTAAAATATTTTTTAGATTTTCCACTGTTTCTATTGTTCTAGCTCTCTCTTCATTTCTTAGTTTGCTTTTCTACCTCTTTCTCTTGATTAGATATGCTACACGTTTGTCTAAGTTGTATAAAGGCCCTTTTAAAAAATCACTAAAAGGACCTCGAATTTCATAACTTTTGTGTTTTTTCCAATTTACTAATTTCTACTTTTCTATTATTTATTTTATTCAATTTTTCTTAATTACATTTTGTTTCTATTTCTTGGAGTTTAACACTGGGTTTATTTTCTTTATTTCACTCTTCATAGCCACAACAGAGTTTGTACTTTTCTACTATTTTTAAGAGGCCATTAAAAAATATATATAATCCACTTTTTAGCTATTTCTTCTAGGTCTACATTTATCAAGCATCCATTATTATGACCTTTTAAATAGAATAAAAATAACAACTAGTCAAGATGTTATTTCTATTCATTAGCTCCTCAAATATTTAAGCTAAACAGTTGGCTACCCTCTCAGTACTATGTCAGGTGCCTTGTCAAATGCAAAGCTGAACCCTCAAATGTTTGATGAGTACAAGAATATACATTCTTGTGAATGAATTCAAAAACAGTTGATACTAGCAAATAATTATAGATTGATTATATAAGCTATACAAAGCAGATGTATGAGAATAAACTATCATCTCTTACCTCAAC
Organism: Macaca nemestrina; assembly: GCF_043159975.1. NCBI lineage: Eukaryota > Metazoa > Chordata > Mammalia > Primates > Cercopithecidae > Macaca > Macaca nemestrina. The sequence goes on from NC_092131.1 coordinate 47,249,574, forward strand.
AACGGAAAATTCCAGAAATCCATATGTGGGGCTATTAAGGCAAGAACTGTATTTGTTTTATGACAAGGAATGCTTAACTCAAGGTGAAATAGTTCTAAAAATACAATGTTCTCATTTTTGTTTTCTTGAAAGCAAAGTATATCAATGTTTGCTCAACATTTGCTAATATTTTCAATTAATCATTTTAAATCCCTAATAAACACTAGGGAAAATCAATTAATAAAATAACAGACAAGTTTGACACCCATTCCCCAGATTGTTTCAAAACCTAAGTCATATTTGTAATATTTTTATTTTTCTGATTAGTAAGGACATTTTTTAATTACACTGATAAAGAGGGGGAAATGGAAACCTTTTAACAAATCAAATGGCCACCCAACAATCAACTTAATTAAATGAGTTACTACATATAAAAGAACTTAAATCAGTTCCCGATTACACAGTAAATGTTCAAGGAGTGCTAGCTGGTTGGGCGTGGTGGCTCACACCTGTAATCCCAGCACTTTGGGAGGCCAAGGCAGGAGGATCACCTGAGGTCAGGGGTTTGAGACCAGCCTGTCCAACATAGTGAAATCCCATCTCTACTAAAAATACAAAAATTATCTGGGTGTGGTGATACACACCTGTAGTCCCAGCTACTCAGAGGCTGAGACACAAGAATTGCTTGAACTTGGGAGCCAGAGGTTGCAGTGAGCTGAGATCACACCACTGTACTCCAGTCTAGTCAACAGAGTTGAGACTCGGTCTCAAAAAAAAAAAAGGTGTTAGCTATAGCTACACATTTATCAAGTCCTTTCCACCTGACCAAAGAATTCTTACACTGTCCAGAAACTAACTGTAAAAAGAATATTTTCGTTGCCTGGCGTGGTGGCTCATGCCTGTAATCCCAGCACTTTGGGAAGCTGAGGTGGGTGGATCACAAAGTCAGGAGTTCGAGACCAGCCTGGCCAACATGTAGAAAACCCATCTCTACTAAAAATACAAAAATTAGCCAGGCAGAGTGGCAGGTGCCTGTAATCCTGGGAGGCTGAGGCAGGCGACCTGCTTGAACCCGGGAGGCGGAGGTTGCAGTGAGCTGAGATCACGCCACTGCACTCCAGCCTGGGTGACAGAGCAAGACTCTGTCTTGCGGTGGGGGGAGGGCAGGAATATGCTCACCCTGGTGTGGTGGCTCACATCTATAATCCCAACACTTTGGAAGGCCACAGCAGGAGGATCATTTAAGTCCAGGAGTTCAAGACCAGCCTGAGCAACATAGCAAGACCCTCATCCCTATTTTTTTAAAAAAAATGTTTTTAGTTAGCTGGGTGGCTGGGCGTGGTGGCTCATGCCTGTAATCCCAGCACTTTGGGAGGCAGAGGCGGGTGGATCACCTGAGGTCAGGAGTTTGAGACCAGCCTGGCCAACATGGCAAAACCTCGCCTCTATTAAAAATACAAAAAAAAACTTAGCCAGGCGTGGTGGCACATACCTGTAATCCCAGCTACTAGGGAGGCTGAGGCAGGAGAATGGCTTGAACCAGGAGGCGGAGGTTGCAGTGAGCTGAGATCGTGTCACTGCACTCCAGCTTGGGCGACAGAGCAAGACTCCGTCTCAAAATAAATAAATAAAATAAAAAATAAAAGTAAATTAGCTGGGCACAGTGGCCTGTAGTCCCAGCTACTTGGGAGGCTGAAGTGCAAGGATCGCTTGAGCCCAGGAGGTCGGAGCTGCAGTTAGCTGTGATTGCGCCACTGCACTCCACCCTGGGTGACAGAGTGAGACCCTATCTCAAAAAATATGTATATATTTTGCTCTTTATTTAAAAGTAAAACTAAAAACAATTACATCTAGAAAAAAATTTTTTTAATCTCAAATGCTAAGCATTACTTCTGATGCTAAGAGTTCTTGAGCTATTATAGAAAAGACTTACAGAAAATATATGAGCAGAAGTTCCAGAATACGGGAGGGTAAGTTTACTAACTCCATTAATAAACACCAGCTTAGTGATTTAATTATTTACGTGTAGCCAACAGAATTTACAAAAAAAAAAAAAAAAAGAAACCTGGACCAAGAATACAAATATCTACGTAATCAGATCTCAGAATGAAGAAGAAAACCTCAAGTAAGGTTAGAGCTATTACCTGGGCTTATATTATCAAAACTTTGAAAGAAGATTTCTTTCTTTCAAAAAGATATCACAGCTAAACAAAACCATTGCTTACCTTCAAGAATTTTACAATAACCAGGCTGAGCGCAGTGGCTCAAAGTGATCCCAGCACTTTGGGGGGCCAAGGCAGGTGGATCACGAGGTCAGGAGTTCGTGACCAACCTGGCCAACATGGTGAAACCCCATCTCTACTAATAATACAAAAATTAGCCAGAAATTAGCCAGGTGCAGTAGCGGGTGCCTGTAATCCCAGCTACTTGGGAGGCTGAGGCAGGAGAATCACTTGAACCCAGGATGTGGAGATTGCATTGAGCCGAGATTGCACTACTGCACTCTAGCCTAGGCAACAAAGCAAGACTCTGTCTCAAAAAAAAAAAAAAAGAAATTAAAGAATTTAAGATAACCAAAGGTCAGGAAGGGTAGAAAGAAGCAAGGGATGAAGAGAGGTTAATGGGTACAAATATATATATACTTACAAGAAATAAGACCTGGTGTCCAATAGATTATCAGTAGGGTGACTATAATTAACATTAATCAATTATAAATATTAGAATAGTTAGAAGAGAATAATTCAAATGTTCCTAGCATAAAGAAGAGATAAATATTTAAGGTGATGGACCTCCCAATTACCTTGATTTGATTATATAAATGTATCAAATTATCACATGTACCTGAAAAATATGTTTAAATACATATCAATAACATCTAAATTTTTAATTTAAAATAAATTTGAGGCCTGCTCACTGCTGTTTTGAAATTAATTACAAGATAATTCACATATCAATAGTGATCCTTTCCCCTTCCAATATGAAGCATTATTTTCATTAATTTATTTTTTTTTTTTTTAGAGACAGGGTCTCACTTTGTTGCCCAGGCTAAAGAGGAGAGGTGCAACCATAGCTCACTATAAACGTTGAGCTCCTGGGCTCAGGCAATCTTCCTGCCTCAGCTTCCCAAGTAGCTAGTACTATAGCCATGGGCCACCACACTCAGCTAATTTTTTTTTTCTTTTCGTAGATAGGGGTTCTTGCTATGTTACCCTGGCTGGCCTCAAACCCCTGGCCTTGAGTGATCCTCCCACCTTGGCTTTTCAAAGTGCTGGGATTACAGACATGAGACACTGCACTGGACCTAAAGCATTATTTTTATAACAACAACAACAAAAAAAAATGCTTTGTGGAAGATGTCCTGTACACTTTCTTAAGGAGATGCAAAATTTACTACTTATTCTGCATAAACGCCAGTTAATATGCTATCATATGCAATATTCTAAACACTGGATACTTCACAGGTAATCTATTATATCTAATTTTACAGACAAAAAAGGTATAAATGTTATAGATTTATTTAATATTTTCATATTTTTTCAAATGTATTTATATTCACTTATTTTGTGAAATATCCAGAATAGGTAAATTCATAGAGACAGTAAGTGGACTAATTGTTGCTAGGGGCCAGAGGGAGGAAAGAATGGGGAATAACCATTTAATGGAGATGGAGTTTCCTTCTGTGGCAATAAAAACGTTTTTGTGCATTTGCAGTGTTGTGTAACCACCACTAGATAGAAGTGGTGGTTACACAACACTGCAAATGCACAAAATGCCACTGAACTGTTCACTTTAAAATGACTAATTTTGGGTTGGGTGCAGTGGCTCACACCTGTAATCCCTAACACTTCAGGAGGCCGAGGCAGGAGAATCACTTGAGCCCAGGAGTTCAAGTGCAGCTACAGTGAAGCATGATCATGCCACTGCACTCCAGTCTGGGCAAGAGAGTGAGACCCTGTCTCTAAAAAAAAAAAAATAAGATAAATAATAAATAAATAAAAATGGTTCATTTTATGTAATATGAATTCACTTCAATTTTTTAGAAAAACATTTAGAAAGCAAAGTTATACACTCTTAGTTTAAGATCAAGTTTTATGTATTCACTTACGATTTTCGACAAAGCAAAAAACCTAGATTCTTACTCTAATATTTGCTTGCTGCAGGCGACAAACATCTTTTGGTTGCCTCCCCAATATCTAAACAACCCTTCCCCTGTTAGACTACAAACTTCCCAATCATGCATTTTGGGTAGCTTTGATCCCACCCCCAAATCAAGAACTGGGCACTGACTGGTTTAAGCCAATCAATGAATGTCATCCTTCTGATTGCCATGGTTGGTTCAGAGATGAGCAGGCAATCAAATAGGCACCATTTAGATATGAGGAGATATTTGCTGAGACTATCTGGGGTAAAAAGCTTTCTCTCATTTCCTTTATTCCTGTAAGAGAAAGCATCCATTTTGTTTATCTAGAAGCATCTCTAGAACTCCAAACTTAGAAAGACAGCACTCTGAAGAGGATGGAGAAGGAAGTCAAGAAATAGAAAATGAAACAATGGTAACATTACTGAACTACTACATCTGGCCTCACTTGAAGATCACCCTATCTACGGCTGTACTTTTCAGTGAGTCAATAAGTTCTTCAAAATAGTTTGAGTTGAACTTCTATTAGTTGTAAACAGAAGCACCCAAAAATATATACTACCTATACAAGACCTTTGGAAAACTACCTCTCTGTCTTCAATTACCTTACCCATAAAAGCAATAACAATCTCTGAATTCAGTCTTTTCTGAAGATGTTATTAAAATGAGAAGACAAGTGAAAACAATGAAAAACTACCTACGTGTCCTATGATCGTGTCATGGAAGCTTTTTATTCTAGAATGTACTTCTTTAAATTATAAATTCAGCATTTACCACATAAAAGTTGGTCTTTTTACTAAAGGCAATGCTTTTGCTCTAGAATAAATTCCTTAAAAAGATAATTCTATCATTGAGCACATAAAAGTTAGTATTCTTACTAAAGACATAATCATGTAATTAGACTCTACACTGGTAATCAGAAGATGAGGTTTCTATCCCAGTCCTGTGTCTTATCACATTGGTACTTTGAGAAAGTCAAATTCTCATTTATAACATATATAAGGTTTTTTCCAAGTTTGATAATTCTAGATACCTCAAGTACATAAAAACATCTTACCTATAATGTGCTCCCACAATTTGAACTAATATTATATAATGATCTACAGTTGCCCTAATTTTATCTAAAATATGCAAAGTAATCCCTCCCCACAAAAAAAGCTGATTTTCCCACTGGATATTTAAAACAGGTTCTAAGCCAGGTACAGTGGTTTGTGCCTATAGTCCCAGCTACTGGAGCAAATAAGGTAGGAGGATTACTTGAGCCCAGGACTTTGAGTCCAGCCTAAGTAACATTATGAGACCCCATCTTAAAAATTAAAAAAACAGATTCTACTTATTCACATTGGTTTTGTTATTCTATCACTGCTTAATAGCTATAATCCTTAAATGGTCCATAATTTATTCTTCTTTTTTGCAAATGAAACCATGTCAAAAAACTAAAGGACTAAATAAATCTGAAAATAGTCTATTTTCTTTGGATGTTAGATATGCTAATAGCCAATCAGAGAATCTGGTCAAGACTGATTTATTCCAGAAGCTACAACATCTGTTTTGACAACCATCACTCTCATTATTTAAACAAAAGTCATATTAAAAAGAAAATCACCCCAGTGCAGTAGCTCACACCTGTAACCCCAGCACTTTGGGAGGCCAAGCTGGGAGGATCACTTGAGGCCAGGAGTTTGGGACCAGCCTGGGCAACATAGCAAGGCCCCATCCCTACAAAAAAATAAAAAATAAATACAAAAATTAGCCAAGCATGGTGGCACATGCCTGTGGTCCTATCAATTGAGGAGGCTGAGGCAGGAGGATTGCTTGAGCCCAGGAGTTCAAGGCTGTAGTGGGCTGTGATCATGCCACCGCACTCCAGCCTCAGTGACAGAGCAAAACCCGATCTCTAAAATACATTTTTTTTTTTTTTTTTTTAAGAAAAAAGAAAATTAGGCCGGGCGCGGTGGCTCATGCCTGTAATCTCAGCACTTTGGGAGGCCGAGACGGGCGGATCACGGGGTCTCTAACACGGTGAAACCCCGTCTCTACTAAAAATGCAAAACATTAGCCGGGTGCAGTGGCGGGCGCCTGTAGTCCCAGCTACATGGCAGGCTGAGGCAGGAGAATGGCGTGAACCCGGGAGGCGGAGCTTGCAGTGAGCCGAGATCGTGCCACTGCACTTCAGCCTGGGCGACAGAGCAAGACTCCGTCTCAAAAAAAAAAGAAAGAAAGAAAGAAAGAAACTTAGGCCGGGTGCAGTGGCTCACACCTGTAATCCCAGCACTTTGGGAGGGCGAGGCGGGCGGATCACCTGAGGTCAAGAGTTCAAGACCATCCTGACCAACACGGAGAGAAACCCCATCTCTACCAAAAATACAAAATTAGCCGGGCGTGGTGGTACATGCCTGTAATCCCAGCTACTCGGGAGGCTGAGGCAGGAGAATGGCTTGAACCCAGGAGGCAGAGGTTGTAGTGAGCCGAGATCACGCCATTGCACTGCAGCCTGGGCGACAAGAGCAAAACTCAGTCTAAAAAAAAAAAAAAAAGGAAAAGAAAAAGAAAAACAATTATAGACTGAAAAAGAAAATCCAGACTAAAAGTAGTAGACAAGTTTATACTTCTTCGCTTCCCTTCCTGAGACAGTGTCTCACTCTGTCCCCAGGCTGGAGTACAGAGGCACGATCAAAGCTCATTGCAGCCTTGACCTCCCAGGCTCAGAGGACAATCCCACCTCAGCCTCCTGGGTAGCTGGGACTACAGGCGTGCATCAACATGGCTAATTTTTTTCTGTAGAGACAGGGTTTCACCATGTTGCCCAGAATGGTCTCTATCTCGTGGGCTCAGGAGGTCCACTTGCTCCGGCCTCCCAGAGTGCTGGAATAATAGGCATGAGCCGCGACACCCAGTCGTAGTTTGTACTTCTTTAAACGCTTTTTTCCAGCATGTAGTTTGATAGGTTTCCAAGTTCCAGAAAGGAATAATTAGGCCAGGCACGGTGGCTCACACCTGTAATCCCAGCACTTTGGGAGGCCGAGGCTGGTGGATCACCTGAGCTCAGGAGTTCAAGACAAGCCTGGCCAGCATGGTGAAACCTCGTCTCTACTAAAAATACAAAAATCAGCCAGTTGTGGTGGCACGTACCTGTAATCCCATCTACTCAGCAGGCTAAGACAGGAGAATCGCTTGAACCCGGCAGGCGGAGGCTGCAGTGAGCTGAGACTGAGCCACTGCACTCCAGCCTAGGCGACAGAGCGAGACTCCATCTCCAAAAAAAAAAAAAAAAGGGCCGGGCGCAGTGGCTCAAGCCTGTAATCCCAGCACTTTGGGAGGCCGAGACAGGTGGATCACAAGGTCAGGAGATCGAGACCATCCTGGCTAACCCGGTGAAACCCCGTCTCTACTAAAAAATACAAAAAACTAGCCGGGCGAGGTCGCGGGCGCCTGTAGTCCCAGCTACTCGGGAGGCTGAGGCAGGAGAATGGCGTAAACCCGGGAGGCGGAGCTTGCAGTGAGCTGAGATCTGGCCACTGCACTCCAGCCTGGGCGACAGAGCGAGACTCCGTCTCAAAAAAAAAAAAAAAAAAGGAATAATTATTAAATTATGTATTTAAAATTAAATTTTTATTAAACTATATTATACTTATTTGCATTTTAATTATTAGCATTATTACTTTCAAAGACAAGAGGCATTAAGACCATAAGCAAAGGTATAAATATCTTAATTCCTTTAATACCCAACATATACCATTGTTCAGTGAAGTGATACAGACCAGATGTAGTGATTTTGTAAAATAGTTTTTATTTTTATTTTTATTTTCTTTTAGAGACACAGTCTCATTCTGTCACCCAGGCTGGAGTGCAATGATGCAAGCATATCTCACTGCAGGCTCAAACTCCTGGGCTCAAGCAATCCTCCTGCCTCAACCTTTCGATTAGCTGAGACTACGGGTGCACGCCATCATGTGCAGCAATTTTTTTTTTTTTTTTTTTTTTTTTCTGGAGAGATGAGGTCTCTATTTTGCCCAGGGCGGCCTGAAACTCCTAGGGTTAAGTGATCCTCCTACCTCGGCCTCCCAAAATGCTGAGATTAAAGTCATGAGCCACCACACCTGGCTGTGAAATGGCTTTTACATAAAATAATCTCATTTTAAAAGTTCACAAAATAATCTTTTTTTTTTTTTTTTGAGACGGAGTCTTGCTCTCTCACCCAGGCTGGAGTGCAGTGGCATGATCTCCACTCACTGCAAGCTCCACCTCCTGGGTTAACACCATTCTCCTGCTTCAGCCTCCCAAGTAGCTGAGACTACAGGCACATGCCACTACGTCTGGCTAATTTTTTGTATTTTTAGTAGAGACGGGGTTTCACCATATTAGCCAGGATGGTCTCGATCTCCTGACCTCGTGATCTGCCAGCCTCAGCCTCCCAAAGTGCTGGGATCATAGGCGTAAGCCACTGCGCCTGGCTATATTCTCATTTTTAAAGTCATTAAGACTTTATATTTTACTTTAAAATATACTTAAATGTATAGAAAAATTCTACCATAAAGCATTGTTTAAAAAGGCTCAACAAATCACACAAATTGTTAATTTTTTTTTCCCAAATAGAAATCATATGTTTCAATATAACTGACGTTTATCAGTTTAACTTTTTCATGTCATTTATAATTACAAACTTTATATATGGCATAGATTTTTCCTCGATACTTTAATTCCATCAAGAATATTATAACATGTTATATTATAGGAATATTATATAGAAGGCTCTGTGACAGATGGTGTTGGTAATACAAAGTTTAATGACAAGGTCCCTTGGGACTTCTTCAAAACATATAATACAGTAATTTTGCCCAGTGAAAATTTTCAACATTCTAAAAGCACTGAAGAAAAAAATATATATACACCAAAGTTATTAAAAGAGAAAAAAAAGCATTGATACAATGCTTTTAAAAACATACATTTAAAACCACGTACATAGACATTTTGCTACAAACTTTGTTTCTTAATCTAAAGAAAATTTCTCATACCAAAAATAAAGCACAGCTTTGCTGGTAATAATACATTCTTTCAAATTCGTACCAACATAATGGTATATGTTATTATAACAAAGTAAGAGACTATGCTACTTTGAAGGCACATATCTTTGCTTCTAAAAAGCTTAAAATTCTACGTAAAGACCATGATTTAAAAATAAAAGCTGCACTAAATATGATTTTCTCCTTTTTACAGGTAGCAAGACAAAATGACCTGTCCAGGTCATAGTTTAAGTACAGGCCAGAAATCTGTCACCTAATCTCTAGGAATCTCTCTACCAATTGAATAGAATGTTACAGGTCTAGGCAAACCCCACAGCTTCAGAACCAGGAGATCTGTGTTATTTATCTGCGGTTCTGGAGTATTCAAATCAACAAGTCTTATTAGAAAGCTTAGATCCATTTGACAATGAATGATTAGGTTTATGTTACTCTATGGCAAATCTAAGGGTCATACCAAAGTCATTATCATCACCTACAAACATCTACTACGGATTTGTTGTAAGTAGTAAATCCATCTAATGAAGTATGAAATATAAAGCCATACTATAAAGAAGTATAAGATTTTATCCCTGCCTTCAGGGACGTATTATCTAGTTAGGAAAGAACACATCCAAAAAACAACAGAACAAAATTATGTCTGCTAAGTGTTAATATAACTGGTAAATTCATTCCTGAGCAATTACTTATTGAGCAACTGAGAGGGAGCAGAGCATAGTGGCTAAGGGCACAGACTCTGAATCCAGTTTGCCTGCTTTTCCTCATTTAAATTATTAACTCTCTCTGTGCCTCTGTTTCCTTGTGAGAAACAAAAAGAATACCTACATGGGGTAAAAACCTAGCTTTCAGAGCTGATGACATTTACATTAGTTAATACAGGTAAAATGTTTAGAAATATACCAGACACATAGTACACTCTCAATAAACATTAGCCATTAGAAATATTACTTAATACAAGGAATACCCAGTAAGGACCAGATTTCAAAGGAGCCAGTAACAAGGATTACAACTGTGAAAGGATTCAAGAAATAGGTTGAATTGAGCTGGGCCATCAAAAATGTGCTGACTTTGAAATACAAAAGAAAGATGACATTCCAGGCAGAGATCACAAAAAAAAAAAAAAAAAAAAAAAAAAGCTATCAATACTCACAATGTATATATGGAACAATAAATACAACATTTTGACAAAAAATAAAAACAGTTCACATAAGATGGTCTTCTCACCCTTTTCTACCACAGTATTCTTAAATGATAAAGAATGAACTTCCTGGAAAATTGGGGAAATGGCCTCAAATGGTCCCCCATAAGCTCAACATGTCTTCAAATTGTATCACATTTTAGCTTAAAAATTCATGAAACTTCTATTTGACTCCATAATTCAAACAGCCTTATTTCATTGAAAAATGTCCTCAAATAGTTACTAGTTATTCGATTACTCAATCTTTTTCATATTCTTTAGGTAAAATTGACATTTCAGGAAGATGTCTATTGATTCACGTACCACCAACGTAACAGCACATGGTAAGGAACAAATACACTTCTGTTAAAAAAAAAAAAAAAAAAAAAGACACACACACACACACACACACACACACACACAAATCCATGCATACATGGAAATACGGCATAGGAAAGAGGTAGTATTACAAATCAATGTAGAAAGAAATGACTACTAAATAAATGCTTGAGACACCACCGGCTTTCTAGATAAGGAGGGAAAAAAACTAGTTCCCTATCTTTCACCCTATACACAAAAAGAAATTCTGTATAAACAAATGACCTAAAAATAAAAGAGAAAACTTTAAACTTTTATCAAATTATAGGAGAATATAATTACAAGATCAGGGCAGAAATTTCCTAAAAGTAACTAAAAAAATTTAAACTATGTAAAGGAGATTCATAAATTTCACTTTATCAAAATTTAAGGCCAGGTGTGGTGGCTCACATCTGTAGTCCCAGCACTTTGGTGGGCCAAGGCTGAAGAAGCACTTGAGGTCAGGAGTTTGAGATCAGCAAGACCCCATCTCTAAAAACAAAAATTTTAAATTTAATTCTTGTAAGGGGGAGGGGAGACACAACACTATTAAAAGACTTACCACAAACTAGAAACAATTTTTTCATCATACATAAAAGATAATATTCATACTATATAAGGAGGTTCTACAAATCAATAAATGATGATATAGAAAAATGAATGGTTTATATGAACAGGCAAATTACACCACACAAATCCATTTGCTTCTTAGAGTAAGTTCACTCAAGCTGGAAACAGTTTCTTTTTTTTTTTTTTTTCTTTTTTTTTTGAGATGGAGTCTCACTCTGTTGCCAGGCTAGAGTGTGGTGGTGCGATCTCAGCTCACTGCAATCTCCACCTCCCGGGTTCAAGCGATTCCCCTGCCTCGGCCTCCTGAGTAGCTGGGATTACAGGTGTGCACCACCACGCCCAGCTAATTTTTTGTATTTTATTAGAGACAAGGTCTCACCATGTTGGCCACGATGGTCTTGATCTCCTGACCTCATGATCCTCCTGTCTCGGCCTCCCAAAGTGCTGGGATTACAGGCGTGAGCCACCGCGCCCAGCCGGAATCAGCTTCTTAAGGATTCTACATATTTTGTTTCCATGGGAAACTTTCAGGAGAAGAGGACAAACTATAGTCCCAATGCTGCAGCTGATTTCCTGGCCATAACAGATCATTATCCCACTTTAGAGTCCCCTCATCCTCTGCTAGCACCTCTGCTGGTGTAAGCAGCTTGCCAGTAGAGCGATCCAGATCCTTTTATCTAAGAGGTTTGAAACTCTGGTCACCATGCCCTTTTTAGGCAATGGCTATTGTATTTGTACATTTATTAAAATAATGGGCTTGGGAACACCATAAGACATATCAGTGGATCCCCTGAGTGCCAGACATATTCTCTGTCCATACTGTGATGATGATCACAGTCAATTACCCTTGCCAGGATGGTGACTCCTTTTCTTCCCTAGTGATTTTGGCAAGAGGAGCCCAAAGTGACAAGACAGCAGGCATGGCTTAAAATGTAATAGAATTCTCATTGTGTCTGTTCCCTAATAGGGCATTTCTACTTCTGGAGACAAGAACCTCTAAGCCCACAGGGTCTAAAGCTATATGAACGCAAAGTATAAATTCCTCAAGTAAGGACTGGGTGTGATAGTAAATGAGACCACCCCTATTCTATCCCTTGGTTATTGAACCTGTGTACTTTACCTATTGAGGATATCTAATATAATGAATATCCATATGATAGCCAAGCGTTCTGGAGGGATGGAACCCATCCTTGTAGAGGATCACCTCCAATCTGGCATCTTAGTTGTACCTTTATGAGCCCATTACAACTGTTCTATCAATCCAGAGGATTATAGGTGGAGCAGTATGAGTTAAGACCAGTGGATTCATGAACTTTGGACCACTGCTACACATCTTTCCTGTAAAGTGGGACTCTTGGTAAGGGACAATATTACTCAAGATCCCGTATTAGTGGATCAAACACTTTGTAAGTCCTCAGATAGTGATGTTGGCTGTGGACTTATGAGCAGAAAAAGCAAACATGTAGCCCCAGAGTATGTGTTAATCCCAAACTAGAAGAAATGCTGTCCCTTCCAAGGTGAGGGAAGGTACAGTTTTAGAGGCTTCCACTTGATCTTCCCCCACTATGAGAGCACTTAACCCAACTGGTCAAGGAGCCAAGTTGAGAGTTCTGCCAACTACCATGTATGTCGATTCCAATTACGAAACTGGGAACCAGGGAAATGACTCTGATAACAGAGACCCACTGGGAGTTAAATCTGGGCCAGAACTCTATTTATTATAATTATCTGAATCTCATACACCCCTCCCCATTCTAACAAGAGGAGGTCATAGCACTTTGGGTCCCCAGATTTCAGTGTCATTTCACTCTGACCAATAATTCTTCATAGGTTTGCAGCCAAAACTGAATCACTGAGGATGACTAGGCAAAGCAAGCATCAAGTAGTAACTGGGCTGATGACTAGGCAAAGCAAGCATCAAGTAGTAACTGGGCTGAATAGTGACTCAGAATCCCACAAAGAATCAAAACAAACCCATTATCACCAGTTAGACCCAGCAAATATCTCAAAGTCTGCCTGGCATTCCTTCAGTTGTTGCCAATAGAAATGAATTCTCAGACTGCTCTGATTTGCTCCAGAACCCAGCCTATTAAATTCAACCAACTAAGCATAACCATCTAGTTATTTGTATGGCTATTACACTTGTTATGGTCTACTCTGTTCTCATCCTAATCTTTCCACTAGAAGATGTTTCTATAGATAGCATCTATAGAAGATAGATATTCCTAATGCTATGTTTTATATTCAGACACTTTGATGGCACAAGAGCAGACTGTATGATAAACGAGGATGTAAACATGAAAGGTATCAGTGTAGAGATAACCTTTTCCCAATATTTATTTTATTCTTTTCCCAATGTTTATTATGGAATGAGAATGGGGGTAATAAGCAAAAAGAGGACCTCAACAGGTGAGCCATACAAGCAATTTTTTAAAAATCCAATATAAAGGTAAAAAAAAAATTGTAAATTTAAAAGCATGCAGAAAATACATGAGATTAAATCAAATACCTTTATTTGGACTGCTATGCTACATCAATATTTTAAAATAGACTTAAAAACAAAAATTTGGTGGGGGAGGGGTACAAGTCAAGACGAGGTCTCACTATGTTGTCCAGGCTGGTCTCAGACTCCCGGCCTTAAGCCATCCTCCCAAATCAGCCTCCCAAAATGCTGGAATTACAGGCATGAGCCAATGCACCCAGCCAAAAACAAAATCTTATATGTAATAGAGTGTCAAAAGTGGGATTATACAAAGAGAAACACATACCTTACCTAGAGAGCTAGTTTCCGAAAGCTATTTAAGCATATTTCCCCTTCCCCCAACTACTCAAATTAACTTCCTAAAACACTATTCAAAGGCTGGGCATGGTGGCTCACACCTGTAATCCCAGCATTTTAGGAGGCTGAGGCAGGTGGATTGCTTGAACCCAAGAGTTTCATACCAGCCTGGGCAACATGGCGAAACCTTGTCTCTACTAAAATACAAAAAAATTAGCTGGGAGTGGTGGTGTGCACCTATAATCCCAGCTACCCAGGAGGCTGGGGTAGGAGAATCACCTGAGCCCAGGAGGTCAAGGCTGCATCAGGCAATGATCGTGCCACTGCACTCCAGCCTGGGCAAAGAGAGGGAGACTGTCTCAAAAAAACAAAAACCAAAACAAACAAACAAACAACAAAAAAAAAAAACCACTATACAACTCCATTTAAATTTAAATGTTGTACACCTTCTTCCTGCCATTATCACAATCACTCTATTCTCATGTCCTCCCCATCACCCTCTGGAACCACTTATAGTGAATATGATCCAAAGTATTCTCAATACGTAATACGTACTCATATTGCAGACACTTCAACCAGTGATACCAGTTCTGGAATCCCATCATCTTTATCCTCAGTTATGGCCTCCCCTAACAGTATCTGCTCCTCTCTCCCCAATACAGTTTTCAGCATCTGGCTTATATGGTCTGGTCTCCCTGTTCACCACTATACATATCATCATTTTTGGCAACTTGAACATCCTCATAAATAAGCCAGGCATTATCCTAGACATATAATTACTTGGACTACATCACTCCAGTGATCTCTTGCCCCATCCCACTTAAGTCACTCACCCTCATACCTTCAATGTGCAATCTTGTCATTATCTATCTATCTATATATATGCTGGAATGTCTGTTTCTAGCACCTCACTCTCCTTTCAGATGACTCGCATTAAATACCACTACTCTATCCTTTGACCTCACAAGAAGCTCCCATCCACTGACACTACTACTTTTCCCTATTTATCACCCCCTCAAGGTCCTAACCTCATCCTTACACAAGCATACATTACAGCATCTAGAATTAAAACCAATCCTTTGCAAATGCACTTAACTCACTTGCTCCTCTTCACTGTTATTCCACCTGATCTACCTATGGTTGAAGCCATCTATCTACCAGTCCATCACTGTATCTGAGCAGCTAAATTTTGCTGAAGCAAAACATCTCATAACCTTACTGGAAGTTCACACTAAAATTAACACCACAGATCTCAGACGAACACTCAACACTGCCAGACATTCCTTCTACAATTTTTAATTAAAGTCATTTTCCCGTTCCCTAAATGATTTCATACTTTCTTCTCTCTCTTCAGACTTCTCACATTTCTCATTCTCACCTCATTCATAGCTAGTGACCTAGCCTCATACTATAGAGACAAAAAAAATCTCATTTCTAAACACTAATGCCATCAATCTACCTGTCTGTATAACCATATTAACTGCATTCCTTCAGATTAAAATGAAACAAATATCTCTGTTGTTATCTACAAGTCAATACCTCCCCTCCTGTTGTGCTCTATATCGCACTTCCTAATCCCTACTCAAGTATTTTACTTTTATAATTATGTCCCCTTTTTTCTGCATTATGAGTTTCTTCCTTTTCTGAATCATTCTTATTGGCATGCAAGCATGCCTTAACATCAACAACCATCTTTTTAAGTTGACTCTACATTCCTTTGCAGCTACCACCCAATTTCTCCGTTCCCACTCACAGCAAAATTCCTGAAACAAGAGTTGTCTGTACTGCTTATGTCCCATTCTCTTTAACTCATTCTGATCAATCTTTTATTCCTGACCTTCCACTGAAACAATTCTCATGAATTTTACCAACATCCTCAATCTTGCCAAAGCCAATAGTTAACTAAAAGAAGAATTTTCTGTCCTCATCCTATTAATACCACCTCTTAGCAGCATTAACTGACCACTTCCTCCATCTGGGAACACTTCATTCTCTAGGCGTCTGTGACCTCACATTTAACTAGTTTTCCTATTACCTGTTTCTCTTTCTCTGTTTCTTTTTCTGGCTGCTTCTCCTCTGTAAACCATCTAAAAGTTGAAGTGTTCAAGAATTACGTCGTGGGCATTCTTCTCCCCCAACAAATGATCATATCCAGTTTAAACAGCTGTAAATAAATGTGCCTCCCAAATCTGATTACAGCCCTGATCTTATCCCTCAGCTCAACCAACCACCTACTCAATGACTCCTAATCAATGACAAAACATGACAAGTTTTGACTCCTAAACAATGACAAAACATACGTAACAAGTCCAAAGCAGAATACTTGATTATTTCATACTGCTGTATCTGCTCCTCCCCCAGTTATTCCTATTTCACTAAATGTCACACAATCCACATAGTTGCTAAGGCCAAAAACCTAGGAGGCTTCCTTGATTTTTCACTTCTTAATTACCTGCATCTAATTAATACCAAGACTGATGACTCCACATCTAAAATACATTCTAAAATACATCTGCTTTTGGCCACTTGCACTGTTATATGCCACTATCACTTATTACCTGAAGTACTGCTAAAGCTTCCCAACTGCTCTCCTTACTTCCACTACTTATCCCCAACCCTTACCCACCTTATTCCTCCAAATGTATTCTCTATAGAACAGCCAAAATCGTATCTTTAAAATGAAAATTAGCTCATTTTGCACCCATGTTCATGACCCAATGGTGTCTCATATTAAACAGCATAAAATACAAATGACTTACCGCACCATTGAAGATGCTACATGACCTGACCCCTACCTAACTCTCCAGCTTCATTGCTATCATTCTATCTTCTTTCTTTCCTTCCAACATGCCAACGTTATTCAAGCCTCAGGGCAACTGCATTTGTCTTCTCAGTCATACACTCTGTTCTTCCCAATCTTTCTATGGCTGCCTCCTCTCATCACTCAAGTATCAAATCAAATGACACTTCTTTAGAAAGACTTTTACTGGAAAAATTATCCCTACTCCTAAGTCCTCCACTTGTGCCATAAAACAGCCAAAATTCTTGTTAGAAACTGATCTATCTTTTAAAAGATCTTATCCATCAGACAATATCTCCTCCTTAAAGAGGTCTTTTTTACCATCCAATCTAAAATTGGTGACCCTGTTATTTTCTCTCATAGCTAATTATGCCAGATTGTCTCTTGGCAACTTAAAACCATTTTCATCATTCTATGCACTTCCCAGGTACTAGAAATCTGGAAACTACATTCATTTTCCAAAATCCCTAAGAGCAAGGCTCCAGTTTTGCTTCTAACTCTTGAGAACATCTTCAGAAACATCTGAAAAAGCTTTCGAAGGCAAAAAGACAACAGAAGCATTACTGCTCCTTCAACAGCAAAGGATAGCACATGGGCATCAGCTTATGACACATTAGGTTTCACTCATGGCTTGCAGGCACTCTTCTGTGAACTACCTGCTTCAAAGATAAGAGACAAGTGCAATCAGCAGCAGCAGTTTTTCAACAATTTCTGCTCTTTCTGACTTCCTGAAAGGGGCAGTTTCTCTTACATGACTGTCTAGCCCTTCCTAACAGGTTTGTAAGCCTGTAACTGACTGTATTAAATTCTTCATCGCTTGAAATATCTAGGGTGGTTTTTGTTTTCCTGACTAAACCCCAATTGATATATATCCTGCTTTTTAGGACCCACTTATCAAAATCAATAATCTTATATTTCTTAATTTTTGTGTTTAATATCTGTCTCCCCAAATATATTATTCCATGAGCACAGTGATCCTCTTTGTTATGCTCATTATCAGTATCTCAAGTCCTGTGTTTTGGTGCAAATAGTGGTTGAATGAATGTAACACCTTAGTAAAATATTTCCATTCACTATATCAAACATAACAACTCCAACTCTCAAAGTTTCTCTACAGTCTACCACAATTTCAACTCATTAAAATAAAAAACAGGCCGGGCGTGGTGGCTCACACCTATAATCCCAACACTTTGGGAGGCCAAGGTGGGCGGGTCACAAGGTTAGGAGATTGAGACCATCCTGGCCAACATGGTGAAACCCGTCTCTACTAAAAATACAAAAATTAGCTGGATGTGGTGGCGTGTGCCTGTAATCCCAGCTACTTGGGAGGCTGAGGCAGGAGAATCGCTTGAACCAGGGAGTCGGAGGTTGCAGTGAGCCGAAATCACGCCACTGCACTCCAGCCCGGTGACAGAGAAAGACTCTGTCTCAAATAAATAAATTACTTAAATAATTAATTTAAAAATACTTAAAAAAAAAACCAGCAGCTCTTGAACTTTGCCTTCCTTACTTCATTTGCTTATTCAGACACCTCAAAGCCTTGGGATTACTCTTCATTTCTACCCAGCACTCTGGAACTCTTCCTCTTTCACTACAACAACACAATCAAGAAATCTCAGACTGGCTTTTTACTTTTAGACGTATAAGATTGTATACTTTGTGATTAACAAGAAATGAGGTTATCCTGTGATTAAACCACTAATGCAATCTGAGTTTCTTATCTAAATATCTGATTCTGATTTTCTTTAGGAAAGCCAAGAATTTTTTTTTTTTTTTTTTTTTTTTTTTTTTGAGACATTGTTTCGCTCTTGTTCAGGCTAGTATGCAATGGCACAATCTCGGCTCACTGTAACCTCTGCCTCCCAGTTCAAGCAATTCTCCTGTGTCAGCCTCCAGAGTAGCTGATTACAATAGTAGATTACAGGTACCCGCCACCACACCCGGCTAATTTATGTATTTTTAGTAGAGACGGGGTTTTACCATGTTGGTCAGGCTGGTCTGAAACTCCTGACCTCAGGTGATCCACCTGCCTCAGCCTCTCAAAGTGCTGGGATTACAGGCATAAGCCACCACGCCCGGCCAATTTGTCATCTTTTAATTTATTTATGTCAATGTCTTTAGAGATGTGAGGGTCTCACTCTGGTGCCCAGCCTGGAGGCAGTGGTGCAATCAGAGCACAATGCAGCCTTGAGCTCCTAGCCTCAAGCAATGCTCCTGCCTCAGCCTCCTGAGTATGATCTTGCTCTTAATTTTAAATTCCCTAGTGATTACCCTGTAATAAAACTCATAATCAAAAGTAGTCTTAGAGCCCTTAAAAATGTGCTTCTTAATTCATCTAAACAAGTGTTCAACAAGGGAAAATGAAACCTTCCAGTACAACTGAAAGCAAGCATAAAATTGCTCTCCATTATTGTTCAATTTTACAGAAAACTCCTATTTATTCAGAGTACTAAAATACTTTCAAAGAAAATTTACCCATCACAGAAAATGGACATTTATTCACCAAATCCAAAGCAATTCAATAAATATTCATTAGGTGCCCACCATGTAGCAGGCACTGTTTGAGGCATTAGGAATACCTCAATAAGCAAAACAATGATCCCTGCCCTCATAGAGCCTATATACTAACATGGACAGATAAATTACGTAGTGTTAGAAGAGAAAAGCTACAGAAAGAAGAAAATGTAAGGCAGGGTGAAAAGTGCTGGGGATAGTAGGGAGAGTGAGGTAGGCAAGGGTTGTAATAAGATCAAAGAGGCTGCAGAATGATCACATAAGACAGAAGGGATGCTATAAGGACTTTGGCTTCTACTCTGCCATGAAATGAGCCATTACAGAGTTTAGAACAGAGAAGTGACAGAACGTAAATTACTTATTTTAAGGCTCATTCTTGGCCACTGTGTGTGAAAGCAGACTACAGAGACAAAGGCAAAAGCAGGTAAACTAATGTATGAGCCACTACCAAAAATTCGTGAAAAAGAAGTAACAGAAGGAAGAGTAAAAAGTGGATGAATTCTCACCTTATACAGGCATTAACAGAACAGGAAACAGAAACTACCAAAAAGCATGAAAAGGGGGAACAATCAGGAAAAAGCATTTCAAAACCACAGTAAAATACTACTTCACACCTGAATTTTTTTTTTTAATTTTAAAGTCTGACAATACCAAATGCTGGCAAAGATGTTAAAAAAAAAAAAAAAAACTTCATACCGCTGATAGGAGTGTAAACTGTACATCCTCTTTAAAGAACAAAATGGCATTTCCTAGTAAAGTTAAACATGGACATGCCTTATTACCTAACAGTTTTACTCTAGGTGTATATACTAGAGAAACCATAACTCATGTGCACCAGTGAACATATACAAGAATGTTATAGCAGTATAATTTCCTTGAGCAAAAAAGAAATTTGGAAACAATACCTACGTCCATTAACAGTAGAATGGATAAATAAAATGCAGTACAGTCCTGCAATGGAATACTATATAACAGTAGAAATGAACAAATTACAACTATGTGCATTAACATTGTGAATATCAAAAATATAACTCATAAACACAATGCTGAATGAATAAAGTAAGTTGAAAAGAACAAATGCACAAATTAAGAACCCTTGTGCCTTTTGATAGAAATATAAAACAACACAACCATTTTGGATAGCAGTATGAAGATTGTTTAAAAAAAACTGAAAATAAAACTACCATATGATCCCACAATCCCACTGCTGGGTTAATATTCCAAAAAATATTTGAGCAGAACAGAATATTTGAAAAGAATATGTGAAAAGAACAGAATCTATGAAAAGAACAAATATATAAATTAAGAACTCCTGTGCCTTTTGGTGGGAATATAAAAAATGGTGCAATCATTATGGAAAACAGTATGAAGATTCCTTTAAAAATTAAAAATAAAACTACCATATGATCCAGCACCTCTGGGTAAATATTCCAAACAATTCAAAGCAGGATCTCAAAGAGATATTTGCATACCCATGTTCACTGCAGCATTAACACAATAGTCAAGAGGTAGAAGCAACCCAAATATCCACTGATGGATGAATAGATAAGGAAAGTATACTATATACATATAATGAAATAGTATGCAGCCTTTTAAAAAAGGAAATCCTGTCACATACTAAAACATGGATGAACCTCAAGAATATTACACAAAGTGAATAAGTCAGTCACAAAAAGACAAATACTACATAACTCTACTTGTATTAAGTATCCAGTCAAAATCACGAAACAGAAAGTTAAAAAGTGGTTGTCAAAGGCAAAGGGCAGAAAAGAAACAAAAATCAGTTTAATGGGTATAGAATTTCAGTTTTACAAGATGAAAAAGTTCTAGAGATTAATTGCACAACAACGTAAATATACTTACTACTGAACTATACACTTAAAAATAAAGGTTAAGATGGTGGCCAGGAGTGGTGCCTCACTCCTATAACCCCAGTGCTTTGGGAGGCCAGGGAAGGAGGATTGCTTGACCCCAGGAGTTCAAGACTAGCCTGGGCAACATAGCAAGACTCTGTCTCTACAAAAAAATATTTTAAAAACTAGCCATGCATGTGCCTGCAGTCCTAGCTACTCAGAAGGCTGAGACGGGAGGATCACTTGACCCCAGGAATTCAAGGTTGCAGTGAGCCTTGATGGTGCCACTGCACTCCAGTCGGGGAACAGAGTAAGGCCCTGTCTCTAAATTTAAAAAAAATAAAAAATAAAATTAATTTTTAAAGCAGTTAAAATGGTAAATTTAACGCTGTGCGTTTTTTACCACAGTAAAAAAAATCTTAGCCAGGTGCAGTGGCTCACACCTGTAATCCCAGCACTTTGGGAGGCCAAAGCAGAAGGCTCACTTGAGCCCAGGAGTTCAAGATCAGCCTGCGCAACAAAGTTAGACCCCTATAAAAAAAAAATAAAAAAAAATAAAAAAAATTGGCCAGGCATGGTGGCATGTGCCTGTGGTCCCACCTACATGGGAGGCTGAGGCAGGAAGATTGCTTGAGCCCAGGAGAACAAGGCTGCAGTGAGTTATGTATGTCCCACTGCACTCTACCCTGGGTAACAGAGTGAGATCCTGTTTCAAATTTGTTTAAATCTATCTTTAAAAATAACACAAATATATAATGTATATACTTATATAGAATCCAAAACTAAATAGTTCACTGTTTAGAGATCCAACAATATCTGGCCAATCTATGAAGAAAAGAAAAAGAATGACAAAATTCAGAGAAGTAGTCATTTCTATGGAAGGAGGATAAAATATGATAGAAAAAAGACAGAGGGCTCAAACTTACCAGTAATACCCTATTTCTCAATCCAGGGGGTTAGTGCACAAGTGTTTGATTTGTTTTCATTATTCATTAAACTATACATCTTATATATATACTTTCTGTATGCAAAAAAAGAACTTAAAAATGTAAACTCAACATTATAATCTTAGGAGTATGGTAACTTTTTGAAAATGCACACAGCGTTGCCATCATCCACGTTCTGATATAAAGGAGAAAAACAAAAAGGGTTTACACAAAGTGTATTATGGCATGGTGATTCAGAAGCAAAGGTTTGTCATCAGTTAGGCCTAGTTGAATCTAGGCTGAGCCATTTACTAGTTTGTTTCCTTAGGCAAGTTACTTAGAATCTCTAAGACTCAATTTCCTCATCCATAAAAAGTGGATATTTACAATACCTACCAATTAGAGTTATTATAAAGATTAACTGAGATAATGAATAAAGAGCATTCAATATTATGCCTAGAACACAGTAAATATTTCTGTATAAGCAGTAGTACTTTTTAAAACCCTCCCAGGTTATTCTCATCTCCCTCTTGTCTACCTCCATTTGAAAGATTTTGATATTACCTGAAAGAAAGGTTAGAAAAATCCTGTTCAGAGATATAACTCTTAAAACCTTTATAATTTGTCCTTGTGTTTCTACAGAACATATCATTTTAAACCAAAATGAAACTTTAAGAAGTCAACCAAGACCTTTAAAAGTCAACAAGGGAGAAAGTTACTAAACATGTAACTCTTCAAAATTACAAATACCATTGAAGACAATCACCCTATTTATGAGCAGATACATTCTGAGGCTCTTAATAAATGGGTAATACAATAATATTATACACTCAACCTCAAGCAGGAATGAAGTTAGCCATAATTCAAACAACTAAACTGGGCCGGGCGCAGTGGCTCATGCCTATAATCCCAGCACTTTGGGAGGCCAAAGCAGGTGGATCACCTGAAGTCAGGAGTTTGAGACCATCCCGGCCAATGTGGCGAAACATCGACTCTACTAAAAATACAAAAAAATAAGGCCGGTCGTGGTGGCTCACGCCTGTAATCCCAGCAACTTTGGGAGGCCGAGGCAGGCAGATCATAAGTTCAGGAGATCGAGACCAATCTGGCCAACATGGTGAAACCCCATCTCTACTAAAATACAAAAAAAAATTAGCTGGGCTTGGTGGCGTGTGCCCAGAGTCCCAGCTACTCGGGAGGCTGAGGCAAGGCAATCGCTTGAACCAGGGAATAGAGGTTGCAGTGAGCCGAGATTGCGCCACTGCACTCCAGCCTGGCAACAGAGTAAGACTCCATCTAAAAAGAAAAAAAAATAGCCAGGTGTGGTAGCGTGTGCCTGTAATCCCAGCTACTCAGGAGGCTGAGGCAGAAGAATCGATTAAACCCAGGAGGCAGAGGTTGCAATGAGCCAAGGTCGTGCCATTGCACTCTAGCCTGGGCAACAGAGCAAGACTCTGTCTCAAAATAAATAAAAAAATAAAATTTAAATTTAAATTTAAAAAAAATTGAACTGTTCTTGCCTCCAAGATCAATTAGAAAACCCAGAAGGGTCTCACAGATATAATTACCACTTGGATTTTATTTACTTTCTTCAGCCATCCTCTTTATATATCTTAAGTCCCTTAAAATCAGCCCCAAAACTGGCCTCAATTCTTCCCACAAGTGTAGAGTACCCAAAAAAGATCCCAGATGGACAAATTGTAATAAAAAGAAATACTGAGTCAGACTAAGGTGGTAAGCTGGCCAGACGGAGCAAGGTGTGTTAGACTCCAGGTTTGCAGAGAGTAATTTGAATGTTCCAGAAACTCACAAAACCATAAGTCACAAATCTACAAAGCACAAGAGCTTCTTATACATATTACCATTGAAATGCTCCTTCACTTTGCCTTCCAGAATGTAGTTTAGGTTTATATTGCATTTCCAATCCAAAAGTGTATTGTTAACACCTCAAGAAGCATATGGAAACCATTTCCCTGATCTGTTCCTATATTAAAAATGTTTACTATCAGAGAAACAGATCTCTGAATCCAAACCTCAGCAACTTATTAAAGCAGAAACTCTCAAACTTGATTTACTTACAAACAATAGTTTTTATTATTGAATTGTTTCCTTACATTTTCTCCATATTATCTGAAACCATTTCCTATTTCTAAAAGAATATTTATTCTTGCATTTGTATTACTGTTTCAAGTTTTCAACTATAACGTATTTGTAGTTCTAACAAACACCTACCCAATTCATCTTGTTGTTCAAAATAATTAAATTATATTAATAAGCCTCCACAAAATGAAATCTAGTCATACAATGAATAGTCTTAGCTATTCATTAATTAATTGTCCCATATCTAAAAGTTTCTCAAAAATATTTTTGGTTTTTTTTTGAGACGGAGTCTCCCTCTGTTGCCAGGTTGGAGTGCAGTGGCGCGATCTCAGCTCACTGCAACCTCCGCCTCCTGGGTTCAAGCAATTCTCATGCCTCGGCCTCCCAAGTAGCTGGGATTACAGGCATGCGCCACCACACCCAGCTAATTTTTGTATTTTTAATAGAGATGGGGTTTCACCATGTTGGCCAGGATGGTCTAAATCTCCTGACCTCATGATCCACCCACCTTGGCCTCCCAAAATGTTGGGATTACAGGCGTGAGCCACCACGCTAGGCCACAAAAAGATTTTTAAAACAAGATGAGTACCCAAAAAAGGAGGAAGGGAGAGCAGTTTGTACTTTCTTTTTTTTTTTTGGAGACAGAGTCTTGCTCTGTCACTCAGGCTGGAGTGCAGTGGCGTGATCTTAGCTCATTGTAACCTCTGCCTCCCGGGTTCAAGCAATTCTCTGCCTACGCCTCCCAAGTAGCTGGGATTATGAGCACCCGCCATCACACCTGATTAACTTTTGTATTTTTAGCAGAGACAGGGTTTCACCACCTTGGCCAAGCTGGTCTCGAACTCCTGACCTCGTAATCCACCTGCCTAGGCTTCCCAAAGTGCTGAGATTACAAGTGTGAGTCACCATGCCTGGTAGAGTTTGTCATTTAACAGATGTAATCTTTTTACATTATCTGAACCATCTTCTTAAAAATCACTTAAAAGAGAAATTAGTTAAAATTTTCATTTTAAAAGAATTAATCATTTTTAAGTTATACATTTACTTTTATAAGTCAAGATTTTATATATTTCTAAGATTATAGGTTTTCATATTATAGAGGCAGATTTTAAGGATTCTACACTTTAAGAATATATCCAACCTCTGCTAGAATCACAACCATATTACAAATAAAAGCTCAAAATTTTTAACACAATACAATATGTCTTAGATTGCCTAGAGGCATAAGGTTTTTATATTCAGTCTAACCAATAAATAGAAGCCATCATCAATAATCTAGTCTGGTTAGGCCTCTGTTTTCCAATGATTATTTTAATCTTATGAAAGCTCTATTGTTTTTTAATTTTCAAACATTTTGTGTGTGTGTTATATAGCTTTCTTGCCACTAGCTTCTCTAGCACTACACATAGCATCAGACTGTTTAGTTATATTCCAAACTTTGTTTGTTTTTAATTTTTTTAATTATACTTTAAGTTCTGGGATACATGTGCAGAACGTACAGGTTTGTTACATAGGTATACACAAGCCATGGTGGTTGGCTGCACCCATCAACCTGTCATCTACATTAGGTATTTCTCCTAATGCTATCCCTCCCCTAGTCCCCAACCCACTGACAGGCCCCAGTGTGTGATGTTTCCCTCCATGTGTCCATGTGTTCTCATTGCTCAACTCCCACTTATGAGTGAGACATTTGTTTGTTTTTGAGATAGAGTCTCACTCTGTTGCCCAAACTGGAGTGCAGTGGCACAATCTTGGCTCACTGCAACCTCCGCCTCGCCTCCCAGGTTCAAGTGATTCTCATGTCTCAGCCTCCCAAATAGCAGGGATTACAGGTATGTGCTACCAAGCACAGCTAATTTTTGTATTTTTAGTAGAGACGGGGTTTCACCATGTTGGCCAGGCTGGTCTTGAACTCCTGACTTCAGGTGATCTACCCGCCTCAGCCTCCCAAAGTGCTGGGATTACAGGCAAGAGCAACCGTGCCTGGCCTATATTCCAAACTCTGGCCACAACCTTCTGAACTATGAGCTCTCAGTTCATCATTATACACACTGCCCCTTTGATCTCATCCAGATCTCCAATTCTTTATACTTCCTTTCTCTCCTAATTACAGCTTACTCCTACTTCCTTTTATAATCAGGCCAGATTCCAAAGACCTACCATTTCAGCTACTATCATTTGCTAATTTATTTATTTGCCTATTTCTTTACATATATACATTCCTTGCCTTGTTCCAGAAAATATTTCACTGAATCTTGAAAATTCCATTCTTCACCTGGGCATTAAAATCCAGAATGTGAGAATTATCTTAGACCACTTCTTACCCTCACAGCCACAGAATCACCAAATTCTCTCAATTTACCATCTAAATCTGCCTCAGATCTTCCCTACTTTCTTCAATTCAACTCTAATGCCTTAATGTCTTCTTCACACTTAAGGTAAAACAAGTGGCCAAAAGTATGGGTTCCAAACCCAAATAGCCCATTAACTTCTAGCTGCTTGTGATAAGCTTTAAGACAATTAGCTTCACTATCTGATAGACAAGAGGTTTCCTTAGCAAACAGTCACTGTTAATGCAGACATAAAATCATAAACAAGGGAAAAGGAAGAATGTACTGAAGACAAATGGCATCAATCTTCCAGAAAAAGAGGGCTACACCAGTATTGTGTATTTTAAGTACACAAGTTTACAATCCTTTTTATTTTTGAGCTTCAACATTATTGCAGAAAAAACATGTACACATAAACTTTTCACTTTACATATATAAGTACTTTAACAGATACATCATACCATTAACAACTATTACATAACACTCTAAAAAAAGAACAATTAAGTCAAGCTTAACCACTTTAAAAAGTGATCATTAAAAGACAGTACTGTGTATAGCTAGCAAAATCAACTATTTTCCATGCTAGGCAATGATTCAAGAATTACAAACTGTCACCAATACCTGCATTAAACATAAACCTAGGCAGTAAACAATTGTCACTGAAAGATAAATCCATGTGATTATATCTCTGAAGCTTAAGCAAAACTAGTTTACATGAAGCAAAACAGTTTATTAAATAACCATATCGAAAGCAGCCCTTTATTTTGACAATAAGTAATTTAATCATTTTTCCATCACTGTGGATCTAAAAGGTATGTTAAAATGTTATACTCTGCCAGGTGGATTAATATGGATTTATTAAACTATGCTTAGACTAACACTGCTTCCTGGTCATTGAAGCTCCAAATTAAAGATAATGATAGGTTTAGAGAAACAATTCTGCTCAATTATTACTCAAAAATTCTGAGTTTTCACTGCTTGATGACTTATACTAGAGTAGGAAGGCAGACGATACACACAACACATTCATAAACTGGAATTTAACCAAGTGAAAATTGAAGTGAAAGAGCATTAAGGTCTCTAACCTTACTAAATTACAACGGAGTCCAGTACATAAAATGCTTTAGTCAGGGAAAATTAGAAAAGTCACTTAATCACTCTGTACCCTATTTTATTCATCTATAAAATAAGAATATGGACTAGATATTCTCTGAGATCTCTGCCAACATAAAGAGCATATGATTCAAAGGAATTATTATATGTACATATGCTGGAAAATAATAAGCCATTCCACTTTAATTATTCATTTAAAATTATATAGGTTGCAGCTGTTGCATTTATTAAAAAGTCCTAACCAGTAATGCAGCAATGGCCATTTCATCTATAAATTAATTAAAGATAAGTGATAAAGATAAGTGTGATCATTTTGAACCTCAGTAAGAAATTTCCATTAGCACCAATGAAAATTGTGTAAATTAACTCCCTAGACATGACTCTTTTCTTAACTTCCCTAATTTAGTTTAACCAGGGAAAAAGCCAGATATGAATCTGCAGTGTTTCAATGCTGAAACAGCTTTAAAAGAAAAATCTATTCTTTTATTCATTAAAATTAAGAAGTTGTACTAGATGATTTATAAGGTTCCTTTTGGCTTTAAAGTCCATACATGATAATAAGCTATCTCTATACAACAACCGATACAACAAACTGTAAACTGAGCTACAAGAAATATGTTTTCTTTATTTTGTTTATATAAATTTACCACTGAGCTCAGCAAAAATGTCTGGCCAAGTGGTAGTCACAATTTAGTTTTTGGTTTAGCATACAGAAAAATCATAGAACAATTACTGACAAAATACCATAATGAAAGGGAAGAAAATAAAAGAATATCATAATCATTTTACCACACAATGTCTTTTTTTTTTTTTTTTTTTTTTTTTTTTGAGACAGAGTCTCGCTCCATTGCCCAGAATGGAGTACAGTGGTGTGATCTCCGCTCACGGCAGCCTCTGCCTCCCAAGTTCAAGCGATTCTCCTGCTTTAGCCTCTCAGGTAGCTGGGATTACAGGCATCCACCACCACGCCTGGCTAATTTTTGTATTTTTGGTAGAGACGAGGTTTCGCCCTGTTGGCCAGGTTGGTCTCGAACTCCTAACCTCAGGTGATCTGCTCATCTCCACCTCCCAAAGTGCTGGGACTACAGGTATGAGCCTGTGCCTGGCCACAATGTCTTTATATACTTCCCATCATTCACTCTCCTGATAATCTATTTGAAACCACCTACAATCCATCGTAAGATATTACAAAAAAGAATTCACTAAAAATTTTTTCATGAAGCTGAGTCTTGCCCAGAAAGCAATAAAATACTTCAAATAATTCTATAGGGTTTTTTCCTCCTGAGATTTTGGGAGGGGATTTCTAAACAAAGAGAGATGATTATGGTGTCTCAACTTCAATTCACTGACTCAAATCAAGGCAGCAATTTGCTGTGTTAAGGAGCAGATGATTGATGTAATAGGAAAAGAAGGAAGAAACTTGAAGAAAAATAGAATCAGTAAAACATGGGGAAAAGAAAAAAATGAATATCTGATTTTTTTAATGTTGCAATATATAAAGTACTAGAATTAGAACTTATCAGCAGTTCACAGATCTAGATAGTTTGATCCCACTAATAGCCAGGACATTAATTTATATATGCTAAAAACTGTCAAACCACACAAAATAGGTTAAATAACTAAACACATTTAAACAAAACCATTATTTATAAAACAAGATATAAGAAAGGGAAAGTAGCTCATAACGCATTTAATTAGTGTTATACTTGATAAGGAAAGAAACCTAATTACTAGGGCAAAAGATAAGATCATTCTGTAACTATGAATATGTTTGGCACATAGTCTTACCCAAATATTTGTTGAATAAAAGCAGCAGTGAAGACTGGAAAAGGAAAACATAACCTTAAAAAGAAACATGCAGTAAAGGAAACACAACCTAACCAAAGAGAGCTGCATTGCAACTTTTTGAAAATACCTAAATTTAATAAGCATCAACATACATTTTTCAGTGCTGTCATAGTTTAAGCTACTACCTTAGTGCTAAGAATTGAAAAATAAACTATATGAAAACCTGAAAATTAGATAATCCCAAACTTTAAAAGTCACTTTCTTCTCCTCAATTATTAAGGGTTCTCAGGTAAATTATAGTTTTCACTTAGAGAACACTGTTCAAAGAGTATTTACTTTAAGGTTACCCTGAAATGTTTGTCTTAGGTAAAACTCAGATGTATTGTGGTATTGTGATTTAAGGGCCAAGTGAGTATCAAATGATTGGTGACCCCAGATGACTATATGAACTTGACTATTCCTAGAATCTGGTATGTGGATAAGCTTCTGCAACAGGGAATCCTTCCAACCCTAACGTAACTCAGTCTATGGGCAAAAAAAGTACCATAAGCCAGTACACTTTGCTTCACATTCTAAATTAAATATATAGATCATGACACACACTCCATGACCAAAAACAAAGAAAAAAGTAAACACATTACATATTAATACATTTTCCAAAGGAGTTATTCATAAGCATCTAGCAAGAAAAAAAGTACAATGGCCAAAAGAGTTGAGAAAAATGCATTTTCTTGCACCCAAAATGTGCAAAATCTTTGGTTTTCTTTGTGATATTTGGAGACTTTGCTAAAGCTGCTGTTGAATGAGAACAACTAGGCTACCATCATGAAAATCAATAATGCACCTGGTAAGAACACAAAAGACTGACTCACCTGTGTGGAATCCATTATCCTTTGAAAAAGCCCAAGTCTGGTACCAGAGGGCACAATGTACTTTCTACCAGACAAGAGGAGAACGATTTTTCCTCGTCCTGCTTTCCAGCTGCCCAAAGAATAGATCTCATAGTAATTGTAATATGACTCTTTTACAGAAATAAGAGGTGGATAAAGTGCTTACAAACAATAGCTATTTCATACAATTGTATTTCTAAATGTTCTTTCAGACTTTTACTGCTCAGAAAGTTAAATAATGTTAAATGAAAACATTAATCTGTGTGTCTACTTAAAGCACAGATATTAAGAAAAAAATGCTTTATGTCTGTATTCTTACAAACATATTGGAGACTTGCTGCTAAATACAAATATGAAAGGCAGCGAAGCGTTAATTGTAACACCAGTGAGTTAAAAGTAATAGAGCCTTTATGAAATCCTGCATGTTACGCAAGTGTCAGAGGGGAAAAGCATTTTTATATACCGTTGCAGGGAATTAACCAGTGCACTTTTTTTTTTTTTTTTTTTTTTTTTTTTTTTTTTTTGAGACGGAGTCTCGCTCTGCCGCCCAGGCTGGAGTGCAGTGGCCGGATCTCAGCTCACTGCAAGCTCCGCCTCCCGGGTTCCCGCCATTCTCCTGCCTCAGCCTCCCCAGTAGCTGGGACTACAGGCGCCCGCCACCGCGCCCGGCTAGTTTTTTGTATTTTTTAGTAGAGACGGGGTTTCACCGTGTTAGCCAGGATGGTCTCGATCTCCTGACCTCGTGATCCGCCCGTCTCGGCCTCCCAAAGTGCTGGGATTACAGGCTTGAGCCACCGCGCCTGGCCTCACCAGTGCACTTTTAAAAAAAAATTTAGAAAGAGCTATCAAAATTTTATATTTCTAAATTTCCATCAATAGAAGCAATATCCATATAACGAAATATTACCTGCCAAAAAGGAGGTAAAGCGTATGCTGAGGCTCAAAATCTACCACTAACTGAAAAAAAAAGGTAAAGGTGTAGTATGATTCTATTTGTGCAAATTTCAAATAATATGACCACATCATTCCAATAATGCATAAATTTATATTGTCCACTTAGAATAGATATATTATTTAATTGCACCAAAACTGTTTGCAACTTTAATCTTTCACATTTCAGTTTCTCTCACTTCATCTTGTCCCTACACAAGCCGGCTTGAATTTTCTACTACTTAAATAAATTCTAATCAGAAGATCTATTTCTATATTATACTATGCTCTCTGGGTAGAACAGAACTCTAAATAAGTAAAAATTATTCTTATAATTTTTTTTAAAATCCTTTTAAATAACAGAATGATTATAAATATTTGACCTAAGGCTAGATATGATTTTATTAACTAATTGTCCATTAGAGAAATATTATGCATAAAGCAGTTTTACTTATAAGTCTAATTTCTTTATCTTAGGCCTAACAAACACATACAAAGCAAATATTAAGTACAGTATACCTGCAATAAATAGTATGGCATGTAGAAAATTACTTTTTAAACAAGAACAACAGGAAAAGTCTCCTTTTGAAAAAGTTATTGGTATATCTTCTATTCAAAGCATCAACAATTTCCAAGATTCATCAAACTGGCCAACTAAAGAATGCATAGCATGTTAATGATGGCTACTCATCAACTCCATGTTGATGAGAATATGGAGCCAAAGTTACCAGATCTAGCAGTTTTTTAACAAAAGTGAGAGATCCAAACTTTTACATGATGTCTCCTCATTTTTACATGTTGGCAACTCATTCATTTTTTGTTTTAATTTAAATGCTATGCAAGCCAACACTCCAGAGCCAAACAAAATTAATTTCGCCCTCAGGTTTCAAGTTTCAATCTCTAGGAAAGGTGCTGGAAGCTGAGGACAGAGAGATGAAAGAAAAGTAAAATAGGCAGAGGCCAGCCCAGAAAAACCTTTACGTGATAAGCTAAAGAATCTGGATTTTTAGCATACATTACAGTAGCATTTTTCAGGCTTATATTTCTTTAATAACAGAACTCTTTCTTCATACTAAATGTTACCCAGAAACTTAATATGTAAACAGATAAATGGAGACTGCTCTAGTTTAAGGGATGACAATAAGCAGCTGCCTCAAACAATTTCTCCAGAGTTTCAGTTTGAAATCTCTCAGGCAACACAGTTTGAAAATCACTGAACTACAGGATGATGTGGGGTCTGTGTGTCAGGGGTTACATAAAGCCAGAGGAAAACATGGTGCGTCTTCCTAAAACATCAATTTTATGCAAAGGTTAGGGGTATAAGATAGAAAATTAGGAAGGCATATACTTTTTGTTTTAATACTAACACAGAAAATATTAAAAAATTAAAATCTTACATGCATTTTTAAGGTCAATTAAAACTTCAAAGGGGCTTTCAAAGTGACACTTCTAGTTGCACCTCCATACAAACTAGGGATACAAATTTGTTTTCCTCCACTGTTAATGTTACTTTTTAAAATGTGAGAAGCACTGGTGGAAGACACAAGAAACCACCAAAGAAGTTTAAGCAGGAAGTATCATGGTTAAAAGGGGAATACTATTTTTTGTTTTGTTTTCTGAATTTGGGGGGTTTTTTTGAGGGTTGGGAGGAGTGGGGCAGTAGTAAGCAGTATCCGTGGTAATTAATTTTGAAGCAGTCCTCAGCCAGCCAGGAGACAGTTGAAATAGTCCAAGTGGACCAGGCAACGTGGCTCACACCTGTAATCCCAGCACTCTGGGAGGCTGAGGTGGGAGGATCACTTGAGCCCCGGAGTTCGAGACCAACCCAGGCAACACAGTAAGACTCTGTCTCTACAAAAAGATAAATTAGCCAGGTGTAGTGGCACACCCGTGTAGTCTCTGCTACTCAGGAGGTTGACATGAGAGGATTGCTTGAGCCCTGGAAGCCACGGCTGCAACAAGCCATGATCTTGCCACTGCACTCTTACCTGGGCAACAGAGCAAAACCCTGCCTCAAAAAGAAAAAAAAAAAGTCCAAGTAGAGATGAGGAGGACACAGACTACAAGGGGAATAGGATAAAATCTGTAATTTGGAAGTTATTAAGGAGATAGTTATGGGCACAACTTCATAGTGCTTAGAAATAAACCTAGTACATATATAGTATGACCCCAGATTTCTTATTTGAATATCTGGTATATTTGTTGGCCCCACAGCCCTCTACCATCTAAATTATGCTCCTTAGATGGTTCCAACAACACTCATCATAACAATTATTGTAGTGTATTGTAACATTTTGTTTGTCTAACTTCCATACTTAGCTATGAGACCTCAGGGCAAAAATTACCTCTTATTCAACTTTGCATCATCAACTCCTTGTACATAGGAAGTCGTAAAATAAAAATTACAAAATAAATAAAGCATTGGAATCAATACACTTCCAAGAGCAGGAAAAAAAACTAAAAGCAAGGAAATGAATGAACAGCTTCTCCTATTTCCTATTCTATATATGTTCTAGTTGAGGACAGAAAGGGAATCTCTGTGACTCATCAGCATTTCTTAGACAAATGCCACAGGGGTAAAAATTTGGAGGTATTAACTGAAACTGAATTGTAGTTTGTCTCCTATATTCTTCTGATGTAAACTAGGAGTTACATGAATGATATTCTAGGAAATCTTGCCCTAAAGCCCTAAGCTCATAGCTGCTGTTTGGTTCAAATGCTTAGGAACAGTCTATTAAAAATATCTTTGAAACAAAATGTAGTATAACTTTATCAAACAAGACATTTCAATGTCTCAATTGATGACCAGAAAATGTCAAACATTCTAGTCTGTGTGTGTACGTGTGTGTGTGGACAATAAAGAAAAAATGCACTAAAATACTGCAAAATCTGGAACTGCATTTAGATAAAATTTTCATAGTGGCTTGAATACAGTCTATATATTGATGTAACTTGGAATTATCACCAAAAACTGAGGAAAGAGGTAAATGAGAGTGAGAAACTGTCAGATCAGTATGTATTTCCATCTCAAACATCAATCCCTCTAGATATAACAAAATAAATTACTCCCTATACCATTAGTTTTAAACAGGAAATTTTCAGCTTCTTAGAACTCTATGTTTCTGAACAACTTCTGCAATACCAGAAAGTTGCATATGATTTCTTAAGACTAACAAGTCAAATAGCCTGTTCTCGCTCAGTGAAATTTGAGAGCCAGTCACTTGGGAACTCACAGCTGATGACATCTTAAAATCAAGTTCTAGTCCAGGTCATATACACTAATGGTTTAACCAAGCCAAAAACTAAATTCAAGAGAAACTATAGGCTACTACTTAAACTGGAAGTGAATATCCTGTTGTCATTTACCTCCAAATACAAGAGAGCACAATTGATTTTGCCCAAAAACATGCAAGGGCATTTACACATTTTAAAAAGAAACTACATGACATCAAAATAGACATGGCTCTATTTTGTAAAACACATTTCTGTATTAATAATTAAATCCCCAAAACACTACAGCTTTAGGCCACAGGTATACAGCCAGAAAGAGCACATGAATGACACCTTTTTGAGTCAAATGATTATCTTCCCAGTAACACTAAAACTTTATACTTGCTTTATTTTCATTTTAATTGATTTGCAGTTGGCAGAAGTTCCTACCACTTACATCAAGATTTTTCCATCCTCCAGCTTAACTGTTAAATTGTAAGCAATCCATAAGACACTGTGAAGTATAAAAATATACTATTTTTAAAAATTCTTCCATGATCACTCTTGAATATTCAGCCTCTTTAGTAATGGGAAAAGCACTTGTTAGCTCATATTCTATAAAAGTTCAGAATTTCACATACAATAATGCATGTTCCAAGAGTAACAAAACATTATCTGAACTTTTCCAGACATGTGTAGCATACTCCAAAATGCAGAAGTTCTATTTTAAACTTTTTTCAATATAACTCTGTCTTGAATGCATTTGTGTTCAACAAATGTGTGTGGCTGCTGTGTACTATCACTGAAACTTTCCTTAATGACATAAACACATCGTTATGAACAGAGGTTCCCACATTGCGCTATACATAAGTTAACAAAACTCAACCTTTGTTATCCCACAGTCCATTAAATAGGCTATCAAATAATCTAAGCATAATGAAATAAATAAAAAGTCTACTTTTCCCCCAAAAAAAGACAAGTATTTACGTTTTAGAAGCATTACACAATGGCATCATATCATGTGCATATTTACTTACACAAATTCACTTATATATGTTCAGCAAAAAGAGACAGACATTTTTAGAAAGCAGTCCCATTTCCCCAGCCTGTCCTCAGTGACAATCTCTATACCCCAGAGTAATCATAAAATGAGAGATGTCACTCTGCTGTTCCTTCTGTTGCACTCAGTTTCAATGCCTCTCCTAGGACAAGCATCTTACTGGACTATATATGACAGTGTTTAAAGGAAGTCTTTTCAATATAATGCCAAAACAAGAGCCAATTATT
Source organism: Macaca nemestrina (assembly GCF_043159975.1). NCBI lineage: Eukaryota > Metazoa > Chordata > Mammalia > Primates > Cercopithecidae > Macaca > Macaca nemestrina. Next base: position 47,285,336 of record NC_092131.1, read on the forward strand.
TCATCTGGTGTTCAGGTGGGGAATACTGACTTATTACTATGCTGGAGGGAAAAATGGCTGTGCTAGGTTTAATGAAAAATTATTTACCCATATGGACAATTTCTGATCTCTAATATTAAGGGTAATCTTCACTATATTTTCTGCTTTACATGACTTTAGAATACAAATTCCAGGCTGAGTGCAGTGACTAGCCTATAATCCCAACACTTTGGGAGGAAAAGGCAGGAGGATGGCTTGAGCCTAAGAGTTCAAGACCAGTATGGACAACAAAGCCTGACCCTGTCTCTACAAAAAATAAAAAATTAGGCCGGGCGCAGTGGCTCACGCCTGTAATACCTGCACTTTAGGAGGCTGAGGCGGGTGGATCATGAGGTCAGGAGATCAAGAACATCCTGGCCAACATAGTGAAACCCCGTCTCTACCAAAAATACAAAAATTAGCCGGGTGTGGTGGCACGCGCCCGTAGTCCCAGCTACTCTGGAGGCTGAGGCAGGAGAATCACTTGAACCCGGGAGGCAGAGGTTGCAGTGAGCTGAGATTGCACTCCAGCCTAGGCGTCTAAAAAAAAAAAGTTAGCTGGGCACGGTGGCACATGCCTATAGTCCTAGCTACTTGGGAGGCTGAGGCAGGAGGGTTCCTGAGCCCAGAGGTCTGAAGTTACAGTGAGCCATGATTATGCCGCTACGCTCCAACCCAGGTGACAGAGTGAGATTTTGTCTCTGGAAAAAAAATAATAATACATATATACAAATTCCACATAAGATTCAACTCCACTGCATTATTACTTACAGAAACAAATCTATGAATAAGGTCAAAGTATTTTTATAAAGAATTAGTTCCTCAAATTGCTATTTCATGCATTATAGAATGTAATCCAGACCTTAGAGAATCATAGGAAGCTTACAGGATTCTCACTAAAAACACAATTATTATCACATCTTACATGATATTAAAATGTTTAACTTTACAATACTACTAGATTCCCCCTTGATAACTTCTGAATAAAAGTAGTTTATGTGCCTCTGAACAAAAACCACTTCTCTCTCTAACGACAATGGCTTGTTGAACATGGGCCCTTAGAAATTTCTCCCTATTATTAAAAAAAAAAAAACCCTAATATGTGTACAGCTTTTGGCAATGTGCCTTTTGTTTTAATAAAGATGAAGGGATTCTATTAGTTATCTGTTGCCACATAACAAAACACCACCAAGCTTGACAGCTTAAAACAATAAACAATTTATTATCTCACAAAGTTTCTCAGTGTCAGGAATCCAGGAGCAGCTTATTTGTCAAGATGTCAGCTGAAGACAGGACTGAGACTGAAGACTAAGATGGCTCACTCACTTGGCTGTTAGTAGAAGGCCTCAGTTCTTAACCACATGGAACTTCATAAGGCTGCTGACGACACATAAACTGTCTTTCATGACAGCAAGTTGCCCAAGAACATAGAGAGTAACCACACGGAAAGCCACAAAGTCTTTGTTAAAGACCTCGCCTTGGAAATGAGAAACTTCTACCATATTCGATTGGTTTATACAAGCAATCCTGATACAATCAGGGAGAAACTAATCAAGGACATAAAAAGTAGGAGACAATAATCATTGGGAGCCCTCTTGGATTCAGGGTATTCCAGTGATAAATACACATATGTGTATTTATTTACATATGGCCACAAATTCTTTATACTTCTTTCATCAAAAGGTGAAGCCCAATTCCCCTTACCCTGAATGTAAGCTGTATTTAGGACTCTGAACAAACAGAATGCAGCAGAAATGATAGTGTCTGAATGATGTTCACAGAAGACTGTGGCTTCTGTTTCTCTCTCTTGAATCATCCACCCGAGGAAAGGAAAACTACTGTGTCATGCGAACACTGAAGAAATCCTTAGGAGAGGCCCATGTGACAAAGAACTGACACCTCTAGCCAAAAAAAAACTGAGGACTACTGACAAAAACCACATGAGTGAGCTTAATACAGTCAGCCCTCCATATACATGGGGTTTTGCATGCTGTGAATACTGTATTTTCAATCCTCCTCTGTTTTTTTAAATCCACATATAAGTGGACACACACACTTCAAACTCATGTTGTTTAAGGGTCAACTGTCTATCCTCCAACTCCAGTCAAGCCTTCAAATGAATAGAGCCCCAGCTGAATCTTGATTGCAATCTCATGAGACACCCTGAGCCAGAACTACACAGCTCAGCCATGCTCAAATTCCTGACACACAAGAACCATGAGAAAATAAATGTTTGTTATTTTAAGCCATTTAGTTTTGGGATGATTTGTTAGACAGCAATAAATAACTAGTGCAGGCTGGGTGCGGTGGCTCACACCTGTAATCCCAACACTCTGGGAGGCCGAGGTGGGTGGGTCACCTGAGGTCAGGAGTTCAAGATTAGCCTGGCCAACATGGCAAAACCCCATCTCTTCAAAAAATACAAAAATTAGGCATGGTGGCGCACACCTGTAATCCTAGCTACTCAGGAGGCTGAGGCAGGAGAATTGCTCTAACTCAGGAGGCAGAGGTTGCAGTGAGCCAAGATCACACCACTGCACTCCAGCCTGGGCGACAGAGAGTCCATCTCAAAAAATAATAATAATAACTAGTGCAATGGTAGAGTAACATGATTTCTTAAAAAATTAGTTACTGTGTCAAAAATTAAAACAGCATTCTCCAAAGTGTTGTTTGTTTGCTTTGAGACAGAGCCTCACTCTCTCACCCAGGCTAGAGTATAGTGGCACATGCATAGCTCACTGCAGCCTTGACCTCCTGGGCTCAAGCAATCCTCCTACCCCAGCCTCCAGAGCAGCTGGTACTACAGAGCACACACACACACAAATAAGAAGGTAAAAATTAAAAGAACTCCTCTGTGAAAGTACTATGTACAATCTTTTTCTTTTGTCAAAAACATTTTTAAATATTATCTTGTGGCATCTTTTCAATAAAACATAATATACATCCTTAAAATAAATCTATTTTAAAATAAACTTTTTTAAAACACAAATATTAAAAATTATATTCCTAATCCCAAAGAATATAGATATAGATCCTTAATATAGAGTCTCCAATAGATCTCAAAAATATAGCATCTGGTATGTCATACTTCATAAATCCTATCACTTTTGAAAGCTTTTTTGTCCCATATCTTCTATTCCAAATCCATTCTAGATCAATAGCAAGAAATAAGATCAAATAAAACAACACATTTTGGTAACATTATCTGAAACAGTACCAAAATATGATGATTTCTTTAGAAACATGATAGTTAACACCAGAAAGAAAACACACTAGAACTATTTATAAAGAAATTATATTTAATTTTGGTAAATTTCAAGATATTTATATTTTAATGAGATGAATTGTTTGTAAGTAAACCAGTTAGCGCTAGATGCAGTTTGCTTCAGTTACCTGAAATTAGAATAGCAAGTTCATTAAATATATATAAATCAGTGGTACAGAGGCACTGTACCATATTGATGGAGGCTTCATTAATTTTCAATGATATAACCACTGTCGTATTTGTGTTCTAAAAAAACTAAGTGAGGTATACAATTACTTGTCCTCATCTCAAAATTCTTTTTTACATATTCCAACTTAGTAAATGAAAAGAAAACCTAACACTCCAAACATTTCTGCTAAAGTCTGTTAAATTTTACATTTTCTTATCTTTTTGTAGAGAATATATATGTTTGTACACGTAAATAATGTATATTTCTTTAAAAATAAATATGAAAAATAAAAATACTATAAAATAAGTTATCCTACAAATCATTTCACTGCATCAGCAATACAATTCATTTAGGCTTCCTAGTTGGCATCTGATTATACCTCAAAACCAAATATTATGTCATTGTTTATATATCATCAATAAAAAATCAAGACGTGGCAAATACAGTATCAGGAAAAATATCATTATTGAATATCTGAAGATGCTTTTTATCATAAGTTAGCACCCTAGAAAATAAAATAGAAAGAAAAAATTGTTCTAAGCAGGTCAAAATTATTTTTAATATTGTAGTTTTTTCATCTTATGCATGAGTTTGAGTTACAACCCAGTTGCATTACAGTAAAAAAAAAAAATTATTTAGCCAAGAAGTAATCAAAATATAATTGAAAATTAATTTTGAAATTTAATTTCTGACTGGGATTTACATACAAAAAAAGAGACTGGAGCTGTCCAGGTGGGCTATGCAACCATATATCCTTTCTTAGGCTTCAGTTTCCCCATCTGATTAAAAAAAAAAGGTGGAGGGAGACCTAAAATATAGCTAGAAGGATGTTTGCTAAGCTCCTTCCAAATTTAAATTAAGTCTGTCAACTTCCTATCAATCCTTTTAATAAAATAAATAGCATTTTGTAAGCTGTACTTTTGCACAAGCTTTCATACTAAGCCTGAGAGCCAAATCAGACATCACATTCCACTTTCCTAAAGGGGCTAATACTTAGATAATTTCTCTTCAGTGGCTGCTTTACACAAAACCATTTCCGTATTTGGAACCACGTACATTTGTATATTTGGTATCACCCAAACATTTTTGTTCCCTTGATGCTAACTTTGCAAAACCTGTACCCAATCAACCAAAATGATTTGCTTCCCCAAAGGACCTTTTCCTAAATCAGCAGAACAGCTAAAATTAGGCTGCAAGACTTCAGGTTTATGTTTCTTTAGCAAAGAGTAATTAAAAAAAAAAATAGCTTATTTAACAATAAAGCCCACTTTCACATCTTAACTACAAAGAAAATTTTTATAACTATAAACTTTCCTTTTCTTCCTTGTTAAAAAAAAAAAAAAAAAAAAGCCGGGCGCGGTGGCTCATGCCTGTAATCCCAGCACTTTGGGAGGCCGAGGTGGGCGGATCACGAGGTCAGGGGATCGAGACGATCCTGGCTAACATGGTGAAACCCCACCTCTACTAAAAACATACAAAAAAGATTAGCCGGGCTTGGTGGTGGGCGCCTGTAGTCCCAGCTACTCGGGAGGCTGAGGCAGGAGAACGGCGTGAACCTGGGAGGCGGAGCTTGCAGTGAGCCGAGATCACGCCACTGCACTCCAGCCTAGGCGACAGAACGAGACTCTGTCTCAAAAAAAAAAAAAACAGAAAGAAAAACTAATTTATTTTTAATGACTCAAAAGAAGAACTAAGACACTATAAAAGAAAAGGGGACAGAAGCCATGTCTGCCACATTCACTGTTGTTTCCCCAGAACTGTGTTTTCAACCCTCTTAGACCACAAAATTTACCTAGATAGAGAGTATAAAATACTGGTCCTCACCTCGAAAGACTATGGTAGGGCCCAGAAATCTGTATTTTAAAGCAGCACCCCAGATGATTCTTAGGATGAGGTAAGCTTTGGAATCACTGGCTGGAAAATTTATTGAGTGTATGAGAAAGACTGCAAATACATTTATTAGTAAACACCAACAACTAGTAAATTACTGTTGTCTTATTTTTTCTTTGAAAATAGGCTTAACACATTTGAAACCTGAAGAAAACCATTAAAATCTCATTTAATTTTCACTCAATTATTCTCATTCTATTTGCTGTCTCAGGAACAAGCTGCTAAGTAAACTGAAAATAAATTGCCAAAAGAGTCCTGAAACTGAAGCTAAAAAACTATATTTTTTTGGACATAGAATACTGAAAATAACTCTGTATGGATTATAGAGTAAATTTACTTGAATTCATAGATTTACTTGAATTCTTAAATTTACTCTAACTGTGCCTCATCTAATCTTCACAGTAAGGTATCACTACTAATGAGTGAACCCATTGTACAGATGAGAAAAAGTTTTAACAAGAATCACTAATTTTCCCTAAATCTCACAGCTAATAATAAGTAGCAAACCTAGGATTCCAACCCGGGCAATCATACTATCAGTATATATTTGTTAGACATAATATTTTTATGCCCACAGCAGAAAAAAAGCAATGAGAAAAAATTAATTCCATTTTTATATTTGTATCCCTAAAGGAAACTAATGAACTACTATTTTAGATCCTTACAGAATAAAATAATTTGCAATTTAACAAATAAGTTTGAACATCCAATAGACAGATTCACCTGTTTGACCCTTGGAATACAAGTTTGAGAACATAATTTCCATGGAAAAGAGAATGTCCATGAAGCCAAAGATGCTATGAAACTTTCTGATACCTGCAGGTAGAAATCTGGATAGATTTCCTCCAAAATTCAAAACTATATATAGTCGTGCACTACACAAGGACATTTTGGTCAAAGACAGACCACGTATACAATGATGTCTGTTCCTTAAGATTATAATACAGCTGAAAAATTCCTATCACCTAATGACTTCGTAGCCATCCTAACATCTTAGCACAACACATTACTCACTTGCTTATGGTGATAACTAGGGTAAACAAACCTACTGCCACCAGTCATATGAAAATATAGCATATGCAATTATGTACAGTGCATAGTAGTTAATAATGATAATAAATGACTATGATATTGGTTTGTATATTTACTATACTATGACCTCTTAATCCTTATTTTATAGTGTACTCCTTCTACTAATTAAAAAAAAAAGTTAACTGTGAAACAGCCTCAGCAGATCATTCAGGAGGTATTCTAAAAGAAGGCATTGTTATCATAGAAGATGACAACTCCATGCATGTTATTGCTCTCGAAGACTTTCCAATGGGAAAAAACGTGAGAGGGAAGACAGTGATATTGATGATCCTTGACCCTGTGTAGGCCTAGGCTAATTAATGTGTGTCCTACTGTGTATGTTTGTCTTAGTTTTTAATGAAAAAGCTAAAAAAGTAAAAACAAAAATAGGGCCACGTGTAGTGGCTCACGCCTGCAATCCCAGCACTTTGGGAGGTCAAGGCGAGAGGATCACTTGAGTCCAGGAGTTCAAGACCAGCCTAGGCAACATAATGATACCTCATCCCTACTAAAAATCAAAAAAATTAACCAGGCATGGTGGCGCCAACCTGGAGTCCCAGCTGTTCAGAAGGCTACAGCTGAAGGATTGCTTAAGCCAGGGATGTCAAGACTGCAGTGAGCCGTGATCATGCCCCTGCACTTCAGCCTGGTTGACAGAGTGAGACCCTGTCTCAAAAAAAGGAAAAACTAAATTTAAAATATTTTCTTTTTTTTTCCCCCCCCCGAGACAGTCTCGCTCTGTCGCCCAGGCTGGAGTGCAGTGGCACAATCTCGGCTCACTGCAACCTCTGCCTCCCAGGTTCAGGCGATTCTCCTGCCTCCGCCTCCCAAGTAGCTGGGACGACAGGTGTGTGCCACCACGCTCGGCTAATTTTTGGTATTTTCAGTAGAGATGGTGTTTCACTGTGTTAACCAGGATGGTCTCGATCTCCTGACCTAGTGATCTGCGTGCCTCAGCCTCCCAAAGTGCTGGGATTACAAACGTGAACCACCACGCCTGGCCTTAAAATGTTTTCAATAGAAAAAAAGTTTAAGTCTTATAGAATAAGGACATAAATAAAATATTTTTGTATAGCTGCATAATTTGTGTTTTAAGCTAGGTATTACAAAACAGTCAAAAAGTTCAAAAAAAGAAAAATTTATAAAGTAAAATTGTAACCATAAGCTAGGGTTTATTGTTGAAGAAAGAAAATTTTTTTATAAATTTAGTGTAGCCTAAGTATACAGGGCTTATAATGTCTACAGTAGTGTATAGTAATATGCTAGGCCTTAACATTCACTCACCACTTACTCACTGACTCACCCAGAACAACTTCCAGTCCTGCAAACTCCTTTCATGGTAACTGCCCTATATAGGCGTATCATTTTATCCTTTTTTACTATACCTTTTCTATGTTTAGATATGATTAGATACACAAAAACCATTGTGTTACAACTGCCTACAGTACTCAGTACAATAACACAGGCTACATAGACCTGTAGCCTACGAGCAATAAGCTACACCATATAGCTTAGGTATACAATAGACTATACCAGGTACTATACCATAAGCACACTGTATGATGTGCACACAGTAAAACTGACTAACATGAGTTTCTCAGAATGTATACCCATCATTAAGACATAATTTTGGGTAGGGCGCGGTGGCTTACGCCTGTAATCCCAGCACTTTGGGAGGCTGAGGCAGGCGGATCATAAGGTCAGGAGATCGAGACCATCCTGGCTAACACGGTGAAACCCTCTCTCCACTAAAAATACAAAAAATTAGCCGGGCGTGGTGGTAGGTGCCTGTAGTCCCAGCTACTCAGGAGGCTGAGGCAGGAGAATGGCTTGGACCAGGGAGGCGGAGCTTGCAGTGAGCCAAGATCACGCCACTGCACTCCAGCCTGGGGAGCAGAGCAAGACTCTATCTCAGAAAAAAAAATTTTAAAAGACATAATTTTGTGTGTGTGTGTGTGTGTGTGTGCGCGTGTATGTGTATATATATATATATGAAATAAATCTTTGAAAAGGATTCCCAGTGTAGAAGAGAATTAGAGGAGAGTAGAAATATTACAAATAATATAATCACTAAATATCTTGTAAACATAGTTTTAAAGAACTATAAGTTACGCTCAATAAGAAAAGTAACTAAGTATATTAGCATGCTGCATCTTAAAGACTGAAGTACACTAACAGTCATTTCTGATCAAACAAAAAATATATATTAGAGCCATATAATAAGCAATCTGTAACGAAATATTCATATTCTGCAGAGTGATCAGCACCATCCCTCACACTGGGAAAAAACAATTACAACTAACACAAATAACTAAATAACTAAAACTTTATTTTATGAAAGAGTTTTATTAATGTTGTAAGGTCAAAGAAAAGACTACTGACTACAATGATTTTTTCTTTTCTTTTTTTTTTTTTTTTGAGACAGAGTCTCACTCTGTATCACCTAGGCTGGAGTGCAGTGGTGTAGTCTCGGCTCACTACAACCTCCGCCTCCCTGGTTCAAGCGATTCTCCTGCCTCAGCTTCCCGAGTAGCTGGAATTACAGGCATGCCCCACCACGTCTGGCTAATTTTTTGTATTTTTAGTAGAGATGGAGTTTCACCATGTTGATCAGGCTGGTCTCGAACTCCTGACCTTGTAATCTACCTGCCTCGGCCTCCCAAAGCACTGGGATTACAGATGTGAGCCACTGCACACAGCCAATAATTTTCTAAGTAACTATTAAATTACCCAAATTTTAAGAGCTTCAGGGGGCTGGATGCTATCTATTATAAACAAGTGAACAAATCAAAGTTAAAAGGCTGGCCTATAACTCGCTAGTCTATGGTGAAACTAGAGCCTAGATTTTCTAACTTGAGATTTGGTGTTCCTTCTACTCCTCAAACTGTCTCTTGATAATAACATGCAACACCAACTCTTACATATGTGTGAAAGCACAAACTACCTCCCCTTCAGAAGTATCTTGAGACATCTTCACTGTAATTACCAGTCAGAAGACAGGAGGCATCAATTCTCTAGCGCTGTTCTGCATCATTATACTGCTAATCAACCTCAAAACACTCCATTAAAAGAAAACAATGCTTACAAAAGTATTAGGGAAGGAGCTGAGGTAGTAAAAACAAAAAAGTAATCAGAACTGTACAACTAAAAAGAAAATGTTAACAGGGCACTGCCAATTTCGAGGTAAAGAAAATAAACTGGGGCCGGGCGCAACAGCTCATGCCTGTAATCCCAGCACTTTGGGAGACCAAGGTGGGAGGCCAAGGTGGGCAGATCACTTGAGTTCAGGAGTTCAAGACCAGCCTGGGCAAGATGGCCAAACCCCATCTTTACTAAAAATACAAAAATTAGCCAGGCGTGGTGGCACACACCTGTAATCCCAGCTACTCAGGAGGCTAAGGCATGAGAATTGCTTGAACCCGGGAGGCAAGGTTGCAGTGAGCCGAGATCGCACCACTGCACTCCAACCTAGGCAACAGAGAGAGACTGTCTCAAACAAAAAAGAAAAACAAGAGGTACACTGGGAAACTGGGAAAAATCTGCAAGACTACAGGCAGAAGTAAATGCTTTAACAATAGTGAGGCTAGCTTTCGCTAACAAATATGACGGAGTAACTGATGCCAGACTAGCCTTCCCACCATGAGCAACCATAAAATAAAGTGCATAATACAACTGTTTACAGGCCTTAGACAACAGGCAGGACAGGACATCCCTGAGAGATAGGAAACTCACAAGGTGAGCCCTACAATTGCCTCAGCTTTCTATCTGGGAAAAATTGCCATGACCATGGCCCGGCAAGCAAGAGTTTAAGAAGGGAATAGTGATTGTGCTCAGTCAAATAGGCAGAGATCAGAATGCAGGGTAGCTGATGTGGCTGAAATCCACAAGGCAGAGAGGCTAGAAGACATGTAGGATTCCCCCATAAATCCCTGGCCAAGAAATAGGCTGCACATGTGTAGGGCAAAACTAATCAAGGCTTAAAAGAGAGTGGTTAAGAGACGAAAATACACTCGAGTTGAGGAATACTGGGTACACTTAGAGTTCCCACCAGCCAAAGCAGAGAAACCACATTAACACCTTATTAACAGCTCAGATATCCAGCTGAGATATCAAAAATGCCTCAACTAAGAGTAAGAACCACATCCTAGAATAAGGCATACACTAGGTGCACCCTTAAAAAGACTAAAATCAAGCCCCAACAAGTTTTTGAAGGATTAAAAATGTGAGGTTGAGTTACACTAAAGGAAGGAAACAATGGGTTCTCCACATATCATTCTAGCAAAGAGTAAAACCAAGCCTACACAAGTTCAAAGTGATCTGCCAGTAACTGAACTACCTGCAAGAATTTTAAAAATCAACACTTTTCACAAAAAGACAAAATCCAGAATTTCTATAATGTACCACCAACAATTAAAAAGTAGTAAACATGCAAAAATAAATAAGAAGAAAAATGTAACCTGCAGTCAATAGAAACCAACCCTGAGATGGCTGGGCGTGATGGCTCACACCTGTAATCCCCACATTTTGGGAGGCTGAGGCATGCAGATCACTTGAGCTCAGGAGTTTGAGACCAGCCTGGGAAACATAGCAAGACCCCATCTCTACTAAAAATTTTAAAAAAGAAAAAAAAAAAAATGCTGGGCGCGGTGGCTCACACCTGTAATCCCAGCACTTGGGGAGGCCAAGGTGGGCAGATCACGAGGTCAGAAGATCAAGACCATCCTGGCTAACACGGTGAAACTCTGTCTCTACTAAAAATACAAAAAATTAGCCCGGCATGGTGGCGGGTGCCTGTAGTCCCAGCTACTCGGGAGGCTGAGGCAGGAGAATGGCATGAACCTGGGAGGTGGAGCTTGCAGTGAGCTGAGATCACACCACTGCACTCCAGCCTAGGCGACAGAGCAAGACTCCATCTCAAAAAAATAAATAAATAAAATAAAAAATAAAAAAATAAAAATAAATAAAAATTAGCCAGGTGAGGTGCCATGCACCTGTAGCCCTGGCTACTCAGGAGGCTGAGGCAGGAGGATCATTTGAGCCCAGGAGTTATACTACATGGCTTAAAAAAATTTTTTAAAGTAAATGAATGGAAAAAAGCATACTATCAAATAATAAGCACCAGAAAACTGACAGTGCTAAATTATTATCAAATAGAATCTTCAGGAAAAAGCGTATTACAAGAGATAAAGAGGGCCATTTCATAATGATAAAAGGAGAAATGTATTAGGAAGGCATAACAATCCCAAATATGTACCTAAGAAGAGAGTTCCAAAATGCATAAAGTATGACAAAACTTACAAGAAAAACTGACAAATCTATAATCATAGTGGAGTAATTCATAAGATGAGTAGATAAAATAAATTAATAAAGATACAGAAGATCTGTGTAATGCTATCAACCAAGATGGGTATGGTAGTATGTACCACATTTATAACTTATACTACACTACACCCAACAACCACAGAATGCATATTCTTTTCAAATGTACAATGATTGTTCACAAAGACAGGCTATATGCTGGACCATAAGTAAGCTTTCAAAAAACTTCAAAAGACTGAAATTTTATAGAGTTGTGTCCTCTTATCACAACAGAAAATTATAAATTAATATCTAGAATGTCCCTTTTCTAAATCTTCCACCTAGAATAAGTGCCTTTTCCTAATTTTCTACCCAGAGGGGGCTCTGTTTCCCAATTTGCACAAAGGTACTGAATAAGATCAGTACATTAAATGACTTAATACCACTTATCATTCTTATCAACAAATAAATTCAAACAATCTGATAAAACTTTTAAACATAACTAACAATTTAGAGGAAATACTGAGAACAGAAGAACATATTTAACAATATCACAAAGATGCAATAAGCAAAATTCAGACTCTTCAGGATAAACTCTCCAGTAACATCAGTAAATGAGAAATAGGAGAACAGAAAAATAAAAAGGGAAAAAAGAAAGAGAAAGATCTTAAGTAACTATCACAAAATATTGCCTTTATATATCAGGATGGTAGGTGCTTGATTTTGCTTATCTTGTGCTTTGTGTCTTGTGCGTGTTTAAAGAAAAAAGTAGATTTAGCATGTAAAATTTCCAGAGACAAGTTTTGCCAAGAATGGTTGGGATAGAAATTAATTTTTTTTAAGACAGAGTCTTGCTCTGTAGCCTAGGCTGGAGTACAGTGGTATGATCTCAGCTCACTGCAACCTCCACCTCCCAGGTTCAAGTGATTCTCCTGCCTTAGCCTCCCAAGTAGCTGGGATTACAGGCACACGCCACCACACCCGGCTAATTTTTGTGTTTTTAGTAGATAAGGGGTTTCACTATGTTGGCCAGGATGGTCTTGAACTCCTGACCTCAGGTGATCCACCCGCCTCGGCCTCCCAAAGTGCTGGGATTACAGGCATAAGCCACGGCGTCCAACCAGAAATTAAATTATTAAAGCTTGTACTTTAATGAGAATTAGATACCACCGCCTCCATATAATTCTATATGCCTTCAGAACGGAAGGCCCATTTCTTGAAATAAGTGGCCTGATAAAGAAAAAAAAAACTACCATTTTCTGTAATTGAGACAATGTTCATCCTTGAACAGAAAAAAAAAAAAAAAAAAACACGAAATCCAATCTTCTTCTATATGCATACAATCAATTCATTTGTGCATTTGCTAGATTAAATTGATAAGTAGAGAAATATCCTTCTTCAATTGCAAGCAGCTAAGACAGAAAGGTATTTAATAATGTTTCACCTCTTTTCTCTCATCTCTGCTCCTGTATTTTCTCCCTTAAGTAAAACTCCTAGTTAATTTTTCCATAACCCTATAGTTCCTCTTTTATGAAGCACTACTCCTACTCACTTTATCACTTGCCTCCAAAAAGTCTTCGCTACTTGAGGACACGAAAAAAAAAATAAGTTAATAAAATCCTGTGGAAGTAAGCCTTCAAGATAGCCCAGTGATATTCACACTCTTGGTATTCACACTTTTGTGTGTACTCTCCCACATTATAACACTACAGTACACCAGAGGTGATGGTATATCACTTCTATCATTAGGTTTTAAAAGGCTCTGCAGCTTCCAGTTCCCTTCCTCTCTCCCTTTCTCTCTTCCCCGCTCCATCTCCCCAACCTTCCTCACCTCTGCTCATATCATTAGTTCTGGGAGAAGCCATGTCATAAGTAGACCTATGGAAGAGTCCATGGGGAGGAACTGAAGCCTCCTGAAAAGAGCCACATGAGTGACCTTGGAAACGGATACCCCAGGCCCAGTCAAGTCCAGACTGCAGTCCTAGCCAACAACTTGACTACAACATCGTAAGACTGAGCCAGAATCATTCAGCAAAATAATACCTGCTCCTCTCAAGCTAACAATCATATTATTAAAATGCCTATATTCAATCCCATGAAATACATGCTATAAAAACCCAACGAAGTATCAAAAAAATTTTTCATTAAGAGCCAAGATGAGGTCGGGGACAGTGGCTCACACCTGTAATCTCAGCACTTTGGGAGGCCGAGGCGGGCAGATCACCTGAGTTTGGGAGTTCAAGACCAGCCTGACCAACATGGAGAAACCCCGTCTCTACTAAAACTACAAAATTAGCCGGGCGTAGTGGTGCATCTCTGTAATCCCAGCTACTCGGGAGGCTGAGAAAGGATAATTGCTTGAACCCGGAAGGCGGAGGTTGCGGTAAGCTATCACACCATTGCACTCCAGCCTGGGCAACAACAGCAAAACTCCATCTCAGGCCGGGCGTGGTGGTTCATGCCTGTAATCTCAACACTTTGAGAGGATGGATGTGGCTGGATCACCAAGTTAGTAGTTTGAGACCAGCCTGGCCAACACAGTGAAACCCCCATCTCTACTAAAAATACAAAAATTAGCCGAGCATGGTGGCATGCACCTGTAATCCCAGCTACTTGGGAGTCTGAGGCAGAAGAATCACTTGAACCTGAGAGATGGAGATTGCAGTGAGCCGAGATCATGCCACTGCACTCCAGCTTGGGTGACAGAACAAGACTTCGTCTCAAAAAAAAAAAAAAAAGATGCTTTTAAACATCTTTTAAAATGCAAGATTTTAAAAAGTACTATTACCCAATATTGGCAATAGGAATCTCCATACAGTTGTTGGGAACATAATTGACAAGATCTTTTTTTTTTTTTTAAAGATGGGGTTTCCCTATGTTGTCCAAGTTGGTCTGGAACTGCTGGGCTCAAGCAATCCTCCCTCCTCAGCCCCCAAGTAGCTAGGATTACAGGTAGGCACAACCATGCCTGTCTTGACATAATCTTTTTTGAGAACAACTGGGCCATATTTATCAAATTTAAAAGCCAGAAACTCTGACCCAACAATTCTACTACTGGACATTACCCTGTGATTTTTACCTGTTATATCTTATGATATACTGGCCTAAGTGCTCAAAGATATATATATAAAGATATCAAAGATATAAATATATACATATTTATGGATGGTTACTCCAGGGAAAAACTGAAAATTAAATAAATATTAATTTTTAAAATTTGGGTAAATAAATTATATTTGAACAATGGACTACTATCAAATTGTTAAAAGAAAAAAACATATGCATATTGATCTAGAGAGATTATCCAATATACATAATGAAAAAAGCAAGGAAATATATACATATATACACACATATATATGTTTCTGCTATATTCCTGTTTATGCTAAAGGAAGAAAAAGTTTTCTACCCAAACACACCCATGTTTACATATGCATAGAAAATATCTGAAAATATACACAAACAACCTAAAAGTTGTCACCTCTGGAGAAGTGAACCACGAAACTTTTTTTTTTTTTTTTTTGACAGAGTCTTGCTCGGTTGCCAGGTTGGAGTGCAGTGGCACAATCTCAGCTCACTGCAAGCTCCGCCTCCTGGGGTGAACCACAAAAATGTTTACCTTTCACTTAATAATTTAGGTTGCTTTTATTATTGTTTATATAATTTTAATTTTTTTAAATGATTGCCAAAAAAATCAGTGAGTTCTCGCCTCCATTCAGAAACAGCAGTGTGTTAGCTTAAAGTACTTCTTTAAAAAGATGACTAATTAGATAGTCAACATGCTAAAGAAAATTACAACAGAGTCGTTATAATCAAAGCTGTATTTTCATGTTTTATAGTGTACCGAAATCATTTAAAGCTAATCATTATTGTGCAAGTATTTCATAGCAGGCCAAGTAAGTCCTGTTTTAATTTTATTTCTACTTATCACCCATGCCACACGCAAAGAATATTAATAATAAAATAGCCAATATATAGTAAACAAATATTATGTGACAGAAACTCTACTAAATATCTCTAAATATTTTACATATATTATTTAATACTTAAGGACCATGATACAAGCAGCACTATTTTCTCTATTGTACAAACAAGAAAAACTGCTAACAAAGAGTTAGTCATTTGCCTAAGGCCACAGAGCCGGTAAAAGAATGTGAAATCAGACAGGCTCATTCCAAAGCTTGTTCTCTCAGCCAGTATGCTACAGCCTTTTACTCATTTTGTTCACATTTCAAGTCAAAAAAGGACTGTAAAATGTAGCCTGTTATCTAACAGGTTAGCAAATTAATCAGATTAAATGCAACACCAGAATGAATTAGACAAAAGTCTTAACTCTTAGACCTTAACAAAAAGGGCTGAGGACACAACAAAAGCAATTTCAATTAAAATAAATATTTTATAATTGCCTAATGAAAATGCCATTTATGTTAACTGAAATCATATAATCCTCCCTGAATGCTAATTGCTGCTAGGCCAGAAAATTACATTTAGCATCCTTCTGGTAAATTACATTTAGTTAGCATCCTTCCCAAAAAAATAAACTCTCTTTCCTGTTCCACTTTCCTGTTTCCACTATAACAAACCTGATAAAGAAAAATGGAGAGAAATTGAACGAAATCTCTCTAAAAACAGTCTATCTACAGTGTTTTCCACATAGAATTCCCTTTTCCATGCATTCTTCTTGATTACTTTTACCTTACTTCTAATCTTAAACCATTCAATCACAGCTCTACTATACTTCCTTTGCAGAGTAAAGCAAAGGAAAATAAAGATTAGAAAAGTTAAGTAAGCTAATAAATCCCATATAATAATTATAGCTACAGCTAATCATGTAATTTATGCTTAGCTAAAGACCCTGTCATTGCTCTACGTTTTTGTCAGCATTTGGGGGTTGGGAGGAGACCTTGTCTACACACTGTAGATTATCCATTATTTTTTGCCTCCTATAAACCTCAAAGAAACTACAGGAATATGTGCTCACCATTACATGGCACCTTTTTATCCCAAAGTGCTTTCTAGAACCACCTTCACTAAACCACATCTGACAAGAAATCTGGCAAGAAACACTTTGACCAATCCCTGTTTCAAAATACACAAACTCAACCTCCCTCCTTCTACCCCCTTCCCTTGAAAATGGGCGTTCTAAAGTCAGACTTCCTGGGTTCCAGTTCTCTCAAGGCCCACTTAATAAGGGCCCTTGAGCAGTCTCGATTTCCTTCCCTGTGAAATGGAAATACCAGTACCTACTTCATGGGACTGTTGTAGGAATGAACTGAGATAATTCATGGTAAGGCGCTTAGAACACTGCCTGGCACAAAATGTGCACTCAAATGCCAGCCATTATTATATCTTCAAAATTAACTACCTAGAGTCCGGGTTTTCTTCATTTTAATGATGGGAGTCTAACCGAACTCCATCAGGACAAGTGGGCATACACATGGGGTTTTTTAATTAACTCATACAATAAATAGCAGCAGTATATACTCAAGCAAATTTTAAGTTTTCATAGCACTTTCGCACTTTTTCAATAAAAACATTTCATATGAAATAAACCCTCCAATCCCCCACGCTTTTAATCAGCGATGTCTAGAGCCCAATAAACACCACAAAGCCTGGAAATACAGTCGGGATACTACTCATTGGCTATGGAGGAAGGAACCTGACAAACTGCTGGGAGCCACACTGAGAACCCGCAGTTCAAAGCATGCCAGAGCCGCTCGGGGCTAGCGGCTACCGTCCATTTAAAGCCACAACGCCGTCTTTTCCCATTTCCTCACCAATGTTGAAACTAACACCACCAACGCCCTTTGCTCCCACTAAAACGAGGCCTAGCATCTCCCGGCCCTCTCCTCCCACCCAGCACGTCTCTCCCCCAGGGAATCCACTGCCGCCCAACTCACAGAGTGTGTCCGCACACATTCACCATCAGCTTCAAGGAAGGGTTCCGATATTTGGTGGTCTTACACCGAGGGCAACCCTGATCGTCCATGGCGGTTTCCCTCCTACAGACTCCCCCGGGCGCCTGCTTCAGCCACAGCCACCTTACAAGCCCCCTCAGACGCGACCAAGCAGGTTCCTACCAACAGGCGCTTGGCAGAGATGGTCCCTTCGCGAAAGAGCACCGGCCAGGGGCGAGGCGCTGCAACACAAACGTTCCGGCAGTCAGTTCCCCGGTCTTGCATCTAGAGCTTGGTCTTAGCCTTCCGTAAAGCAACTTAATACCTTGAATTTGACAGGGGAACTTTTAAAATGGCAAATTAAACACAAATCCGTGTCTCCACGCACCCAGTTGCGTTTTTCAAGGTACTGTGTCACAATTAGGAAGATAAATTCCATCTTGTTCTGTCTGGAAACATTCCCATGATTTCAAAGATTTATGAGCAGCGTACTTATTTTCTTTTGGACCACTTAATAGCCTGTGCTTTATACTTCTTTATAATTGCATAGTCATGTAAGCTCGGCTGATAATATGCATTCGCAGATATAAAATTTGAAAAAGCTATCTACTCCCCCATCAGACAGTATTTATTTCCCCAAATACCTAGGATAAAATCATATAAGAATACATACAGAAGAATTTAGTTCAGCAATTCCAAGATCTGATAGCCTGAATATCTATGTAAATTGTAAACCATGTTCATCACATTTATCAAGAAGGCAAATTGAAGTCTGTAAACAGCTCTATTAAATAATAAACTTTCCCACTGTAAAGGACACATCTTATTCATCTCCAAAATAAAGATTTGTTGATATTTAATAAGTAGACTAAGTGAAGAATTAATGAATGACTATCAAACAATAGTGTAATGTGAAAATTTTAGTGTCATTTTTGTAACCACCTTCACCTGACCCAAACTCCATCAGAAGGCAATATGAAAACAAGATTTTTGGCTGGGCGCGGTGGCTCAAGCCTGTAATCCCAGCACTTTGGGAGGCCGAGACGGGCGGATCATGAGGTCAGGAGATCGAGACCATCCTGGCTAACACGGTGAAACCCCGTCTCTACTAAAAAATACAAAAAACTAGCCGGGCGAAGTGGCGGGTGCCTGTAGTCCCAGCTACTGGGGAGGCTGAGGCAGGAGAATGGCGTGAACCCGAGAGGAGGAGCTTGCAGTGGGCTGAGATCCGGCCACTGCACTCCAGCCTGGGTGACAGAGCAAGACTCCGTCTCAAAAAAAAAAAAAAAAAAGAAAACAAGATTTTTCAACTAATCTTATACAATGAATATGAGCTATATGCATTTATAGTAATTTTAACTCATCATAGAACTTGTGTTCTTTTCAATAAAAACATAAAAAGGAACATTCCAACTCACATTTTTAAACAGTGAACCTGGTAGGCAACCCAAAACCCAATACAGTTGGGATTTCCATGGGTATGGAGAGGGACGCTGACAAACAGCTGGATACCACACCCAGGAACGAGCAGATCAAAGCAGGCTGTGACAGAGCTTTACATTAGTATGAAGACATCAAGGATTCATCTAGTAAATAAACCATATCATCTCTTTGATCATCATATTGTTCCTCAACAGGAGTTAACCAAACGTAAACTTACTAAAATAGGTAACACAAAATACTATGCTACTATGCTGACCTGGAGGCTTATTATGCTGCTGCTATTGTCTTATTGAAAGACCACATCCAGACCAGTTACATGATTCAGAGTGAAGCTCTTCAAGAACAAAGGCCACTCTAGTACCTTTATATTTCAACAGAACAGGAAACTTATGTTGAAAGAATGTTATATGTGCAAATAAAATTTGTAGCCAATACTACATTGAGGTCATCCACTCAGATGGCATTATAGTTTAATGCCACTAGGACAGTTTTTGTTTGTTTGCTTGTTTGTTTTGAAACAGGGTCTCCTGTTGCCCAGGCTGGAGTGTAGTGGCCCGATCGTAATTCATAGCAGCCTTGAACTCCTAGGCTCAAGTCATCCTCCCACCTCAGCCTTCTAAGTAGCTGGGACTACAGGTGCTAGCCACCAGTCCCAGCTAATGTTTTTTTGTTTTTTTTTTTAAGAAATGGGATCTCACATGTTGCCCAGGCTGGTCTTGAATTCCTGGGCTCAAGCAGTCCTCCTACCTCAGGCTCCCAAAGTGCTGGGATTACAGGCATGAGCTACCATGCCCAGCTATCCAGGACAGTTTTAATTATGTCTTTGAAGATGAGACCCCAACCACATTGTGAAGTGAATTGCTTTTCCTTTCTCCCGAAACTTAAGATTAAGGCAAAGAAAGCACTAAAGATTGTGAGAAGTAGCATTGCTACAATCTTTATCCTTTTCCTAGGTGGGAAACTACTAACTTGGAAGGATAGTAGCAACAGCTGACTTGGAAATCTGTCAGATAAGCTTTACTTATGGACCTAAAGACAGTAGAAAATAGCACTTACAGATTTGGTCTCTAGTACCAAGAGAGTTGAATTCAAGTGCTGGCTTTATCACATGATTTATATGACCTCAAGCCTCAGTTTTCCCAATTCTAAGTTCAGGATAGTACTTGTAAAGAATAAAAGATACTTCATTTAAAGTACATAGCATAAAGTAAGAGCTTAGTAACTGCTGGCCATTATTAATAGTAGCATTAGTATAGTGGCAGTAGTATTATCTAAAAGAGGCGGGATAATACAATAACAAGAGCCCAACCTTCTTTTACATCAGTCAGACCTGTGTTTGAAGCAAATTTCCAATCCTCCCTTACCTCAGTTTCCTTCCTGCATATAATACACTTCATTAAATTGCTGTAGGCCGGGCGCGGTGGCTCAAGCCTGTAATCCCAGCACTTTGGGAGGCCGAGACGGGCGGATCACAAGGTCAGGAGATCGAGACCATCCTGGTTAACACGGTGAAACCCCGTCTCTACTAAAAAATACAAAAAACTAGCCGGGCGAGGTGGCGGCGCCTGTAGTCCCAGCTACTCGGGAGGCTGAGGCAGGAGAATGGCGTAAACCCGGGAGGCGGAGCTTGCAGTGAGCTGAGATCCGGCCACTGCACTCCAGCCTGGGCGACAGAGCGAGACTCCGTCTCAAAAAAAAAAAATAAAATAAAATAAAAATAAATTGCTGTAATATTTAAATTACATGACATAGACATATATAAAGGCCCTACTATATTAGGGCCTCATACATTACAGAAACTCTGAAATGCACATCATTATCACTGGTGGGGGTCAATAACATGGAATGGTCAGAGCTTTGAGGCGGAAAGCACTGACAGCACCAGGTTCTTAATTAAAATGGAACCTCAGCCTGTGTAGAAAACCACCAAACTCAAGTTTCCTACATTTCTTTTTTTTTTTTTAGGAGAAAATAATTTGTCATCCATAATATATAATTTTGAAAGATTAAAAACACATGCATCTCAACACAAATTTTATTTAGGTTCTTTTTTTATTATTATTATACTTTAAGTTCCAGGGTACATGTGCACAATATGCAGGTTTGTTACATATGTATACATGTGCCGTTTTGATTTACTGTACCCATTAACTCATCATTAAGTATTAAGTATTTCTCCTAATGCTATCCCTCCCCCATCTCCCCATCCCATGACAGGCCCCGGTGTGTGATATTCCCTGCCCTATGTCCAAGTGTTCTCAGTGTTCAGTTCCCACCTACGAGTGAGAACATGTGGTGTTTGGTTTTCTGTCCTTGCGATAGTTTTCTCAGAATGATGGTTTCCAGTTTCATCCATGTCGCTACAAAGGACATGAACTCATCCTTTTTTATGGCTGCATAGTATTCCATGGTATATTTGTGCCACATTTTCTTAATCCAGTCTATCATTGATGGACATTTGTGTTGGTTCCAACTCTTTGCTATTGTGAATAGTGCCGCAATAAACATACGTGTGCATGTGTCTTTATAGAAGCATGATTTATAATCCTTTGAGTATATACCCAGTAATGGGATGGTTGAGTCAAATGGTATTTCTAGTTCTAGATCCTTGAGGAATCGCCACACTATCTTCCACAATGGTTGAACTAGTTTACACTTCCACCAACAATGTAAAAGCATTCCTATTTCTCCACATCCTCTCCAGCACCTGTTGTTTCCTGACTTTTTAATGATCATCATTCTAACTGGAGTGAGATGGTATCTCATTGTGGTTTTGATTTCCATTTCTCTGATGACCAGTGGTGATGAGCATTTTTTCATGTGTCTATTGGCAGCATGAATGTTTTCTTTTGAAAAGTGTCTGTTCATATCCTTTGCCCACTTTTTGATGGGGTTGTTTGATTTTTTCTTGTAAATTGGTTTAAGTTCTTTGTAGATCCTGGATATTAGCCCTTTGTCAGATGAGTAGATTGCAAAAATTTTCTCCCACTCTGTAGGTTGCCTGTTCACTCTGACGGTAGTTTCTTTTGCCGTGCAGAAGCTCTTTGGTTTAATTAGATCCCATTTGTCAATTTTGGCTTTTGTTGCCATTGCTTTTGGTGTTTTAGTCATGAAGTCCTTGCCCATGCCTATGTCCTGAATGGTATTGCCTAGGTTTTCTTCTAGGGTTTTTATGGTTTTAGGTCTAACATTTAAGTCTTTAATCCATCTTGAATTAATTTTTGTATAAGGTGTAAGGAAGGGATCCAGTTTCAGCTTTCTACATATAGCTAGCCAGTTTTCCCAGTAGCATTTATTAAATAGGGAATCCTTTTCCCATTTCTTTTTTTTTTTTTTTTTTGTCAGGTTTGTCAAAGATCAGATGGTTGTAGATGTGTGGCGTTATTTCTGAGGCCTCTGTTCTGTTCCATTGGTCTATACGTTTCTGAAGACAGCTGAATCCCAAAAGTGGAAAAATTGAGGCCTTTATTTCTCTTCCCAAGTCTGCTCATCCTCTAGCATTCCTACCTCAGTTAACAGTAGATTCTATGGGAATGGGACAGTGTTTCTCAAATGCAGACCTTCTTTTCCAGCCCCAAGGCTATGGATCCAGGTTGTGCTTTACTCATCAGAAGAGGATACTTACTCTTTTCTCCCTTTACTAAGGATAGCATCTCTGCCCCACTTCTTTTGGGAAATAGTCCCCCACCCCACATGTATGTGGTTCTGCTAGGTCTGCTGATCACAATGCTTGCCCCCGGCACAGGGGTTGGCATGATACCTTTATTGGCTGTGAACTTCCTCAGGAACCAGAAACTCCAGTTGAACTGGCCTAGGCAAAACGTTGAATTTCTTGGATCACAATACCAAACAATGTGAAGAGCAGGAGTGCAACTGGCTGGACTTGAAGACCTGCTATCCCATTTCACTTCCCTCTGTCTTTCTCATCAGTTTAGTTTTCAAAGGAGCTTTCTCCAAAACCTTGGAAACATGGCTCCCAGTAGCTCCCAGCTCACATTTTACAGTTTCATCAAAGAGGCTCTGCTGCTTTTCCCTTACTGCCAATATGAACAATTCTTCCCTAGGCCAGTTCAAGTGTCTCTGGTTCCTGGGGAAATTCATATCACCATAAAAAAGTAAGAGGGCTGCTATGCTTGGGAGATGACTAGAGTCTGGCATTCAGTCTCTGCCAGGACGTCTTCTCTCCACTGTAGCCCATATGACTCACTAGGTCATTCTCCATCTCACTCACTGCTTATCAGTGTCCTAAACATGCAGATACCTTGGTCACTGAGAATCCCCAAGCATTATATCTAAGATTCCCTCTACTAGTCTTACTTTATTCTTCCAGTACAAGTTTGAAAACCCCCAGCAAAAGATTGAGTGTTTTGGGGCAAGTGCACAACCTGGGTCATCAATGGTGGCCATGATATGACACACAGACATCACCACTGTATGTCCCACAGCAAACAGCATTTAATTCAAAGTCCTTCATAATTTGTCTCCAACATGCCTTTTAAGCTAATATCCCACATTTACATACAACCCACACTCCAGACGCACTGGATTATTCTCTATTTCAGAAATATACCACACACCTTCATGGCTCCATGCTTTTCTCATTCTGTTTCCTCTGCTTCTCATTAACCTTTATCCTTGTCCTCTCAAAATTATTGTCCTTAAAAACCCAGCTAAAAACTCACTCCCAATTGCCCTCCTCCTCTCAAAATCAGACTCTTTATCCTCACCAATCCCATATCCTGTATTGTTACTTATCAATGTCTTATCTCCCCCACAAAATTTTAAGCTCCTCAGGAACAGAGACCTCAATATATTTATCTTTCTATCCTTTGGTACCAAACACAGTGCCTTGAACTTAGGGCTCAATAAGTGTTTGGCAAATAAATGATCCTTCAGAAATATTCACTACATATCATCAACCATCACTAAATAATAATGGATGGGAGATAACTTTAGAACCTAATTTCTCTAATACACTGATAGTACCAGTACACATGCTTTTTGTTTTCCCCTGGGACAGGGTCTCACTCTGTGTCCAGGCTAGAGCTCAGTGGCATGATCACGGCTCACTGCAGCCCTGTCTCAGGTAATCCTCCCACCTCAGCCTCACATGTAGATAGGACTACAGGTGAGTGCCACCACACCCAGCTAATTTTTGTATTTTTTGTAGAGATGGGGTTTCACCATGTTAACCCAGGATGGTCTCGAACTCTTGGGCTCAAGCAATCCATCCACCTGGGCCTCCCAAAGTGCTGGGATTACAGGTGTGAGCCACCACACCCAGCCCAAACTCACTGATGAAAGAAGAAATCTCCATTCTTGATGGCAAAACCATCAAATATACTCAAGCAGAGTGTAAGATTTTTGTGCTGCACCAGATTTTCTTCAATATACTAAAATGGCCAAAGATTTTTACCTACACTCCTCACTATCTTCAAGCTGGAAGGAAAAGACACATAAACAAGCAGCTTGGGCCCGGCGCGGTGGCTCACGCCTGTAATCCCAGCACTTTGGGAGGCCAAGGCGGGCAGATCACGAGGTCAGGAGATCGAGACCATCCTGGCTAACATGGTGAAACTCCATCTCTACTAAAAATACAAAAAAAATTAGCCGGGTATGGTGGCAGGCACCTGTAGTCCCAGCTACTCGGGAGGCTGAGGCAGGAGAATGGCTTGAACCCGGGAGGCGGAGCTTGCAGTGAGCTGAGATGCGCCACTGCACTCCAGCCTGGGCAACAGAGGGAGACTCCAACTCAAAAAAAAAAAAAAACAAGCAGCTTGGTTTTCTTCTCTTCACTCTCACACAATCCCAGCCTCAATCCTGTTTTTCCAAATCACAACACAGATAGATTTTTATTTTTATTTTAGATTCAGGGGGTACATGTCTAGGTTTGTTACATGGATATATTGCACCATGTTGAGGTTTAAGCTTCTACTGAACCCTTCAACCAAATAGTGAACATAGTACCCAATAGGTAGTTGTTCAACCCTTGACCCCCTTTGTCCCTCCCACCAATTTTGGAGTCCCCAGTGTCTGCTGTTCCCATTTTTATGTCCATGTGTACCCAATGTTTAGCTCCTACCTTCTTCCCCCACCCACCCACCCCCCCATCATCCAGGCAGCAGCGTCAAACTCCTGGACGCAAGCAATCCTTCCGCCAGGTAGCTGCAACTACAAACGCTCACCACCATGCCCAGCTAATTTTTTTAATTTTTTTGTAGAGACAGGGTCTCACTATGTTGCCCAGGCTGTTCACAAACTCCTAGATTGGCAAGCTATCCTCCCAGGATATCCTCCTATCAAGCTATCCTCCCAGATTGGCCTCCCAAAGCACTGGGATTACAGGCATGAGCCATTACACCCGGCCTAGCTCCCACTTATAAATAACATGCGGTATTTGGTTTTCTGTTTTTGCATTAATTCACTTAAGACAACAGCTTCCCACAGCAACCATGTTTCTACAAAAGACATGATTTCATTCTTTTTTATAGCTGTGTAGTATTCCATGAACAACACAGTTTTAGACAGCATATCAGTACAACAGACTTAATGTTCACAGCATGGCACACATAGGAAATAGAAGCAAGTATTCATCTATTTTACAACCCATTTGGCAAAACCAGTGCTCTGAGATAAACTCTACACACCCTCAGGTCTAGTATTCCATTCTAATGTAACTGACCATGTTTGAGTCTACTTTGAATTGCTGGCAGAATGAGCTCTGAGTGTCAACCGACTACAGGACCCTGGATCTTGGTGTGGATTTCACAGCTGGTCCTACTGGAGGTATGGAATACCAATGTAGCTAGCTACAGGCTACAGATGTCATAAAAAGCCACTGTTGCTTCTATATAATCTGTTGAACTTGATGCTCTAGAGGCAAATATACAGAAGACATGCAGAAGCCCAATAAGTGGTTTTCCAAGTCAATGCACTATATTTGGTTGATAATAATTCTGAAGCAGACTCCTGTGACCTGGTTTGGGATGGCCCTAAACACAGCCAAAGGAATTTTAGTAGGCATGCACAACTAAAAAGTCTCCTACTTTGCAATATCAGGAAGAAGATAACAAACATTTACCAAGGATTAATTACTCACCAGGTGCTTTCTGGCACATCTTATCTCATTTAATCCTCACAACAACTTAGTCTACTTTTTATAGTCAAGTAGCTAATAAATGGCAGAGCTAGGATTAAACCTGTGTCTATCTATTTGATCCTCAAATCCACATCCTTTCCACTAAACCACACCATATCCTGTCTACTTTGTTCTGACAAATGTGCTTTAAAATTTCAAGGAATTAAATGCAACGTGGTCTCCTGGATTGGATCATAAGACAGAAAACAGACATTAATGGAAAAAAAAAAAAACAACTGGTGAAATTCAAATAAAGTCTAGAGGTTAGTTAATAAAAATGTGCCAATGTTAATTTGTTTAGATAAATATATCATTATAATGTAAGATGTTAAAATTAAAGGGAACTAGGTGAAAGGAAGTAGAAACTCTACTATTTTGGTAACTTTTCTGTAAATCAAAATCATTCCAAAATAAAAAATATTTTTAAAAAAAAATTTGGCCAGGTGTGGTGGCTCATGCCTGTAATCCCAGCCCTCTGGGATACTGAGGTGGGCGGATCACTTGAGGTCAGGAATTCAAGACCAGCCTGGCCAACATGGTGAAACCCCATCCCTACTAAAAATACAAAAATTAGCTGGGTGTGGTGGCAGGGGCCTGTAATCCCAGCTACTCGAGAGGCTGATGCAGGAGAATCACTTGAACCCAGGAGGCGGAGGTTGCAGTGAGCTGAGATCATACCACTGCACTCCAGCCTGGGCATCAGAGAGAGACCCTGTCTCAAACAAAAACAAACAAACAAACAAGCAAACAAAAGTTCAAGGAAGTTCTGAATCTCAGTTATTGTCCTGAAGCTTGGTACCTAACTAGATATTTCCAGTGGCGTAGAAACACATGGTCTTGGCCGGGCATGGTGGCTCACGCCTGTGATCCCAGCACTTTGGGAGGCTGAGGCGGGCGGATCACAAGGTCAGGAGATGGAGACCATCCTGGCTAACATGGTGAAACCCCATCTCTACTAAAAATATAAAAAATTAGCCACGCATGGTGGCATGGGCCTGTAGTCCCAGCTACTCAGGAGGCTGAGGCAGGAGAATTGCTTCAACCTGGGAGGCAGAGGTTGCAGTGAGCTGAGATGACGCCACTGCACTCCAGCCTGAGCAACAGAGTGAGACTTCATCTCAAAAAAATAAATAAATAAAAAATATGGTCTTTTCTGTTATTATAAATTTTAAATCTACCAGAGATGTCAACATATTAGGGCAATGCAAAAACAAGTTAAATCCTACATCAAATGACATCTTGGTTGACCAGCAACAAAATAAAGCCTGTCTACAAAAAAAGAAAATCTCACCAAGTTTATCATGACAGTAGGTGACCTAGACAGCTGCTTTGTAATATGCTGAAGTAGGCAGATATGAGTAGCTGGGAAGCAGACACAATACAAGGCCACCCTGAAGTAAAGGTTAGGATGATGTCATTAAACTGTTGAATTTTGAGAGGCTGAGGTGGGCAGATCACGAGGTCAGGAGATCGAGATCATCCTGGCTAACACAGTGAAACCCCGTCTCTACTAAAAAAAATACAAAAAATTAGCTGGGTTTGGTGGCGGGCACCTGTAGTCCCAGCTACTTGGGAGGCTGAGGCAGGAGAATGGCACAAACTTGGCAGACGGAGCTTGCAGTGAACCGAGATCGCGCCACTGCACTCCAGCCTGAGTGACAGAGCGAGACTCCGTCTCAAAAAAAAAAAAAAAAAAGAGTTGAATTTTGAGAAAGAGCAGCAGCAGGCAAACCCAACTGACCTACAGTAATCAAAGAAGCAGAAATGGATTATCCTTTTTGGAATTAAGATCTCGTGCAAATTACAAAGGAAAGAGACACAACTGCAAACAACAAAAGACTCTACCCCCACTTCAGCATCAAACCAGAGGGCAATCTTCCATCTGTCTATGCTGTGGAAAAGGGCTTCTGATCCTGCACTGATCTAGATGACACCCGCACATACAGTGTTTCTAGTCTATCGTCTTTAAAAAAAAACTATTCATATACTTACATTAAAAATGTTCATGTAGAAAACTTAAATTTCCATATCGTTAGTATAATTTAAAGCTTAGATCTCTTCCACACGACTCATCCAGGATAAACATATGGTTTAATATTCTACATGTTTAATTATATCATGTTCAACTCAGTTGGGTTGCCAACCCTCCATGTGGCTTAAGGTTAAGTGCATTTTTTGAAGGCTTCTTGTTTTTGTCTTCTCAGTGGGCTATTTATGCTGCTAATTATAAGGTTTTCAAGCATTTTTCCCCCTTTGGAATTTTAATTTACTTTAAATGCTTGCCCCTTAGAACATTTCCTAGTGTTATTTTATTTTTGACCCTTTCGAATACAAAATCCTTGATAAAGACATCCAAAAAGAGGGGGAATGGGGAACAGGGAGATAGTGGGGGACTTCTGAATTGTCCTCTTAAGTTTTGTCATCTAGATGCTGAGGGTGGTCTCTTTGTTAAAAATTTATCTAGACCTTAAGGACACACAATTAATATTCCCTCTGGAATCGTAGGGCCTCTCTTTGAAAGAGTTGTCCAGTTTTCAGGCCACATTAGGTAATTTCCCGCCCAGGAGCGTGGTTTGGAAAGAATGTCGGTGTTTTCCTTCAGGTATAGGTGCCTGGGGGTCAGGGGGAGAGGGAAAGGCAAGGGGTGGAGTGGGAGGCGGGTGATCGACAGGGATAGAAACGGTGTCTCCTCCTCCCCCTGAATGCGAAATAGCCAATGAGGTGGCTCGGCCGGGCCGGCCCGGCCGCCACTGCCATATAGTATGCAGCAACCGGAGGAGTCACGTTGGGGGAACGGCAGAAAGCAGCTATCCGTTTACACTACTTTGCTCTAGCAGCTATCTTAATGGTGACTGCGTGGCCGGGGGGAAACCTGATCGGCCAGATCCAGCCGAAACCAGGAGGGAGGGAGTGGGCTTTCCGGAGGGGGAGAGGAGGGAGGGAGACGAAGAAGGAGGAGTAAGAGAGGGGGAAAGAAAGAGGAAAAGAGTGCGAGGGAGTGAGGGAGGGAGGAAAATAAACAACAAAAAATGTCCTCTTCCTCCCCCACCGGGCAGATCGCAAGTGCGGCGGACATCAAGCAGGAGAATGGGATGGAAAGCGCCTCAGAAGGGCAGGAGGCGCACCGAGAAGTGGCGGGGGGCGCGGCGGTGGAGCTGAGCCCCCCGGCTCCAGCCCCTTTTCCCCTGGAGCCGGGGGACGCCGCGACCGCTGCCGCCAGGGTGAGCGGAGAGGAAGGGGCAGTGGCGACGGCGGCGGCCGGAGCGGCGGCGGATCAGGTACAACTCCACTCGGAACTTCTGGGCAGGCACCACCACGCTGCAGCCGCCGCGCAGACCCCGCTGGCCTTCTCGCCCGACCACGTCGCCTGCGTGTGCGAGGCACTGCAGCAGGGGGGCAACCTGGACCGCCTGGCCCGGTTCCTGTGGTCCCTGCCCCAGAGCGACCTGCTACGTGGCAACGAGAGCCTGCTGAAGGCGCGGGCGCTCGTGGCCTTCCACCAGGGCATCTACCCCGAGCTCTACAGCATCCTCGAGAGCCACAGCTTCGAGTCGGCCAACCACCCGCTGCTGCAGCAGCTCTGGTACAAGGCGCGCTACACCGAGGCCGAGCGAGCCCGCGGCCGGCCGCTAGGAGCGGTGGACAAGTACCGGCTGCGCAGGAAATTCCCCCTGCCCCGCACCATCTGGGACGGCGAGGAGACGGTGTATTGTTTCAAGGAGAAGTCGCGCAACGCGCTCAAGGAGCTCTACAAGCAGAATCGCTACCCTTCGCCCGCCGAGAAGCGGCACCTGGCCAAGATCACCGGCCTCTCCCTCACCCAGGTCAGCAACTGGTTCAAGAACCGCCGGCAGCGGGATCGGAACCCCTCCGAGACCCAGTCCAAAAGGTGAGCGCCAACTTTCCTCCTCCTCCCCCTTCCTCTCCCCCACCCCCTTCCCAGCTTTCTTTTCCTCCAAGTGCTCGCAAACATGGCGCTTACCTTCCCCACCAGCCTGGTCCGGCTGCCCACCTCTCCCCGCCCCCCACCTCGCTCCCTGCCGGCGGAGGTGGGGGGCGGCGGAGGCGAAGGGCGGGGGAACCTCCCTCCTTACCCTCCCCCTTTCCCCCTAGAAGTTTCTGGTCGCCCGCCTAGGTCTCAGTCCCCGCCCCCACCGCGGCTGGTCACTGCTGCCCGGCTTCCCACCCCCATCCAGCTGGCTTTGAAGTTGCCACCCTCTCCCTGCTTCTGGCGGGGCTAAGGAAGCGAGTGTGGACGCCGGCACCGTAGCTCTCCCTGCTGCCCGAGGCCCGCGGAGGTTGCCGGCGCCGGCCGGGGTCTGCACCTCCGCGGGGTCACACCGGGCCTGGCGCGCGCGCACGCTCCCAGATCCCCAGGGTTCAGCCGCCCCCAGTGCCTACGTTGGAGGTCGCGGTGGTTGCTCTGGAGGGAAGAGAGTGTTTTGGGGCTGGCGGCGAAGAAGGGGTCTCGGAACGTCGAGGTTTCATGTGACAGAGTTAATCATTCACCCTGCCCCTGTGGTTCCCTTCGCGGCCGCGGCAACGTGGGGTGCTGGTGCAGCTCGGCTCTGTCATGTTTTGAAACCTGATTCTGAACTCCTTAGGATCGGATTTCAGCGCAGCCGGGGTAGCAGGGCTGAAGGGCTGCTTCCTCCCTCGGCCCCCGAACGCTGCTTGACTCCCTCCCGGTACGGTAGTTACGGGCGGGTGGCAGGCTAGCTTACGGCGGGCGGCAGCAAAGGAGTTAGGGGCGCTATTAGTGCCCGTCCTTGTGCTCCCACCCCACTGGGTTTGAGCTTTTTGCCTGGCAAGCTGTTTTCCCCCTCTGGTAGAAAATACCGGATTTTCCACCTCTTTTGTGCGTTCTCCCGAGTCAGACACTTGGTGTGTGCGTCTGTGTGTTTTGTTGGACGAAACAAAGTAAGGAGAAGGTCGCCTAAAGACCTGGTGTCTCCAGCCCCGCGGGGATAGGAGAGAAAGAATCCAAAAGCAGCTCGAAGGTTCTACTCAGGGAAGCAATCTGGAAGCCGGGGATCCAGCCCGCCTGGGCCAGGTGAAGGTGATCACCCAGCACATTCCAGAGCCGGTCTCAGCCCGCCCTTGCCGCTTCTGGGCCCCTGTGGGGGTCCGACGGCTTGGGCTCCGGCGTTCCTCGCCCAAGGCTGGGAGGGAGGTTCGGTGCCCTGCTTGGCCCTTGCGGTAACCAAAACAAAACGTGCACCAGGATGTGCGTGCGCCTTCCGCAGATATGCGGAAAGGTCCAGAGAAGGCGCTTTGGTTACGCCGAGCCACCTGCCCCGCGCCCACTAGAGGCCGCGGGTCCCGCGCTCGGGGACCAACGGAATCCGCAGGGCCGGGGCAGAGGGTGGGAAGGGGGCACTGCGAGCAGGCCAGCTGCCCCGCCGCCTCCGCTCGCGGGCCCGGCACGCTCCCTGGGACTCCCCCACGCCCCACTGCCGGCTTCTCTGTCCCCCCCACCCCATAAACTCCACACCCCCCGCCCCCGGCCCAGTTGCCTGGTTTAGGCCCCTCTCCGGATCTACCTCCCACCCGCACCCCCGGTGAGTCACCCTCGCAGACGGCGACGGCGGCTCAGCCTCAGCTCGTAAATCAAAGCGCTTTCTGCGTTCCTGGCCCCGCAGCCCAAAGCCCGGGTAATCCCCTATCCTCGGCATGAAAGCGAACCGACCGCGGGGCACTGCGGGGATGTCGGATCCTCTGCTGGGCCAAGTCCTGTCGCGCTTCCAAAACGCCTCTGTTCTGCTCTCCTTTGCTCTCCCTCCCAGCCTCAGACCAAATGGGAAACCCCCACCACTACCCACCCCCCAACCCCGATTTGGTATTTCTCCCAAGTCAGAGAGCTGAGGAACAGGGCCCTGCCTGGGACCGAGGGACCAAGGACATTGGGGAAGAGGTCTAATAGTTAAAAGGCCTCTGAGTGACCCACACCCTTTCCCTCCCACCTCACCAGGGCACTGGATGGTGTTTGTTAAATAGGCCCCTTTGGCTTCCTTTGGATTCAAAGGCGACTGCACGTAACTGTTATTGGGTTGAAAGTGCCTTTTCCTACAACAAGGACAGCCACTTTGTTGAATGAGAGAGTTGTCAGTCTGGTGGAGTAGAAGTTTGGGAGCAGGTGAGAAAACGATCTCTTGTTAACTAACTGACCAAAAAAGAAAAGCCGAACACTTCCCACCTCCTGCTCCTTTGGCAGTTTCATTTACCTCCAAGATAACACTAATCTGAATTGGTTTGAGGGGAGGGGAAGGAGTTCCTAAACAGGAAAGGCTGACCACCTCATCTAAGGCGTTTTTTTCTATGGTGTCAGTAGCAGCATATTTAGCAGTAAGGAATAGCACTTCTGCACTGTAAAATCAAATATTCTCTTCTGTAATGCTGAATTTACATCTTCCAGATCTCTGGACTTTCCCTGAATTTATTGTTATTTTAAATGATTGGGATCTGAGAGTTTATCTTCCCAGATTCTCTGGCTGGTCAGAATCTGCTGAAAGGCCCCTTAGTTTAAATAGGACTAGCAGACATCCTGCTGTGCTTTCCTTAAATACTGCCTTTAATGGATTTAGAAGCTGGTTTTCCAAACAAGTGGTACTATGTAGAATGTCATCCCCCGACCTTCTGAACATCTTGATTTCCCCCTCCATACAGTGAGTCAGATGGCAACCCCAGCACTGAAGATGAATCCAGCAAGGGACATGAGGATTTATCTCCTCACCCACTCTCCAGTTCATCTGATGGCATCACCAACCTCAGCCTTTCCAGTCATATGGAGCCAGTATATATGCAACAAATTGGAAATGCTAAGATATCATTAAGCTCTTCTGGAGTTCTGTTGAATGGAAGCTTGGTACCTGCAAGTACTTCACCTGTCTTCCTTAATGGAAATTCTTTTATTCAGGGACCCAGTGGAGTTATCCTTAATGGATTAAATGTGGGAAATACACAGGCAGTGGCATTGAACCCACCAAAAATGTCATCAAACATTGTGAGCAATGGTGTATCCATGACTGACATACTGGGGTCTACCTCCCAGGATGTGAAGGAATTCAAAGTCCTCCAGAGTTCTGCTAACTCAGCAGCCACCACGTCCTACAGCCCCAGTGTCCCTGTCTCATTCCCAGGCCTGATACCCAGCAATGAGGTGAAAAGAGAAGGCATTCAAACAGTGGCTTCCCAAGATGGGGGTTCTGTAGTGACTTTTACTACACCAGTGCAAATTAACCAGTATGGCATTGTCCAGATCCCCAATTCCGGCACAAACAGCCAGTTCCTTAATGGGAGCATTGGATTCTCTTCTCTGCAGCTGCCCACTGTGTCCGTGGCAGCTTCACAAGGTAACAATCTCATTTGGTACCTTAATGCACCAGCAAATGTGTTCATCAGTTGCTGTAAGTGACGCATTTGGTGATAGCTATAATTGATGTTTCTGTTCAGGTACCTTATTAGCTGCCGAAGTTATAGAATAGCCTTGATGTGATTCTCCTCTTTCAGAATACCCATGTAATATCCAACTTGCTTTATTCCCTTGCATCATGAGGATGGGCTTTTATTTTACTAACAACTGAATGGAAAAATACAGTTCATAGCAAGTCCTGCCAGTTCTACAATTACAGAAATATGATAAGTCAATCAGTGCTTACAAAATAACTCACTGCTTGGCATTTTAATATTAAAAATTAATAAAATTGATAAGAACACAAAATTAGTCTAGCAGTTGGTAAGAATGCATACACTTTACCTAAGCATTATTTATTTGACCAAAAAATGTTTTAGAAGAACAAGCTAAAAAGACTGGATCAATTATGTTTGAATCCTGTTCCTCCTATAATGAAGACTGACAGACCTAAAAGAAAATCAGAGGAATATGCCATTGGATTTCTATCGCTCAGCATATATACTCACCCCCTAAATGTGTGGGTTTATTTATGAAGATAACAGTAAGCCTTATTTTATAGGTTTGTGGCTTTACTGACAGCAATCTTCCAGAGAAAGCACTTAAATGAAATTCAGGAAAACTGAGGCTGATATATTAGTTCTTCACTGACTTTAAGCAAGCCTGGATCCTCTATGTCATTTTCTCTTTAAAGAAATAGAAATGGTTAGAATTTGGCAGTGGAGTTTGCATAATCCCTTGAATTCAGGAGTGGTAGATATTAATGCATGTTTGCCTTCTTGTAGGCACATCTGAAAATCCAGATTTTTATAAAACCAAAGTAGTAATTGTTGGCTTTAAAGGTCTGCTTCCTATAAGATGGTTTTACGCCCCCCCCCAAAAAAAATCAATTTATGCACAACTGTCTTGTTACCACAACTATGGTCTATGTCAGCTTATTGAAGGAATTAATGGAAAAATTGTTCTAAATTTCATTCTGTACATTTGCATATCTTTAGGCAAAATGGTAGTAAAACAAGACAGTCCTGCAGCATACTATTCAGTTCATCATTGTTCCAAGTTCTGGAAAGAGTTAAGCTAAGTTACTATCCAACATAGGGCAAAAATATGAAAACCACAGGGGAAGCCAAAGTGCTTAGTTTGCTAATAATTTAATGTGGATCTAACACCTTTTCTCTCGTTTGGAAAATTTCCAAACAGGTCACATTTTAAAGGCAACAAATTTGAGCAGAAAGAATGTTATGTATGTTGGGGAAGGAGAAAAGCAGAAATACTTTTAATTGTGTAATCTAGAAGAGCACTGCCATAGAAAATTCTTACGAACTAATAGCTAAGTTTTTAAACGGGACATTTAATAGGAATAAGAATAGCATTTTCAGTTAAAATAACTGAGATCAAATGACAAGGCTGTCAATCCTTAGACCGTCTGGTTGAGTTGAAGGATAAGTTTAACCAGATAAGTTTAATCCAGCAAGCAACATCTCTACATGGTAGTTAGGTACTGCAGTTCTCAATATAGTATTTTGGGGTTTCAGTTTTTTCTCACAGATACTGAGCCATTCTTTAAAATGTCTAGACAAGATAGACTTATCTTTCTACAGCTGGGATTTATGTGGAAAAGTAGAATATCTACATCTTTTACTCACTTCACAGTCTGAGCAACTAAGATGATAATGATGATGATGATGATGATTACCATCTTTTTTTTTTTTTTTTTTTTTTTTTTTTGGCAGCGAGTCATTTTGTCAGCCAGGCTAGAGTACAGTGGCGCGATCTTGGCTCACTGCAACCTCTGCCTCCCGGGTTCAAATGATTATCCTGCCTCAACCTCCCTAGTAGCTGGGACTACAGGCGTGCATCACCATGCCTGGCTAATCTTTGTATGTTTAACAGAGACAGGGTTTGGCCATGTTGGCCAGGCTGGTCTTGAACTCCTGTGATCTGCCCACCTCAGCCTCCCAAAGTGCTGGGATTACAGGCATGAGCCACAGCGCCCGGCCTGATTTTTTTCTTATCATTACAAAGTAATGCTTTGTACCTATATAGTTTTTCAGTTGGATTTTTTATCTTAAAATTATTGTTCAATTTTTACTTCAGTTGTAGTTATGCTCAAAAATCAAATTTTAGATCAAATCCTCTTTTCTTTTATATATGTTATAATTTCTACAAATTCAGAAGTATTTATAATATTCAGTAGCAGTTGGGGAAAATGTTGCATGTAATTATGCTATTTATGGCTCTATAAAAAGATAACTAATCATTTTGTTCATGCATACATTGGCAAACAATTTCATAAACACACACACAACAAACTAAACATCTATTTGAGATGTATTTTGCCACAAATCAGTTGCCTACAAGAATTTTAGAGGCCAGGCACGGTGGCTCACACCTGTAATCCCAGCACTTTGGGAGACTGAGGCTGGTGGATCACCTGAGGTCAGGAGTTCGAGACCAGCTTAACTAAATTGTGAAATCCCGTCTCTACTAAAAATACAAAAATTAGCCGAGCATGGTGGCACATGCTTGTAATCCCAGCTACTCGGGATGTTGAGGCAAGAGAATCGCTTGAACCCTGGAGGTGGTGGTTGCAGTGAGCTGAGATCACGCCACTGCACTCCAGCCTGGGCAATAAGAGCAAAACCATGTATCTAAAAATAAATAAATAAATAAAAAATAAAAATAAGAATTTAAAAGCATACTTAAGTTGAAGTCAGTGCTTTCAAATAAAAGCAGTTTTTTCATATGTGTGGTCTGAAACAGAAATGTATGTTAGGGAATAACTGAAACATACCTAGAAATGTTTTTCTTAACACCAGTATTTCTGTGATTAAACTTTCTAGTTAAATGTTTTAAAAGAGTTCACATACAGTGTTTTCTTTTTACTTGAAGACATTCCTTTGCATTAAAAATACTTGGAAGACATAAACAGCCCTGTGGCACTAATTTATCAATAGAGGTGATAATATAATCACAATATTCTAATACTTCAGGAAGGAAGATGTTTTCAGTGAATTAATTACCTTTAACATTGGGCTGCTCTCTCATAAAAGTACTGAGGCCAGATGTGGTGTCACACGTGTAATTACAACACTTTGGGAGGCTGAGGCAGGAGGATCACTTGAACCCAGGAATTCCAGACCAGCCTGGGCAACATAGTGAGACCTCATCTCTGCAAAAAATTTTTTTAAATTGGCCTGGCATGGTGGCTCATGCCTGTAATCCCAGCACTTTGGGAGGCCAAGGTGGGTGGATCACGAGGTCGAGAGTTTGAGAGCAGCCTGAGCAACATGGTAAAACCCCGTCTCTACTAAAAATACAAAAATTAGCCAGGCTTGATGGTGCATGCCTGTAATCCCAGCTACTCGGGAGGCTGAGTCAGGAGAATTGCTTGAACCCAGGAAGCGGAGGTTGCAGTGAGCCAAGATTGCACCTCTGCACTCCAGCCTGGGTGACAGAACAAGACTCAGTCTCAAAAAAAAAAAAATTGTTTTTTAAATTAGCTGGGCATGGTAGTGCGTGCCTGTAGTCCTAGCTACTTGGGAGGCTGAGGTGGGAGGGATTGCTTGGGCCCAGGAGATGGAGGCTGCAGTGAGCCTCATTCACATAATCCCAGCACTTTGGTAGGCCGAGGCTGGCAGATCACTTGAACTGAGGAGTTTGAGAACAGCCTGGCCAACATGGTGAAACCTGGTCTCTACTACAAATACAAAAATTAGACAAGCGTGGTGACGTGCGTCTGTAATCCCAGCTACTCAGGTTGAGGCACAAAAGTTCCCCCAAATCCACCTTTCCTTCAGTGACCATATTTGAGGTCCTAGATTATCTAATTGCCATCATCTCATGCCTATGTGAGGAATCAGGAAAAAAAGGGTTTTATTTGATGGTAGTAGGGGGTCTAATTCATCTACATTGTCTGAGTGATCTGATTTGAACATCTTAGCTTTCTACTTAACATTTCTTTTTCTACTTCTGGTCTCTATAGACCATTATAGTAAGAGCCTCAAAAGATACAAACCTTTTAGAGAAGCATTAGCTCTGATCCTTTATGTTAATCTGTATTTTAAAAAGCACATTTCATATTACCATTAATTGTTCCCATTACTACAACACTGAAAATTCAGAACTGGCACAACAAAAGGCAAAAAAAGCTTTTGAATGTTTTGTCGACTTGACATTACTTTATGGCTATATTGGTGAAAGTTTGCAACTTGTCTGTACAGGTTTATATGGTTAAGTTTTAAGCCCCAGGTAACTCATTTTATGTGGTATGTTCTACACTGCCATTTATTTATATTTTATGTCAGTTACTGAGCAGTCAGTCCTGAATGAAGGCATTTCATTTTGCATTTGTGTTTTCTAATTCTAACTGGCAGAGCCAGCAATAACTATCAACTAATTGAGAGATGTCAAGTTACTAGTGATGAAACAGAAACTTGAGTGAATCAGAACCTGGAAAAGATTTTTTTTTTTTTTTTTTTTTCACACTTGGCTTCTAACTAGTAGTTCTCAATCCCCCTTGGTCATCAGAATTACTTGGGAAGGTGGGTACTCTAGAAGCCAAATCCCCACCATTACTCAATATACCCGTGTAACAATCATGCACACATGCCCCCTGAATCTAATTTTTTTTTTTTTTTTTTAAAGAAAGAGAAATAGGCCGGGCGCTGTGGCTTGTGCCTGTAATCCCAGCACTTTGGGAGGCCGAGGCGGGTGGATCACAAGGTCAAAGGATGGGGACTATCCTGGCCAACCTGGTGAAACCCTGTCTCTACTAAAAATACAAAAATTAGCTGGATGTGGTGGCACATGCCTGTAGTCACAGCTACTCGGGAGGCTGAGGCAAGAGAGTCGCTTGAACCCAGGAGGCAGAGGTTGCAATGAGCCAAGATCGCTCCACTGCACTCCAGCCTGGCGACAGAGTGAGACTCCGTCTCAAAAAAAAAAAAAAAGAAAAGAAATAATAAGCAACAGAACC
This sequence comes from Macaca nemestrina, assembly GCF_043159975.1. Lineage (NCBI taxonomy): Eukaryota > Metazoa > Chordata > Mammalia > Primates > Cercopithecidae > Macaca > Macaca nemestrina. The sequence goes on from NC_092131.1 coordinate 47,323,914, forward strand.
TTTAACATGTTCTATCCTCAAGACCATTGGAGGTCATGAGACATAAAAAGTAAAGGTTTGGAAATCACTTGTGTTTTCTAAGAAGCTGATGAAAGATGGGGAAACAGGCACACCTGCGACTCAGGAATGCAAGTAGTTTTTTTGGCTGTGTTGTTGTGGTTAAACATAAAATAAAAGATGTCTCTATACAAAAAAATATATATACGTATTTACTTGGAGAGGTAAAAACAGATGTTCTAAGATGTACTAAGTTATACTTTCAAGGAGTAGAGCCTGGGAATCTGTAGTTTTAAGTGCTCAAGGTAATTCTGAACCAGAATTGGGCTAAATTATTGTATGGAAGTGTTGCTTCTTTATAGATACTGTAGCTGAGAAAAAACCATGTGTGTGTAACTTTTTTTCTTTCTCTGTCACTTCCATCAATGATAATCAGTACTTTATTTTTTCTAGGTAATATCTCAGTAAGTTCAAGCACTTCAGATGGGAGTACATTTACAAGTGAGTCTGCCACAGTTCAGCAAGGAAAGGTTTTCTTGAGCTCTCTTGCTCCCAGTGCAGTGGTATACACGGTTCCTAATACAAGCCAGACTATAGGATCTGTGAAACAGGAAGGCTTGGAGAGGAGCCTGGTATTTTCTCAGTTGATGCCTGTCAATCAGAATGCACAAGTAAATGCAAACCTGTCTTCTGAAAACATCTCGGGGAGTGGCCTCCATCCACTGGCCTCCTCATTAGTTAATGTATCTCCAACTCACAATTTTTCTCTCAGTCCCCCTACACTACTAAATCCCACTGAGCTAAACCATGACATTGCCGATAGCCAACCAATGTCTGCACCGGTGGCAAGCAAATCTGCTGTGACATCTGTCAGCAACACTAACTATGCAACTCTTCAGAACTGCTCCCTTATTACTGGTCAAGACCTATTGTCAGTCCCTATGACTCAGGCTGCCCTTGGGGAAATAGTTCCTACAGCTGAAGATCAGGTAGGTCACCCCTCCCCAGCAGTACATCAGGATTTTGTCCAAGAACAGCGTTTGGTTCTGCAGTCGGTAGCTAACATGAAAGAGAATTTCTTACCAAATTCTGAGAGCAAAGCAACAAGTAGCTTAATGATGCTGGACTCTAAATCCAAGTATGTCTTAGATGGCATGGTTGATACTGTCTGTGAAGACCTGGAAACAGACAAAAAAGAACTTGCCAAGCTCCAGACTGTCCAGCTGGATGAAGATATGCAAGACTTATAAACTCTATTTCCTCCTCACCTCTTTTTGGCATCAGCGGCAAATCTTTTCATGAAGCCCCAAGGACACAAAACATTTTCCCATTTAAAGGAAAACACTCTAGTTTTGCAAGTATATGCATACAAGAGACTTTAGATTGATCTGCATGAAGATCACAGTTAAGTATACAGAAGTAGAACTGCATTATTGCAGCCTTTTTGTTCACTTATAAATGTTCTCTTTTAAATAGATGGAGACAAAGGAACAAGGTGAAATGTGTCAAGTCAAAGTGAATCATTTAGTTGACTCTATAATTCTAAGGTCAAAATGGAACTTGATAGTTTTTTAAATTAAAAAATGTATACACCTAACATAGAAAATTAAAGATAGCTGCAGACCATTAGAAATAATACAATTGTTTTTGTTTACTTTTACTCCATGGGCATTGAAAAGGTTAAGAAACATAAATGGTACATATTTTTAAAGTTAAGTAGCATGCATAGATATATGCACACACACCTCTTTTTCAGCATTTTTTGAGAAAGTCTTGGGTTAAGTCTCAACACATTTCCAAATGTGATTTCTAATAGCTCAGTGTGGCTGAGAAAGTGCGGAACTCCACTAAAAACTCTGAAACTTCAGTATGAATGTAAATATATCAGTTCTGTAAGCAGGATTTGAGTAATTACAGTGAATTTTATTTATACTATATATGTTTCTCTTCAGGCGCTATGAACTGAAAAATATGTTTTCTTACTGTTTAATTTATTTTTATTGTTTGAACAGGAAGTGAACATAGTTGTTTCCAACAAAGTTTTACTTTTTGTAGGATTTTAAAAATAATGATTTTTACCAGGAATCTATTAAGGTCAATATTAATAACACTGAAACAGGAAATCTAACTCCCAATATTGGAATTTTGGTACTTTTTTTCACATCCTTGTTCTTTAATTAGCAACTCTGATTCATTTAAATATGTTTTTTATAGAATTCTATGTGCCTTTTTACCTTGTGGCCTTTTTATTAGTAAGGTACAGAAGTGTCAACAGAAGCACTGATGGTTCTTTTCTACTATCTAACAGGGTTAATTTCACCACAAAATTGCTTTAAATCTGAAGAACTTAAGTTTCACTAAATATTATATACGGTATTTATCACAAATGGATAAACAACTAATTGTTGATGCTTTACAAGGAAAGTTATAAATACCATGTAAAATTGATTATACAGGCTGTGAAAAGCATTTTAAAGGAAAGAAAATATGTAAATTCTATCAAGCAAGACTCTGTACTGTTGAAACGTGGTTCCAAAGGTTTTGGATCAGTGGCTACACTCTGACACATGGCTGTTGTTTCGGATCAGTGGCTACACTCTGACACATGGCTGTTGTTTCGGATCAGTGGCTACACTCTGACACATGGCTGTTGTTTCGGATCAGTGGCTACACTCTGACACATGGCTGTGTTTTGGATCAGTGGCTACACTCTGACACATGGCTGTTGTTTTGGATCAGTGGCTACACTCTGACACATGGCTGTTGTTTTGGATCAGTGGCTACACTCTGACACATGGCTGTTGTTTTGGATCAGTGGCTACACTCTGACACAATGGCTGTTGTTTTGGATCAGTGGCTACACTCTGACACAATGGCTGTTGTTTTGGATCAGTGGCTACACTCTGACACAATGGCTGTTGTTTGCACTATATTATCGTGTCTTCTTTAAAAGTCAATATTTTGGGTTTCTGTAAGAAGCTTGTTTACTAATGTTGTAAGCCGTGGCTATGGTTTTATCAAGACTCTGAACACAAGATGTAACAATGCAAATAAATGTATGTAGTGAGTAAAGTTACTCTCTAGTCTCTGAAAAGCAAAAAAAAAGTGAAAAAATAATTTCTTCAGATATAACTTAAAGTTGTTGAACATAAAGATGTTAGATATTAGCACATCCTGCTTTTTTAGTTTTTAGTTTTTAGTTTATTTTATTTTTTGGGGGAGGACAGAGTCTCGCTCTGTTGCCCAGGCTGGAGTGCAGTGGTGTGATCTCAGCTCACTGCAAGCTCCACCTCCCAGGTTCACGCCATTCTCCTGCCTCAGCCTCCCGAGTAGCTGGGACTACAGGCACCTGCCACCACGCCCGGCTAATTTTTTGTATTTTTAGTAGAGACGGGGTTTCGTGTTAGCTACAATGGTCTCGATCTCCTGACTTCATGATCCACCCGCCTCGGCCTCCCAAAGTGCTGGCATTACAGGCGTGAGCTGCCGAACCTGGCTACATCTTGCTTTTTTTTAAGATCAGAACAAAGGGCCCACTCTAGTTCTCTACATGTCAATCAATCAAGCATGTTGAATAAGGGACATAGAGGATTTAACTTTTGTTATCATAAATGAAACTTGCAGGCATATATGAAGAACCCTATGAAGAATTCCTCTCCCATCATTTTTTATAGAATTGGTGAATGTTCCTAAACTGATGAAGCTAGATGTTTTTTGTTTTGTTTTACAAAGTCAGGTGTTTTAGAGTTCTTTTCCACTCTACTACAACTTACAGAGCTTGTTTTTCCTTTGGGTGTGTGCTGATCCTGTTACTGAGATTAATTACATGGCTCTGTAGTGTAGTTTACATAAAAATGATGTTTTCCACTTGATTGCTGCAGATATCAAGAGTTTGTTATTTTCAAATACCCATCCAATAAGAGAGATGGGAAGGTTTTTAAAGTTATATATGCTACATATATACAACTGGAAATGTTTTATATGTTTTCCAAAAATATAATAAGCCTCTCTTTTATTCCGCGTTCTTCCTCTTTTCTCCCTTATGAAAAAGAAAAGATAGCACAAAACTTAAGACTTACCTAGGAAACCCATTCATATGCCCACCATGATGTAATTATAACCCTACAATTACTTCAGGTAGCTACACAATATACCAGGTAAGAATCAATGCACATTGTAAAGAACTTATTGTTCTTTTCTATTCTTTCAGTAGAATAAGGGCCAGTTGGTATGTAGCCCATGTATATGTGAATGGAGTAAGATAAACCCCACGATCTCCTTGCACAGAATTGCAAATGTCTTTTGCCACCAAGGGCCAGACCCAGAACCCTTGGAGTTCATGTGGCAGAATTTCACTCTTACATAAACCAATGCTTGAAGATGCTGCAAATGACCCTCTAATGATCCCTGAAGATCAAAATAGGGGTAAATGACTCCCTGCAAAACCCAACCCATGCTGCTGGCTGTGGGATTTTTGGTGTAAGCCTATCTATGCACTCTATCAGCCAGAGTTTGGCATTTAGCTCTTAGTTAAATCTAGTAAAGGACAGTCTATTGTTTAAAGAGAAGGTGCATTTGTTCCTCAATCAATCAAGAGCACCTGTGTTGTACTGCTTTATATCTCATGTATATTTATAGTAATGAAAAGACTTTTTAAATTGTACACGTTTCAGTGCCTTTCTTGTGTTACGAAAGGCAGGTAGATACTATAGCCATAGGTAAAAATCCATAGTTAAATTGCACACTGACCTTAAATCTCTCTGTGTATGCCCTTGTATCTTGCATGTTAAAAGTTGGATTATTGGGCATGTGTGGCAGCCTGCCCTGCTACATGCTAGACAAGCGTGCATTAGTTCATAGCCACAGGTTCTTCATTCTTTAAAATGTTTTGACAGATCATCTCATAATAAAAATAATTCAGGAAAACTATGGGGAGAATAATTACATTTCACAAAAGATATTTTAAACTCTTTGTAAAACTTAGATAATAGAGCCTAGCAGTTACTTTATATCTAATTGATACATTTCATGTTAATTTATCATCATACATTTTATTAATCAAAATTATATAGCATGTGACTTTTGGCTTTCAGGGTTCTCAAAAATATTCTTTTGTTGCATGTACTGTATGTTTAGAGGCAACCAATTATATACTCAATATGGTTTTACTGTGCCTTACACAAAGAGAAACTCTATACAGAATGTATATCATGGGGTGGGGTAACAGAGTCTTTACTGCACTGTTAGGTGATGGCACACAGAGCATGTCCCAGAACATTTCTGTGCTTAATTACCCAACCAAAGAGATCTAAAGTATGTATGTTGTACTGTAATGGGGGTTTATGCCTGGACAATTAAGTGTTTATTTGTTTTCTGAAATGATGTGAACTTATTTTTCTAAACACTATGCTGAATAAACTTTATATTTATACATATCTTGCATTGAAAATTATTTGGGGAATATTGTGGTGTTTTTTGTTTTTTGTTTTTTGTTTTGAGAGGGAGTTTCACTCTTGTTGCCCAGGCTGGACTGCAATGGCAACCGCAACCTCCGCCTCCCAGGTTCAAGCGATTCTCCTGACTCAGTTTCCCTAGTAGCTGGGATTATAGGCATGTGCCACCACACCCAGCTAATTTTTTGTAGTTTTAGTAGAGATGGGGTTTCTCCATGTTGGTCAGGCTGGTCTCGAACTCCCGACCTCAGGTGATCTGCCTGCCTCAGCCTCCCAAAGTGCTGGGATTACAGGTGTGAGCCACCGCGCCCAGCAATACTGTGTTTTTTAAAATATGAATGACTCATCTTACTAGAAAAGAAACAAGAGATAATGTTGGTTTTATTTATCCCTGGAAAAGGGAAGAAGAGGAAGGGAAAAAATAAACATTCCAAAATCTGACAAATGGTTATAAGGCCAATTGGAGTGATTTTGGAAAAATAACCTTCATTGGTCTTTGTGCATAATTATGCAATTAACTGTACTACATAGAGGGAAATTATTAGATTGCATCCTCCTTAAAAGGAAGAAGTGTACCTTCCCCTTCCCAGTTTTTTTTTTTTTGTCCCGAGAAATGAACGTGATGTTTGGCACACAGCAGTTACTCTGTAGGGTTTAATGGAATTAAATTGAAGGGTCCAAAGACCTCCTATTTTCAACCTTATTGAAAGAACTCAATATCACCCATCCCTAGGGCACTGCCATTAGCCAAAGTCTGGTACCATCACAGTTGGCTCCACCAGTAGTTTCACTGAAAGTAACGAGTAGAACTGCATTGCTGCTGACTATATATAAAATTTGGCCTTGGTACAGTTTGGTCCTAATTTTAAAATTATATAACCTGGTTTTCTATGCTTCTACACTGAAAAGAAGGGGAGGTTAATAAAATAGATTGGAAACCAACTGTACAATTCTGTAAAACTAGTTAAAGTCATCAAGTTAATTTCAGATACTGTGTCTAGGCTTTTATATTCTTGTTATTCTGCTCATTTAACAATTTTATATGTAAGTAAACCAGTTAACATGAACAGTGTTTCAGTCAATGAGTTTAGGGTCACAATCATGAAGTGGTTACATTTTAGAACATTAACCAAATATTTTTTAAAATTTGACAAGATCATTGCTCTACTTAAAACATCTGTGGCTCCTCAGAAACTAGCAAATTAAATGAAAACCCTCAGTGGAAATTCAAAGCCTTCAGCTATACGGTTCCATCCCACTTGTTCACTTGCCCTTAAGAAGCAATAAATGGGCCAAGTACAGTGACTTAGGCCTGTAATCTCAGTATTTGGGAGGAAGAGGCAGAAAGAGGCGGAAGGATCACTTGAGCAAAATCCTGTATCAAAAAAAAAAGAAGCAATAAATGAAAATTTACCTTTGCATATCACCATTTCTAATACAGTAGATAGTAAAGAATAAACAAGACACATTCAGATAATGGTCAGTGTTATAAAGTTGACAACAAGGAGTAATGAAATTGCTAATATGAAATGTTAGAATGGGAGACATACATTAGATTGGTCAAGGAAGTTCTCTGAGGAAGTAACATTTCAGCAGAGGTAATTGAGTAAGAAGAGGAAGCCAGCCAGCAAGACCTAGACAAGAGCATTCCAGACATAGGGAACAGCAGGTACAAAGGCCCTGAGGGAGGGACAGTGTCTGGATTACAGCACTAACTCCAGGGGTCATGCGATAAATCTAGCCAGAGAGGTGGGCAAGGGCAGATCACAGGTAGAGCTTTATTGGTCTCAAATGGTTTGAATCTGAGTCTGAGAAGCCACTCATGGCTTCTAAGCAAGGAGTAATATAACATGATTTACACTTTAAAATGTCGCCATGGCTAATCTGGAGAATGGAGTTGCAGGAGGCAGGAAAGCCAGAACTAGGAAACTATTGCCATGTTGCCCTGAGCTGTCAGACAGGAGATACTTCAGGAGCTCTTGAACTGCACCTAGGGCAGTTTGCCCTCCAACTGCCTCCAGAATTTTGTGCTCTCCAAGTCTTATGTCTATTCTGTTGCCTGCTGTTAGCCAAAGCCACTTACTGCTACTGAGGATGATTGTCACAGCCTGAACCTGTCCCCTGGTAGATCCATCTCCCTAACAGATATTTTCAAAATGTCCCAGTCCACCTAAAATTCTACATGTGGAAAATTAAACTCTCCCTAAGCCTGCCCCAACTCTGTTGCTCATTTCAGCAACATTTATTCACCCAGATGGCCAGACAAAAAATCTGGGATTCACTCTGGAGTCTTGTCTCCCTTTCTTCTCCCCACCTTTATCAGATCACAAGTCTATCCAAGTCTGCTCTTTTACTGTCTCTTGATTCAGTTTCTTCTTCTCCATTACTAAGGTTACTCCTACAATTTAGGCACTTATTTCTCTACTGAATTATTGCAACTGCTCCCTACCTGGTATCCTAGTGTCTGGTCCTCATTTTGGCCGCATTACAACTACATCCAAATGGAACTTTCAGAATTTAAGACATAACCCAGCCTTGTTTTCCACTTTAAAACCTTCCATGGCTCTTCATTGCCTATGAAGTACCGTTTAAAACCTTTACCATACGAAGTCTCCAAGATCCAGGCCCTGCCTCTCTGCCTACTCACATCTCTAGCCACATAAACTGTTCCCCAAAGGAACCAGATTCTTTCATAACGACCCAATCCCCAAGACTCACTCAATGTCACATCTTCAGGAAGCCTTGTCTTACTCTCACAAGTAGAATTGTGCATAGCCCATTCTGTGATTAGACAGGGATTTATACCTTCCTTTAGTGCGACACTAATTTACGTATCACTGTAAGTATATGTTTGCCTCTTTACATGTTCATCTTGGTTTCTCCAGCATTTAGTATTATGCATGGGGCATAGTAGGCACTTAAGAATTATTTGTTGCCGGGCGCGGTGGCTCAAGCCAGTAATCCCAGCACTTTGGGAGGCCGAGACGGGTGGATCACGAGGTCAGGAGATCGAGACCATCCTGGCTAACACGGTGAAACCCCGTCTCTACTAAAAAATACAAAAAACTAGCCGGGCACGGTGGCGGGCGCCTGTAGTCCCAGCTACTCCGGAGGCTGAGGCAGGAGAATGGCGTGAACCTGGGAGGCGGAGCTTGCAGTGAGCTGAGATCCGGCCACTGCACTCCAGCCTGGGTGACAGAGCGAGACTCCGTCTCAAAAAAAAAAAAAAAAAAAAAAAAGAATTATTTGTTGAATGAATAGTGATAGTAACAGTCATCCATACCTTTAAATCATTTCATTGCTATGGATTAGGGAACTATATTGCTAAACTGGTTAAAGTATTATCCCTATGTAGAGCACAAAAATAAATCAATACATTTTGGGGTAGACCCTGAGAGTGGTTCCTCAAATCTTTTAACATTAGTGAATGGTCTTTATGGTAATTATTTTCATTACTATTCCAAGGTTTTCCCGCTTAACATGCAAGTTTAAAGCTGTGTTCCAGATGACAGAGGTTGGCTAAAGATTGACAGACAAATGGGGCATTAACAAAAATGTACTCACTGAGCTTTTCTTTTTTCTTTTTGAGCCTTTTTTAAATCATTGTTTCAAAATACCAGTGATGTGCAGAAAACCTATTTATACTTACGTATAGATAAACTTTCTAAAAATATTTTCTCTGTGGGTATATCCACATTATTTGCATTTCAGCTAAGCAGATATCTAAAGAGTCTATGAGGAATGGTAAATGAAATATAGAGATAGGCATCAAGAAACCTGGATTCTAATTAGCCTTGAGATTTAGGAAATACCAGTTCACCTCTATGGGCCCTGTATTTTTTTCTGCAAAATGGGTATGTTAGACATGATTATAAAAGAAAAAAATGGATTAATAAAATTCATTTACCCCTGCAGAGTTAAGTTCAAATCAGTTACAGAGGGGAAGTACATGGTGACCTGCTAAGAGCTGCAAATGCAAGATAAAATAATTGGGATGGGGTCAACAACCTGTGACCCACCAGGATTATTTAGAGGTGTACAGCCAGGTGAGGCAGGTCCGGTTCTATACTTGTCCACCTCCTTCATCTGTATCCACTTTGCGCCCTAAGGGGTCTGTCATTTCCTCAGGCATTGGCCTACCTCCTCAAGTGCCTTAAGTGATCTCCCTGGTGTTGATGGTTAACAATTTAAGATATGATTATTCCAACCCTCCACCCAGAGTAATTTCCTTTTTTTTTTTTTTTTTTTTTTGAGACGGAGTCTCACTCTTTCACCCAGGCTGGAGTGAAGTGGCACAATCTCGGCTCACTGCAACCTCCGCCCCCAGGTTCAAGCGATTCTCCGGCCTCAGCCTCCTGAATAGCTGGGATTACAGGCACTCACCACCACGCCCTGCTAATTTTTGTGTTTTAAGTAGAGACGGTGTTTTGCCATGTTGGCCAGGCTAGTCTCGAACTCCTGACCTCAGGTGATCCATCCTCCTCGCCTCCCAAAGTTCTAGGATTACAAGATTATAGCATCAGGCTATAATTTACATTTTAAGGAAGGCTTTTAAAGACATACACAAAAGGAACCAAGCTGTCATAATGGCTGATAAACTGTAGATTAGTAAAATTGAGCATTTTTCCCTATTTGTAAGTGCAGCAGGGTGTGTGTGTGTGTGTGTGTGTGTGTGTGTACACTTGGGGGATTGGGAGAGAAGGATGGATAAGGGAAGAGGCAGAGAGACCGTCACCCTTTATCCGTTTCCTCTTTTGTGTGCTCCACTTCCCTATGGGGTATCAAGGCCCAGGCAGTGAAATCTAAGCTGTTGGAGCCTCTGAAAGCAATTAACAGTGTAGTTCCCCCCACACCTATCTTATCCAAAGCCTAGGAAAATTCCCTTCCAGAGATTTCCTGTGTTGAAAAGATAAGTCATTAGCTATAATGAAACCATAAAATCTAGCCACTAGCCATAGAAAGACAAGAGTTGTTTGGTTGCTGGTTTTTTGGTGTTTGTTGTTTAAGATGTGAATTACTTAGGAGATGTGCCAAAGGAAAACCAAAAATATATTTTGTTAAAAATTAGGGAACATAATGAATTTTTTATTCACTTTATTTATTTAATAAGTACATTCTTGCTTGTGTTCTTTATCAAATCGATGACCTTAGATAGCTTAGTATGAGTGCATATTACCCATTACTCAGCAAATTAATTTTATTAACACTACATAGGAAGGAGGATGGATTCAATCCTATCCCTGCATGAATAATCATCAGGGGTCTTAATCTTAAAAGATGTTGGAGGGCCAGGCGCAGTGGCTCATGCTTGTAATCCCAGCACTTTGGGAGGCCAAGGCGGATGGATTGCCTAAGGTCAGGAATTCGAGACCAGCATGGCGAAACCTTGGCTCTACTAAAAATACAAAAATTAGCCAGGTGTGGTGGTGGACACCTGTAATCCCAGCTACTGGGGAGGCTGAGGCAGGAGAATGGCTTGAACCCAGGAGGCGGAGGTTGCAGTGGGCTGAGATCACGCCACTGCACTCCAGCCTGGGTGACAGAGTGAGAGACTCCGTCTCAAAAAAAAAGAAAAGAAAAGAAAAAAAAAAAGATGTTGGAGCATTCTATCCCAATTACACAAATAGATTTTCCTAAATCTCTTCAATAAACACACAACAGATTTTTTTTTTTTTTTGGAGACACAGTCTCATTCTGTCGCCCAGGCTGGAGTGCAATGGCACAATCCCAGCTCACTACAACTGCCTCAGCCTCCCAAGAACCTGGGATTACAGGCATGTGCCACCACGCCCAGCTATTTCTGTATATTCAGTAGAGATGGGGTTTCACCATGTTAGCCAGGTTGATCTTGAACTCCTTACCTCAGGTGATCTGCCCACCTCAGTCTCCCAAAGTGCTGAGATTACAGGCATGCGCCACCATGCCTGGCCAATACACACTAGATTTAAGAATATATGTAATCTCACCTAATGAGAGTTTTTACTTCTATTCTCATTATAGTCATTCTCTGATATCTTAACAAACACACACCTGACTTTCTAAGAATGAGCACAGATTTTTTTATATACAGTAGCAAACTGGCAGTGTTGTAATACTGAGTTTTCAGTATTATAGTGAAACCATGTTAATAAGGAATTTGTGTCATTTCAAGGAGGGATGAATTAGGCTAAAATTTACCTTTAGCTCTTTTATTTGAAATGGTACATATTAATAATACAAATTAAATGTATAGAAAATATCATGTCCATATGTAAAGTATCTAGGGTGGGGATACTTTATCAAATGTCTTAAATCCCCTGGAAACCCTCTCAAATACAGTAGCCATTGATTGCTAAATATAGAGTATTTCTCTCTGTTTATCATGCAGATCCATGAATATACATATATATACATTTAAAATGAGATGGATATTTAAAACAAACAAACAGAAATCTTAGAGCTAATGAATTCAGTGAATGAAATAAAAATACAGCCAAGGGCTTCAGCATCAGACTAGAACAAGCAGAAGAAAGAATTTCTGGACTTGAAGACAGCTCTTTTGAAATAAAAAAAAAGGAAGGAAGAAAAAAGGAAGGACAGTAGGAAGGAAAGAAGGAAGGAAGGAAGGAAGGAGGGAGGGAGGGAAGGAAGGAGGGAAGGAAGGAAGGAGGGAGGGAGGGAGGTTTGGAAGGAGGGAAGGAAGGAAAGAGGGAAGGAAAGGGGGAAGGAAGGGAGGGAGGGAAGGAGGCAGGAAAAAAATGAAGAACGTCTACTGCATTTATGGGACACCATTAAGCAAACAAATACTCATCTTATGGACATTCCAGAAGGAGAAGAGAAGGGAAAGGTGAGGAAGATATATTTAATGAAATAATAGCAGAAAATCTCCCAAGTCTGGGGAGAGAGATGGCTATTCAGGTTGAGGGAGTGCAAAGAATCCCAAATAGATTCAACCCGAACAAGTTCTCTCTGAGGCAAATTATAATCAAATTGTCACAAGTCAAAGACAACAAAAGAATTTTAAAATCAGCAAGACAAAAGTATTAAGTCACATATAAGGGAAATCCCATTAGATTAACAATGAATTTCTCAGCAGAAATCTTTTTTCTTTTCTTTTTTTTTTTTTTTTTTTTTGTGTGTGTGTGTGTGTGTGTGTGACAGAATCTCATTCTGTCGCCCAGGCTGGAGCACAATGGCACAATCTTGGCTCACTGCAACCTCCACCTCCTGGGTTCGAGCGATTCTCCCACCTCAACTTCCCAAGTAGCTGAGTTCACGGGCTCCCACCACCGTGCCTGGCTAATTTTTGTATTTTTTAGTAGAGATGGGATTTCACCATGTTGGCCAGGCTGGTTTCAAACTCCTGACCTTAGGTGATCTGCCCACCTCGGTCTCCCAAAGTGCTGGGATTACAGGTATGAGCCACTGTGCCTGGCCAGAAATCTTACAGGCTAAAAGAGAATGGAATGATATATTCAAAGTACTCAAAGAAAAAACTGCCAACCAAGAATAGTATACTAAGCAAAGCTATCCTTCAGCAATGAAGGAGAAATAAAAGCTTTCACAGATAAGGAAAAATTGAGGGAATTCATTACCAGTAGACTGCCCTTACAAGAAATGCTCAAGGGAGCCTTACATCTGGAAATGAAAAGAGGACAATCACCACCATGAAAACATGCAAAACTATAAAACTCACTTATAGAGCTAATACACAAAGGAGAAAAAAAATGTATTACTATAGAAAACCACCCAACTGAACAAGTAAATAATAAACTATAAAGAAAGAAATAAAGAACATATAAAACAATCAGAAAACAATCAAATGACAGGAATAAGTCTTCACCTATTGATAGTAACTCTGAATGTAAATGGATTAAATTTCCCATTTAAAATATATAGACTGGCTAAACAGATGAAAAGATAAGACTCAACTACATGCTCCTTACCAGAAACTTAACTCACCTGTAAAGACACACATAGACTGAAAATGAAGGAATGGGAAAAGGATATTCCATACAAACAGAAACCAGAAGTGAGCAGAATAGCTATCCTTATGTCAGATAAAAGGGATTTCAAGTTGAAAACTGTAAAAAAAAAAAAAAAGACAAAGAAGCACATTATATAATAATAATGGGAATCATGCAGTAAGAGAATATAACAATTGTAAATATATATGCACCTAACACTGAAGCACCCAGATATATAACGTGAATATCATTAGATGTAAAGGTAGAGATAGACCCCAATACAATAATAGCTGGGGACTTCAACACCCCCCTCTCAGCACTGGACAGATCATCTAGACAGATTATCAACAAAGAAACACTGAATTTAAACTGTACCATAAGCCAGGTGCAACAGCTCTTACCTAGGATCAAGCTTGTAATCCCAGCACTTTGGAAGGCCAAAGTGGGAGGATCACTTAAGCCCAGAAGTTTGAGACCAGACTGAGTCACATGATGAGACCCCCAACTACACATTAAAAAAAAGAAAATTAACACAGGCACGGTGGCTCACACCTGTAATCTCAGCACTTTGGGAGGCTGAGGTGGGCAGATCACAAGGTCAGGAGTTTGAGACCAGCCTGGCTAACATGGTGAAACCCTGTCTCTACTAAAGATACAAAAAATTAGCCAGGCATAGTGGCGTGTGCCTGTAATTTCAGCTACTCAGGAGGCTGAGGCAGGAGAATTGCTTGAACCTGGGAGGTGGAGGTTGCAGTGAGCCGAGAATGCTCCATTGCACTCCAGCCTGGGCAACAGGGCAGGACTCTATCTCAAAGAGAAAGGAAAGAAAAGAAAGAAAAGAAAAAGAAAGAAAAGAAAGAAAAAGGAAGGAAGGAAGGAAGGAAGGAAGGAAGGAAGGAAGGAAGGAAGGAAGGAAGGAAGGAAGGAAGGAAGGAAAAAGAAAATTAGCTGGGCATGGTGGAGCACACCTGTAGAAGCAGCTGATACTCAGGAGACTGAGGTGGGAGAATCACTTGAGCCCAGGAAGTTGAGGCTGCAGTGAGCCATAATCATGTCGCTGCCTTCCAGCCTGGGTGACAGAGTGAGACCATGTCTCAAAAAGAAAAATAAAATTAAAAAAAAAAACTGTACCATAGATCAAAGAGACCCTAATAGACATTTACAAAACATTTCACCCAACAGCAATACGCATTCTTTTCATCAGCCATGGAACATTCTCACAGATTGACTTATGTTAGGAAATAACATAAGTCAATGTTAAACATTTTTGATGTTTAACAAAAAGAAATTTCTTTTTTTTTTTGGAGACAGGGTCTTGCTCTTTCACCCAGGCTGGAGAGCAATGGCATGATCTCGGCTCCCTGCAACCTCTGCCTCCTAGGCTCAAGCAATCCTCCTGCCTCAGCCTCCTGAGTAGCTTGGACTACAGGCATGTGCCACCATGCCTGGCTAGTTTTTGTATCTTTTGTAGAGACAACTTTATTGTTGTCTCTACAAAAAAAAAAAAAAGGAAGAATTACTCTTGTTAAAATGACAATGCTACCCAACACAATCTATAGATTCAACACAATCCTTATCAATACATCAATAACATTTTTCACATAAAAGGGAAAAAATCCTAAAATTGCATGAAACCAGAAAAAGCAATCCTGTGTAAAAAGAACAAAGCTGGAGGTATCACACTGCCAGACCTCAAAATATACTGCAAAGCTGTAATAACCAAAATAGCATTGTATTAGCATAATAATCCACATATTTACAGCCGATTGACTTTTGACAAAGGTGCTGAGAACACGCGTTGTTCTTCATATCTATATACAGAATAATGAAATTAGACCTCCCCACCTCTCACCTGCATAAAACTCAATTCAAAATGGATCAGGCTGAACACAGTGGCTCACGCCTGTAATCCTAGCACTGTGGGAGCCAAGGCAGGTGGATCACTTAAGGTCAGGAGTTCGAGAGCAGCCTGGCCAAGATGGTGAAACTCCATCTCTACTAAAAGTACAAAAATTAGCCGGGCAGAGGGGCAGGTGCCTGTAATTCCAGCTACTTGGGAGGCTGAGGCAGGAGAATCATGTGAACCCTGTAGGTGGAGGTTGCAGTGAGCCGAGATCATGCCATTGTGCTCCAGCGTGGGCAACAGAATGAGACTCCATCCCCAAAAAAAAAAAAAAAAAAAAGGATCAAAGACCTAAATGCTAAATGTAAGACCTAAAATGATTTTAAAAACAAACAAACAAACAAAAACTACTAGAAGAATACAGGGGAAATGATTCAGAATATTGGTCTGAGAATTTTTTTTTTTTTTTTTTTTTTGCTATGGAATCTCGCTCTGTCACCCAGGCTGGAGTGCAGTGGCACGATCTTGGCTCACTGCAACCTCTGCCTGCCAGGTTCAAGCAATTATCCTGCCTCAGCCTCCCGAGTAACTGGGACTACAGGCACGTGCCACCACGCCCAGCTAATTTTTGTATTTTTAGTCGAGACAGGGTTGCACCATGTTGGCCAGGATGGTCTTGATCTCTTGACCTCATGATCTGCCCACCTCGGCCTCCCAAAGTGCTGGGATTACAGGTGTGACCCACCACGCCTGGCCTGATTTGAGAAAATATGTTATGCATAAGAAAAGCACAAGCAACAAAAGTAAAAATAAACAAATTGGATTATATCAAACTAAAAGCCTTCTGCTAGCAAAGGAAACAATCAACAGAATGAAAAGATAGCCTACAGAATGGGAGGAAATATTTGCAAACTACTCCGACAGGAGATTAATGTCCAGAACACACAAGCAACTCAAACATCTCTCTGCAAAAACCAAACGATCCAATTTAAAAATGGGCAAATGATCTAAACTGACATCTCCAAAGAAGACATACAAGTGGACAACAAATATATGGAAAAATGCACAACAACATTAGGGAAATGCAAATCAAAACCACAGTGAGGTATCATCTCATCCCTTTAGGGTGGCTATTATTAAAAAGACAAAAAATAACAAATGTTGGTGAGAATGCAGAGAAAAGGGAACTCTTATTCACTGTCAGCAGGAATGCAGACTAGTATAGCTACTATGTAAAACAGTGTGAAGGTCTCTAAAAAAACTACAAATAGAACTACCATATGATCCCACCATGCCATTATGGGAATTTACCCAAAGGGAAGGAAATAATTTTATCAGAGACACATCTACATCCCCATGTTTATTGCAGCACTATTCACAATAGCCAAGATATGGAATGAAACTAGGCGTCCAATGACAGGTGAGTGGAGAAAGAAAATTTGGTATATATACACCGTGAAATACTATTCAATCATAAGAAAGGATGAAATTCTGTCATTCACGGCACATGGATGTTACAGAAAGATGTTGGGTTACATGAAATAAGCCAGGATGAGAATGTTAGACACCATGTTATCACTCAAGTGTGGAAGCTTAAAAAAAAATGATCTCATAGAAGTAAAAAGTAGAACAGAGAACACTAGAGGCTGGGAAGAGGAAGGGGAAGAAAGGGATTGAAATAATTTTTTGTTAAAGGATACAAAATTATAGCTAGATGAAGGGAATAAGTTCCTGGCCAGGCACAGTGGCTCACACCTGTAATCCCAGCACTTTGGGAGGCCGAGACAGGTGGATTATGAGGTCAGGAGTTCGAGACCAGCCTGGCCAATATGGTGAAACCCTGTCTTTACTAAAAATATAAAATTAGCCGGGCGTGGTGGCATGTGCCTGTAGTCCCAGCTACTTGCAAGGCTCAGGCAGGAGAATCACTTGAACCCGGGAGGCGGAGGTTGCAGTGAGCTGAGATTGCACCACTGCACTCCATCCTGGGCAACAGAATGAGACTCTGTCTCAAAAAAAAAAAAAAAAAAAAAAAAAACAGTTCTAGTGTTTTATACCATCATAGGATGACTATAGTTAACAATAATATATAGTTTCAACTAGGTAGGAGGATATCAAATGTTCCCAACACAAAGAAATGATAAATGTTGGAGATGATGGCTATGCTAGTTATCTTGATTTGATCACTATACATTACATGTATCGAAACATCACTATGTACCCCATGAATATGTGCAATTATAATTTGTCAGTTTAAAAATGAAATAATGGGCCGGCCGCAGTGGCTCAAGCCTGTAATCCCAGCACTTTGGGAGGCTGAGGTGGGTGGATCACGAGGTCAGGAGATCAAGACCATCCTGGCTAACACTGTGAAACCCCATCTCTACTAAAAATACAAAAAAATTAGCCGGGCACGGTGGCGGGCGCCTGTAGTCCCAGCTACTCGGGAGGCTGAGGCAGGAGAATGGCTTGAACCCGGGAGGCGGAGCTTGCAGTGAGCCGAGATCGTGCCACTGCACTCCAGCCTGGGCGACAGAGCAAGGCTCTGTCTCAAAATAAATAAATAAATAAATAAATAAATAATTAAAAATTAAAAAATTTAAAAAAAAAAAGAAATCATATAAAAGGCATGCCAAAAAACATGATACGACTCTGCATGTCTGAAATGTAATTGGGTAATTGGACACTAGCCCTTTTATTCTTTTTTTTTTTTTTGAAATGGAGTTTCGCTCTTGTTGCCCGGGTTGGAGTGCAATGACGCGATCTTGGCTCACTGCAACCTCTGCCTACCAGGTTCAAGCGATTCTCCTGCCTCAGCCTCCCAAGTAGCTGGGATTACAGGCACCCACCACCATGCCCAGCTAATTCTTTGTATTTTTAGTAGAGACGGAGTTTCACCATGTTGGTCAGGCTGAACTCCTGACCTCAGGTAATCCGCCCACCTCAGCCTCCCAAAGTGCTGGGATTACAGGAGTGAGCCACCACACCCGGCCACTAGCCCTTTTGTTCTAGCATATCTCAGTATCTGTAATTATCTGATAAGCTGGTGTTCAGCAGCACATATTTTGCGAAACACTGCCTTAACTCAGAGGGAAGACTCTCTAATGAGGACATTTCAGGCATTATATAGGCCAGTAGAACAGATATTTTGGGCTTCTGTAGCACCTTTCATATCATATCACATTATGTAAGCATATCAATTAGTATACATGCCTATCTGCTGTTATAGAGGCCCGAAATTACAGTGACCTCAATGAGATAGAGGTTTATTTATCTCAAGTAACTGTCCAAAGGTGAGTAGCCTAGGTTGACAAGATACCTCTGCCCTATCAGGCCATCCAGGATCCCAGGCAGGCAGTTGGTCTCTGTGCCCCTCAACATTGATTTTCAATCCCTGTCATTTCTACAGTAGAAGCTATCTCTTTATTTATTTATTTGTGTTTGAGACAGAGTCCCACTGTCACCCAGGCTGGAGTGCAGTGGCATGTTCTCAGCATGCCCCTCTGTAGCCTCCACCCCCCAGGCTCAAGGGATTCTCCCACCTCAGCCTCTCAAGTAGCTGGAACTACAGACACTCGTCACCACACACAATAATCTTTTGTGTTTTTTGTAGAGATGGGGTTTCACCACATTGCCCAGGCTTGTCATGAACTCCTGAGCTCAGGCAATCCACTCACCTTGGCCTCCCAAAGTGCTGTGATTATGGGCATGAGCCGCCATGCCCAGCAGAAGTTACCTCTTTAAGAAATAATCAAGATATTGCTTAAATCACTTCTTACATATAATTGTCTAGTCACATGTCCACACCTAGCTCCAAGGGAATTGTAGTCCCTAGGTGAGTAGCCATATCCCCTACTAAAATGTGGGGAAATTCTATTCCAAAAAGGAAAAAGGAACCATAGACACTAGGGTAGGGGGTGACGGTCAATGAGTAATCTGCCTTGGACCATAGACACTGGGGTCGGGGGCAATGGTCAATGAGTAATTTGCCACTGTATTTGGCCTGCTTCCTTCAAGCTTATGGAGCTCTCTCTTCTGGATAACAGAATGGAAGTAGTCATACAAATGAAGGAGGAAGTCCGGGCGCGGTGGCTCAAGCCTGTAATCCCAGCACTTTGGGAGGTCGAGGCGGGCGGATCACAAGGTCAGGAGATCGAGACCACAGTGAAACCCCGTCTCTACTAAAAATACAAAAAATTAGCCGGGCGCGGTGGCGGGCGCCTGTAGTCCTAGCTACTCAGGAGGCTGAGGCAGGAGAATGGCGTGAACCCAGGAGGCGGAGCTTGCAGTGAGCCGAGATCGCGCCACTGCACTCCAGCCTGGGCAACAGCGTGAGACTCCGTCTCAAAAAAAAAAAAAAAAAAAAAAAAACAAATGAAGGAGGAAATGCCAATTTTTCACTAGAGATCTCTAGAGATCCCACTTTGAATCAGGGTGATAAACATCATCTTTAAATTATCATCATCTTGTATGTCCTTAAAAACTTTGAGGCAATGCACAATTCCCAGTTTAAAATGCAACTCAAAAGCTGTTTTGTTTTTTCGTTTTTTTGGTTTTTTTTTTAAGAGATGGAACTCACTATACTGCCCAGACTGGAATGCAGTGGTCATTCACAGCCCTGATCATGGCACACCACAGCCTTGAACTCCTAGGTTCAAGGGATGCCACCTTAGCTTCCCGAGTAGCTGGCACTACAGGAGTGCATCATTGTGTCTGGCTCCAAAACTGCTCATTTGAAAAACCCATTTAGACTTATTAGTAATCAAAGAATTATAAACTCCATAAGGATAGTGTCTTACCATTGTTGTCAGAGCAATGTCTCACACATAGGTGCTTGGGAAATAAATATTCCATGAATGAATAAGAAGCAATATTTTAAAATTAGATACTATTATATCTTATTAAATTAGTAAAGATTTAAAATAATGATGATGCTTAATGCTGATGAAGGTGCAATAAGGCAGACAATTTCACATATTACAGATGGAAGTATAAATTGGCACAACTTTTCCCAAAGGTAGTTTTTAAAATTACAACTACAAAAACAAACAAGTTTTTGCTAATCATATGAGCAAAGATATAAAAATTTGTTAATACATTATCTTGATGAGGGTATCAGGAAGCATACTCTTTCACACATTACTAATGGGAGTCTGTTTGGAATAACCATTTAGAGACATTTGAAATTGCCTATCAAAATAAAATTGCAGCCAGGTGCAGTGGCTCACGGCTATAATCCCAGCACTTTGGGAGGCTGAGGCGGGCAGATCACGAGGTCAGGAGATCAAGACCATCCTGGCTAACAATGTGAAACCCCGTCTCTACTAAAAATACAAAAAATTAGCTGGGCGTGGTGGCACGCACCTGTAGTCCCAGCTACTAGGGAGGCTGAGGCAGGAGAATGGCGTGAACCTGGGAGGCAGAGCTTGCAGTGAGCCAAGACTGTGCCACTGCACTCCAGCCTGGGCGACAAAACGAGACTCTGTCTCAAAAAACAAACAAAATGCATATACTCTGACTCTGTCATTTCTTCTGTAGAGATTTGTTTTACAGACATATTTTACACATTTGCAATAATCCTATATATTAAGGGTGCACATTGTAGACTTCTTTGTAATGGTAACAGTGTGGAAAAGGCCTAGATGTCCATTATTGGAAGGGGTAATCAAATGCCACACAGCTGTTAAAAATACATGTTATTAAAACTATGAAAATCCAAATACACAACAGTATTCCTACAATACCATAATTTGGTGGGTTTCTTCAAAAGCTGCAGGGGAGACTGGGCGCGGTGGCTCACGCCTGTAATCCCAGCACTTTGGGGGCTGAGGCGGGCGGATCACCTGAGGTCAGGAGTTCGAGACCAGCCTGGCCAACATGGCGAAACCCCATCTCTACTAAAAATACAAAAATTAGCCGGGCATGGTGGCCGCTGCCTGTAGTCCCAGCTACTTGGGAGACTGAGGCAGGAGAATCGCTTGAACCTGGGAGACGGAGATTGCAGTGAGCCAAGATCATGCCATTGCACTCCACCTGGGTAACAGAGCAAGACTCCATCTTAAAAAAAAAAAAAAAGTTGCAGGGGTATTTGTACACACACACACACACACACATACATATAGTCTAGGGAGAAGAAATGAGACTGAAGGTCAGAGATGGAAAGATGACCTTCACTTTTATATCCTTTTAATTGTTTAATTCTTTTTATCCCATATCGCTTTTATGACAAAAGTGTAAAACTTTCAAAGGCACTATTCTTAATCTTTGCCTCAGTAATTTTCTTCCTAGCAATGTATTTCCCAAGATAATTTAAGAGACAAATAAAAATTTATTCCCAATATGCATCAAAAACTTGAAAAATAACCTAACATCCAATATTATGTAAACAATTGTAAAAATTATAATTTTTTTTTTTTTTTGAGACACAGTCTTGCTCTGTTGCCCAGGCTGGAGTGTGGTGGCACAATCTTGGCTCACTGCAACCTCTGCCTCCCGGGTTTAAGCGATTCTCCTGCTTTAGCTTCCCGAGTAGCTGGGATTACAGGTGTGCACCACGACACCCAGCTAATTTTTGTAATTTTATTAGAGACAGGGTTTTACCGTGTTGGTCACGTTGGTCTCGAACTCCTGACCTCGTGATCCGTCCACCTCAGACTCCCAAAGTCCTGGGATTACAGGCATGAGCCACTGCGCCTGGTCAAAAAATTATAATTATTTTATAACATATTCAATGATACTAGAAAATGATACAACGTGACAGAAAAATAAAAGGACCCCAAAAGGGTATATATTATACCTTCAATTTGATGAGAAAAGAAATGGAAAAAAAAAAGCTTGGTTAAAAGTCCACAAGTACATATACCAGAATGTTACTGTTACTGGTAGAGGGTCTTGACTGCAAGTTGTCCAGGTTCTTGGTATTTTGAACAAAGAATTGGACAAAATGCACAGCAGAGCAAGGAAAGAATGACGCAACGAAAGAACAAAAGCAGAGATTTATCGCAAATGAAAGGACGCTCCACAACTTGGGAGCAGTCGCGGCTCAAGGGCTCCAGATACAGAATCTTCTCCGGTCTAAATACTCGCTAGAGGTTTCCCAGTTGTTGCCCGCTAATTGGTTGTGGAAAGCAACCAATCAGCGGCTGGAATGCTGGAATGACGTTACAAAGGTCAGACTCCTATGCAAACATCTGATTGATTGTGGAAAGCAACAATCAGAGGCTAAAGTGATGTTACAAATTTTCAATTCTATGCAAATGAAGACTTAGCTCGCAATCAGTCTGATTGGCTGCAGGCAGCAACTAATCAGAGGCTGAAGTGAAATTACAAAGTTACACTCTTATGCAAATACCTGATTGGTTGCTTTTCGCAGAGGTACTCTCAATTTCCCATCTGCGTTGCAGAAAAGATGGGGGTTTACAAAGGGAGTAGCCTCTGGTCCTTTTGTTACTCAGTGTGGAAAGTTAAAGGTTTCCTTTCAGTTTAGTTCTAGGAAGTCAGTGTGAAATGACCTTAGGTTCCCTGCCTCCAGACCCTATTCTCCTGCCTCATTATCAGCTGTTGCCATTAGAGAATAACACAATGGATGAATATTCTGTTTCTTTATACTTTTCTGTTTGATTATATCAGTTAGGGCTCTGCTGGTTGTAAGCCTCTGAAACCTAAATCAAACTAGCTTAGAAAAAAGGATATTTATTGGTTTACTGAGTCAGTCAGGGCACTAATGTTTATTGGCTCATGAAACCATTTGCTAAAACTGACTGCAACCAGGGGCTCTCCAGTTCTCTGGAATCCAGTTTCTGCTCCTCTCTGTATGTTAGGGTCAGTGTCTCCTAGGGTAGCTCTGCCTTCTCCACATGCCTTAGAACCCTGTTGCCAGTAGCTTCTGGATTCACATTTTCTAGTTTTGCCAAGGAAAATAAAAGACCATCTCCCCATTATTTGAGTGGGGTTGGGGAGGTGCATCTAAAACAATCACAATGAAAAGTTCTCATTGGCCCATGTTAGATCAGTGTCCAACTATTACCCAATCACTGTGGCTCAGGAGGTGGTAATGAGAGACTATTATGGGCCAACTTGGATCGGGTGTCTACTCTTAGAACAATCACTGTGACCAGGAAGATAGATTTGTGAAAGGAGACAGCAGTATTCACTGACCAGATGGCTAGTGCAAGGGAATGAAGAGTGCCATGTATCTAGAAAAGAGGAGAGCTATTGGGCCCTCAGAATAACAACGCATATTGCACTTTTCAATGAACATGTTTTACACAGATAATCAGGAAGAAAATTTTAAAGTAAAAAAAGAACACCACTTCCTTCTTTCTCCTTCTTGCCCTGGGGCTCGATAGTGTCCCTGAAACACTTTCTTACAGACTTTCTAGTCACTTGGGAAGACAATGATATTCACCTTTTGATTGGAACTTGGAATCAAACTTGCTCACCCCTAAATGGCCTGGTAAAATCGTTTTCTGACACCCAGAATCTGGTTGGTTGTGGTTTTATTCCCAAGTCACCTTCCAGTCAACAGAAACACTGCATCTGAATTCTACTCTATGGTTTGAATTTTGGGGTGAGGCTTAATTCCAAAGGCCCTGGTTTCTACATTTTTCTGCCTCTCCTGAACTAGCCAAGTCTGTGTTTATTGACCTTCACAGCACAATGCAAAATACCCTTGTTTGCTTTGGCCTGTCCTGATGGGCAAGGAGTCATGTCTGAGTTTGCCTTTCACTGTTTGATTTGCTAATTCTATTGTGTATTTTAGTAACTTTCTGCATACATCACTAGACACCTTTGTTAATGACTCATTATTTCAATGTTTTGTGGAAAAAGATTATACAATGTGCTCTACTTTCTTAAGACAATTTGTTACTTTCTGTAAAATTATGAGACTAAGGACCAACTCATAATGGAATATACTTGTTACATATTTATTTCTAAGTACAACAGAAGTAATCACTATTATACTACATATAGGATAAAAATTACATAGAATTATGAAAAGCTGAAGATGAGATTCATCCATTCTTTTTTATTTTCAATTGCGGTAAAATACATATAACATCAAATTTACTATTATACTTTTTGTGTGTGTGTGTGACAGAGTCTTGCTCCGTTGCCCAGGCTGGAGTGTAGTGGTGCCATCTCGGCTCCCTGCAACCTCCGCCTCCTGGGTTCAAACAATTCTCCTGTCTTAGCCTCTCAAGTAGCTGAGATTACAGGTGCGCAACACCACGCCCGGCTAATTTTTTTTATTTTTAGAAGAGACAGGGTTTCATTATTTTGGCCAGGCTGGTCTTGAACTCCTGACCTCAAGTGATCCACCTGCCTTGGCCTCCCAAAGTGCTGGGATTACAGGCACGAGCCACCACGCCCGACCTATAACCATTTTTAATAGTAGTTTAATAGTGTTAAGTACATTCACTTTGTTGTGCAACCAATCTCCAGAACTCTTTTCATCTTGCAAAGATGAAACTTTATACCCATTAAACAACTTCCCATTTTCCCCTCCCTCCAGCCTCTGACAAGCACCCTTTGACTTTCTGACTCTTTCTATTTGACTACTATGGGTACCTCATATAAGTGGAATCATACGATATTTGTCCTTTTGTGGTTGGCCTATTTCACTTGGCATAATGTCTTTAAGTTTCATCCATGTTGTAGCAAGTATCGGAATTTTGTTCCTTGTTTCTTTTTCTTTTCTTTTTTTTTTTTTTTTTTGAGACGGAGTCTCACACTGTTGCCCAGGCTGGAGTGCAGTGGCGCGATCTCGGCTCACTGCAAGCTCCGCCTCCCGGGTTCCCGCCATTCTCCTGCCTCAGCCTCCTGAGTAGCTGGGACTACAGGCGCCCGCCACCGCGCCCGGCTAATTTTTTGTATTTTTAGTAGAGACGGGGTTTCACTGTGGTCTCGATCTCCTGACCTTGTGATCCGCCCGCCTCGGCCTCCCAAAGTGCTGGGATTACAGGCTTGAGCCACCGTGCCCGGCCTCCTTGTTTCTTTTTCAATTAATTTTTTTTATTGTTGGACTCCATTCTTTTTTTTTTCTTTTTCTTTTCTTTCTTTCTTTCTTTTTTTTTTTTTTTTTTTTTTTGAGATAGAGTTTTGTTCTGTCACCCAGGCTGGGGTACAGTGGTATGATCTTGGCTCACTGCAACCTCCGCCTCCCGGGTTCAAGTGATTCTCCTGCCTTAGCCTCCTAAGTAGCTGGGATTACAAACGTGTACCACCAAACCCAGCTATTTTTGTGTTTTTAGTGGAGATGGGGTTTCACCATGTTGGCCAAGCTGGTCTTGAACTCCTGACCTCAAGTGATCCACCTGCCTCGGCCTCCCAAAGTGCTGGGATTACAGAAGTGAGCCATCGCACCTGGATTCATTCCTTCTTAAGGCTGAATATATTCTGTTGCATGTGCCACATTTTGCTTATCCATTCATCTGTTGATGGACACTTTACTTGTATTGCTCCCACATTTTGGCTATTGTGGATAATTGCTGAAAAATGAGGAACTGGGAGCCAGTCATTTGAAATAAACATGGGTGTACAAACATATTTTTGAGATAAAAGGTCTTAAAAGGGTCCAAAATAATTGAATAATTATTTTGGGCATATATTCAGAAGTGGAATTATGGAATCGTGTGTGTGTGTGTGTGTGTGTGTGTGTGTGTGTGTGTGAGAAACGGGGTCTCATGCAGTGACACTATCCTGGCTCACTACACCCTCTGCCTCCTGGGCTCAAGCAATCCTCCTACATCAGCTGCCAAGTAGCCAGGTCTATAGGCATGCTCCACTATGCCCAGCTAATTTTTTTTTTTTTTTTTTTTTTTTTTTTGAGACGGAGTCTCACTCTGCCGCCCAGGCTGGACTGCAGTGGCCGGATCTCAGCTCACTGCAAGCTCCGCCTCCCGGGTTCACGCCATTCTCCTGCCTCAGCCTCCCGAGTAGCTGGGACTACAGGCGCCCGCCACCTCGCCCGGCTAGATTTTTGTATTTTTTTTTTAGTAGAGACGGGGTTTCACCATGTTAGCCAGGATGGTCTCGATCTCCTGACCTCGTGATCCGCCCGTCTCAGCCTCCCAAAGTGCTGGGATTACAGGCTTGAGTCACCGCACCCGGCCCCAAATAAATAAAGAAGAAATATTTGTTCAATGAGTGAGGAAAGTTAAGCTCTTATTTTTATCAATGGTAGCTAAGAATCAGAACCAGCCTGCTGATTACAGGTCTTTGTATCACCCCAGGCTGACACAAAAGCTGTTGACCATTTTACCTCACTCTCCTGAGATTCTTAAGTCCCTATGATAAAACTCTTGGTGTACTCTCAATAAAGTTAGCCAGGTGTGGTGGAGCATACTCATAGTCCCAGCTACTTGGGATGCTGAGGCAAGAGAGTCACTTGAGTCCAGGAGTTTGAGTCTATCCAGGCAAGATAGCAAGACCCTCATCTCCAAAAACAAAAAAGAAAAATAAAAAAGCAGGTTCAGTGGCTCATGCCTGTAATTCCAGCACTTTGGGAGGCCAAGGTGGGCAGATCACTTGAGGTCACGAGTTTGAGACCAGCCTGGCCAACATGGTGAAACTCTGTCTCCACTAAAAATACAAAAATTAGCTGGACATGGTAGTGCACGCCTGTAATCCCAGCTACTAGGGAGGTTGAGGCAGGAGAAGTGCTTGAACCCAGCAGGTAGAGGTTGCAGTGAGTCGAGATGGTACCACTGCACTCCAACCTGGGCGACAGAGTGAGACTCCATCTTAAAAAAAAAATACATACGTGTGTGTGTGTGTGTGTGTATTTGAGATATATATCTCAAATTGTAGCTCATTAAATCCTAACAACTCGGCAAAATTTATATCATTTTGCCCCATTCGATACATAAAGAAAGACCTTGGAGCTCACAGAGTTTAGGTAACCTGGTCAACCAAAGATGAGAAGTAGAAGCTTCAAGATTTGAACTGCAATCTGCCTTCTCCTTGAAGGTCACTTTTCAGTCTAGAAAACCATTCACAAGTATCGTCAACACTTACCAGTGGATGGGGAGGACCTGTTGCTTTAAAAGTAAAGAACAGCCTATTCAGGTTCCAAAGCTACTGCTGGCCAGCTGTGAGACCTTCTTCAATTCACTTCATCAATCTCATTTTCCTCAGCCGGAAAGTAAGAAGCGTGATCACTGTCTTATCCACCTCATAGCATGATTTAGGTAACATGGTTAGGAGAATTGGGAGAATGTAAAGAAGATTTGAATGTGCAGACAGACCTTCCCATGGCAGCAAAATAGGAAAAAGATGAGCAGAGCTTTTAGAGGTCCTGAATAGATCCAACCCAAACATTTTTGACAAAATGGTGGGAAGTAGTGATTCCAAACTGAAATAATCTCTGCAAAAAATTTTTTTAAAATTGCATTCAAAATAAATATTAGGATGACTAAGATATTCCCAAATAAAGTATTTTCACCGAAAGTGAAAATTTTACTCTAAATGTATTTGTCAGTGTAGTCAAACATGGAAATGAGGTTGGATATAAGAACTGGGGCCGGGCATGGTGGCTCACATCTGTAATCCTAGCACTTTGGGAGGCCCAGGAGGGTGGATCGCCTGAGGTCAGGAGTTTGAGACCAGCCTGGCCAACATGGCAAAAACCCGTGTCTACTAAAAATACAAAATTTAGCTGGGCGTGGTAGCCAGCGCCTGTAATCCCAGTTACTCCGGAGGCTAAGGCAGGAGAATCGCTTGAACCCAGGAGGCAGAGGTTGC
Organism: Macaca nemestrina; assembly: GCF_043159975.1. Taxonomy (NCBI): domain Eukaryota; kingdom Metazoa; phylum Chordata; class Mammalia; order Primates; family Cercopithecidae; genus Macaca; species Macaca nemestrina. The sequence goes on from NC_092131.1 coordinate 47,351,897, forward strand.
AGTGAGCCGAGATTGCACCACTGCACTCCAGCCCGGGTGAAAGACCAAAACTCCATCTCAAAAAAAAAAAAAAAAAAAAAAAAAAAAAAAAAAAAAAAAGATCTGAGAAAGTTGGAGTGTGTGTTAAAATATTGTGGCTATTTACACTCCAATAGCTTGGGGTTCAAATAACTTGCGTTGTTTTAAAATTGCTGAACTAAGAGGCCAGGCGCGGTGGCTCGCGCCTGTAATCCCAGCAGTTTGGGAGGCCGAGGCAGGCGGATCACGGGGTCAGGAGATTGAGACTATCCTGGCTAACATGGTGAAACCCCGTCTCTACTAAAAATACAAAAAAAAAGTAGCCCAGTATGGTGGCGGGTGCCTGTACTCCCAGCTACTCCGGATGCTGAGGCAGGAGAATGGCGTGAACCCGGGAGGCGGAGCTTGCAGTGAGCCGAGATCACGCCACGGCACTCCAGCCTGGGCGACAGAGCGAGACTCCGTCTCAAAATAAATAAAATAAAATTGTTGAACTAAGAAGGAATGGGCCCAAAACACTGCAGGCTTGGGGTACAAGCTTTACCCTCACATGCTCAATTATTTGCGTCTAAAGCATGTCCACTACGCTCAGGCAACAAGGTCAGAGGAGGGACGCCTAGCCTCACCAACATGCTGTACCAAGACCACTGACACTCTCGGTGTGCTGTTACTGAACCAGGCTACCAGGTCAGAATTTCCTTGGTTTGGGGTAATTTCCATTTGCAGTCTGTTGGCATCCTTTTCCTATCATTTGGCCTTGGTCAAATTATCTCAGTCCATCAGAGATAATATTGTGGTTCAGCTATAATATTGAACCACATAAAAGAAAACTTTCTTCAGGCATTTCCGCAAATTTCCTCAGTTTACTCCCCTCCCTTCTCCAGGGTCCAGGCTTGCAAACCAAAGGCTATTGGTAAGAGCAGCCTTTGTCAAGCCACAAAAGAACCTGTTATACACTTTCCCCAGGGCCCAGGGGCCTACTTGACATAATTTGCATAACTAAGATCTGCTTCTCAAGTGGTTCTTCAGAACAAAAAAGAACAAGGATAATCTGCTCCAAGGAGTCTTGCTGTTTTTCAAACAGAGACAATGTTTAAAAGCAATTTATTTGACAGAAGTTTAATACAACCAAGAAACCTCTCCACTAGCCAGCCCGGCATACTCTTATTTGTATGCACACATGGACACACACACACACACACACACACACACACACACACACTGACCTAGGTTAGCTTTCTCTCAACTCAGATTCGTGAATGTTTCTGTGGTCTGTGATTGTATACACTCTATATTTTTGTAAAAAGTTGAATTTGTTTAAAGAGTTGAATTTGTTTAAAAAAACTTTGTAAGTTTCCCTTGTAACTGTAGACTCCAATAAACAATATTTAGGGTTTTGGTGGTATTGGAATTAACAAGAGAGTAAAACTGATGAACTACAAGGGCAAGTCATTTGTAAACTCCATAACGTGTCTGAATGTATCAGTCTTTTTGACTTTCCACACTTTAAGCTCTGTCAAGACTCTATTTAGAATATTTAAAATCGCAACTGCTAAAACGTAGCACACTGGTTATGGGTTCTAGATCTGTAGTCAGAAGACCTGGGCTTCAACCCAACACCCCTACTTCCCAACTGTGACTTGGTGAGAGGGAGATCCTCTTTGACTCATTTAGTACCTACTTCATACAGTTGTTGTGCAGATTAAATGAGAAAAATAAAATAAGAGTATTAAACATCCAGTAAGTGCTCAAAAACATCAGTCACTGTAGTTACTATAATCGTTTGTGAAATTTGACTGCCAAGATATTTTGCTTCTAGACAGGGTCTCACTCTGTCACCTGGGCTGGAGTGCAGTGGCACAATCACAGCCCGTCCCACCATTTCTGGCTAATTTTTTGTAGAGATGGGGATCTCATCATGTTGCCCAGGCTGGTCTCAAACTCCTGAGCTCAAGGGATCTGCCTGTCTCGGCCTCCCAAGGTGTTGGAATTAGAGGTGCGAGCCACCATGCCCAAGCGAGTATTTTACTTTCACGAACTATACTTACCATGACTCCCACCTGTGTCACTGCCTTCATTTCTATAACCATAGCAAGTATTTACATTGTCATTTACAATATAGACATCTATTACTTTCATCTTTCTGAAATAGGCCCAGTCTTCTAAAATGCAGAAAGCAGAGAATAATTCAATTAAAAAGACTCAGTCTCTTGTTAGTGTCCTATATTTAAACATTTAGCTCAAATATTGATTCTTTCAGCATTTAAATCAATTTTAGATGTTAACAATAGCTAAATCTAATTGCTAGTGACCCTACAATTAACACAATAACACAAATCATGGACATCAAGTACATATTAAAGTCTGATAACAGGTAATTTTTTTCTCTTAGTTCTTTGAGGTTATTGATCAAGCCCAATGTAATTTCTTTCCAAATGGAATTCCGGCTCTTATGTAAGAATAAGGAAGTAACAACATCCCCTGGAAAGGGCTATCAGACCTCCCTGACTAGGTTAGGATGTCAATTGAAAGGAGGAAATGAAAATTAAACATGCCAGCTGAAGCACAGATGGGAAACTGGATAAGCTGTTCACCCTCTATTTTGATTACTACAACATTTGTTAGGGTTAAATGCCTGATGTGTGTTTGGGAATGACAGTTATTCTGCTGCTAAAAAGAAAGGAAATGAATGATCCCATCAACATTGTGATGTGGTTGAGATTTATCTGCATCTAATCTAACCATATTTGGGATATGTTGAAAATCTTGATCTATTTAAAAGGTTCCAATTTGGCAGAACTTTCTTCCTTGTCAGCACTCAGAAAAGCCTTTGAAGTGGATAGGAACTCTACAAGTGAAGGGAAAGATACACATGGAATGAATAGGCCTTAAACATTTTGCAGAATTCCAAATGTCCTTTCCACAGCCACAATCTTCTCCTCCCATGGTTACTCTATGCTCATTTTAAGGAAAAGATTTTCAGTGGATCAGAAACCAGAGGGTGGTATGGAACCGAGGCTACTGCATCTTTGCTATGATGCTGGTGGGTTGCAGAGCCTCTCTCTCCTCCCAGCCTTTCTACATTTGGGGGAAAAAATGTCAAGAGAGGCAGAACAACTAAATATATATATATATATATATATTTTGGCCGGGTGTGGTGGCTCACGCCTGTAGTCTCAATACTTTGGGAGGCCAAGGTGGGAGGATCACCTGAGGTCAGGTGTTCAAGACCAGCCTGGCTGATATGGTGAAACTCCGTCTCTATTAAAAATACAAAACTCAGCCGAGTGTAGTGGTGGGGGCCTGTAATCCTAGCTACTCAGGAGGCTAAGAAAGGAGAATTGCTTGACCCTGGGAGGCAGAGGTTGCAGTGAGCTGAGATTGTGCCACTGCACTCCAGTCTGGGCAACGGAGTGAGACTCTGTCTCAAAATAAAATAAAATAAAATAAAATAAAATAAAATAAAATAAAATAAATTTGTCCAACAGGAGTTCTAGGAAGAGAGAACAGAGAGAAAAGAATGATACAAATAACAGGATATCCCCCAGAGTTGATATGTAAAACTTTAGATTGAAAGGACCTATTAAATACAGCACAGGATGAATTTTTTAAAAATAAATAAATAAAAAAGACTCGGCTGGGCACGGTGGCTCAAGCGTATAATCCTAGCATTTTGGGAGGCCAAGGTGGGTGGATTGCTTGAGCCCAGGAGTTCGAGACCAGCCTGGGCAACATGGTGAAACCCTGTCTCTACAAAAAATACAAAAATTAGCAGGGTGTGGTGGTGCAATCCTGTAGTCCCAGTTACTCAGGAAGCTGAGGTGGGAGGATCAGCTGAGCCTGGGAGGCAGAGGTTGCAGTGAGCAGAGATCACATTCTGAAATTTCAGAATGGCATGGAAAAAGTGTTTTAGAACACTTTGGCCTGGTGGGATATGGGGACAGATTACTGTAAATAATTGCAGAGAGATCCTATTGCCACATGGGATGCAAGAAAGCAATGGAGTAGAGAGCGGAGCAGCTCATAATGAACTTGTAAGTAAAGCATAGGAAATGTAAGCAGAGTTGCAAGAAATGTAAAGATTATATAAAACTGACACCAGAAAAGGAATTACAAAGTTTAAAAAATGGACTTCCAGTTTTCAATCAGGTATATAAGGAACTTGGAAATTGGGCACTATTTAAGCAGTAGTTCCTGAAGAAAGTGAGTCTTTAGTTTAGGTAAGGGAGGATTTCTTTTTTTTTTTTTAAACCAGTTAAACTCCAGTAGCAACTCTAAGTCCTGTTGCTTCAGACTGCCTGGGAGAGACAATCATCAAAATCCCCTCTATAAATCTTGCAGTTATTCAAGGCCAGGCCCCAGAAACCAGATAGATAGATAGATAGATAGATAGATAGATACATACATACATACATACATACATACATACATACATACATACCAAAATTCATAGATAGAATCAACAACACTGCTTTATTTTGGCATACGTTTTGGCCTAAATTAACACTGCTGCATTATAATCAAGTTTGCATAATCAACTGTTTTTAGCATCCATAAGCTTCAATTAATTTAGAAGATGGTTAAGGCTGGGTGCAGTGGCTCATGCCTATAATCTCAGAACTTTGGGAAGCCGAGTGGGAGGATTGCTTGAGTCCAGGAGTTTGAGACCAGCCTGGGCAACACAGCAAAACCCCACCTCCACAAAAAATTTAAAAAATTAGCCAGGCGTGATGGCGCATACCTGTTGTCCCAGCTACGCTGAAGACTGAGATAGGAGAATCTCTTGAGTCCCAGAGGTCAAAGCTGCAGTGAGTCATGATCATGCTGCTGAACTCCCTGGGTGACAGAGTGAGACCCCTTCTCAAAACAACAACAACAACAACAACAACAACAACAACAACAACAAAACCATGACAATAGAGCAGTTTCACCAGTCAGAACAGATATGTTATAAATAAAATATTAATGGAATAAATATGGTAGTGTATTGAAAACCATTATATCATGACCTAGGATATTTTACACAACAAATTTGAGATAGTTAACACAAAGAAATCTGCTTAGGTTTACCATGGTAATCTCTAGATGGTGGGAATATAAAATTTTATTTTCTTCAGTTTGTTTTTTGAGGTCAACCTAGAAAATCAATGGGAATAATAAAAAATAGTTAGACCCATATTCAATAAGAAGGCCAGATAAAAGATCATAGCTTCTCTAGATCTTTATTTGATTCCCAGCAGTAATCAAATAAAAGTTCTTTAAAAATATTTTATTCAAGGGCCGGGCATGGTGGCTCATGCCTGTAATCCCAGCACTTTGGGAGGCTGAGGTAGGCGGATCGTGAGGTCAAGAGATTGAGACCATCCTGGCCAACATGGTGAAACCCCATCTCTACTAAAAATACAAAAATTATCTGGGTGTGGTGGCATGCACCTGTAGGCCCAGGTATTCAGGAGGCTGAGGCAGGAGAATCGCTTGAACCTGGGAGGTGGAGGTTGCAGTGAACCAAGATCATGCCACTGCACTCCAGCCTGATGACAGAGCGAGATTCCATCTCAAAAAAAAAATTTATTCATGGTAGCGATAAAAGCTATCTAATAAAATCTCTAGGAATAAATTCAACAAGATTTTTACAAGGTTTATATTAATAAACCCTAAAACTTTCCTGAAGGGTTTGGATTGGTTTCCTAGGGCTGCCATAACAAATCACCATAAATTGGATGGGTTAAACTAATAGAAATTTATTCTCTCATAGTTCAGGAGGCTAGAAGTCTTAAATGAAGGTGTCAGCAAAGTTGGTTTTGGAGGCCGTGAGGGAGGTACTGCTTATGCTGCTATTCTAGCTTCTAGTGGTTTTGGCAATTCTTGGCGTCTCTTGGCTTAAAGACACATTACTCCAATCTCTACCTCTATTTTCACATTGCCTTCTCTGCACCTCTGGATGTCCTTTTCTGTCTCTTATAAGGATATTCTCAATGAATTTAGGGACCACAATAGTCCTGTACAATATCATCTCAATCCTTACCATATATATATATATGTGTGTGTGTATATATATATACTTAAAATTTTTTGAGAAAGGGTCTTGCTCTGTCACCCAGGCTGGAGTACAGTGGCACAATCATAGCTCACTGCAGGGTCAACCTCCCAGGCTGAAGTGATCTTCCTATCTCAGAGTATCTGGGACTATAGGTGTGTGCCACCACACCCAGTTAGGTTTAAAATTTTTTTTTAGAGATGGCCTCTTACAATGTTGCTCAAGCTGGCCTCCACCTCATGGACTCAAGCAATCCTCCCATCTCAGCCTCCCAAAGTATATATACACTTATATGTGTGTAAATATATACATACTTATGTGTGTGTAAATATATACATATATGTATATATACACATATAAGTATATATGTGTGTATATATGTATATATGTGTATATACATATGTGTGTGTGTGTGTATATATATATTTTAGAGATGGGGTCCCATTCTGTCACCCAGGCTGGAATATCATGGCATGATCCTAGCTTACTACAGCCTCAAACTCTTGGGCTCAAGCAATTCTCTTGCCTCAGCCTCCCAAGTAACTGGGACAACAGGCACCACCACACCAGGTTCTTTCCTTAGTTATATATGCAGGGACCTTATTTTCAAATAAGATTTTATCCTGAGATTCCATGTAGACAGGAATGTCAAGGGGACACCACTTAACTCACTGCAGGCTTAACATGACCTGAATAAAGAATGAAATATACCATATTCCTGCGTAGGAGGACTTAATATTTCAAATATATCATTTTGTAGTCACTAAAAAAAATAAAAATTAAGTGGAGACAAAATAAAATGAAATAAAAAGTTAATGGGTTGTGCAGGGTGGCTCTTGCCTGTAAGTCCAATGCTTTGGCAGGCTGAGGTGGCAGGATTGTTTGAGGCCAGGAGTTTGAGACTATCCTGGACAACAGAGAGAGATTCTGTCTCTACAAAAAAGTTAAAAAATTAACTAGGTATGGTGGTCCATGCCTATAGTCCTAGCTGCTTGGGAGGCTGAAGTGGGAGGACTGTTGGAGCCCAGGAGTTCGCGGTTACAATGAGCTATGATAACACCATTATACTCCAACCTGGGCAACAGAGTGAGACCCTGTCTCTTAAAAAAAACCAAGCCACTAAATTACTAGAAAACAAGTTAGAAAGGAGGAATATAGACAAGATGAAGCCAACAGAAAACAAATAGATGGTAGAGTTACATCAGATCATATCAGTAAGTTTGTCAAGTGTAATTGGATGTCAGTTTTCTTTATAAAACACTAAATGATATGTAGTTCATTAGAAACACACTTTAAACATAAGGACACAGATGACAGCAAAAGGATGGGAAAAGGACAGCATGAAAATATTAATAAAAAGAAAGCTGGAGGCCAGATGCAGTGGCGCACACCTGTAATCCCAGCACTGAGAGGCCCAGGTGGGTGGATCACTTGAGGTAAGGAGTTCAAGACCAGCCTGGCCAAGATGGTGAAACCCCTTCTCTACTAAAAATACAGAAATTAGCTAGGTGCGGTGGCATGTGCCTGTAATTCCAGCTACTCAGGAGGCTGAGGCGGGAGAATTGCTCAAACCCAGGAGGCGGAGGTTGCATTGAATTGAGATTGTGCACTGCAGCCTAGGTGACAGAGTGAGACCCTGTCTAAAAAAAAAAAAGAAGAAAGAAAGAAAAGAAAACTGGTATGACCATATTTATGAGACAAAGTATACTTTCAGGCAGGAAGTATTACTAGAGATAAGGAAGTACATTTCATAATACTAAAAAGGTTTGCTTCAATAGGAAGACCCAACAATTCTAAATTTATCTAGACATAGTAACATAACTTTAAAATATATGAGCTGAACTAAAAGGAGAAATAGACAAATTCACAATCATGATTGGAGGTTTTTTGTTTGTTTGTTTTGTTTCTTAGGCAGAGTCTCACTTTGTCACCCAGGCTGGAGTGCAGTGGTGTGATCTCGGCTCACTGCAACCTTCGCCTCCCCAGTTCAAGTGATTCTTCTCCTTCAGCCTCCTGAGTAGCTGAGATTCCAGGTGCCCACCACCACGCCTGGATAATTTTTGTTTTTGTTTTTGTTTTTTTGAGACAGAGTCTCACTCTATTGTACAGGCTGGAGTGCAATGGCGAGATCTTGGCTCATTGCAACCTCCACCTCCCAGGTTCAAGTGATTCTCCTTCCTCAGCCTCCCAAGTAGCTGGGATTACAGGTGTGCACCACCACACCCTGCTAATTTTTGTATTTTTAGTAGAGATGGGATTTTACCATGTTGGCCAGGCTGGTCTCGAACTCTTGAACTCATGATCTGCTCGCCTCAGCCTCCCAAAGTGCTGGGATTACAGGCATGAGCCACTGCTCCCGGTCTTTATTTATTTATTTATTTTTAGTAGAGATAGGGTTTCTCCGTGTTGGCCAGGCTGGTCTCAAACTCCTGACCTCAAGTGATCCGCCCACCTCGGCCTCCCAAAGTGTTAGGATTACAGGTGTGAACCATCGAGCCTGGCCTTAATTGTTTTTAACAGACATCTCTCAGTAACTATTAAAAACAAGAAGACCAAAAAGTCAATACAGATATATTTAAACAACACTATTAAGCAACTTGACCTAATTGATATTTATAGAACACTATACCCGGCAACTGCAGAATACACATTCTTTTCAAGCGCATACCAAAGATAGACCATATGCTGGGGCATACAGCAAGTCTTAAAGAATTTCAAAGGACTGAAATTATATGCAGTATATTCACCGACCACCAGAAATCAATACACAAAGATAAGTAGAAAATTCCAAAATGTATAAAAATTAAGGAATATACTTCTAAATGACCTGCAGGCCAAAGAATAAATCACAAAGAAAACTAGAAAATACTTTGAATTGAAGAATAATGAAAATAAAACATCAAAATTTGTGGAATACAGCTTAAACAGTGCTTATAAGGAAATTCATTTTTTTTTTTAATTTCACAAAGATAATCCAGGCCCAGATGTCTTCAAAGGTGACTTCTTCCAAATATTTAAGGAGGAATACTGACAATCTTTCTCAAACCCTTTCGGAGATTAGAGAAAAAGAGAACACTGTTTTTGTGGCTAACATATTTTATTATGGCTAACATAAATTTGATGCCAAAACAAACATCTTTTCTTCATATGGAAAGGATTATTAATATGTTTTAGAAAAGTATAAATAGTATATTATATATCATAAAATCATAATACGTTTTATTATAAAAAGTATAAATACAACATTAGCAAGTTGAATACAGAGAAATAAAAAAGATAACACATCATTACCAACTGTGGTTTATCAAAGAAAACTACATAATTATCTTAATCAATACAGAAAAAGCATTTGATAAAATATAACACCCACTCAGGAAAAAAAGTGCTCAGCAAATTAATAGAAGGGAATTTTTTTAATCTGACAAAAGCTATCTACAGAAAACCCAGAAACTACGGCTGACATATTTAATGGTGAACCACCGAATGATTTTCCTCTGAGGTGCCACTGCAATTCTGTGGTAGAAAGTACAGGTTTTGGCAGGGCAAGGTGGCTCATGTCTGTAATCCCAGCACTTTGGGAGGCTGAGGTGGGTGGATCCAGAGGTCAGGAGATTAAGACCATCCTGGCCAACATGGTGAAACCTTGTCTCTACTAAAATGCAAAAAATTACCCAGGCATGGTGGCGTGCGCCTGTAGTCCCAGCTATTTGGGAGGTTGAGGCAGAGGAATCACTTGAACCCGGGAGGCGGAGGCTGCAGTAAGTTGAAATCACGCCACTGCACTCCAGCTTGGCGACAGAGCAAGACTCCGTCTCAAAAAAAAAAAAAAAAAAAAAGAACAAAAAAGAAAAGAAAAACAAAAGTACAGGGGTTTTTTCAACATACAAGGCTAGAACTCTTGGATATCCATATGGAGAAAAACAACACAAAGTTGATGATATGGTTTGGCTGTGTCCCCACCCAAATCTCAACTTGAATTGTATCTCCCAGAATTCCCACATGTTGTGGGAGGGACCCAGGGGGAGGTAATTGAATCATGGGGATTGGTTTCCATACTATTCTTGTGATAGTAAGTCTCAGGAGATCTGATTGGTTTATCAACAGTTTCCACTTTTGCTTCATCCTCATTTTTCTCTTACTGCCACCATTTAAGAAGTGACTTTCACTTCCCACTATGATTCTGAGGCCTCCTCAACCATGTGAAACTGTAAGTCCAAATAAACCTCTTTTGGTTCCTAGTTTCAGGTATGTCTTTATCAGCAGCATTGAAAATGAACTAATACACTTGACCTCTACCTTACACCATATACAAACATTATTCAAGATTGCTCATAAATATAAATATCAAATTAAAAAATCAAACTTCTAGAAGAAAATATAGGAGACAATCTTCATGATTTTAGGGTAGGCAAAGATTTCTTAAACAGAATAAAAAGACAATAACCATACAAGAATAAAAGCATAATTGGACTTCGTGGAAATAAAAAGTTATTTTGTTTACTAAAAAATATCAATAAAAGAGGGAACCGGTAAGTCACAGGCAAGGATAATATTATCATTATCTATCCATCTGTCTGACAAAGGGGTTCTATCCAGAATCTATAAAGAACTTACACAAATCAAATAAGACAAAAATATTTATTTATTTATTTATTTATTTTATTATTATTTTTTTTTTGAGACGGAGTCTCGCTCTGTTGCCCAGGCTGGACTGCAGTGGCACAATCTCGGCTCACTGCAAGCTTTGCCTCCTGGGTTCATGCCATTCTTCTGCCTCAGCCTCCCTAGTAGCTGGGACTACAGGCGCCTGCCACCATGCCCGGCTAATTTTTTGTATTTTTAGTAGAGACAGGGTTTCACAGTGTTAGCCAGGATGGTCTCGATCTCCTGGCCTCGTGATCTACCCGCCTCGGCCTCCCAAAGTGCTGGGATTACAGGCGTGAGCCACCGCGCTCGGCCGACAAAAATATTTTTATAAGGAATGGGCAAAAGGCTTGAATAAGCATCACACAAAAGAGAATATCCCAATGGCCATTATGTGTATGAAAAGATAGACAACATCATTATTCTTCAGGCAAGTGCAAATTTAAACTACAAGACACCATTACACATTTATGAGAGTCTAAAAACTTAAAAGACTGAAAATACTGAGTATTGGGAAGAACGTAGAGCAACTGGTGCTCTCATACAACTGCTGTTGGGAGTGTAACTTTCGAAAAATCTCTGACAGTGTCTGTTAAAGCTACACACACCTACTCTATGACTTAGCAATATTTTGGCCAGCTTTATTGAGGTACAACTGACAAATAATAATTGTATATATTTACAGTACACAACATGATATTTTAATATATGTATACATTGTGAAATGACTACAATCATTTATACTTTAATCATACTATGATCAAGCTAATTAACATATCCATCACCTCACATAGTTATCTTTTTTGTATGTGGTGAGAACATTTTGAGATCCACTCTCTTAGCGATTTTTGTGTATATATTATTATTAACCATATTCACCATGTCATGCAATAGATCTCCAGAACTTATTCATCCTCTTTAACGGAAACTTTGTACCCTTCAACCAACATCCCCCCTCGCCCTCCCAGCCTCTAGCAAGCACCATTCTAGTCTGTTTCTACCAGTTTGACGTTTTTAGATTTCACAGATTTTAGTGAGATTGTGCAGTATTTGTCTTCTGTGCCCGCTTTATTTCACTTCGCACAATGTGCTCCGGGTTCATCCATGTTGTTGCACATGACAAGATTTCCTTCTTTTTTAAGGCTGTATAGTATACACATTTTCTTTATCCATTCATTCATCAATGGACACTTAGGTTGATTACTTATCTTGGCATTTTATTTTATTTTATTTTATTTTTTTATTTTTTTTAAATTTATTTATTATTATTATACTTTAAGTTGTAGGGTACATGTGCATAACATGCAGGTTTGTTACATATGTATACTTGTGCCATGTTGGTGTGCTGCACCCATCAACTCGTCATTTACATCAGGTATAACTCCCAATGCAATCCCTCCCCCCTCCCCCCTCCCCATGATAGGCCCCAGTGTGTGATGTTCCCCTTCCTGAGTCCAAGTGATCTCATTGTTCAGTTCCCACCTATGAGTGAGAACATGTGGTGTTTGGTTTTCTGTTCTTGTGATAGTTTGCTAAGAATGATGGTTTCCAGCTGACAATTTATTATTAATGCAGTTAGCATCTTATATATACACGTAAATAGAATGCTGCAAAGAACCTGGGGGTGAAGATATCTCTTTGATATACTAATTTCATTTCCCCTGGCTATATACCCAGAAGTGGGATTGCTATATCATGTGATAGTTATATTTTTAATTTTCTGAGGAGCCTCCATACTGTTTTCCCTAATGTCTGTACTAATTCACATTCCCATCAACAGTGTACAAGCGTTCTCTGTTCTCTGCGTCCTTGCCAAAACTTATCTTTCATCTTTCTGATAACAACCATTCTAACAGATATGAGGCAATATCTCACTGTGGCTTTAATTTGCATTTTCCTGGTGATTAGTGACGCTGAGCATTTTTTCATACATCTGTTGGTTATTTGTATATCTTCTTTGAGTTAGCAATTCAACTTCAGGTATATAACCAAGAGATATGAGAATTTACGCCCAATAGAAGACATACACAGGTATGCTCACAGCAACTTTATTCATTCCAGTAAAAAACTGGAATCAACTCCAATGCCCATTAGCAGCAGAGTGGATAACCTAATTTGTAGTCATATGATGGAATATAACACATTAATAAAAAAGAATGAATGGCTACTACGCACAACAGCATGAATGAGTCCACAGATATATACAGGTGTATATATATAAATATATATATATATATATATATATATATTTTTTTTTTTAGACAGTTTCGCTCTTGCTCTTGTCACCTAGACTGTAGTGCAGTGGTGCAATCTCGGCTCACTGCAACCTCTGCCTCCTGGTTCAAGTGATTCTCTTGCCTCAGACTCCTGAGTAGCTGGGATTACAGGCACGCGCCACCACGCCTGGCTAATTTTTGCATTTTCAGTTGAGATGGGGTTTGCCATGTTGGCCAGGCTGGTCTCGAACTCCTGACCTCAGGCAATTTGCCCACCGTGGCCTCCCAAAATGCTGGAATTATAGGTGTGAGCTATCACGCCCAGCCTTCACAGATATTATGTTGAGCATAGACATCATAAAACTGTTTGCTTTCATTGATATTAAATTCAAGAACAGGCAAAATGAATTACTATTACAAGTCAGCATCTAATATTAGAAGTCTTCTGACTTCTAATAATAGTTCATTTTGCCTGATTATCTCTGAGTAGGTGGGTAAAGTGGCAAGAGAGAACTTTCTGAGGTATTAATAGTAGAAATAGTATAAATGTGTTATATATCTGGATGATGGTTACTCAGATGATATATATGTTAACAAGCCATTGACCTGTATACTTTAGATTTGTATGCTTTATCTCATTTATTTACTTAGACATAATTTTGAAAGATGCTAACTGCATTAGTAATAAAAATGAAAAATTTTAAATTTGCCACATTTTTCCAACTAGATGGGCAAAGATTAAACAGGCATTTAGCGAAAGATAGTTTTTTATATGTTGTCAAGGGTAGTACAAAATGGTACACATTTTTGAAGGCCAATCTAATAATATACATGAAAATTTTAATACATCTACCCCAGTTGGGCATGGTGGCTCACACCTATAGTCCCAGCACTTTGCGAGGCTGAGGTGGGAGGACTGCTTGAGTCCAGGAGTTCAGGACCAGCCTGGGAAACGTAGTGAGACCCCGTCTCTACAAAAATAAAAAAATTGGTGGGGCATGGTGGTGTGTAACTTCAGTCCCAGTTACTTGACAGGTTGAGGAGGGAAGATTGCTTGAGCCCAGGAGGTGGAAGCTGCAGTGAGCTGTGATTGTGCTACTGCACTCTAGTCTGGGCAACAGAGTGAGACGCTGTCTGAAAAAATATATATGTGTGTGTGTGGGGGCGGTGTGGGTGGGTGTATGTATATATGTGTGGGTATATATATATACACACACATATGTACACACTTATATATGTAAATATATATATATATACCCTTTGACTCAGAAATTTAACTTTTAGCAATTTACCCTAACAAAATATTCATACAAGTACTCAAAGATATGTGTGAAAAGATAGTAATAAAACATTAGTCATACAAGAAAAAGCTTGGGGAAAAAAGACACATTCATCAACATGTCTTTGATGATTATCTAAATTATCTAAAACAGTTAGATAATTAAAATAATATTCATGAAATATGTTATAGCCATTAAAGAGCTTGAGGTTTATCTATATATTTTGATCTACTAAAAATGAGACTGAATTGTGTAAACAAAGATGGGAAAGCTCAGGTTTCCACCCCCCATATCCAGTCACTTAGCTACTCTGTCTCAGTTTCTTTATTTGTAAAATAAAGTTAATAATATTGTCCTTCCTAATCCATCTCACAAGTGAGAATCAAGTGTAAGAAGTCCTTTGAAAGACAGAAAGTGTTATGGAAGTGCAAAGTGTTATTCCTGAAATAACATTCTCTTTTTAACTAAAACTTTGTTTCTTTTAAATCACCACTCAGGCCAGATGTATTTTCCCTATCACTGATTTAGACTGGTGTTTCTCAAAATGTAGGTAGCAAAGTATGGGCACCAGATCAAAATGGATGTGGAAACATTATTAAAACATTATTAAAAGTACTGAGCCCAATCTCAACCTACCAAAGTTTTGGAAACCCTGTTTTAGATGGAAATGGGCATTAAGGCCATCTTTTCTCTTTCATTTAGAAGAATCTGAGCTGACTCTCATTCATGGAAGCCTTCAAGTTTGACTGTCTTGGCTTATCATTTGTCCTCAATGCAGGAGTCACATGGGCTGGTAAAGTAGTACAAATGGTACCCCCATTTATGAAATCCCCATAGCAGCCAAACACATTTGATGAAAAGAACAATGTGATGCCACTTTATAGACAAACATGAATCCCAGTTTAGCTTTAAGAACCGTAGCTGTTGGAAAACACCATCTCCTGGGCAGCTGCTTTGGCTACTGTCCGCAATTAATTTAGCAGAGTCTCAAAAATAGAAAGCAGCCTCTGTTCTGTTATATAATAAACAGTGCTTTATTTGAAATGACAATATTTACTTTTCCTATAGTGAACTCCAGAAGCCTACTAGGCAGTGGGCAAACAGTAGAAATACCTAAAATGGAAACTTGAGAAAGCAGTTTAGCTAGTACAGTTTACTTTCTACTTGACCAACAAGTAATTAGAAGAGCCCCTCCATGTTACTCACATTTTATCTAGTTTGTACAGGATCATGGATTCCATGTGACTTTACAATCACCATGTACATCTTTCTTGTTTTGATGTGTCTTGAAACATGCAAGACAGATGTGAAATAATGAGTTCTCCAATATTCAAGTGTTTAAGCAGAGCTGAGGGTTGTCCCACCAAGAATGTTTTCTAGGCCGGGCGCGGTGGCTCAAGCCTGTAATCCCAGCACTTTGGGAGGCCGAGGCGGGCGGATCACAAGGTCAGGATATCGAGACCACAGTGAAACCCCGTCTCTACTAAAAATACAAAAAATTAGCCGGGCGCGGTGGCGGGCGCCTGTAGTCCCAGCTACTCAGGAGGCTGAGGCAGGAGAATGGCGGGAACCCGGGAGGCGGAGCTTGCAGTGAGCCGAGATCGCGCCACTGCACTCCAGCCTGGGCAACAGCGTGAGACTCCGTCTCAAAAAAAAAAAAAAAAAAAAAAAAAAAAGTATGTTTTCTAAAGGATTCTACTAAGATTGGCAGGTTCAACTGCCAGTTGACTTCTCAGCCTCTTCCAACAGCAAAGAGTCTGGTGTCTATGTTTCCGTTATCTCATTTTCAAGTTATCTTCAAAGGGAAAATATTATAAATTATGATTATTAATTTTTTCAGTATTTAATATCTTTTATGAATGAGAAGCTGTGATTTATGTGTTCTTTGTTATAAAAACCCTTTATAAACCTTTATAAGCAACAGATGACCTCTATTTGCAATGTAGACAACTTTTTTTTTTTTTTTTTTGAGCCGGAGTCTACCTCTGTTGCCCAGGCTGGAGTGCAGTGGTGCGATCTCTGCTCACAGCAACCTCCGCCTCCCGGGTTCATGTGATTTTCCTGCCTCAGTCTCCCAAGTAGCTGTGACTGCAGGCATGCACCACCACGCCTGGCTAATTTTTGTATTTTTAGTAGAGACGAGATTTCGCCATTTTGGCCAGGTTGGTCTTGAACTGCAGACCTCAGGTGATCTGCCTGCCTCAGCCTCCCAAAGTGCTGGGATTACAGGCATGAGCCACTGTGCCCAGCCTGGACAACCACTTTTAACTTCTTCATAGAGCCTATTTTCTACTCCTTTTATCATATTGTGACAACTCTCCAGAGCATCTCCATTTCTTGCAAATCTTGAGGGAGAGCAGGTCTAACTGAGTCACACTATTCCACAGGGGTTATGTACAATGAAGAGATGTTTAAAAGCTTTTGGCCTTTTAAGCTGGCATTTAGCTAGCAATACTGGCTACTCTGCACTGTTCATTGGACAATGAGATTTGCTTAATTTTTGCAATGGTGCTTGCATTTTCTTCACAGGTTTTTCTTTCTTGTCACTCCTGATCTGGTGTCACTTCCTACTGTCTCATTTAGCAAGATCAATCACCTAAAAAGGACAAATGACTTCATATCTCATTACTAGCTAGAGACATTTTAATTCCTACAAAATTCTTCAGAAACCCAAAGATTCTCCTCCCATCCTGCCAAAAATCTAATCTGCAAGTCCTCTTCAAAATGGTATAAAGAAAAATAAATTTTGATTAGGTAAAAATTTGAAGTTTAGACTTACTCCTGCTGATTTGTTATGCTCCGCTCTTAGGCAGAGTGAATGTTTATTCTCAAAGCCCACCGACCATCTGCTTCAAAATTATCTGGGGTGCGTCCGGCGCAGTGACTCAAGCCTGTAATCCCAGCACTTCCGGAGGCTGAGGTGGGTGGATCAACTGAGGTCGTAAGTTTGAGACCAGCCTGGCCGACATGGCAAAACTCCATCTCTACTAAAAATACAAAATTTAGCTGGGCATGGTGGCGAGCGCCTGTAATCCCAGCTACTCTGGAGGCTGAGGCTGGCGAATTGTTTGAACCTGGGAGGTGGAGGTGGCAGTGAGCTGAGATCATGCCGTTGCACTCCAGCCTGGGTGACAGAGCCAAACTCCGTCTCAAAAATAAATGATCTGGGTGCTTGTTAAGATGCAGAATTCATGGTCCCACTTTAAACTGAGGGAATCAGAAACTCCTGGGGCAGGGTCCAGTAAACTGTATTTTATAAATGTCTCAGGTCATTTGCACGTACACTACAGTTTGTGAAACATTGCCCTAAAGATCAACCAAATTCTTAATTTCTGGTATATCTTATATTTCTTCTCCTCAATAAGCCAAAGAAAGAATTGTAAGCAGTGAAAATACAGGCCAAATCCTGTCATAGGATGTGTATTCTATTGTAACACTGTTTATGATCACTTAATAGCTTCTGTGTGGGACAGTTAAGCTGTAATAATTACCTCATGGTTCTGTAATCTGTGTGTCTCCTCCCACATGACATTTGTACCAACTAAGACTATGGCTTATTTCCAGACAGAATGGAAGAACTACCAGATCTAGGTGGGCTGATGCCACTTCATGTTACATTATTTTTCTTGGTAATTTAAAGACATTTATAAAATTTCTCACAAATCTTGACCCTGAATTATAGAGAAAAAAATATTTTCCAAAATATTTTAAGGGAAAAAATATTTTACAAAAACTCACTAAATCCAGGTCACTTTAGTCACTGACCTCTTTGTGAAAAATTGCCTGTTAAATAAATAGGGAAGAATCTGGGATTTATAGCTCTTGCCCCCAAACTGCCTCTGAATTATATTACCTTAAGCAAATTACGCAAACTCTCTGCCACTGTGTTTTGGATTTTTTTTTTTTTTTTGAAGCATGGTCTTGCTCTGTTGCCCAGGCTAGTGTGCAATGGTACAATCATAGCTCACTACAGCCTCAAACTCCTGGGCTCAAGTAATACTCTGGCTACAGCCTCCCCAGTAACTGGGACCAGAGGCGCATACCACCATGCCTGGCTTTTAAATTTTTTTGTAGAGACAGGGTCTCACTATATTTCCCAGGCTGGTCTTGAACTCCTGGGCTCAAGTGATCCTCCCATCTCAGCCTCCTAAAGTGTGATTACAGGCTTGAGCCACTGTGCCCAGCTTTTGCTATGTTTTTGTAATAGAGATAATCACTGTTTGTAATAAGGATGATACTTCCCAAAATTTTAAGATGGATGAGATCAGGCATGTAAAATATTACATGTTCTTGAATGAGGTATGCTAAAAGAAATGAAAATTGGGTTCGGCGTGGTGGCTCACGCCTGTAATCCCAGAACTTCGAGAGGCTGAGGCAGGCGGATCACCTGAGGTCGGGAGTTCCAGACCAGCCTGGCCAATATGGTGAAACCCCCGTCTCTACTAAAAATACAAAAATTATCTGGGCATGGTGGCAGGCACCTGTAATCCCAGCTACTCGGGAGACTGAGGCAGGAGAATTGCTTGAACCTGGGAGGTGGAGGTTGCTGTGAGGCCGAGATCGTGTCATTGCACTCCAGCCTGGGTGACAGAGTGTGACTCTGTCTCAAAAAAAAAAAAAAAAAAAGAAAGAAAAGAAAATTATTACGATTCCCTTTATAGGCCTTTAATGAGTTATTAACCTATCATTGATGAATCTGCCTCTTGAAATATTTCACTTCTTGTTTTTTCAGGCTTACTGGAGTGATGTAATCTGCTCATAAATTTTCCAGGAGTATTTGGTGAACTTTAAAATTGAAAAAGCAACATAATCTCCCTCCCAAACACACATGCACACACACATTTGCATGTACTTGCACTCCCTAAGACCACAGCGTGCATCTTTATCTTCACTTTCTATTGACTAGATTGATTGAACTTACTAAACCATTTGGGTCATCAAAGCCTCAAGTGCCTTGGGTTAGCTAAAGTATCACAAAGTCCACTAGCTCATTAGCAGTAAACCCTAATGTAGCAAAGTGATTAGAAATAAATTATTTACTTAATGTCATTTGCTTGTAAAAATCATCCTTCCCATTTATAGTTTCAGTTGCTATTATGCAAAACTGTTCTTTTAAAATTTTGCTCATTCAAAATTAAGGATTTTTGAGAATCCGATTAGACACAAAGAAAACCAACACCTATCTGCATATTGCCATCATTAAATTCTTTAGTAATAAGGAACCCCTAGTTGGCTCAAGAGAATGTTTAAAGATTTTTCCAATATTTTCGATTTGCAGAGTGGGAAAAAGGATTTTAAAATATCATTGAATCTACTTGTTTGAAGCTAATTAGCATACATTGTTGTGTTATTTTTAAAGTTAATTTTATAAGCCCAAGATATGTAACTTTTATGAAAAAAGAAGAAAAAACTGGAAAAAGAATCAGAATCTGGTATACATAAACAGATAAAATGGGTTGACAAGGGCTGGGCGCAGTGGCTCACGCCTGTAATCGCAGCCCTTTGGGAGGCCGAGACGGGTGGATCACCTGAGGTCAGGAGTTTGAGACCAGCCTGGCTAACATGGTGAAACCTCATCTCTACTAAAAATACAAAAATTAGCCGGGCATGGTGGCGGGCGTCTGTAATCACAGCTACTCGGGAGGCTGAGGCAGGAGAATTGCTTGAATCCCAGAGGCAGAGGTTGCGGTGAGCAGAGATCGCACCACTGCACTCCAGCCTGGGCGACGGAGACTCCGTCTCAAAAAAAAAAAAAAAAAAGAAAAAGGTTGACAAGTAGCCAGGCATGTTGGCACATGCCTATAGTCCCAGCTACTCAGGAGGCTATGGTGGGAGGATTGCTTGAGCCCAGGAGTTTGAGTGCAGCCTGGGAAATGTAGCAAGACCCCATCTCTAAAAAAGGTTAAAAAAAAAAAAATGGGTTGACAGATACAAAGAAAAATAAGTGAGAAATGCATGTAATGGTGTGCTGAGGCTGCTCCTCTTGGACTGTGGGTCCATATGAAAAAAAAAAATGTTCTGGAACTGAGTAACAAATCACTGTAGAGAAGTGCCTTACAGGGTTACATAAAAGTATTGTTATTATTTTTGTTGAGACATAGTCTCGCTCTGTCTCCCAGGCTGAAGTGCAGTGGTGCATCTCGTCTCACTGCAACCTCTGCCTCCTGGCTTCAAGCAATTCTCCTGCCTCAGCCTCTTGAGTAGCTGGGATTACGGGCGAGTGCCACGAGGCCCGGCCAATTTTTGTATTTTTAGTAGAGACGGTGTTTCACCATGTTGGCCAGGCTGGTCTTGAACGCCTGACCTTGTGATGCGCCCACCTCGGCCTCCCAAAGTGCTGGGATTACAGGCTTGAGCCACCGCGCCCGGCCTACATAAAAGTATTTTTATCCATCTTTACGGTGTCTGTGAAGAGATCTGGGGATAATTCAGTTGCTTTGGTTTTTTGGTTTTGTTTTGTTTTGAGATGGAGTCTTATCTGTCACCCAGGGTGGAGTGCAGCGGTGCGATCTCAGCTCACTGCAACCTCTGCTGCCCAGGTTCAAGTGATTCTCCTGCCTCAGCCTCCTAAGTATCTGGGATTACAAGCATGTGCCACCATGCCCGGCTAATTTCTGTATTTTTGGTAGAAATGGGATTTCACTATATTGACCAGGCTGGTCTTGAACTCCTGACCTCAGGTGATCCGCCCACTTTGGCCTCCCAAAGTGTGTGATTACAGGCGTGAGCTACCATGTGTGGCCAGTTGCTTTGGTTTGGTTGACTTCACTTCTTAAACAAATATGAGGATGAAACAATCACAAATGTTTCTAATATTTTCTGAACAAGGAAGTGAGATGTTAGCACCTTTTTTTCAGTACTGTATCTACCATTATAGGATCTGTTGGGTAGTCTTAATTTCAAGCCTTCTAGAAAAAGCAGTATATTCTGATTTGGGAGTTTCTCCCATACGGTAAAAATAAAATGTGAAATTTCAGTAACTGGCATGAAAAATTTTAGTAGTACCCAGGAAGTTTTCATAAACTAGTGTTTTCATATAATACGGAAGTTTCAATGTTTTGAAGGTTCAGTAAATAATGAGTATACAAGAGTGAAGTCTAAATTACCCATTCAGAAGGGTAACCCTATAGCCCACATGTCTGGATTCATGTATGCAGATGGACAGATACACTTCATTTCTCCTGGGAAGCTGAGCTCTAAAAAGCTATCACTCAGAACAGACAGTTTTATGATTGCATGAAAAGAAAAGGAAAGATGACAAAGTTGTTATAAAAATGAAAGGCCTTTTGCAGTATTAACAGCTGAAAACATTAAGATTTCAACGAAGAAACAAAAATCAGCTTAAAACTGCAAATTAAAAAGAAAAAGAAAAAAAAAAAAAAAACTTGTGCAGAGGGTTTGAAGCATATGGACACCCACCCAGCTAGCAATGAGGGCAATGGGAGCCCCAGACTTTAGCTTATTAAAGATGACCTTTCCCCTCTCTAAAATTTCAAAGCTGACGTTTCAAGTGCTGAGCAGACTGTGTGCCATATGTAACATGACCTCAGCTCCACTCTGCCTGAGCACTGATGGCATCACTAATGAGAGGTGAAAGGTCCTTTTCTTGCAGCTTTTTCAGAAATCCACCAATTCTTGCCTGTGAAGTAAGGCTCCTCCCTCCCCTCCCTTGGTTTCAAGAGAACGGCATTTAATACACAGCCTCAAAACACTTTTATTACCGTCAATTTGCTTATAGCCATAGCCAAATGGCAGGATGTCCAATCACATGCAGAAGAAAATATTTATTTTGACTCAGAAGGCAAAGGGATTAAGAGAACATTGTATTAACCTTGCCTTTCATCTGTGTGTTTTAAAGGGAAAGTCTCCTGAGGCATCCATTGAAGTTCTATTTTTTAATAAAGAGTATCAAAGGCTTTTAGGAGACCAGGTGTGTTTTTAACTGAGAGGAGAGAAAGGAAAGAAGCTTCAAGAGAGAGAAAAGGCAGTTTTCACAAAGCTGCTTCAGAGACTGCAAAAAGATGTATATGCTGGAATCTGTTACAGGCATTCCTAACAGCCAGCCTCCTCCACCGTCCCCCACCCCTTTTTTTCCTCCTGCTTGGAAACAAAATAGCTTTTTTTCCAAGCAGGTTGTTATCATATTCATGGCATGGTCAATTTCCGTTTGCCAAGAAAATATTTAGGCTGATCAAAGAAATTAGAAAATCGGCTGAATAGAAACAGACGTTCCCACAAGAGAAGCGCTTCTCAATGTGAAGAGGCAGACGGACTGCAGCCCACCCAGTTACTCCTAGGAAATAGCTCTCCTGCCAAAGTCGGAACTACAAGGCCACCTGGATTCTGGATTCTGCTGGAGGGGTTACAGAAGAGTCAAGACTTCCCAGGAAATTCAAATAGAGACTGGAGTTTGAGGCGCTCTGGCGGCAGACGTGGATGGAGATGATCGGCTCTAGTATCTATGTACAAATCAGGAGGGCCTTTACGTCCATGAATCCAGAATGACCTTTCAAGGCAGAAGAGAAGTGAGTCTGGGATCCTTTTGTTTTGCTTTGCCTGGTTTACTACGCTCATGGCAAGAACACATTATCCTGGGTAGATGACAGAGAAGTATGTACTTTTGGAATGGAGGGATAGCTGTTTCACCCGCATTAACACGAGTTCAGTTTTTTTGATGCGTGGATTTGGGTGGAGAATGGTTGATAGTAGTTGTCTTTGGGACCTTACTGGTCTCTGCGTGCGCTTCCCGGCCAGTTGGTGACGGTAAATGAGACGGTCTTCCATCTCTTTGCTGTTCCTGGGTAATGCGCGGCCAAACTAAGTCCACTTGCTGCGGCGCTTCGACGCGAAGGACTGGCTAGGGTCGCGGCTTCCGACCGCAGGTTCCACGAAACCGAGAAGCCGGCTCCGCTTACTGAAAGGAGATCCCGATTCCCCCGCTCCTCTCGCGCAAACTGAGGCACCTCATTCGCCAGCGAAGCGTCGCCGTCCTCATCCCAACGCCTCCAGTTTTTGGAGGGAAAAAGTGAGGGAGGGATGGCTCTAAAAGAAGGCGATTATGGAGACTGCTAAAGAAGCCAAAGAAAACTCCCTCCTCGCAAGTCCCGTCCGGGACTACGTGGCGCTGGCGAGGCCAAGGTGGGCTGAGCGGTCCCCGGGCTTTGGGCCGAGAATCCGCTCCGCTATCCAGACCCTTCTTGCCGCGCGCTCTTCCCTCCGGGGGCTCGGCCGGGCAGATTTTCTTTCTTGTTTTTGTTTTTTGTTTCGGTTCCTGCCGGCCGGGCGAAAACTCCTTTGCCAGGAAGACAGCGCCCTCTTTCTCCTCCCGCCGCGCCGCCGCCGGCCTGCGCCGGCTCTCGGCTCCACTGACCTCCCCGCGCCTCCTTGTGGTCCCCGCCCTTCAGGCCCCGGCCCCTCTTTCCTCATGCCCCAACGCCTGTGGGCCCCACGCACCGCCCGAGGGAACAACCCCAGAGAGCAGCGAGCAAGGGCCGAAGCCTGCCCGCGTCCCGGCCCTCAGGCCAGCCCGGCGCGATAGCGCGACCTCTGGCTACAAGCCTGGGCTGAGTCGGCCCCGCGCAGACGCGGCACCCGAGAGCTCCCGCGCAGCCCGGGGAGGGAGTTTCTGGTGTAGGCGGCGGGGCGACGAGTGAGGCCCAGCTCTCCGAGACCCCGCGCTGCGGGCCAGCGGAAAGGGCTGCGAGCACACCGGGCGGTGAAGCCTCCCCTGGCGTCCACGCGCGGATACTTGGTTGCGCTCGCGCACCTGGCACAGCGTGTTATACTGAGGCCCAGGATCAGTCCGCGAAACGTGGACCCGGGTCTGCACCCGGGTGTTGGGTGAGGGTGGCGGGTGAACTTGAGTAGAGGTAAGGAAACATCTTATGGCCTTCTTCCAAGTCCTAAAAGCGTCCCTTGCAGCCCGCCTGTTTGCTGGCAGCCTCACCCTGCTGGCTTCCAGGAGGGCTTTGTCAAGCACTGCCGCGGTGTTGGAAACCTTGTTTCAAAGTCCAAGCCTAAGCGAGTGGGCGAGACGCGCAGAGGAGCATGGGTGAGTGGGCACCTTCCCAGCACCCTCTACCCAATGTCTCTTTTCCCACTGCTCACAGGACTGGTCATTCAGACAAACGCCGCGCGGCCCTTTTGGGAACAGAGGCGGTCGAGCTTCTGTCCGCGAAAATCTGGATCCTTTAGAATCCGAACAATATGCTTGCGTGAGAACGCAAAAAGAGATCCACGGCGTGGGTATGCACCGACTGAGGTACAGGCCTGAAGTGCTCCCACCCCCCCGAATTCCTACCCGCTCCTGGGTGCCACAGGGGTAGTTTGCTTCCAGCTGACCCTACTGCACAACACAGGCGGCTCCCAGAAATGCACTAATTGAGTCACAAACCACTGGCCCCAACTAACAAAGCGATCCATCTCAGCAGCTCAGCGCCCAATTTGTCCGCAGCACTTTCTTCTGCAATTCAGAAGCATTATCTTGTTTTAAAAAGTATCACGGCAGAGACGTGGCAATTATCCTGAGCTCTGGTTACACTAAAAGGCTTAGGCTGAGAAATGGAAGAATACAAATGCCGCGAGCATGCTGATTGCCTGGCTGCCGAGCCTGGACCGGGAGTAGGGGAGGCGAACTAGAGCTTTCGGCCGGGGAGAAGGGAGGCAGGCGCAAGTTCCCACTTGTGGTCCTCTCCGGGTGGCACCAGCGAGAAAGGAGTGTTGGCCCTTTATCTCTAAAGGCTAAGGATTCCCAGCGACGAATCCCCAAAGGTCGAGGGAGAAGAGGTCAAATCCCAATAGGACCAGGCCAAGCTTCTGGTCTCAGGGTCTGGGTTTTGGGTCAGGAACAGGTTGGGAACTTCAGGCACTGCTGGGATAAGGAACAGGAGAAAGGTCAAGGGTTAGTGAATGAGATGGGGGCGGAGGGGGGGGGGCGGGACGGAGATTCCAGTCTCTCTTCAGGACACCCACTCTACAATTGGGCAATTGGGGAGGAGGAAGGCATCGGGAGAAACGACCCGAAGGAAAGAGAAGCTGGCTCTTTGCAATGGGAGAAGGCGTTCACTCCTGAACCAGGGGCAGGCCTGCGGCTGGGTGGACGCTGTAGGGTGGGAACGCTCGATAACTGGAGAGTCCCAGAGACCACCAGGCCTTTCCGCACCAGGAAAAAAAAAAAAAAAATCTGCTCTAAGAATCTTCATCTCGGTCCACCAGGGTGAGTTTGGGCCTGGAAACTGGGGGGAAAGAAAAGAGAGTAACGAAAGGTTTTCGGGTGGCAGCGGCCCGCGTGCAGATGTCTGCTCTCGCCAGCCACCCAGCCTGCTGTGGCAGCCACGCTGTGCGCGTGTCTTTATCCTTCAGCTCAAACCAGCCCCCACATCTTGAAGTAATCAGCAGCCGAGAAGAGACTCGTCCCCCTGGCATCTCAGGTTAAAGAAGGAGGTCCAGGAAAATGTGGTAGAGCCATTACAAGAAACCCGAGCCGCAGTCATCAGGGACTCCAATTGCCATCGCATTAGGATTGATTAGAGACCAGCAGTACCGTAATGACCCGGAAAGAGGGGCAGCCGGGGATTATTAATATCAGAATGTGGGGGAGTGGGGGAGGCAAAGTGGGGAGGGAGAAGTTTCAAATTACTAGGATTTATATGTAAGTGCAAGTTTACCTGAGGAAACCAGATAGTCAATGAATCACGCTAACGATAAATCTAATTGCATTTCAAATTTCACGAAGCCTGATTTTTTGGAGAGTGGAGTAAAACCATCATGAAACCAAACCAATATCTTAGTTTTTATAAACACGTAGTTTTATAAGTTTATTGTAAGAATTCAAGTGAAGAGATGGGGAGGAGCCCTAAATGTCTGCTTTCCTTGTCATTGGGCCTCCTTACCATTTGGACTCTAAATAGCTTCATTTTTTTTTCTCGTGGGAGTGCATTTTTGAGTCGCTTTGGTTCTTCCCTCCAGGGATATGGGGCAATGGAGTGGACATTTTTTTCAGAGCCTGCAGCGGAGTAATAAAACAAAATTTAAGTGAAGCAGTGATACCTGGGTAGTGGTTTTTGTTTTTTGTTTTTTGAAGACATGAATGATCAGGATCCCAAGGAGATGTGGAGAAGAGAGTGGTTTGTCTCCTTCCTCCAAATATGAGCCAAAACAAATCAGCGCCTGATGGTCCGGGCTGAAATACAGCTCACTGGATAATTAACTCCATCTTTCCAGTCCACCCTAACTGTTTATTTAGTGTCACCCTGCATTACCGTCACTAGCACTTTCCTCTGAACAGGAGGAGCTGCAGGCTTTCACCTCCCAAAAGGAAATTCTTTTTAGCTTAGACAGATGTGGTATTCAGGATGTACATAAGTTGAGAAAAAAAAGTTGATTGGAAATTCAATGGAAGATAAGCGGTTTTGGAGAGTTTCATTTCATAAACCTGCCCTAAGGAAAGATTTTAAAAGACAGGGAATGGGCGGGGGGTGGGGGGGGGGCGCGGAGTCCCTTAAATTCTTAAGAATTGTTTCTTGTGACACCTTGGCACCACTTTCCAGAGAGGTAGTTGCCATCTGATGTTGAGTAGGGTCTTCTAGCTCAAACCTGGCGATTGGTCAGAGCTTTCTCTGAGGGCAGCTGGTTAGCCCTTTTCTCCCCTAGGTGGCCAATACACCTTTGCCCACCCTCCCTGCAGGCCAGGCCATCTTTTGCCCGCCCTCCACTCCCCGTGAAAGGTTCTCGCCAAGTAAGGCCTACTACACCGCCCAGACTTGAGGGTCTACTCTCAAGTGAACTTACCTGCGCTGCCTCAGTCAGTGGGTGACATAAACACACTCTGTGAAACCTCACAGTGCCCAGTCCCGGAGAGAGAAAAATGAAGGCCGAGAGCCGGCGGGGGGCGTGGTGGGGGGGAGAGGGAGGGAAGGAGGAAGAAAGAGGAAGAGGAACAGGAAAATCAACGAGAAAGAGGAGAAAGAGAGGAAGAGAGAGATAAGGAGAGAGAATGAGAAACAGGTTCACATACAGACAGAATGAACGAGCGTCCTCTTTCAGATGGATAAAAGAGTCAGAGACACACTCTGGGAAAGACCTGCCGCGGGGACACACGTAGAGGGAGAGAGAGGATAACTCTTCCAAAGACACACACCCCAGCTCTCTTCCCCTCCAATCTGAGCTCTCTCCCAGCGCTTGACCCTCGGTCGGTCCATCAGTCTGTGTGTGTTTCTCTCTTTCTCCCTTCCCCGACCTCGAGACAATACGGAGATGGTATTTTCGGGAGTCGCGCGGGGCGGCACGGTTTTCAACGGCGAGTCAGGCTCACAGCTGGCTCTGTTTGTCCAGGTGTGGGCGGTGGTGGTGGTGGGGGGCGGCGGTCGCCCTGAATCTTGGGCCAGCGCAGCGTTTTCGCACCAAGGAAGTAGGAGGCTCTGCTCTCGAGCTTCCCGCTTCCAGGAGAAAACTTCCTCCCTCCGTACATAGATAAATACACTTGGGGAACAGACAAATCTTCATTGTTCAGAAATAAGCTGAGGAGGCCCGCCTGCTCCCCTCCGCCAGGCAGAGAGAGGCAGGGAGGGAGGCGGGGGCCGCGCGGATCCGGTGTCACGTTGCAGATTCCCACTAAAGATAACGAAACGTGATCTATTTTTCAGAACAGCAAGTGGATGGGAAAGAACCTTGACAACACAAAACTCATTTACTAATGGACTGGTTTTGGGTTTCTCTTCTCTGAGTCCGCAAATCTCTCTGCCTGAGCCCCAGGCCTATTCAGACCTCGTGGGGAGCGGCGTCCCCCAGGAACAGGTGGGCTGCTGCTCCGGCGCCACGCCGGCCGTCAGAGTCGGAGTTCCCAAGGGTCGAGGGCACCCGGAGTTTCCGACTAAGCACAAGAAAAATAATTTTGGCACTTCAGCCCGGATTTGGGCAGTCTCCGCACTGCCCCAGAGCGATGACACGAATTTATTGAAGAAACACCTCTCTGTGCCCTCCCTTTCCAAATATTTGTAGGTAGAGTAGGATCCTCACCGTCGTTCTGGATGGTGAAAGAATTACAACAAAGCTGCCCGGGAGCCCCAAAGTATCTTGCTCCAAGCCAGAAGGGAAACAAGTGGGTCCCAGCTAGGGGTGTTTGCATCAAGGCCTATGTGAACCCAGCTGAGAAACCCTAGCAACTGCTAATGCTGTCCCATTGAATGCTTTTTTGTCGACTAATTATGCGCACGCGGCCGTTACCTGCACTGAGGAGGCACTGGAGAGCCGAAACCTAGCATCGGGCGCTCCTTGCCAGCGGTGTTCTCTCCCGAGCCGCGCTGCGGCGAGGGCAGCAGCCGCTGGCTAGAGTTGCTTGTTTCCTTTAAATCTCCAACGCATCTCTGCTTTTCGTGCGATTTGCATTGACAGCAAAGGTTTTATGTTACCAGAACAACTCAAACCTTTCTGCGTGCGATTTTAAATGGATCATTTGGTTTAGGTGGTTTGTAAATTCATGTCATTTTATCTTTTTTAGTGATTTTCAGTAAAATATTCCATTTTGGGAAACCTTATATATCCGAGCCAATAATTAACATTTATGACAATTGGTTCCCCTAACCGAGGGATCGAAATAGCAGGTAGACTCCTTGGTATAAAGCGCAGAGCACTTTCCATTTCCAGTTACTCGATCTATTGGATTAAGCGGGAGGAAAAATGTTGGCGGGCCCAGTCAAGGCCTCCGAGGAAGAGCACCTCTTCTCTTCTACCCGGGTTCCCGCAATCACAGCTTCTACACGTCGTTTTCCCAGTTGACGGCAATATATAGTACGTCCTGGTTCCTTTTGAAGACAAGTAAAAAGAAATAGGCAGGTAGGTCTGGAGGAAGCCGGGGTGGGGTGGGGGGGAAGGTGGTCCTATTCGTGTCTAATTGCCATCTCTCTGCTCTCTGTCATCCTCTGTAAATGTATACCTGCCCTTATTTGTCCAGGCTATGCCTCATTTCCTTATACAGAATTGTTAATTACAAAGCAGACCTCATACTCAACATACTGTTTGTCTTTCAAGAGACGTGGTTGTGCTTAAAGACCCTCCCCTCCTTGTAATTGTGCGCACTTGCTCCAGACTTTAGGGTATTAACTGATTTTTTAGAGCCGGGTTTAAGCCTCCGTTCCGGTCCTCACACAGCTGCCATGTCAATAAGGACTGTTTCAAGCAGAGACATTCCTTCTGGGAGGACACTGCAGCTCCTTAAGACTTTATGTGAAACATCATAAGCACTAAAATGAGACAGTGAGGGGAAATTACCAGAGGTGGCTCTGGGTTTAGCAGTGCCAGGCTTCCAGTTTAGAAAGTCATTGGGCATACTATATGGCAGAGGCTCTTTTGAAAGAATGCACACCCATTAAATGCATTTTTTTAAAAAGCCTAAGGTAATGAAATATAAGCATCTGCTTCCAAGATCTAATTGCATGGAATAAGCAAGAGTTTCCAGGATGCAGAAAGCATTATGTTCAGCAGAGAAGCAGCTTCCTGTCTACTTGGAATCTCCCATGTGGCAACCCTGAGGTGGGAACCCTATATGAGTTTAGAATGTATGTTGCAGGGTGCACTGTACTGGGTGCATCATTTTAAAACCATATTAATAATAAAAGGGGAAACCCAGACACTGCTTCTCATTTTCCCACTTGCATCTCAATATGCAAAAGGTTCTGTGGTGCTGGGCTCTTTGACTAAAGGAATCAAAACATATTTAAAGAAGACAAGCTAGTTTAAGGAGCCTACAGTTTGTTCTTCACCACTCACTAAGAGGGCACATTGAAATCAAAAGCATTTTTGAAGTGTACTTAGAATTCTGTTTTGAACTTATCTAATCAGAGATAAGTATAGTCATAAAGTCACTCTCCTTCCACCATTTGGCTTCCCTTATCTCCACGCATTGTTCTTATCTCCTGCTGGTCTCAGCTACTGACAATAGATTATCTTTGTTTAGAGAGGCTAATTGTCTTCAAAATCTTTTTAATAATTGCTTTGGAACCAGGTGTGCAAATGAGGCTTAAGATAATTACAACTTCATTTGTTTGTGCAGTTTTACTAAGCATTCTCCACACATAAACAAAACAGCAGATGATGGGACTTAAATTGCAGTACATCTCTCATTCCTTGGCAGCAAAATAGGCCAGCATTGCAATACACACACACACACACACACACACACACACACACACACACACCCCTCTTTATTTAATCTTCTTGGAGCCGCTGTCGTCCTCGCTTTGAGGGCAGTGTCCCTCTCAGAGCAGGGTAAGGATTATGTTACAACCGGACGGTTATTGGAGCCGGGCACAATTTTATTTAATTTACACCACATCCAGCGCCTTTCGTACGAGGTTCCCAAAGCATTTTTGCTAATAGCAAGTAAAGCTTCTCGGCATTCCTCAGTAGCAGAAGTGGCATTGGAAAACGCAACAGCACAGATGGGGAAATTGAGTCCAGAAGCTTCAGGAACCTGCTGGTTTCAACCGCAGAACATTAAGATACCAAATCACAAATGAACGCTCGGAGTCTCTAGGTGCTCAGCAAGTATGCCCGAAACACCTCTTTGCCTGGTCTCAAATCATGGACGTCCTTTGTGAATGAGGGAAACGCTGTCCGACTGGGAGTACTTGTGCCCTTTGGAGGGTGGTGTGCGGCAGCTGGGGGAGGACAGTGGGAGTTGGTGGGGGGAGGGGGAAGGAAATAGGGTTGGCTTCTCGAGCTGAAGCCAACCCGAAGAGAAGCCACTGCTCCAGAGGCTGCATGCGGAGACCCAGGTCTGCTCTTGAATTATTTATCGCGTTCCATAAGCTATTCATCAATCCATTATTTATTCATTCCAACATTAAAGTAATTAAATATGAGCTCACCGGGAAAGGGCAAGTTTGTAAGGGATGAAAGCAAGAGTACGGAGGGAGAGGGGAGGAATTAACGTTTGGAGTAATTGATTTGTGCGGAGTTTTGCGCGACTCCCCTTAGGTGATACTGGTGACGGGTCCCGCGCTGCAGGGTCCTGACGCGCTCACCCACTCTCTATCTCCCCACACCTCCGCAGCGCAGCTCCCTCAGACCCCAACTGGCTTCCCACCTTTCCTCTTCCTTCTCCTCCCACCACTCCCTCCCTGCGCAGCCCCGGCAACACCCCCAACCCCCAGCTCCTCAGCCTCGCCCTCCCCGCGCTGGGCGGTGCGGCCTCGATGGGCGGTGCGGCCTCTCTGCCCAGCCGGGCGGCGCGCTGGCTGGCCAGCCCGGGATAGGCGCCGCCCACAGCCAATCAGCGTGCCGGGGACGCTGCGAGCTTTAAGGCCGCTGCGGGGAGAACAGAAACCAAGTTCCCCGGCAACTAGCAGCATCCACCGGGCGGGAGGTCGGAGGCAGCAAGGCCCTAAAGGCTACTGAGTGCGCCGGCGGTTCCGTGTTCAGAGCGTACCCTACTCCTCCGCCTTCTCTTGCTTGGCTGCCCACCTCCAAGTTCTGACTCGGGTTTTCGCCTTTGCAAAGCCTAAGGAGGAGGTTAGGAACAGCCGCGCCCCCTCCCTGCGGCCGCCGCCCCCTGCCTCTCGGCTCTGCTCCCTGCCGCGTGCGCCTGGGCCGTGCGCCCCGGCAGGCCCCAGCCATGTCGATGCTGCCGTCGTTTGGCTTTACGCAGGAGCAAGTGGCATGCGTGTGCGAGGTTCTGCAGCAAGGCGGAAACCTGGAGCGCCTGGGTAGGTTCCTGTGGTCACTGCCCGCCTGCGACCACCTGCACAAGAACGAGAGCGTGCTCAAGGCCAAGGCGGTGGTCGCCTTCCACCGCGGCAACTTCCGTGAGCTCTACAAGATCCTGGAGAGCCACCAGTTCTCGCCTCACAACCACCCCAAACTGCAGCAACTGTGGCTGAAGGCGCATTATGTGGAGGCCGAGAAGCTGCGCGGCCGACCCCTGGGCGCCGTGGGCAAATATCGGGTGCGCCGAAAATTTCCACTGCCGCGCACCATCTGGGACGGCGAGGAGACCAGCTACTGCTTCAAGGAGAAGTCGAGGGGTGTCCTGCGGGAGTGGTACGCTCACAATCCCTACCCCTCGCCGCGCGAGAAGCGGGAGCTGGCCGAAGCTACCGGCCTCACCACCACGCAGGTCAGCAACTGGTTTAAGAACCGGAGGCAAAGAGACCGGGCCGCGGAGGCCAAGGAAAGGTACGCGGCGTGCTTCCCGCGACTCGGGCGACCCCAGGAAGCCTTCCTTTCCCCTTCGCCCCCTCCCGCCCCCGCAGGCACCAGCCACCAAGTCCTCCTGGCCGGCCGAAGCCCGTCCACGGGGCGGCGCGCAGGCCTCCGCAGCGCTGCAGCGAAAGTTCATGAACTCTGAGGTTCCTTGCTAAGAATGGGGCCTCATTTGCTTTGAGCACCCGCGCGTGGGTTTCTCTGGGATGTGAGTGTCGGGAAATATTGGCGCTAGGTTTGGTTTTCATGCCTCCCGGGCTGGCCGCGGCTTGGAGTGGTGGGTGGAGAGTGAGTTTCTAAATCAACGGGCAGTGAAGTGTTGATTGGTGTCGCAAGGAAAGGAGTTCGGTGGGAGCTGAGGTTAGCGAACCTCTCTCCTCTTCGCTCCCCAGAGGGGTGAAGCTGGTCTGAGACATTGGCTCTGCCCCCACTCCTTGCGGGTTCTCCACCGCTCGCTCTCGATAGTCTTTTGGATTAGGGGTCGCCTGCTTCATTTCTCACTAGCTGGACAAAGGGCGGGGTCTTTTAAAAACACACCAAAAAGAGAGCTCTGGAGAGAGTTGGCGCTGCATTTACTCCCCGGCGCCCCAAATTAAGAAAGGGTTGATCCTCGTCGTGCTCGCTCGCGCGTGGCCCGGCACTGCAGCCCGTCGGTCTGGCTGAACGCGCTGCCTGCCCAGACGAGGAAAGGGTCTCCATTCGCAGCCTTCTCTCGCACTGGAGCTCATAAGGCAATGTTTTCAAAATTGGTCTCTACCTTCCCCCACCTCAGGGCAACACCTTCGGCCACCTGGCCAGGCTCCTTCTGTTCTCTGTAGAGTTTCCGACAGAGATTCGGAAGAACGGTGGGGAGGTGGCTGTGGCGGGGAGAGCGCTCTGCGAAGCCAAAGAGTTGGGGGGAAATCTGAGCGCAGGGGCCGCTTAGGTTTTCCTTTGTTCGCTTCCAAGACTGGGGGCGGAAGATCTTGCTTCCTTTCTTGCTTAGTGGAAAACCAGAGCCAGGATAAATTCGGCTGAAATGGGCTTGCCGGGAGACAGAGACTGTGAGGATAAGGGGAAAGAAAGGAGGAGACAGGCGCGAGGAGTCGGGAGGACCGACGAGCACTCGGAAGGCGGAAGCGGCAAGGGAAGCGAATCCTGAAGTTAACCGGCACCGAGTGCCGGGACTGACGCCCCAGAGCGCGGCGCCCGCTGGCAGCCTGTGCCGGGCGGCGAAGTTTCCCCTGCCCAGAAAGGATGGGTTAGGGTGGGTGTTGGTAGGAAGTTTGAGAGGGGGACACGAGGGGCTGAAGGGTTAGCAAGTAACACAGGATCAGGGATTGTAGGGTTGCAGTTAGCCTTTAGTTGCAAAACGGCCGTCCTATAAGGCAGGCCCGAGGGCCGACTCCAGATGAAATCAGAGAGACTGGCTGCGCTCCCTGTGTTTACTCAGGTCACTGGGCCGCTCTGGGCACCACTTCCCATGACCTGTCCTGTGTCTCCAAAACCACCAACTCTGGGCTGGGGCAGGAAAACGGGATGTTTGTCTCATATGGGAACAAGGCAATGGACTTGATTCACCCCAAACATTTGTGCATTGGACTCTGTCCTCTATCATTTCTTTATCACCAATATCTATTGAAAGATTTTCAAAGTTAGTTACATTTAAATATGGTGCTAGTTGATATGTATTTAAATGTAACTGCTTGAACAAAATTTAAAACATATATTTTGTATGTTTCAAATAAATCCTGCTAATCTATCGCTTTCTGAAATCTGAAAGAGAAAAGGACCTGGCTCCTAACAGGAGGCTCTGTCTGTAGCTCTCCATTTCTCCAGGCTCCTCTGACTCCTCACCTCCCCCATTACCCTTGGGGATGGGTGGAAGGGTAGAGCTCCTCCATTTGGGTTGGTGACAGATTGCACAATGGCCCTTTCCTCCTTCCAGCTCCCCTCCCTCCATCTCACACTTTTTTTTAACCTACTTTTTTTTTTTTTTTTTTTTTTTTAACCATATGGTGTTGTCCTCTATTTCTTAGGGAGAACACCGAAAACAATAACTCCTCCTCCAACAAGCAGAACCAACTCTCTCCTCTGGAAGGGGGCAAGCCGCTCATGTCCAGCTCAGAAGAGGAATTCTCACCTCCCCAAAGTCCAGACCAGAACTCGGTCCTTCTGCTGCAGGGCAATATGGGCCACACCAGGAGCTCAAACTATTCTCTCCCGGGCTTAACAGCCTCGCAGCCCAGTCACGGTCTGCAGGCCCACCAGCATCAGCTCCAAGACTCTCTGCTCGGCCCCCTCACCTCCAGTCTGGTGGACTTGGGTTCCTAAGTGGGGAGGGACTGGGGCCTCGAAGGGATGCCTGGAGCAGCAACCACTGCAGCGACTAGGGACACTTGTAAATAGAAATCAGGAACATTTTTGCAGCTTGTTTCTGGAGTTCTTTGCGCATAAAGGAATGGTGGACTTTCACAAATATCTTTTTAAAAATCAAAACCAACAGCGATCTCAAGCTTAATCTCCCTCTTCTCTCCAACTCTTTCCACTTTTGCATTTTCCTTCCCAATGCAGAGATCAGGGGATAAATAATAATAATAATAATGATAATAATAATAATAATAAAAACCCAAACAAACAAAAGCACCCAGGCACCCAGTCTCAGTTCTGGGCAACTGATACGCCTGTTTCAGCAGCCTTTCTTTTTTTTTTTCAATGAACGGGAATTACAAATCAACTGGCTTTTCATTATTTACTTTTAATTTATATATGGAGAAATGTGTTGTGAAGAGGAAAAGGAAATGGAGAGAGAAAGAGAAAGGGAGATAAAAATAGTGAAAATAAGAGCTTGCAGGCTCGGAAGAACTGATTACATTCTTAAGGTGAATAGGAAAAACACAATCTATGACTTTCTTTGATGAGGATAAATTAAGTTTACATTTTTCATGTTTAGTGTTAAACGATTTAATGTAGATTAAAAGAACAGTATTAGGAGGAAAAAACAAGTGCCTAAATGTCTTAATGCTCTCTATGTGAGACAGAAATAGACGTGACCATTAGTAATGCAACTATTTTTGTCAAATTTAGTGGGATTTTTTGGTTGTTGTTGTTTTCTTGGGTTTTTTTTTTTTTAATGACAAACTCTAAAATGTACCAATGTGAAAAAACACTTTCCTGAATGCCATTACTCATGCCCTCAAAGCTTTCATATCTGTAGCCTACTCCTGTTAAGGGTTTCTCCTGTTTCTAGTTTCTAGTTTGCAAAGGTATGCCAACGAATCTGGCAACCTGGTATTTGTTACTAAAACAGCATGTGTTTTCAGGTTTCTTTTCTATTGTACCTAAAGCAGTCTAAATTAAAACTTAGTAGAACACCAGGAGTATGATTCTGTTTCTGAAAGGTGAGTGGTGTATTGCTATCATTGGGCCCTATTTAAAAAAAAATACTTTTTTTTCTTTCTTACTTAATGGTGGCTGTGAATTGCAGGGTACTTTGAAGGCCATCATCTGAACCAAGAGTAGTAACTAGATTAATTATATGACAGAAAGAGTGAATTTAGCCTTGGGGTATTTATTAACTTTTATTATTTAGATATGCAATTTTGTTTACCACTATCTCTTCACAGCATTCATATGTTAACTAAGCTCTTTTGTGTTAACAAGTTTATGACAAGACTGTGAAAGTAAAAATAATTTATCTGCTTGAAGACAAAAAAAGGGAAGGAGAACAAGGATAGAAACATTGTGAATTAATTTGTACAAATAGAAAGCAGACCAGAAGGACAGGAGCTCTTTTGCAGTGCTGCCGGATAGTGTCTAGAAAAATCCCAGTAATCATGTAGGCTCCATATTATTTTTGCCTGGGGCAAAATGATGTATCTTCTGTATTTAGCTTTTAAAATTAGTGAAACAAATGGCATTATTTATTAAAATTCTACTCAGGATAACAGGATTGGCTTGCTTGTGCTTTGTAAAATATTGTTCCCCAGGGAGAGTCTATTTATTTTCTGACATGACAGTTTCATAATTTTGATTTCCCCCCATCTGTAAATGTCACCATTAATAGATTATTCTTTCTTACTCTTTCCTATTCTTTCTGTTCTGGTCTGGAAAACTGAGGTGTGTGTGGGGAAATCAAGGCCTTCTTATTTTTTAAAACTGTCAAATAGCTTTGAGTTCCAGGGAGAAATGGTCACTGTACTTAACTGTAGACACTTTTACTTATAAAGTCGTTTTTCCCCCAGTGATGGACAGATGTGCACACAGCCACTCAGAGACCATCATTTGGTTTGGGAGCTCAGGGTCCCAATCTCCCTTGTTAGTGTTTTGGATCATTAAGTCGGTGTTTATTTAAGTCACTAGGGTGTTTATTCTCCCTGTCTTGGGCCACGGAGAAATGCCACCCTCTGCAGGAGGGGCTCTCACAGGGAATCTCTGCACATTCTTCACATTCACTCCCCAAAACAAACACCCTGCACAAAGATAGCTTTCAATGACCCTGACAGGCTTCAAAGGACGCTGCGGAAATCTCTCTGGAAAATAGGAAGGGCCAATTACTTTAATTTCTTACATGCCCTCTCTTCCTACTCCGGTGACTACCCCCCACTCTCCCAGCTCCGCTTGGGATAATTTTAGGCTCGTGGAAGTTGTGTCTCGCAGGGCGCCGCGGCCCACTTCCTGCTCCCTTAGTTGGCGAATCTTGGAAATGTCTGCAGATTTGGCGAGGAGCAAGAGGGCCGGTCCTGTAAAAGCCCCCGTGATTACTGCTTGTAAACTTGTTAAAAGGACAATTTTCTGTCACAGTCATAAACTCTTTGTAAAACCCCTGGTACTAAATCCAGAGCGCGCATATTCCAGATGTGTTTAATAAGAAATTGTACAATGTGCCTCCTTCCGCCATCCTCGGCTCAGTCTGGGTTAAAGAGGGACGAGCAGGAGGAGGTAAGAAAGCTGGATATTGCTTTGAGTTTTTTGGCAATCATTTCGGAGAGATAATTAGGGGAAACTAACCATATTTTTTTTCTTCCCTCGAGGAAGTCTTCGAGAACCAGCTGTTAAGGGACCTCCAATTTACCTTCTGGGCATCGCAGTTTAACTGAATCTAAAGCCACTTTTCGTTTCTCCTCTACAGATGTCATAAAGGTAGCCAAAAGTAATGAAAAACGGCTTATAAATAGTTTTTAGGACGAAATCATACAGCATTGTGCCAAGTGAAATGAAAAAAAAAAACACTCGGGTGATTTTTATTTTTTAACGTTTTAAACCTAAACATGCGATTGTTCGAGTCCCCACTGCCTGCTCGCCTTGACCTCCTGGCTGAAAACGAAGCTTCCTTAATTCTCAGAGGCCAAGGGGTTTGGCCCCCGATTCCCGAACTTTTGGCTTAGTGGGTAGGGGCTCAAAAGTCCAGGAAGCTACAGCGAAGGAGAAGGGCGCCGCTGGGACCGGGCACCACCGTTCTGGAACCTGTTCTTTGGGCTAGGACAGCCGGGCCGGAGTGGAGGCTTCCAGGAAGAGGCAGTGGCTTTGGCACTTATGGACGAGCTCCGAGTTTGCTGAGCAGCGACCCTTATTCGCGGCTCTACCCTGTCCGCTGAGGGCCAACGGGACACCTGGCACAGAACCCGCACGGAGCAGGCCTTCCCCTGCTCTGTAGCTTTGGCACTTCTGCTGCTGCTGCACCGAATGCGGCGGCGGCTGAGGCTGGAGCGGGCTTCACTTTGTACTGCCTCTCCACCGCCTGCAAGTCTTCGGCAAAGTCTAAAAGCAGGACTCCAGGTTGGGGATCCAATAGAGGCTTGTATCCCACGCTTCTCTAGCAGTAGGAGGACTGAAGATCTTTTCCTGCCATCCGCGCACTCCGGAGGCGGGAGACTGTTCTTGCCATTGGGCCCTCAGGAGGCGCGGGAAGTTCGCGCGCCGCTGTCCTCTACTCTGCGCCGGGCAGAGCCACCTCTCCACCGGTTCAGAGAGAATCGTGCGCATCTCCAGACCCGGATCATAGCGCAGCTCCAGACGCAGGGGGCCTAGTGGCCCGGCCCGCGGAGTCCCTGAGAGCAGAGGCTGCCAGTATGGACTCGAAGGCCAGACAAGGGAGGAGGCCTCGGCCTGAGCTTCGTGGTACAACTCAGCTGTCGTCTCCTTGGGTATCCCGAAGCCAACTCCCAGGCCCAAGTCCCAGTCGCCCTCTTCGCAGTCTGAGAGCTAAGCTCCAGGCGAGGCACGTAAGCGGAGCTGGACACTCGGTTGCGGGGCCGGTCCCAGGGACCGCAGGTGTGAGCGCTCCCTGGCTCCCAGGCCCCGCGCTTCCTGCTCAGGGCAGATGGCGCAGGCCTTGGAGCCCGGTTCAGAGGCGGCCTAGGCCCTGCTGCTGATTCCCCAGTGCCCTTTTTGCTTCAGACACCTCCTGTCTCCTTCTTCGCTTCCTGGGGTCTTGGCTTTGGTTTTCGGACCCAAACTCTTCACCCCCGCGCTCTGCAGAGGGGTGCCAGGTAGAGAGGGCATCGCTTTCCGTGCTTGTCCCTAGAACTTCCCGCAGCAGAGAGAGGGGCCCTGGCTTCTGGTGTCTCCAGCAGGACTAGAGGTGGAGGAGCTCCGCTTTCTTGGTGGGGCCAGGTCGGGTATTTCCTTCTACGCAGGCGGCCCTAGGGCGAGCACTGACCTTTTCCCCCCGCCACAGCCCTGGCCCCAAGGGGAAGGCACCAGTCTAGGTCTGCAGTGCGCTTCGGGTCAGGCTGTCGCGGCTCACCTTCTGCCCTGATTTGTTAAGGCCCGTGGCGTTGACAGGGACAGGTGGGTTAGGGTTAAGGTGAGGGAGGTCGCTGGTAGCCCACGTGCTCTCACCGTTCCATTTCTCTTTCTTCCTAGCTTTCCCTTGGAGGGAACGCTAAAAACTCTTAGAGACTACCTCCTCCAGCTGCCCGAAGCCAGCGCACTAGTGTGTGTGCCTACCTCGCTCCCATGGACAATTCACACGGAGGGACCCGAAGGCTCAGTCTCATCGCCTGCACGCGTGTTCCGCGACCTTAGCTGGGTGGGCACTTCTGAGCCTCTTAAGGGCATAGTGGCCCCTTCCCCATTCTGACCGAATCCAGTAATTCCACCTGGAAGAGTCTCTAAAGGAGTTGAGTTAGATACGAGTTGTGTGAGCCAACCAGGAACAAAAATAGTCAAAATCTTAGGCGAGTTGTTGGCTATTGGTCTACCCAGAAAAAGAGCTGCCCTGGAAAGGCTGCATTTTCTCTAATATTTTAAACCTAGTACTCACACACACAACTTCGGTCCAGCTGATGAAATTGGAAACCTGTTCTCCCACTGAGGATGACAATCAGGGTTTTAGACGCTGTGGTCCTTTCAGACAGCGAGAAACAACACTGCAGTAGCGTTTAAAAACAAAGAGAAAGAGACTGCTTGAGGCGCGTGGACGCCTGTCTCTTCTCCAATGGAGTTAAAGTTTCTCGCCTTTTAACTTGTTAATGGACAGCTGAGACCCCAGTTCTCAGCAGGTAGAGTCCAACCCATCACCTTAAAGTTTGCTCCCTCCCGCTTTGCTACCTGACAATCTCCCTCCTCCCCTCTCCTTTTGGGAGAGTGCTCACTGTTTTCCTTTGCCGTATGTTAAATATTCTTGAAATAACATTCTTTTTTGTGTGTGATTAAACAGAAAAATGCAGGAACAAGCAAAAACCTAAAACCCAAAACTCAAACAGTCTTATCTTGGAGAGAGAAAACAGTTACCTTTAGATTTAACACATACTTAAGCTTACCTGAAGTGGCTACCCAACTGTAATTAAAATATGATTAGGTGATATTGGGTAACTCTCCCGTCTTTACTGCCATTAGTGGTTGTCATTAAAAAGATAAATAAGTAGAGAGACTCTGGCTCTTTGCTTACTACAATAAGGCATGGAAATTAGTTACTATAATAAGGCATGGAAATGTATACCAACTCCCTTCATCTGGTCCCCTGTCCCTTCCATGCTAACTTAGAAGATCAGTATTTTATGAGACTGACATAAGTAGACCCAAGTAGAAACACTCATGGATTAACACAAGGCAAATTTATTTTAATTTGCTATATAATTTATTTTAGTGATTTAAAATTGATTATAGGTTTTAAAATGCCATGACTTATTTACAGTAGAAACATTCTTTGGTGGTAGGGGGAGGGGAGCAGTGGGTGGTTGTTGGTGGTTTAAGACCTGAGCTGATATGCATGTGGGATATTAAAGGAAAAAAAAAAACAGTCTAGACTACATATTTTTACTGACATAAGCCGTTAAGTGTCAGGATTCTTAAAGAATATTGAAATGTTAAAGAACATTTCATAGATATCCTTGATAGAAAATCTGCAGATTCCAGCCAGGATGTCTGTAAAATCAACCTTCTAGATGTTCTTTTCTTGTTATTAAGTGTTTTTACAAACTTAACTCTCTCCTTTTTTTTCCCCTCAAGGAAAAACTTTAGCTGCTTTGCAATACTTCAGTTTTAATCTGAGTGGCCAGTTTTCCGAATGATCTAAATACCAGGAAAAGACAATGGGATTGTGAACACCTCCTTACCTCCTCCCTTCCACCCCCCAAAAAAGCCAATGAACCAAACCAAACCCACGTAATTGTGACGTTTTGTGTTGGCCTTCACACAGCTATTATATTAAACTCTAAGGATCTGTATGCAGTCATATTCCTCTTAACTTTTGCAGCACTTTTGCCTATGATAGTGGTGGGGACTGGTAGTGGTGGGGACTTGGGGGTGTGCTTGTAGAGAAAATGCACATTTATGAGGGTGAGATGGAAGCCTGCAATACTTTGCAAAAGGTAATTTTACCTTTAAATCAGGGAGGTAGCTACAAGGAAGACAGCATTAGCTCTGTATTTATTTAAAATGCCTTGGAGATGAAAGTAAGTAACAAGCTTTTTAAAAAATTAAGCTTGATAGAAGATCAACATGCCTTAGTATCTATGAAGTGAAAAGAACATTTAAACAATTGAAGCTTTGTCTTCAGATATGTGTGGTGAATATTTTCTATGCATTGCTGATGTTATATAAACATAACATGCTTCCTCCTAAAGTCAAGTTCTTGATTTTAATTGAAGAATAATATTGCTCAGGGCTCTACCTCTGAGTACAAATAGCCAATCTAAGAAAATCAGCTCTGGGAATCTGGAACCAATGGCTATTTTAAAAATAAACAGACAAAATCTTCATAAAGAGGGCCAGGAGGATTATTTTACATATAGTGTATCTCCTGACTTCTCTCTCTCTCTCTCTCTCTCTCTCTCTCTCTCTCTCTCTCTCTCTCTGTCACACACACACGTGCACACACAAACACACACACATACACACACAACTTTTATGGAAGAACTGAAAGGCAGAATGACAATACTGGCCCTTTACCATATTTCTACTTAACAACAACAAAAAATCAGTCTGGTTGAAGATTCCCAAGCCGTCTTGCCTAACTTTTCCAGTATCAATGTATCTTAGAAGCAAGTCCAGATGCATTTCCTCTTTTTCTTTCTTTCTTTATTTTTATTTTCTAGGGAAGGGAGATGTAAAAAGGGGAAAAGTAGAACTAAATAGAAAATAAATATACAGTTTGAAATTTGTATTGTAATATTTACTAAGTAGCCATTAAACGATATCTACAAAAACAACACCAGTATGCTGAACTTTCTGTCTTAGTTCAACTAAGGCAAGAAGTAATTAAAAAAAAAAAAACTGTTAGGATTAAGTTAGAATTGAAATGGATGGGGAGATTTCAAAAGCATTTGGATTTTCTAATACGGAAGCCAACATGGATGCTCAACATGATTGACTTAGGGAAGAGTCTGGGAGAAGCAAAACACTAATTTACAGAAATTTCTTAGAAATTCCTGTTGGAGTAGAGATTTTCTGTTTTAGCAGGATCAAGCCCAACTGCATTGACACCCAGCCAAGAAGGAGATGTTGAAATCTACCTCAGTTCAGGGACCACACCTGGGGCTCCATCCAGCAGTAGGACCAGGTAACATGAGAATGCCTCATTCTCTACCAGTTTCCCCAATTTCTAAATCCTACCAAGAGGAGAATCCTACAAACTAAGAAACTGCAAGGTGGAGCGGGATTAAGATGTTCCTTCCAACTCCCATTTTGTCATTTGGTGAGAAACGTGTGTGTTATTTTCTAAAACCGTATTTTTAGTTCCCCTGGGTGACAAGAAAGAGTTAATTTGTTTGCTGATAGGTTTCGCACTGTGGGCAGGTCTGCCAAGAAGGAGAGGAAACAGAGAACAGCCCTATGATTAATTCTACCTGTTTTTCCCATGAGCGATCACCTGCTCCAGGGGTCATGAATAGCAGGTAGCTCTCCCTCTCCTGGGCTCTGAGAGCTTCGTTTGTTTGGTGACAGCTGAGTGACAAGGCCTGAAACTCGAGCCCATCGCCCGGCCTGATGTGGGGATAAAAACCCTGGATGTTCCCTCAAACATTTCAGGAAATGAAAGTTGTAACGCGATCCCTCCTGCGCCCACATCTCCCCCAGCAAACACAAAAGCTCAAAGGAGCCTTCTCGGATTGAATTCGGCTTGGAGTTGATGGAGGGAAAGCGGAGCCCAGCACAGGCGGGGGGAGGGCTGGGGCCGCGGCTGGAAGGCTTTCTGAGCCGGAGAAGGAGGAGGAGGAGAGCTGGGAGAGAACCCGGCGCGTGAGGCCTGGGCCCCCCTCGGGGCCAGCTTCGCCGCCGCGTCCCAGGCGCCCTGCTCCTCCAGACAGCGTGGGCAGCTGCCGCCGCCACGGTTAAATCGTGTCTTTAGGGTCAACCCGGAGTGGGAAGGAGAAGCCGCTGTCTCCGGCCCTGCGCCGACCCCTGCAGGCTAGCGCGGCCTCTGCTCTGGGGGCTTGGACCGCGCGGCCTCGAGGCCATGAGGGCCCAGAGCCCCCCCGAGGGCCGCAGCGGAGGCCCAGCCCAGCCTTTGCAGCCTCCGCTTGCTGAGGCTCCAGGACCCCGGACCAGCTCTTAGGCCGAGGCGTCCCTTCCGATCGGGCCCCGCGGGCTGGCTCAGGATGACTGCGCACAGCTCCGGCGTCCACAGCTGCAGGGGTCCCGAGGGCAACAGCCTAGGGCGCAAGGGCCTCACTCAGCGCCCTCGCGCTCAGCCGCCCCCATCAGTCAGCAGCTTCCATCTGCCAGGGGGCCTCGCCGGCACTGTAGGGTGGGGGTGGAGGAAGCTCCCAGCAGGCGGCTGAAAATGGGATGGGGGTGAGGGTCATGGGAGAAGGGGAGCTGAGAAGCTGGTGCTCCGACCCCCACGCGGCCATCTCTGCGTGGGCCATAGGCGCCTGCCAATCACCACGCCCGATGCAGGCGCAGCCTAGCTGTAGGTAGGAGGAAGTATACCCAGGATCCCTCAAGGCGAGTTTTTCCCTTAACCCAAACAGCTGCGATTGGTTTACTTTGTTACAGAATTTTCTTTTTAAATTTCCACTTGTGTTCAGAAATCTTTTTCAGACAACAATATCAACCCCAATCTCTCTCCTCAACCTTCACGGACGATTGTTTTTTCTTTCTTAAACATACAAACATATTGTGGAGAGAATTGATGGGGAAATGTCGCAGATGCATCCCTGGCACACACAAACTGCGTTGGTTTGAGTCAAGTTAACTAACATCTCTGAGCCTCGATTTCCTCATCGGGAAAATAGGAACTACAATATTTACACTGCAAGGGAAGCTTAAAATGAGCCAAAGTCTTGAATGTAAAGTGCTTTGCACAATGGACGTTGAAGGAATAGTAGTTACAACATGCTTGGAGCCTCCTTAGACTGCCACAAAGCAGCCTGGGAAAATTCCCGTGATGCTAGAGTTTCTAGTGAGGGTAGATCATGGCCATTTCCTGCTTTACTGGATCACGAAAAGAAACGCAATTATTCTATGAAGACCGAGGGCTTGATTAGCCTTTGAGGGTAGACAAAGCTGAAATTTATTTCTTGAAGCTGTGAGTCTAGAATCTAGAAGTTTAACTCCAATAATTTAATTCCGGAATAATATTTAAATCTGTAGTGCTTGAATTTTGCTATCGCTACTTCTCATGATTTGAACTGTCATGTAAATGTCATTATATGTGGTAGAATTCCATTGATAAAAAATAAAACCCACTTAAATGTGACGGAAAATGACAAATTACTTAGAAGGGAACTAAAGCGTTTAGCTGAGTAGAGAATTTAAGGCCCCACCTAAATGT
The DNA here is from genome assembly GCF_043159975.1 of Macaca nemestrina. NCBI lineage: Eukaryota > Metazoa > Chordata > Mammalia > Primates > Cercopithecidae > Macaca > Macaca nemestrina. Next base: position 47,396,489 of record NC_092131.1, read on the forward strand.
GCCAACATAAGTGTAGAATAAGAAACTACTTTTAAGATTTAATGCCTTGCTGATGTTAACACAGTGCTGGATATAACGGCACCTGATAAATATTTTTGAGTAAATGAATGGGCTGCTGAAATGATGGAGAGTCTTTAGATAGAACACAATTCCCAGAGTTGGAATTTTGCAAGACCCTCCTGGGTACATTTCTTCTCTTGTGACACTCTAATGATCACCAGGGATGAATAGCTCATTTTGACATATAACACATCCTTCTCTTAGTTCAAGGACTTTCTCATTCAGGTATTATTGCAAGCAAAATGTATAGCTGAAATTTTCTTGGGTAAAAGTGGGATGGGGGAGAGAGGAACAGGGGAAAGCACTTCTGGGATTATGTGGGGACTGTTTCTCCCTAGAATGATGCAGTGGTAGAACCAGAGAACAATTGGTAGGAGGAACAACCCCAGCACAAGTAGACATGAAACCTAGAGAGTAGGTGGAGTATGCCTGTGGTAGGTGTCTTGAAGGATGGATCCTCATGCACTGTATTCCCTTCGCAGTTATTTCACTATTATTACTACTGGAAAGGTTTTGTTTGTTTGTTTGTTTCAGGGTCTCACTCTATAGCTTAGGCTAGAGTGTAGTGGCACGATCACGGCTTGCTGCAGCCTTGATCTCACAGGCTCAAGTGGTCCTCCCACCTCAGCCTCCTAAGTAGCTAGGGCTACATGCATGGCTAATTTTGTTTTTTATTTTTATTTTTGTAGAGATGAGCTCTTACTATGTTGTCCAGGCTGGTCTTGAACTCCTGGAATCAAGCGATCCTCTGCCTCCATCTCCCAAAGTGCTGCAATTATAAGCATGAGCCACCAAACCTGGCCTGGAAAAGCATTTTTTATTTAGTTGTTTAACACTACATGTTCTTCTATCATCTTTATTTTCTTCAAAAGTATCCTGGCCAATTAAAAACTGCACGTTTAAATTTTAAATTTAGAGAAGTTAATCAATTTGTAGTCAATCACCATATAAGCTCAGGAAGAGCTGAACACTTTTTTTGTTTGTTTGTTTAAAAAATTCTGGTCTCGAACTCCTGACCTCAGGTAATCCACCCACCTCAGCCTGTAATTCCAGCTACTTGGGAGGCTGAGGCAGGAGAATCGCTTGAACCTGGGAGGCGGAAGTTGCAGTCAGCCGAGATCGCGCCATTGCACTCCAGCTTGGGCAACAAAAGCAAAACTCCATCTCAAAAAAAAAAAAAAAATGTAATACACTCACAAATTCCTTGAAGTAGAGCTGGAAGCAGCAGATGCATGTTTAAAAATTTACCTAAAAGACTTGTTATGTATCTGCTTTATGCCTGCAAAATTGCACTTGCTTACACACATATTTTTGGCAAATACATATTCTAATACTACTTTTATTTGCAAAGCAAAGATTTGAATGTAATCAGTGCACAGAAATGGATAGAAGATAAAGTGAGACTCCTGGTCCATCACTTTTAAGAATGTGTCTAATAATCGGAGAAACATTTGGTAGGAACTGTGTTTACATTGCAGCTTAATTATTTGCATATTGTGAAATGATTTGCATAGTACCAGGGCCAGGAGTTCTCAGAATTATATTTTTCTGCCACAACTTTTAACATGACTGGAATAAAATATGTAGTATTTTTTCTTTCTATATTGTTCCAGCATCCAAATGTTTAGAAACACAAAAATGTGTCCATGTGCTCACTCAAAAAAAAAAAAAAAAAAAAAAAAAAAGCAAAGAGAAATAAGAAAGAGCACTTCATGCTGAGGAATAAGTAAATTTAAATTAGATTAAACTTTGCAGAGGGTTCTTCAAGGAGGTTTGGGTAGATTCCAAACCTTAACATATCATTCAAGAAATGAAAGACCTCAGGGCATTCCAAAAGGCATGTCCGCTCTAAATCAGCTTTAGTTCATTTCAAATAAAAAAATATATGACGGAACTTGAAGGCTGGATAAAGAGGGGAGTCTTATTTCTACTCAGCAGATGTATCGTGGCGAAATAAAATAACTGTGGAAATCTAGGCCCTTCAATTGTAGAATTTCTTCAAAGAATTTATATATATAACTGCCGAGATAGTAGTTCTTGTTCAATCCACTTAGCCTTCATGAAACTGAAAGACTTGTCAGTATGCTCAGAAGTGTGGTAACTCTCTTTCTACTGGAAACTAGTTATAGGTAAAATGAATTAGCCCTCATGGAGTGCTTAGAAGATAACATACTAGATGTTTTCAGCATATTTCATGATGCATAACATTTTATGATTTTAATTATAGGTCAATCTCAGATAGCTGACTGGTCTGTCAACTGTTAAAAATATTTTTTCCTTCTGATTAAAGCCCAAAACAATGGAAAATTAAGTCAGCTTCATATAAAATGTAAAAATTTCAGCTGGGTGCAGCGGCTCACGCCTGTAATCCCAGCACTTTGGGAAGCCGAGGCAGGTGGGTCACCTGAGGTTGGGAGTTCGAGACCAGCCTGGCGAACGTGGTGAAACCGCATTTCTACTAAAATACAAAAATTAGCTGGGCATGGTGGCAGGTGCCTGTAACCCCAGTTACTTGGGAGGCTGAGGCAGGAGAATCGCTTGCACCTGGGAGATGGAGGTTGTAGTGAGCCGAGATCGTGCACTCCAGCCTGGGTGACCAGAGTGAAACTCCGTTACACACACATAAAAAAAGTAAAAATTTCAACATTAGTTAACTGAGCTAAACAGAGAATGTAATGAAATACCACCTTTATTTCTCGAAGTTCAACTTTTTAGCATTTTATGGTGGCAAACTTGCTGTAAAAACATGCTCGTGAAAAATACTATACTTTGTGGTCTCTTCCCCTTTTTATTACTAGATCATGTATAACTTTAGGACAATGAAGATTTTGATACGAATAACTACTTTAAATAGATAATAAACATTGTAAAACAAAAGTACAAAATTTTTGTGGAGATATAAACAAAACTCACAAACAAGACATAAGATTGATTTTAATCTTCCATTATGCTTTTTATGAACAACACAAGCGATTAAGAAAGACCTATTTTCTTTGCTGGTGCTCTCAGCCATACTTCCCTTGAGAAGTGTACCAAAGGAAGTATGGTAATGAGGATTAGGAGAGTCAAATACTGCTAGCCAGTGGGTGTATTGTGGATTGTGTTACCTGCAGGAGTGGAGGCAAAATACCCATAAAATAGCCTTTCAGATTCAGTTTGTCTCAAGTTACATTGTGAAATTCAGTGGTTTGGTGCAGTTGTATACCCGCTGGCTCTGAGAATTAAACAGAATTGGGGTGGGCCAGCCCTTGTACAGAGGACATGCAGGTGGTATTGGGGTTTGTGGTTTCCTACGGGAAATACTTTTGGTGATTGCATGTCTCCCCGGGTAGAGTGGGTAAGAGGCAGCAGGTCGGGAGCCTGATCTGTAGCTCCTTTTTTTGCCCACAAGCCAGTCTGTATTGTGAAGGCTAATTTGATGCAGACTATTATTTTTAAGTCCAGTATTAGCTCTTTCTGACCCAGTACATCAACTGGTCAAAAGTTGAAATTAGAGTATTTTATCCATTAAGAGAAGAGAATTCTAAGAGGCCACATTTCTTAAGAGCTGAGAAATAAAACGTCAAGTCCTGACCACACCATATATATATAAAAAATATATAATATATATAATTTACCGTAATATTTTTTAGTTCTCTTGGAAGTAGTATCAATGATCCTGGCATCCTGGCTGGAATTCAGGTATAAGACCTGGCCTATGCACCTTTATGTTCCAGTCATAACTGGGAGTGGTATTTATTCTTTACTTCCTGTTCTAGATTTTAGTGTGGTATCTTTTGTGTGTGTGTGTATGGCTATTAAGCTGATGGCTGAGGAAACTTTGAAGACTTTCTATTTATTCATATTTTAATTGATTTAACCTCTTAAGATTGAACAAAAAGTTATAATGTTTATAAATACTTTTTATGGAAGAAAAATATAAGCTTGCTAAATGTAGGTGAATTACTGAGACTATAATACCAATGGCTATTATATGTATACTGTATCTCTTTATGACTATCAGATAGGTAAATTTTTTCAGTAAGAAAAAAATCGATTGTTGAGTTTTGTAGAAATCAATGGGTTATTAAGATGAGGTACCATCTTAGACAATGTGCATTCACCAATCAGCTTAATGTAAAAAAAAAAAGTTCTTATCTTGGATCAGCTATTTGGAGACAGTAAACAGAACCAGCAGTGAATTCCTAAGGACCATAGTTTTTGGTAACGTATCTGAAGTGAGAGATTACTGTAACTTACTTATTTTCTCAGCAATTTGACCTATCTGGTAATCTCTCAAAAGCCTGGCTCTTTCTTTTCCATATATCTTCCTCTTTCACACATTCTCATAACCATGCCAGGTAGATTCTATGCAATTGTCTTTACTAATGGAAATAAACACTATCTTTATTGAATAATTAAGTCATTCATCAATAATGGGTAATTAATTAAGGCTTGTGGGAGGAGACATTGGAGTTGGTAATGAAGTTGAATCAAAAGGGGTAAGAGAAAATGTTTTCTCTCTTTTGTTGATAAAGTTGTGCTTATAATTAGCTAAGTATTTGGAAAAGGAAAAACATAATGCTAGAAGGGATTAGATAATTGAGTGAACTTGTGCTGCCTAGTTGAGCCAAATGCTTTGCATCTAGAAAGCAGACATGCCAGCACAGAGATCTCTTCTAAACTTCTGGCCCCTTTGTTTTCATCAGAAATGAATCCAAATATTTACATATGCTATAAGTGTTACAGTTAAATTAGAAATTTTGCCTAGAATGAAATCTCTGGAAAAGTGAAATTGCTGGCCATGTATGTGCAAGTAATGATAACAAAAGTAAGGTTGAAAACAGTAAGCACCTCATGAGAATTCCAACTTAGTGCTGTCTTTGTGAATGCAAGGGAAAGGGGTAGTGGAGTGTACCTCTAACTCTTATAGAAACACTTTCCTACCTTGAGAATTTGGCAATAGTTAGAAAACCACCATCGTGAAAGGCCAATGCCCTCCTGGTAGAATGATTTAATGTGGCTGTCTCAGAAAGAATCTGCTCACGGCCACTAGTTAATTCATAGAGTTGAGGTCACATTTATTTTAAAGAGTTGACCAGTTAAGTATAAAGAAAGCTCTCCTTTCTAACAATGAGTAGAGAATTATGGTTAAAAATGTTATTCATGAGCAATCCACAAAATGGTTCTTGGGTCAACAGTGAGGATTTGGCCATGGCCTCCAGATACAACTGTATATGGGATAGCCTTATCGCCCTGCCTGATCTCTCTTGATAAGATTGTGGAAACTGAAAACCATTCAGGTAGCCTTGGAGACAAATTGTCCCTGAGAAATGGGAAGTACAATTATATAGAAAAGCATCATGGTAACATCACATATTTTACAACAAAGGTGCAGGCTGGTTCCATTGAGTTGTATCTAATATATATGTCATTCATGTTTGGGAGAGATAAGCATTTTTATTATAAACATTTAGAAAAATGATCTTTGTCTTTAAACTGTGACTCTTTACCTTTGCTAGCATTTTTTAAAAAATAATAATAATAAAAAAAAACCCAAACAAAAATACTGCCAGATTACCTCAGGAAGGTGTTAACCATAGTAAATATTCATAGGGTAATGAGAGCAAGATTTTTATCTAACTACATTCAGTGAATTTATTGGTGTTTAACTCTGTACTAAACCAGGAAAAACAAATCTAATATAAACAGTGTCTTTTTGGAATAATTGTAGTTGTATTGGTTAACAAGTATAAGCATGTGTATAAACTATGGTTACATTTTTTAAACTAGATTCTTCCAAATGCCTAAGGCTATGTCTATAGAAAACTGGCATCACAATTCCATAAAACAACAACTACTTCAAACACGGTGAAACTGGCCATTTGCAGTACAGAAAGCATAATGTTTATTGGACTGACTGCTCCAATTTTATAAACAGTTTGTAAGTCTAGATTAGGCAGGCAGCTTCAGTCAACCTCTTCCCTCACCCCTTAGTAAATTATAGGTCTGTTAAAGTACACAAAAGCTTTCAGGCCATCAGGGTTCTATTTCTATATTTTTATGTTTTAAAATTTCTTTCTATATTTTTAATAGAATCACACCTTAGAGATCTGCTAAAGAGTATACCAGCAGCCTGAAAGCCTTACTGTATTCAGCACGTTGGCAAAGATAATTTATTAAGAGTGTAACTTGTACATAATAAAGGGCCTATAACATCCTTTATTGCAGTTGTCTAACCTGTGGTTTGTCATCTTCTTGTTAAGAGTTCAGGGTGGCTAGAAAAAAAACCATTTGAGGTGCTAGATAACCCATCAGAACAGGCTGAGTTAACTACTGAATTGTGGTTGCCTTTTAAGGTTCTTGGCAGAAGTTCACTGCCACCTTTGATGCCCACTCAAAACACCTCAGTATTTATCCTTTAAAAAACATTTTCTGGTGTTATTTCCAGAAGCAGTAATTATGCTCTCAATAAACCCCTTCTAGTCTTGTTCAGAAAGTGTTTAGAGGGGCAAGTATCATTTTGGGTTTAGCACATTAGTTAAACCTCAAGGGGTCTAAGATTTGGGCTAAAATCTGGAAAATATCTCATGGATTTTCAAATTGTCCATAATTTAGATAGGATCAGTTTGTGATGAGTTAGGGACTTTGTCTTGGTCAACTTTGGAAGATAGCATTATTGTTCCTTTTTCTTTCTTCCTCCCCTCAACAAGGAAACCTTGACTCTGATGGTTTATAAAGAACCTAGACATGTAGTTTTCTTTTCTGAATATTCAATAAATGTCTCTGGAGTGTTCCCAGGTTGCCAGATGTCATCCTGATATTAGAGGCTGACTGTTCTTTATTTACAGTTCCCAGGTAAGAGATTTCTAATAAGACCCGATCCATATGGAGCACCTGAGGAGAGTCTGATTGGTTTTATTATTTTTCCAAACTTTTGTTCTTGGACATTCCCCTACTCCTGTTTACTACTGAACCTAATTTCCTTTTGTGTACTTTATTTTCTCATCCATAATGCTGTCTAAGTTTTAAGGCATAGATGGCATTTGAGGGAAGATAAATAGAGGAAGAAGATGGGCATCTGTCATATGAGAGGGTGCATTTTATTTATCTTTGTATGACCAGTGCCCAGCTCAGTGCCAAGTACCTAGATGGTGCTGCATGGATGCTTTTTGAATGGGTCAAAGAATGATGTTCAGGAGTATAAGGGACAGTGAGTGATAGGAACATTTCTCCTATTAATGTATTTAAAGGGTAAGCCTAGTGCCGAGCAAATAGGAGGTGTTTGAGAAATGATAGCTTAAAACACAGACACACACAGAAATCTTGGGGGTCAGAAACCTAAAACAAAGTAATTTAAATCAGTTTACTTTATCTTGATAAACTAGGAGTGGGGTTTCAGTGAACTATTTTAATATACTGATCCAAAACAATTTCACATATGAATTGCAAGGCAGTTAGAAGAATGGCAGATGCGTGAAATTAACTTGGTGGGTGAACTAGAACCATATCAAGAACTATTTCAAAAATCATATTAATCTTACTAAGGCCACTATTCAGAGAACTTGTCCCTTAATGCCATGGTTCAGCATCACCATTCACTGTGATGTATATGCTTGAACTACATAGTTCACTCAAAGTAACATTGCTGGTACTGTGTAGGCCAGGATTAAGACTTGGCTCTGCGTTCTATGGTGTGGTCATCTTGACTCAATGCTGGGTGTTTCTGGATTGCACCAGTCATGTTTCTTCATTAACTTCTAGTTCCTTACCCTCCTCCCTTGAGAAGGATATAGTTTTATGACCATTAAGATATCATATTTTGGTCAGATAAAGGTCATCTTGACCTGCAAGATGAGTGGGAGGAGGCATTTGCTTCGTATGTGCATTTGGGTCTGGAAGGAGAAATTTTAAAGAGGTGGTTTTCTATTGCTGGATGACCATTCTTGTATGTTCTCTCCATAAAACTGTTAATATGAAATAACACTTTCATATTTCTAGAAGGGTTATTTTATTCTCAGAATCACCCTGGATTCATCATTTAGAGGCATCATCTCCTACTGGCTAAGCACCCAAGTTTTGGCATCAGATAGACCTGAGTTCAAATTCCAACTCTGTCATGTACTGTCTGTGTGACTGTGAGCAAATAACCTCTATACTATGACTACTAATAAATAGTAGCAGTTGGCTGGGCTTGGTGGCTCACACCTGTAATCCCAGAACTTTGGGAGGCTGAGGCAGGCAGATCACCTGAAGTCAGAAGTTCAAGACCAGCCTGGCCATGATGGTGAAACCTCATCTCTACTAAAAATACAAAAATTAGCCTGGTGTGGTGTGCACCTGCAATTCTAGCTACTTGGGAGACTGAGGCATGAGAATTGCTTGATCCTGGGAGGCAGAGGTTGCAGTAAACGGAGATAGTGCTATTGCACTCCAACATGGGTGATGGAGTGAGACTGTCTCAAAATAAATAAATAAATAGTAGCAGTAATTCTTGGGGTAGTTGTAGTAATAGTAATCACATATTCAAGAGTTACACTTATCATGCTAAGTGCTTTGTAAGGACTTTTTTTTAATGGGACAGAGTCTCTCTCTGTTGCCCAGGCTGGAGTGCAGTGGTGCGATCTTGGCTCACTGTAACCTCCAGCTCCTGGGTTCAAGCGATTCTCCTGCCTCAGCCTCCCAGTTAGCTGGGACTACAGGTGCACGCCACCACGCCTGGCTAATTTTTGTATTTTTAGTAGAGACAGGGTTTCGCCATGTTGGCCAGGCTGCTCTCGAACTCCTGACCTCAGGTAATCCACCTACCTCAGCCTCCCAAAGTGCTGGGATTATAGGCGTAAGCCACCATGTCTGACCGGGACTCTAATTCTCATAGCTATAAGACATGTCTATGCTGTTATTCATACTTTAAAAATGAGATAAGGCTTACCTAGGTTATGTAACTTGCCTCTGACCTTTATTTTCCTTTTCTGCAAAGTGAAGATAATTGTGCTACCTTCCTCATAAGGTTGCTGTAAAGATTAAATTGCTGTATGTTGCAGGTTTTTGACAGCGTATGACATGTAATAAGTGCTCAGCAAGTGGTAGTGGTAGTGCTAGCTAGTAGTATATCTGATCTTATACAGCCAATAAGACTTTATTGTATCTCTGTTTACTAAAATAATAGGGTGATTGATTTTGCTTCTTCAAGGTGGAGATATATGGATTATTAATAATAATTAGTATGGCCAGGAGAGGTGGCTCACACCTGTATTCCCAGCACTTTGAGAGGCCAAGGCAGGAGGATGGCTTGAGGGGAGTTTGAGACAAGCTCGGGCAATGTAGCAAGACCCCTGTCTCTACAAAAAAATTAGCCTGTCATGGTGATGCACAGCTGTAGTCCTAGCTATGCGGGAGGCTAAGGCAGGAGGATTGCTTGAGCCCAGGAGCCTAAGGTTAGAGTGAGCCATGATTGTGCCACTGCACTCTGGCCTGGGTGATGGAGCAAGACCCTGTCTCAAAAAAAAAAAAAAAAAAAAAAGAAATTAGTACATGTGACTCAGTGGTAAATACATTCTAAGCATAGTCTATGGATAATGATATTTCTACCCTTTTTACAAAACAATTCCTAGGCCTTCATGAACTATGACTTGGCAAGTGTAGCTGCTATTTGTCATATTAAGAGACTCTTTAGCAAGGACTGTCTTTATTTATTTCTGCTTAATTCATTCTTATTCAAAAATGGTTTTGGCTTGCTTTTTAAACATTCAAATTAGTATGTGGGTCCTTAATCCTATTCCAAATATTGCCAAGGAAAGGGATGACAGTACCTTGGGCCAAATACTGGTGATCACAAAGACATATTTTCAGTATGAAATTTCTCCATTCGGATTACTTCATGCAAAAAAGAAATTACATAAATAGAGTGACTGCTTATATCCAATGTCAACTTTTTTTTTTTGAGACGGTGTCTTGCACTGTCACCCAGGCTGGAGTGCAGTGGCGTGATCTAGGCTCACTGCATGCAAGCTCTGCCTCCCGGGTTCATGCCATTCTCCTGCCTCAGCCTCCCGAGTAGCTGGGACTACAGGCGCCCGCCACCCAGCCTGGCTAACTTTGTGTATTTTTAGTGGAGACGGGGTTTCACCGTGTTAGCCAGGATGGTCTCCATCTCCTGACCTCCTGATTCACCTGCCTCGGCCTCCCAAAGTGTTGAGATTACAGGTGTGAGTCACTGCTCCTGGCCCCCAATGTCAACATTTAAGAAGACACCAGGAGTGAAATTCACGGTCTTTTACTAAAATGTCATCTGCCTAGTATTTACTGAACTGTAATGAACCAATTTTTTGTGAACAAAGATTTCCTTGGCTAGCAGTAAAACGCCTCGTAGCCTTGGATGTGAGTGCCACCTGCTGGCCAGTGTACACAAACTCTTTCCTGAACCTTAAACCAAGAATGGTAAATTATTTAATTTTTAACGGGAAAGAGCCCAAGTAACACCCCTTTGACTTTAGGTCACAAGGACAGCTGTAATGCCTAATGAATTATGTGGTCTTTGGATAAGCATGCAGATTTATAAGAAAAACATACTCAGGAAACAAACTCAATGAAAAAATATTCCACTGAGCTATTGTTTATAAGTTTGCCAGTGTCAAGAGTATAGTAAATAGTCCTCTGTTTATATTATGAGCTCACTGAGTTTTATACATTGGTGACATAGGCAGTTGGTGGGTGGCTTTTTACCATAGGGAGCCTATACATATATCTTGCAGAAGGGTAGGAAATTGGGGCCCCTTGGCTGTGATGGCTTTAATGCCAAATATGTGATCTTGTCCTAGAATTTTAGTTTTGGAGCCACAGCCCAGTTGGTATTCAGGAGAGATGTGCCCCTTTGTATCATTTTATTGTAATCAGTTCCTTGGAGATAACTTGACCTGTGACCTATGGGGCAATTCAGTAGAATTGGAACTTGTAGCAGCATTGGGGCAACTTGTGATTTTCATTGAGGGCAAGAAGGTAGAAATGACTCTTTAGGATAAAGAGATACACGTCTTGATCTATTAGAACTACTTCTTCTTCTTCCTTTTTTGTTTGTTTGTTTGTTTGTTTGTTTGTTTGAGACAGAGTCTGGCTCTGTCACCCAGGCTGGAGTGCAGTGGCGTGAACTCAGCTCACTGCAACCTCCGCCTCCTAGGTTCAAGTGATTCTTGTGCCTCAGCCTCCTGAATAGCTGGCATTACAGGCATGCATCACCACACTCGGCTAATTTTTGTATTTTAGTAGAGACAGGGCTCTACCATGTTGGCCAGGCTAGTCTCAAGCTACTGACCTCAAGTAATCTGCCAGCTCAGCCTCATAAAATGCTGGGATTACAGGTGTGAGCCACCATGCCTGTGTTTTTATTTATTTATTTATTTATTTATTTATTTATTTATTTATAGACAGGGTTTCACTATGTTACCAGGCTGGTCTTGAACTCCTGAATTCAAGCAATCCTCCTGCCTTGGCCTCCCAAAGTGCTGGCATTACAGGCGTGATCCACTGTGCCCAGCCTGGATCTATTAGAACTTCATGAAGTTTCTACCAGCCTGGCCCTTGAGAAAGACGTGAAAATTGCACGGCACACTTTGTATGCTAGCTACCTGGGAGAAGTGGAGAGAGAGGGGCTCTGGGGAAGTGACAGTCATCTATCTAGTCTTCTCCTTGGGTCATTCTTGATCACTTTTGCAGGAATTTTAAAGTTCCAGGAATTGGTCTCTGTATTATCGCTGACCCAAGGATTGTCCCTAGTATATTCTTGACATGAGACTGGTTTTTCTGCTTTCATGATTTTATAGTAGTTGGTGGTGTGTATCTCTCCTGCCCTGTCACCAAAAAAACATAATACATAATTCACAAAAAACATTATACATAATTCACAAAACAGTCTATTGGGATGAAGCAAAAATCCTCTGTTCCAAGGTTGGTTAATGAGTTTTTGTGGCTAAAATTCTAAACCTACAAAATAGGATTCAGATTTGGAAGGGGCTTAAGACATATAGAGCTTTCTGTTTTTACTTTTAGTTATATCCAACTCAGGTACCTCATAACTGAAGGGGGTTAGAATTCACTATTTTTATGAGAAAATGATGGGTGCTTGGTGATATTTTCCCAAAGATTTCTAGTGATGACAATCTGTATTGGATTTAACACTTGGCATGCTTATTTTTATCAACACCAATTTGAAACTAGAATACAGAATGAAGATGCTACTTTTTACACCTACAATGGCACAATCAGCTCATGAGATTAAAGTACTCTGTCCTTGCTAATGACTGCACATTCAGATTTTTGAGTTTTCTCTACATGTGTTTCTTGATTTAACCCAGATTTGTGGGCTAGAAACCGTGGAGCTACTCTTTATTGGAGGTAAATCCCAGCCTCTTATTTGCCTCTTGGGTTTCTCACAGTGCTATGCCAGTTCTTTGTTTCTTGTACTTTTAGTCTGGGGCAACATTTGTCAATTCTTGGGTTTCTTTCCTCCAACTCCTTTACCCTATAATACCCAACCCCCAGCAAGTTTTTTCTTTACTGTGTATTTCAAATTATTTGAATTGTTGCTTTAGTTGGTGTAATAGTGTGGTATCACATAGATTTCTATCAGATCTATAGAATCATCCTGATGTTACACTGACTGGATTTTAGTGATATTTTCTGCCTTTTCATCATTGGGCTCTCAAAAACTGCTTCTGGGCAGAAATTTGGTTCTAAGCCCATGTAGAGCAGAAGAGAAATATTAGGATGATATAGTCATATGCTATAGAACTCACCAGGTTTTGCAAAAATAACTTGAAACAAGACAGGAATGGAAGTACAAATCTCAGTGGGTTCTTAATGTTTCATCACAAAGTTTTGTGGTAAAACCAAGATGAAACCGCAAGCTTCACTGTTGGCCAGACCAGCAGTGGAAGAACGATTGATTTCAAGGTTAGCCAAGGTCAGGAGGAAACTTGGCTTGTTTTACTCCTATGTTCAAACTCCAGACCTACCAAGTTTTGCGTGGTTTGGGGTTTCCAAAACAGAAATCATTTTGGGACCAGTACAAAACTAAGGCCTGAGGACTAGGGGCAGGGAAAATTTGTTCTGTCTTGGCTTGCATTTCAGCAATGCCAAGGAAGAGGATTTTATCTCCAGAGTTATTAGTCGAATCTTATTTACTTAAATTGTTCTTTGGAAGTTTATGAGAACAAAGAATATCTTTTCTTTCTGTTTCTCTACCCAATGGGAAGTCTAGGATTCTTTTCCCAGAGTCTCCAGACATATCTATAGGCCAGAGGAAGATTTATTTCTTGAAAAATTTCATGGTTATGATTACTGACTCATAGACTATGTTCAATTTCTTTGGCTCAATATTTGGGTAACTCTCCAGGGGTGAAAGTAGCAAAATTGCCTTGTCTGAGAGAATTGGACCTAGTCCACAGGTCTGAAAAAATCACGTTGCTCTTTTGGAATAAGGATTTGAAGAAAATAATAGAAACAGTCATGCTCAGAACCTAAGACCAGTCTCTCAGTGGGGTGTAAAAATGTGGCACATGAAAGACTCACTCCCTTGGTAACTTGTGGGCAGCCCAAGCTCTGATTACGGTGTCATGAGTGGACAGTATGAGTCTGGGAGTGACTCTTGTTATGCCAGGACCAAATCTTCTAGAAGGTGGTAAAGTTCATCAAGTCAGTTAGACCCGCTTTCAGCCGCCAACTATAGAAAATCCTTCTGTAAGGTTTCACTCTTAGAGGCCATTATTTATTTTTCTCAAAAGGAATTCCAAGACTGGCAAGGTGGCTCCCCAGTGATATCAGAAACCTAGACATTTTTCTTCTTTCCACTCCACTGTCATCCTTCTTTTGGTCACCTGAGAATCTCTAGATGGTTGCTAGAGTTCCACATGTTTGCATTGTAGGCAGGAAGAAGGAAAGGGAGTTAAAGGCCAAAGGGCAAAGGCTTAAGGGTAAAATGGTGAAAAGGCCCATTTAATGAGGAAAACAAGAACTTATTCAGAACTCACACACCAGATTTTCACATATGTTATAAGGCTAGCACTGTGACACATGCCATCTCAGGTAGAGGTGGCTGGGGCTAGGTGGCTAGGTTGTGACTACTGGTGGGGTCATCCAGTCAACAATAGCTACCTTGACTAGTTCAAGACAGGTGGTCAACAATAAAAAGATTCCTGGAACTGCTGAAAAGAGTAGGGGTGAGATATTTATGCTGAAGCAGATCTCACCTGTAAATCAGACCCACAGAATGGCCAGAAGAGGATTACAGCTAAACTTTAGAGGATTCTCAGAGAAGTTGCTCTGTGAAGGTTCACTGAGAAGTCTAGTGGAGCCGGTATCAGATTTCACAAAGTAATTGTGTAATTTATAATAATTGGACATGAGGTGATTAAAATGTAATGTTGTAAGCTATTGTTGACCATGGAAGCTCTCAGAATGAACAAACCAGCTAAACTCTACATCTTCAGAGGGTCTGTCTTAAGGAAGCATTTATTTCTTCCTTTCTTCTTCTCTTTCTTTTTCTTTCTTTCATTCTTTCCATCTCTTCTTTCCTCTACTCATTCTTTTAAGTTTTAATCATAAAAAAGTCAGCATACAGAAAAAGTGAAAGAATAATACACACATAATTTCCATCATATTTTAATGTTATTTTTTACCTATGCATATATCTATCTAGGCATCTATGTATCCATCAATTTATCTATCTATGAGCTAATGTAGTAGATTGCAGACTCTTCATCCCTACATACTTGAGCATATTTCTCTTAAGAAGACATTTATACTGGAATAACTCTGTGGTAAAACAATTGAAAAAAAGAAATATAACCTATAAAAAAGCGAGACAAGAAGAATCCATGGGGCAAATATGCACAGAACAGGGAGTGACTGCACAGTTTCTTCCTTAGTAATCCTCCGGAACATGTCATGCTCAGTGTATACAAAAGTTGCATCTGGGAAAGGGATGGCTCAGAACACATACATTTCATTTTCTAAATAGTAAATTTTCTAACTGTATCCTAACTTCAAGGAAGAGAAAACAGCCAGAATGCGCACATTCTTCTATTACCCTTTCTTTCCTTTTCTGTTATAAAACATTTTCAAGTTAGAGGAAGGTTATTAAAATAACAAATACCCATGTATTTTCCACCTAGAATTAAAATGACAATTTAGGAGTGATTTTGCATTTTCAAGAGAGAACAACAGGCTGAGTGTGATGGCTTATGCCTATAATCCCAGCACTTTGGGAAGCTGATGCAGGCAGATGACTTGAGGTCAAGAGTTCGAGACCAGCCTGGGCAACATGGTGAAATCCCATCTCTATTAAAAATACAAAAATTAGCTGGGCATGGTGTGGTGCATGCCTGTAATCCCAGCTACTCGGGAGGCTGAGGCAGGAGAATTGCTTAAACCGGGGAGGCGGAGGCTGCAGTGAGCTGAGATTCAGTCACTGCAGTCCAGCCTGGGTGACAGAGCAAGATTTTGTCTCAAAAAAAAAAAAGAGAGAGAGAGAACAACACATCTCTTCAACCAACTGCAAAAGCATTAGAGGGAAAGAAACAAAGGTGTAAGTAAAATATTCCAGAGAAGGGTTGTTTTGGGAACCAAAATAATGTAAAACAACTGGAGAAAGAGAAGGGTTAGTTTGATTTGTAGAGACTTAAAATCCCCAGGAAGAAGTCACATGAAGAGAGTAAGACAAAGCAAGATAAATTTGTCACAAGCACTCTTTCATGCCTACCTCATGGAAGGAGTTGCCATTTTTTTGGTGCCATTGGTTTCAAAGTTTCAGAAACGTGGTTCAGCAAAGAAGTGCCAGTGCTGCCAGTGCTGATCCCCAACAGCCCTGGAGACAATGAATGTGCTGTGCCCTCATCACTCTCTCTCAGGCTGAGGTGTTCCCTCCTCTTCCATTAGTGGAACACCGAGAACTGGGAGGGAGACGACCTACAGCAGTAGTGCTCAGGCCTGTCAGATTCCCGCTAAGGCAAGCTGCTTTCAAGTGATTTGTGGTGGTAAAAAATCAACAACAGGCCTGGCACGGTGGCTCGCACTTGTAATCCCTGAACTTTGGGAGGCTGAGGTGGGTAACTGCTTGAGCCCAAGGATTTGAGACCAGCCTGGGCAACATGGCAAGATCCCCATCTCTACAAAAAATACAAAAATTAGCTGGGTGTGGTGATGAGTGCCTATAGTCCCAGCTACTTAGGAGGCTGAGGTGGGAGGATTGCGTGAGCCCAGGAGGTTGAGGCTGTAGTGAGCCAAAATCAAGTCACTGCACTCTAGCCTGGGTGACAGAGTGAGACCCTGTCTCAAACAACAGCAACAAAAAACAAATAAAAACAAAAAACCCCAAAAAAGCCAAAAAACAAAAAATCAGCATTAACAACAGTAGGATTGATTAAGAAACAAGAGTGAAAGATAAGATTAGAGGCTGAAGCTCGAACAGTCAATATGAGGCAGAAGGGGATTACAGCATCGGTGCCCAGGATGCAGCCATCTTACTCCCCCAGTCTTCTGGACCCCTCCTCACGTCGTTGGACATCTTGATCCCAGAAGTCATCCACCACCACCTTGATAACCAAGGCAGAGGGCTATGAATGGACCTTGGATGCATTCCTTTCTAAACCACTCCATTTAAAACATTAGGTTTTTAGGTGGTTTAAAGGAATGCAAAACGGTTCTGTTTACTTCCTCTTTGAATTTTCCTTTGCCACACTCTTTTATTTTCTCCTGGCTGACCTGCTGTGTCTGCTTTTGTTACTGATTCATCAAATGTCCACTCACACAGGCAGCATGTTTTTAGGCTGCTAGGCTAAAGAGGTGAAAAAGGTTTCCTCTGCCTGGGCGTGGTGGCTCACAACTGCAATCCCAGCATTTTGGGAGGCCAAGGTGGGTGAATCACCTGAGGTTAGGAGTTTGAGACCAGCCTGACCAATATGGTGAAACCCCACCTCTACTAAAAATACAAAAAATTAGCTGGGCGTGGTGGCATGCACCTGTAGTCCCAGCTGCTTGGGAGCCTGAGGCAAGAGAATTGCTTGAACCTGGGAGGCGGAGGTTGCAGTGAGCCGAGATTGCGCCACTGCACTCCAGCCTGGGTGACAGAGCGAGACTCCGTTTCAGGAAAAAAAAAAAAAAAAAAAAAAAGATTTCCTAATTGGCAATGACTCCCTCTGATATTTCTTTCGGGCCAATATACTCTTTTAATTATTTGATTTCTCCTGACTCGCAAAGTTCCCCTTCCTTATAATTAGATGAACCTAACCTGAGGCCTCTATTGATGGGAAAGGGCTTTCAAAGGCAATATTCAGAGAGTTTGCTTGACCAGAAAGGTCAGCAGCAAGCACCCAGCTCTGGTACAAGACCATATATTCTTTAAGGAATAGGACTCCATTAACAGACTTTGTTGCTGGAGAGTTTTTTATTCTTTCCTTTTCAGACCTAGAAGGATGTCTGAAGTGTTTATTATTAGTCTAAACTGAGAGCAAGTGAGTGTCCTTATCATTCAAAAACAAATACACCTGTCTGGCAGCAGGAACTCTGCTTGGCTTTATGAACCAGGAAAATCAACACTGTAGTCAGAGCCCAGCCAGTAAATCTGAGGGGCCTGTAAAGTCATGTTGGAGAAGGGGTTTTTTGTGGAAGGATTCAAGAGTTCCCAACGGAAGATCAGGCTTGGTAGTCATTTTATCAGTACAGACTCTGTAGCCTGTTTGTGTATCCGATACTACTAAATGTGGAGCGTAAGAACTTCGATGGGTGGGAACATGCCGAAAAGTTAGTAGGGAAAAACCTAAAGGTTAAAGGAAAACCAATATTCTCTGACTGCAGTCAGGTTAGCACTTCTTTCTGCCATCTCCCTAGGTCCTAGCTGTTGACCACTTTCCTCATGCTGAAAAAGGAACTAGTTCAGTCCTGAAACATAGTTATGCCATCCTGACTTCCTTTATTCTATGTTTAAAAATTTAAGAGTAACTTTACATTTTCAAAATAAAATGAGTATCTTGATACTCCCCAAATTCACAAGGCTGTAATGTAAGACTCTGTATTCATTCATTCATTGACTAATCTTTGAGCGCCTTTGAGGTTGAAGGCATTGTAGTGTTTGGACAACATAAAGGTGCCCTGTTGGAGCTTATGACCTAACAGGAAGTAAGATATACACCATTCAGTTCCCCTAACACACACCAGATACACATTCATTGTCGCCACAGTTTCACCATCAGCTTCAAGGATGTTTTCATATTAGAGTCAGTCTCAGTCACCTACTGACCCTGACTCTCCCTCCTATAATCTTAGTCCTTCCCAGATTGGTCCCAGAACAGTATTTTTCTTGTGTGTGTGACAGCTTTAGAGTCACCTGAACAGGTGGATAGTGTCAACTCTTTTGCCTTAGCTGCTTGTGTGTGGTTAGATGGTTCATCTGTGTGGGAGAGATTCTTAGGTCTATAAGTGGGAGGATGAGTGGGGTGAGAAGTATAATGTTTTGGAAGAAATAAAAGCATTCGACTCATTTTAAGGAATTATCCAACATAAAGGAATAATTAAAAATATGGTTACTAGTATTAATGAATGCAATCAACCAAATTTAAAGCCACATTTGTCACATTTTTAAACCCAGGGTAGGCTGCAAGAGAGCGTAAGTTTTGAAATTAGCAGAGTCGTGTTGAAATTCTGCTCTATCATTTTCTATCTATATAGACTTAGACCAATAACTTAATCCTATAGGTCTGTATTTTCACATCTGCAAAATGGAGATAGTGATATTCACTTTTCAGAGTGATGTAAAGATGAAGTGAGCCAACCTGTGTAAAAGTTCTTAGTCCTGTGCCCCAAATGCTGACTCTCTCCCTGCCTTTTCCTCCACTTTTCTTTGGAGAATTATGCCTGTATTTTATTTTAGTCTGTCCTTTTCTTCCCCCTTGTTCTTGGCTTTTCTCATTGTTTTTGTTCTTATTTTTTCTGGCTGATCTTGTCTCTTTGGTTTCCCTCTTTTTCCTCTCTGTGGATGTTTGTTTTGCCTGTGTTTATTTTTCCATCATGAACTTTCCTTGAGTTCCTTTCTCATTTGCCTTTTTGCAGGCGTCTTTTGTTTTACCTGGGGCTCTAAGCCCTTTGCACGTTGATGTCAACACTGATTGCTGATTTTGGACTTTGTTGGAGAAAGGGGGTGGAAGGTGTGGGAAGACAGCTCTTAAGGGGCCTAGAGAAAGGATATTGGGAGGTTGAAGTGGTTAGTTGCTTGGCTATACATATTTTGCAGACGTACATTTCAGTTCCTGGCCAGAAGTCTGACGGTTTTTCCCACAGGTCCTCAGGGTTTTTGAATCTGCCCGGATTTCACTTTCCTTCCCCTCTCCCTGTTTCTTTACCCGGTTTTAGTGGAGCCCAGCTTTCCCCTCCCCAACTTCCTGTTGCCTTGCTTTCTCTGAAACATGTTTTACCTATTACTGCTCTTCTTTACCGTTTCACTTATGTGGAACACACACTTGGAAGGGGGGTTGTTTCTTAAGAGGGGGAGGTCATTGCTGATAATAGGAGTAACAGTTGCCTATGATGCGCCAGTGCTCACACAAGACCAAAAACAAGACAGCAAGAACTCATAACCTTAGTTAATTGGAACAGATTCTGAATGTAGCCCAGAGAATCTAAAGGACAGAAACAAACTAAGGGAGTGGTGGATGGTGACAGGACGGAGATGCCAGGGAGTGTATCTTGCATTTTAATTTCCACAAACATTTACTCATCATCTATCCTGGGCCAAGCAGTGAGCTAGACTCTGGGTATAATTTGATAAACAATATAAGAAAAGATCTGCCTTTAATTGCTTTTAATGGTTCAAATTGTGCTCTAAACAGAATCTCCCTGCAATTCATATCTATGATTTTAAATTTGGGACTACTTTTCTATCTTGCGAGACATCATGGAAAGAAATCTGGGACTTGAGTGGCAACAATGGATCTTGTGGTGCTTGTGGGCAATGGTTAGTGGCACATCACAATTACCTGTCACATGTCCCTAATATTTTTATTAAGGAAATCTTAAGCAAAAATAGTGACAATGCTAGAAAAAGTGCTTATCATGCATCACTCAGCTTCAACAATAATTAATATTTTGTCAACCTTGTTATATTTCTATTCTCCTCCGGTATTGTCCTGGAATATTTTAATGAAAATTCCAGACACCATGTCATTTCCTCTTCTCAAGTAGAGAAGGACTTTTTTTTTTTTTTTTTTACATAACTACCATGCCATTATTACATGTAACAAAATCAATAGTCGTTTTTTTGTTTGTTTGTTTGTTTGTTTGTTTGAGACGGAGTCTTGCTCTTGTCTTCTAGGCTAGAGTGCAGTGGCGTGATCTTGGCTCACTGCATTCCACCTCCCGGGTTCAAGCGATTCTCCTGCCTCAGCCTCCCGAGTAGCTGGGATTACAGGCACGTGCCATCACACTCAGCTAATTTTTGTGTTTTTAGTAGAGATGGTGTTTCACCATGTTGGCCAGGCTGGTCTTAAACTCTTGGCCTCAGGTGATCCACCCACCTCGGCCTCCCAAAGTGCTAGGATTACAGGTGTGAGACACCGCACCCAGCCTATAGTAATTTTGTAATGTCATCTAGTACTCAGTCCACAAGAACATTTCCCCAGTTATCTCAAAGATGCCTTTTTAAAAAATTATTTTTATTTTTATTTTATTTTATTATTATTATTTTTTGAGATGGAGTTTCACTCCTATTGCCCAGGCTGGAGTGCAATGGCATGATCTCAGCTCACTGCAACCTCCACCTCCGAGGTTCAAGTGATTCTCCTGCCTTAGCCTCCTGAGTAGCTGGGATTACAGGCATGTGCCACCATGCCTGGCTAATTTTGTAGTTTTATTAGAAATGGGGTTTCTCCATGTTCGTCAGGCTGGTCTCAAACTCCTGACCTCAGGTGATCCGCCTGCCTCAGCCTCCCAAAGTGCTGGGATTACAGGTGTGAACTACCGTGCCCGGCCAGTATTTTTATTTTTTATCTTCTGGAGATGAAGTCTCGCTCTATTGCCCGGGCTGGAGTGCAGTGGTGCAATCTTGGCTCACTGCAACCTCTGCCTCCCCAGTTCAAGCAATTCTCCTGCTCAGCCTCCAGAGTAGCTGGGACTACAGGTGCACGTCGCCATGCTTGGCTAATTTTTGTATTTTTAGTAGAGACGGGGTTTTGCCATGTTACCCAGGCTCGTCTCAAACTCCTGAACTCAGGCAATCCGCCTGCCTTAGGCTCCGAAAGTGCTATGATTACAGGTGTCAGACACCTCACTGGCCTCAAAGATGCCTTTTTATAGTTGGTCTGTGTGGACTGGTATGAAAGCAAAGCACACATATTACTATCGGTCATTCTGCCTTTTAATCTCCTGTTTTGTAATTATAATCCCCTTTCCATTGCTTTCTCCCATGCCATTGATTTCTATAGAAATTTGGAATAGTGGGTGTGCTGCCCAGATCTCTTCTTTATGACCAGAGCATTCATGTTGTAGCTGTCAGGAGTGAGGGTGGCTGAAGGCTACAGCATATATCTGGTCGTTTTGGGGGTAAAAACACCTGGCCTTTTTGCCCCAGTTTGGGACAACTCTGAAGGACCATCCCAATTCCAGAGCTCACTGTGAGATTGCCTGAGAACTCTGTTGTGACTGCACGAGTCCAGTTTCTTCCTCTTCCCAACCCTGTTTTCCTCACTTTCTTTTAGGTATGTTCCTGAGGCTACTATCATTAAAATTTCTGAACACAGTCTCCTTGTCAAAGTCTATTTTCTAGGAAACCTGACCTGGACAGTTGACACCATGAGTGACTCTAGCAAGCAGAATCTAACATGGGATGTTGAAGCTGAATCCCTGCCTGCCAGCTTGCCAGCTGTATACTATAAACACCATTAGTGGTAGTTGGTGGACTACCCATAGCTCTGGTGTGGTGTAGAGGTGCAATTTTAAAAAATCACTGGTGGTGAGCTAGGATGGGATACCATGGAAGGGAAAGAACTGCCAAGGGCAATATCACAGACATTTGATAGGTTGGAGGGAAGTAACAAGCATAAAGACTGTGAGAGCTTGGATGTCTCTTGCTAGGGACTATTGATACATTGGACAAAGATAGTTAAAGCCTGAGGATGATTAATCACCAGAGGGCTTCCTCAGCAGCCTATAAAGGAATTTGTTTTGCTTGTAGCCAGGGGGCAGAAGAAGCAGATGATCAGATCTGGGGCTTTATAAGGGTAACATAGCTCTAGAGGAGATTGAACTTTTAAGTCTGGCAAATCTGCTATGCCAAGGTTAGGTCCCAGTTGGAAAGAAGTAAGGTACTAAGACTGGGGGTGGAGACATCTGGATCAATGCATTTGAAAATATCGAATCACCAGATTTCCCTGGACCCTCTGGGCCCACAAAAATGATTAACTGTTCTCTGTAAAGCAAACTCTCCTCTTGCTTGAAAAAGATGCAAAGGTCTCTGTCTTGTAACACAACACATAGTATAGTCTGAAGGGACTTGAATCAACTAGGAGTTCTTCAGAACATCATATTGGTGCACTATTTAATGACAACGAACAGTAAGTCCTTGGAGACTGATATGGGTTGGCTGTGACCCTATCCAAATCTCATTTTGAATTATAGTTCCCATAATCACCATATGTCATGGAAGGGACTTGGTGGGAGGTAATGTAATTGGAGCGGTTACCTTCATGCTGTTCTCACGACAGAGAGGGAGTTCTCATGAGATCTGATGGTTTTATAAGGGGCTTTTCCCCCTTTTGCTCAGCACTTGTCCTTGTTGCCACCATGTGAAGGAGGACATGTTTGCTTCCCCTTCTGCCATGATTATAAGTTTCTCGAGGCCTCCCCCAGTCATGCTGAACTATGAGTCAATTAAATCTCTTTTCTTTATAAATTATCCAGTCTTGGGATATCTTTATTAGCAGCATGAGAACAGACTAATACAGTAAATTGGTACTGGGTACTGGGGTGCTGCTTTAAAGATACAAAAAAATGTGGAAGTGACCTTGGAACTGGGTAACAGCAGAGGTTGGAGCAGTTTGGATGGCTCAGAGAAGACAGAAAATGTGGAAATGTTTGGAACTTCCTAGAGAATGGAGGGCTCAGAAGAAGGCGGGAAGATGTGGGAAAGTTTGAAACTTCCTAGAGACTTGTGAATGGCTTGACCAAAATGCTGATAGTGATATGGACAATAAAGTCCAGGCTGAGGTGGTCTCAGATGTAAATGAGGAACTTGTTGGGAACTGGAGTAAAGGCCACTCTTGCAATGCAGAGACTAGTGGCATTTTGCCCCTGCTCCGGAGATCTGTGGAACTTTGAACTTGAAAGAGATAAGTTAAGGTATCTGGCAGAAGAAACTTCTAAGTGGCAAAGGGTTCAAGAGGAAGCAGAGCATAGGAGTTTGGAGAACTGCAGCCTGATGATATGATGAAAAAGAAAAACTCATTTCTGGAGAGAAATTCAAGCTGGCTGCAGAAATTTGCATAAGTCATGAGGAGCCAAATGTTAATCACCAAGACAATGAGGAAAATGTCTCTCCAGGGCATGTCAGAGACCTTCACGGCAGCCCCTCCCATCACAGACCTGGAGGCCTAGGAGGGATAAATGGTTTTGTGGGCAGGCCAGGACCTCCCTGCTCTATGCAGCCTCAAGACACGGTGTCCTGTGACCCAGCTGCCTGAGCTCCAGTTGTGGCCATAAGGGGCCAATGTACAACTCAGGCCACACATACAGCTCAGGCCATTGCCTCAGAGGGTACAAGACCCAAGCCTTGGTGGCTTATATGTGGTATTGAACCTGTGGGTGCACAGAAGTCAAGAATTGAGGTTTGGGAACCTCTGTCTAGATTTCAGAGGATGGATGGAAATGCCTGGATGTCCAGGCAGAAGTTTGCTGCAGGGGTGGAGTCTTCATGGAAAACTTCTGCTGGGGCAGTGTGGAAAGGAAATTTGAGGTTGGAGGCCCCACACAGAGTCCCCACTGGGGCACTGGTTGGCGGAGTTGTGAGAAGAGGGCCACCATCCTCCAGACCCCAGAATGGTAGCTCCACCAACAGCTTGCACCGTGTGCCTGGAAAAGCCACAGACACTCAACACCAGCCTGGGAAAGCAGCTGGGAGGGGTTTGGGGGGAGCTTTACCCTGAAAGCCACATGGGCAGAGCTTCCCAATGCCATGGGAGCCTACCTCTTGCATCAGCGTGCCCTGGATGTGAGACAAGGAGTCAAAGGAGATCATTTTGGAACTTTAAGGTTTAATGCCTGCCCTGTTGGATTTCAGATTTGCATGGGGCCTGTAGCCCCTTTGTTGTGACCAATTTCTCCCATTTGGAATGGGTGTGTTTACCCAATGTCTGTACCTCCATTGTGTCTAGGAAGTAACTAACTTGCTTTTGATTTTACAGGCTCATAGGTGGAATGGACTAGCCTTGTCTCAGATAAGACTATGGACTTGGCCTTCTGGGTTAATGCCACAATGAATTAAGACTTTGGTGAACTGTTGGGAAGTGCATAATTGTGTTTTGAAATATGAGGACATGAGACTTGGGAGGAGCCAGGGACAGAATGATGTGGTTTGGTTGTGTCCCCACCCAAATCTCCTTTTGAATTATAGTTCCCATAATCCTTATGTGTTGTGTCATGGGAGGGACCTGGTGGGAGGTAATTTAATCATGGGGTGGCTATCCCCAGTTGTTGTTCTCATGATAGTGAGTGAGTTCTCACAAGATATGATGGTTGTATAAATAGCTTTTCCCCCTTTTGCTCAGCACTTCTCCTTGCTGCCACCATGTGAAGAAGGATATGTTTGCTTCCCCTTCTGCCATAATTGTAAGTTTCCTGAGGCCTCCCCAGCCATACTGAACTGTGAGTCAAGTAAACCTCTTTCCTTTATAAATTATGCAGTCTCAGGTAAGTCTTTATTAGCAGCATGAGAACAGACTAATACAGAGACCTTGTTAAAGTCATCTGTGCTCCAGAAGGTGGGACATAATCCCTACAAACATTCAAGCGTCCACCACATCTGTGAAATTTTAAGGATCCCAGTCTGGGGCATGCTAGGACATTTTCTCCAAAGTAAACTACAAATTATAGTATCTTCTACCTCCTGCTACTAAGAAGGAATCAAAACCTTTGGTAGGTCACTTTGGGTTCTTGGGGACAGTATATTCTACACTTAGGAATACTGCTTTGATCATTTGCTAACCACCATGGAATATTTCCAGATTTGATAGGAGCCCAGAGAAGGAAAGAGGTCTCTAGCAGATGCAGGCTGTGGCAAAAGCAACCCGGCCACTTGGGTCATGTGACCTGCTGACTGTGGCACTGGAAGTATCTACAGTGGGTAAAGGTGTGTACAACAAACTCCAGTAGAAAAATCACACATAGATGCCCAGGGTCTGGCACAAGATCATGCCCTTTGCAGTAGAGAACTACACACCAATCACAAACACAACTCCCTGAAGCTACTGTGTAGCTTCTGGTAATGCTGGAATATCTAATGACCGTGTGGTCAGGCTGGATTTTGTCAGAACCACCAAGTCATAAGATTTTGTGGGTCCATAAGGAATCCATTGTAAATTGGAAGTAGTGCATCTGGGATTGGACAAACATGGGTGATGGTGCACAGATAAGCTGCAAGAGCAGGTGGCCAGACTCTGTGCCCAGCCCTACTTTTTTACATAGTGAGTGAGTATATGAGCAAGGTCATTGTGAGGGTAAAATGGCCTGACTTCTGGCCTCTGTGTAGGATATCTTGGAATGGCCAGAGCACCCTGGGGGATCGCCCCAGTTCTCCATTGCAACTGTGTTGCAGTTTAATTTCTCCCTTTGCCCAATCCTGTTTGCCTCTCTCTCTTATAGGTATATTCCCTGAGATCATTTTACAATAAATCTGCACATGGCTCTCTGTCTCAGAGTCTGTTTGTTAGAGAACTCTACCTAAGACATTAGGTCATTCATCCCATAGAATGTCTGGATTTGGCTGATGTTTCCTTGTATTGTGGTTTTACAGCTACTTGTTTTTCTATCCCTTTGTTTCCTGTAAAGATGTGGTTGTAGCTAGAGAATTCAAGTAGATTCAGGTGGCAAAGTGTGAATGCATCATATTCCAAGGCATAAAATATCTGGATGTCTCACTTTTGGTAATGCTAATATTGATTGGTTGGTTCAGGTATTGTCATATAAGTTCTTTAATAGCCCTATTTTTCCTTTTTCTCATTTTCCCTTATTCTTTTCATTTTTCAATTCTGTTTCCTCCTCACCTATTTTCACCTCCTTCTTTCTGTATGTCTCAGATTTCCCAGTGGCACCATGTTCATTGGTGTGGAAGAACTCAGGGCTCTTGTGATTGCTGGTAACAAACTTGACCTCTTGAGAAAGATGAAGAATAGCTGGCCAGAGAGAAAGAAAATCATTAGTTTTCATGTCCAAATCATCGAATATCTTACTCTAACTCTGTAAAAACGAGTTTTTGTTTGGCCTTGTAGTGAATGAGAAGGGTGAGTTTGTACTGGATATGGATGATCATTTCATACCCTACTCTGTCATCACAAAACATCCTTTTCCCTTTCTGCCCTCTTCCTTCTCAAGGAATCATTATTGGCATGACCCCACTGCTCACATTTTATTGAAATGTGATGGTACTTGCTAAAGTGATAAATTATTCTGGTATGTCAAATGAAAGGAAAGGGGAAAGGTCTGGTGTCCTCCTTTTAGGATCTCTCTTCCTTTGTATGATAATGCATAGCTGGCATCTGAAGATAATGCTTCTATTTTTATTATCCCATCAAAACAATAACTGCAGGGCGGGAATTCATAATCAGGGAAGAGGGAAACACCTTGGCAAGCCATGGCGGCAGCTTTTTGGTAGGCATAGCTTTGAGTGTTGTGACCACCAATCAGCTTGATGGGCTGCAGCTTACTTCATTTACACACGGGGCTGGGCAGAAGGCTCATGTCCAAAGGCATGAAGAAAGTCTGTTCACCTGGAAAGAAAAAAATTATTTGACAATGACATCTGAACTCTCTCACGCAATGGGTTATAGTCAGTATCTTAATTAAAGAACATCTTTTCATGCCAGTAACAGAAGATAACTGGGAATAGCTTCACCAAAAAGGAAAGGGAAGAAAAAAGATACATTATGAAATCCAAGGAGAAGCTGAACATTCAGTAGGTTTCACAAAAGGAAAGAACCAGAAGTTAGAAAGCTGTTAGAACCCAGGCCACAGTTCCCACTTGAAGCGTCTCTCTGTTCACAGTCTTGAGAGAGAGAGACTGTTATTGACTATCTTGCATCAACTGTCCATTCCTAGTCCAGTCAGCTATGGTCAAGAGATTTTGGTGCAAATATGAGGGGAGGGCAGTTCTTTTTTTTTTTTGAGACGGAGTTTTGCTCTTGTTTCCCAGACTGGAGTGCAATGGCACGATCTTGGCTCTGCAACCTCTGCCTTCCCAGGTTTAAGCGATTCTCCTGCCTCAGCCTCCTGAGTAGCTGGGATTACAGGCACCTGCCACCATGCCTAGCTAATTTTTTGTATTTTTAATAGAGATGGGATTTCATCATGTTGGCCAGGCTGGTCTTGAACTTCTGGCCTTAGATGATCCACCCGCCTCGGCCCCCCAAAGTGCTGGGGTTATAGGCATGAGCTACCACGCCCAACCATCAGGGCAGTTCTTACTGAAGGGAATTTGAGTTATGGTCTGGACAGATACCCCCAAAGCTAGTCAATATCTGATAAGTATCTGAATGGATGAAGGATGTGTGGGTGGGTGTGTTTACACAAATACATGCAAATATGTGAATATTGTCATGCATCACTTAAGAACAGCGATGCAAGGGATACAATCTGAGAATGGATTGTTAGGTGATTTTGTCATTGTGTGAACATCATAGAACATGTATACTTACACCAACCTAAATGGTAATAGCCTACTACACACTTAGGCTATGTGGTATAGCTTATTGTTCCCAGGCTACAAATCTGTAGTGCATGTTACTGTACTGAATAATTCAGGCAATTACAATGCAATGGTAAGTATTTGTTTATCTAAACATAGAAAAGGTACAGTAGAAATATGATATAAAAGATAAAAAGTGATATACCTGTAGAGGGCACTTATGAATGGAGCTTGCAGGACTGGAAGTTGCTCTGGGTGAGTCAGTGAATGGTGAGTGAATGTGAAGGCCTAGGGCATTACTGTACACCAATGTAGACTATAAACACTGTTTAGGCTATACTTAATTTCTTTTCCTTTTCTTTTTTTTTTTTTTTTTTTTTTGAGATAGGAGTCTCACTCTGTTGCCCTGGCTGCAGTGCAATGGCACAATATCAGCTCACTGCAACCTTCACCTCCTGGGTTCAAAAGATTCTCCTGCCTCAGCCTCCCGAGTATCTGGAATTACAGATACCTGCCACCACACCCAGCTAATTTTTTTAAATTTTTAGTAGAGACAGGGTTTCACTATGTTGGTCAGGCTGGTCTTGAACTCATGACCTCAAGTAAGCCACCCACCTCTGCCTCCCAAAGTTCTGGGATTACAGGCATGAGCCACCATGCCTGGCCAATTTCTTGAAAAATGTTTTCTTCAATAATAAATTAAGTTTAGCTTACTGTGGCTTTTAAACGTTATAAATTTTTAAGTTTTAAACGTTAAAAGTTTTTAAGTTTTAAAAACGTGTTGACTGTTTCATAACACTTAGCCTAAAACACAAACACATTTTACAGATGTACAAAAATATTTTCTTTCTTCTTATCCTTATTCTACACATTTTTTCCATTTTCAAGTAATGAGCTATAGAAATGATCCCTGAAAGTATAGTCATCTCTATTTTTGTTTTCTATTTAAAAATTAAAAAAATTTATTTTGTACTTTTAAAACTTTGTTGTTAAGAACTAACACACACACACACACACACACACACACACACACACTAGCATAGGCCTGCATAGAGTCAGGACCATTAAGACGTCACTAGGTGATAGAAATTTTTCAGCTCCATGATTATATTATAGCACCACAGTTCTATCATTTAGTAATATGTTGTTTTGAAGCACATGACTGATACACACACACACATACATACATATATAAAGATTATATATATAAATGTTAAATTCAAAAGCATCTGTAGAACAATTATTAAAATGATAATATGTGAAAGCTTCATGAAGATAAAGACCTTACTGTCCTCTTTACTTCTTTCATGCCAAGAATCTGGAAGGGTCCCTGGCTCATAGTAGGTGTTTGGCTACTATTCATTGAATTTATGTGTATTCATTAATTATGATAAAATAAAGTAATACTAAGTATCATTAAAAGTCGAGCAATGAGCCTGTGATCTTCCTGATAAGATGCAATTCGAAGTACACAGCACTACCTATAAAATATTCTTGCCAAAATAGTAGAACATGAATCTAATCAAGGTTTTAGAACTAAGCTCCAGTTTACAGAAAATGAAGAAACATACAAGTTAAATGATACTTTGAAGAAGCAAACAGATAAATCCAGAATATGGGACATCTTATAGAATAATTGACCTGGTCTCTAGAACAAGCCAATGGCATGGGGATAAAAATGAGAAAGAGATTTAGGAGACATAACAACTAAATTCAAACACACTATAAAAAGAGTTTTTGGAAACAATTATGGAAATTTATTCATAAACTCTTGTTATATGATACCAAAATTTATTGCTAATTTTGTTAAATATGATAATGGCCTCATGGCCATATAAGAAAGTGTCCATTTTTTGTTTAGAGATACATAATGAAGCAAGAGGTAGGCTCCCATGGCATTGGGAAGCTCTGCCCATGTGGCTTTTCAGGGTAAAGCTTCCCCGTAACCCCTCCCAGCTGCTTTCCCAGGCTGGTATTGAGTGTCTGTGGCTTTTCCAGGCACATGGTGTAAGTTGTTGGTGGAGCTACCATTCTGGAGTCTGGAGGATGGTGGCCTTCTTCTCACAGCTCCGCCAACCAGTGCCCCAGTGGGGACTCTGTGTGGGGCCTCCAACCTCACATTTCCTTTCCACACTGCCCCAGCAGAAGTTTTCCATGAAGACTCCACCCCTGCAGCAAACTTCTGCCTGGACATCCAGGCATTTCCATCCATCCTCTGAAATCTAGACAGAGGTTCCCAAACCTCAATTCTTGACTTCTGTGCACCCACAGGTTCAATACCACACATAAGCCACCAAGGCTTGGATCTTGTACCCTCTGAGGCAATGGCCTGAGCTGTATGTGCAGCCTGAGCTGTACGTTGGCCCCTTATAGTCACAGCTGGAGCTGAGGTAGCTGGGTCACAGGGCACCGTGTCTTGAGGCTGCATAGAGCAGGGAGGTCCTGGCCTGCCCACAAAACCATTTATCCCTCCTAGGCCTCCAGGTCTGTGATGGGAGGGGCTGCTGTGAAGGTCTCTGACATGCCCTGGAGAGACATTTTCCTCATTGTCTTGGTGATTAACATTTGGCTCCTCATGACTTATGCAAATTTCTGCAGCCAGCTTCAATTTCTCTCCAGAAATGGATTTTCTTTTTCATCGTATCATCAGGCTGCAGTTCTCCAAACTCCTATGCTCTGCTTCCTCTTGAACCCTTTGCCACTTAGAAGTTTCTTCTGCCAGATACCTTATATCATCTCTTTCAAGTTCAAAGTTCCACAGATCTCCGGAGCAGGGGCAAAATGCCACTAGTCTCTTTGCATTGCAAGAGTGGCCTTTACTCCAGTTCCCAACAAGTTCCTCATTTACATCTGAGACCACCTCAGCCTGGACTTTATTGTCCATATCACTATCAGCATTTTGGTCAAGCCATTCACAAGTCTCTAGGAAGTTTCAAACTTTCCCAC
Source organism: Macaca nemestrina (assembly GCF_043159975.1). Taxonomy (NCBI): domain Eukaryota; kingdom Metazoa; phylum Chordata; class Mammalia; order Primates; family Cercopithecidae; genus Macaca; species Macaca nemestrina. The sequence goes on from NC_092131.1 coordinate 47,427,405, forward strand.
ATCTTCCCACCTTCTTCTGAGCCCTCCAATTCTCTAGGAAGTTCCAAACATTTCCACATTTTCTGTCTTCTCTGAGCCATCCAAACTGCTCCAACCTCTGCTGTTACCCAGTTCCAAGGTCACTTCCACATTTTTTTGTATCTTTAAAGCAGCACCCCAGTACCCAGTACCAATTTACTGTATTAGTCTGTTCTCATGCTGCTAATAAAGACATCCCGAGACTGGATAATTTATAAAGGAAAGAGATTTAATTGACTCACAGTTCAGCATGACTGGGGGAGGCCTCGAGAAACTTATAATCATGGCAGAAGGGGAAGCAAACACATCCTCCTTCACATGGTGGCAGCTAGGACAAGTGCTGAGCAAAAGGGGGAAAAGCCCCTTATAAAACCCTGATCTCATGAGAACTCCCTCCCTATCGTGAGAACAGCATGAAGGTAACCGCCCTAATTACATTACCTCCCACCAGGTCCCTTCCATGACACATGGGGATTATGGAAACTCTACATAATGAAGCCTGTAGAAGTAAAACGATATGTTGTCTATGATTTGATTTAAAGTGCTTTAGCAAAGAAAACAAAAGAAAAAGGAACAGATGATACAATAGGAAAATCTTGATAATTTTGAGGTGTGAATGAGGTATATATGGGGGTTCATTTTCTATTCTCTTGATTTTTGTGCGTGTTTGAAATTTTTCATAAAAAATGGGAAGATAATAGAGCATATTTTCAGCTTTTTCTAAACTGCTGAGTCTTAAGTATGTTTGCATGTTATAATGTGCACATTTACATGGAGAAACACTTCCTGGGGGACAAGGTGAAATGGTGGAAAGTGCCTTGATTTAGGAGTCAGACAAATGTGGTTTGAATCCTAGCTGCATTCCAAGGACTTGAGAAGGAAGGGAGCATGACTGTAGCAAAGGCAGCAAGGGCAGAGGAATGACTGGTTTATAACACGTGTGTGTGTGTGTGTGTGTGTGTGAATATATACACACACACACATATACACACACATATATATAGGATATATATAGGATTCCTGGGAGACGACTAAGTCTTGAGGGGTGAAAGACATGGTGATTTGTTTTGAGGCATGTTGAGTTTGAGTTAAGGTGTCTTTGAGACATACAAGAAGTGATGTCAACAATGCAGTTCATGTCAAAGTCTGGAGCACAGATGAGAGAACAGTGTAAGTCTACTAGTTTGATAGAAAAAAGGCAGTTTACCTTTAGATGTTTCCATGTAATTGTGTTGCTGCTACAGCACATGGAAGTATTTCACAGCTATAATACCTATGAGAAGCAAGGACTCGTATAAAGCAATATAAAGTTGTGTTTTATTTGTTTCACAAATGAGCAAGTTCATTTTTATAGGAAAGCAGTTACCTTTCTCCTGCTTTTTATCTTTTACTGCAGATGTGGGGAATTCTGGCAGTAGCTGAGACCCTTTTGAGCCAAGTCTGCCTTTACTTTTTCCTATTATTACAGTTTATTTTTTGTGATGTGAATCTGCCAGTTACTAGTTAGATAGACTTTCTGTTGAAGGAGTTTGCTCTGAATTGCACTCTAGCAACACCTAACCAGGAATGCCCCTTCTATCCCATTAGAGAAAGCCACTAAGAGAACTGTTAAAATTATCTAAGAGTCAGATCCCAAGTTGTTTTAGGTATAAAGCAGAATGAGGTAAGCTGGAGTGGGAGGTAGGGAGTGATGGTGGTAATGAGGATGTAACCTCTCATCCCATTTTTAAGAAAGTCTGTAAAATGTTGCTTATGAAAATGACTTGGTCTCATAAAGGGGTATAACTGCTTCAGAGTCTTTCAGAAACTCAGACGTATCCTGTGGTTAATTGTCCATTTTTGGCTTAGTTTTGCTTAGCCTCCCAGAGAACCATTTTAATAACACTGTATTTTTAACTGGGAAAAAATAATTTGATGGTGCATTAATTGCTCCTTTGATGACATTTTGAGAGTTCACCACTGTTCTCTTGCTACACCTACCTATTCACTTTTAGCTTTTCCTAATGTTTTCTTAGTTTTGCAGAGCAGTATATGATAGTCAATGCAAATTATCAAAACACTACCTCTGATTTATCTAACTGTTTCTCCTGAAGCCTTTGGCATGATTTCACGTGTACAATTTCACCAGAACTCGTATGACATTTCTGTCAAAGAGTTAGGGAATGACAGGTGCTACTATTCCCATTTTTTGATAGGAACAAGAGTGACAGAGTTAGTAAATGTCAGAACCAGGGCTAGAGCATAAGTGTTTTTATTTCTATCCTAACATGGGAAAAAGAAAGAAAGACAGATAAAGGAGAAAGAAGGGTGTAGAAGAAAGACCAGCAAATAAAAAGTAAAATGAGTTTGTCTACTTATTCCTTGAAGAAACTAAAAAAAATCATCTTCAATGTTCCCATTCCTGAGACTACATGATGAATGATGAATGGTTCCATGCCAGGAGCCAAAGCTCTAGTGGGAGAGGCAATCCCATAAATATTCTAGTATACACGATTTCTTTCCATGCTGCCATAATTGTGCACATGAACGTCCTGGCTGATGCTCTCAAGAGCATCAACAATGTCAAAAAGAGAGACAAACACCAAGTTCTTATCAGACTGTGCTCCAGAGTCATTATCCAGTTTCCAACTGTGATGAAACGTGATTACACTGGCAAATTTGAAATCATTGATGATCACAGAGCTGGGAAAATTGTTGTGAACCTCACAGGCAGGTTAAACAAGTGTGGAGTGATCAGCCCCAGGTTTGATGTGCAACCCAAAGACCAAGAAAGATGGCAGAATAATATGCTCATGTCTCATCAGTTTGGTTTTATTGCGCTGACCACCTCAGCTGGCATCACGGACCATGAAGAAGCAAGACAAAAACACACAGGAGGGAAAATTCTGGGATTCTTTTTCTAGGGATGTAATACATGCTTATAAGAAAAATGCCTCAATGGACCAAAAAAAAAAAAAAAAATTGCAGTATAATGGAAGAATTAAAGAAGTGCCATGGGAGAAATAGTGAGCAAAATGAATTATAACATCAAAAAAAATTTTTTTTTGAGATGGAGTTTTTGCTCTTGTTGCCCAGGCTGGAGTGCAATGGCATGATCTCAGCTCACTGCAACCTCCACCTCCTGGGTTCGAGTGATTCTCCTGCCTCAGCCTCCAGAGTAGCTGGGATTAGAGGCATGTGCCACCACGCCCGGCTAATTTTGTATTTTTAGTAGAGACAGGGTTTCACCATGTTGGCAAGGCTGGTCTCAAACTCTGACCTTAGGTGATCCGCCCACCTCAGCCTCCCAAAGTGCTGGGATTACAGGTGTGAGCCACCACGCCTGGCGTACATCAAATATTTTTTGCCGATGGTCTCACTTTCTCAATTCCAAATATCTAAGATCTTCTCATTAGTTTGTCTTGTAGTGGATACCATGTATTATCTGATGTTATTATTTTGTATTCAGGCACCATTGTCTCTTAATACTATTTTGCCCACATTTTGGTATAAGATTTCTTGATTTTTCTCAAAGTAATCTTTGAGATCCTCTCTTAGCCATATTTGGCCAGTGACATCATTTTAAACTTCCAAGTTTTCAATTTCATGCTCTTAGAATTATGGCTTGTAGAGCAGGATAGGACTACAGGAGATTGTCCAGCCCTACCCCTTGGACTCCACTTGTATCACAATGGCAAGCCTTGATGAAGCACTATGTTGTACTGACGAACTTCCAAAACTGTCAGCTTTCCACATTACAACCTAGCCAATCAAGGAATAACTAATGGGCCAGATACTCTTATACCTGCCTAGTTAAAAAATATATATTTCAGAAGACCTTGTTATAGGGTTAAAAAGCAGATTGGTTGGATTTGAGTAAGGAAAAGGCATAGTAACTAATGTGACTTATTTAATAAAATATAATTAATCCTCTCCACCTAATGCATCATGCTACTTAGTGTGTGTGTGTGCGTGCGCACATGTGCACGCACATGGGTGAATTGTCCAATAACAAATCACTGCTACTTCCTTACATTTGAGGTGTGATGGCTCACCTATTCACATGGCCAATTTGAAGAGAGAAGTTCACCTAAATATACAGCTATTCAAAAAGCATTTATTGAGAAGTTACAACATTTAAGGCACCTTTTGATACATGGGGCGTACATATAGAGGTACCCAGCTCCCAGTGTGGTGGCACTGTTGAAATGAATTAATAAGATAATTTGTTAATGTGAAGGCTGTTTTATAAATTATGAAGTGCAAGCAAAAATTCTACTATTGTTACAAAAATAAAATCCATAAACCTTTTCCTATTGCTTGTTTGGCATAGAAGTGAAATCCTTTCAGGTTTGCACCTTTACAAGCCCCGGGCATGTGGGAATGTACTAAATCTGGCTTGGACTTGGTTCAGTCTTAGATCTCAGAAACTGTGGGGACTATGATTGTGACAGTACCATTCATCTTGTCTTCTGTAAACTCACAGTTACAACTTTTCTCCAATTTGGGTATAAGAGGAAGACGAGACTAGTTTTGCCTTTTGCATCACACAGCCATCAAGTGACTTGGATTTTCATCCTCACTGATTTCCTTTGCAAAATGCCCTTGAATGTCAGGTGTGGGCAGAGAAACCATGGTAGGACTCTCTCCTCTTGCAAAGCGAAGTGGAGTGTTACTGTCACAACAAATGCATCTTTTCTTTTCCTCTAGTTTTCATAAATGCCCAGGTGCATAAGCAAATGTCCTAGGACTCTCTGTAGCTTGCTGAAGGTTGTAATAATTTTTGTATTTTTTACTTTAAGGTCTCTTTTATTTTTCTCCTAAATCCTGTTATGTGGCCGACCCAGGAAAGATGCTTACTTTCAAAATATAGGTACAGAAAAAGTAAGGCTCCATATGTGGAAATCAGCGACAACTCAACCTGTTTGGACTTTGTTTGCAACATAGGAATTGTACACCTTGGTTATGGTCTGTTAGTTGTTCTGAAATCTGTGCTACAAATTACTAATGACCTTAGTTGTGCTTGGCATTGATAGCAGCAGAGAGTAATGCACATTTTATTCTACAGAGTAGTTCCAGCTGGTGCTGAATGAGGCAACCTGACTTCTAAACAGTGTTTATTGCAAGGGTCATCTTACATCATTGCTCTATTATCCAAGGTTAATTGTCAATTTGCTTTTAAATGTTATGCAAAAGTATTGGCTTAGCTGTAGAAAACTTCATCTTGGGAAATTTGACCCTCTTAGCGATGAATAATTAATGTCCTATGAAATCACATTCCTGAAAGAGAATTCTAAAGTTCACCATGACCATCCTTTTTTCTCCTAAGTGTATTCTATTTTTAAGAATTCCTGGAAACAACTCTATGTTAAAAAAGAAATGACGATTTAAAAGCAAACATGCTGAGAAAGTATTTACAGAAAACATGATAGACAAAAGATGGCTACTTTTGTTATATGAAGAGCTTTACATAAAGTTATAAGAAAACCATTAAGAATACATTAGATAAATGGAGTAAGGATATGCGCAAAATTTCACAAAAGAGAGAGATCAACTAATAAAACTGGAAAACAGGTCAGTCTCACAAGTGTCATAGGCATATCATAACTAACAGGTACTTTTTGGTTTTTTTTGCTGATCAAGTTAGCACAGACTTGAGTTATAATACTGTTGAGAATATGGTGAAATAGGCACTTGTTCTATGTCACTTGTGGATGCATAAATTCTTAAGATTTTTTTGCAAGGTAATTTGCAAAACTGTATCAAGATTTTAAAAAATACTCTTAGCCTGTTTTCAGTAATTCCCCTCTAGGAATCTGTTATAATGGCATATTGTTCTTAAAACATATAATGCATAAATATGTTCAAATATAATAGCAAAAAATTGGATCAAATATAATAGCAAAAAATTGGAACCACAATTAACATGTTCAACAGTGAGAAATGGGTAAATAAACTATGGTCTATTTAGTATATCATTGAGTAATATTATAATGTTAAATTGCAAAAGCATTCACAAAACGACAAATATCTATCTGAGGTACCTAGAGTAATGAAATGTACAGAGAAAGAAAATAGAATGATAGTTGCCAGGCACTGGGGGAGCCAGTAATGGTCACTTATTATTTAATTGGTAGAGAGTTTTAGTTTGGGATGATGAAAAGATTCTGGAGATGGTTAGTGGCGATGGTTGCACAACAAAGTGAATGTACTTGATGTCACTGAATCGTACACTTTAAAAAAGCTAGAATGTTATATATTTTATCACAATAAAAAAATGCAAGATCTTTATAATAGCATGAGTAATGTTTGTTGTATATTGTATGATTCTAGTTTTAAAAAGCAGCAACATAAATGCCCTGTGAAAGACACTGTCAAGAGAATGAGAAGATAAGTCACAGACTGGGAAAAATATATGCAAAAAACCTTTTGGTTAAGACTGTTATCTAAAATATACAAAGAACTTTTACAACTCAAGAATAAGAAACAACCTGATTAGAAAATAGGCAAAAGATGGCTGGGTGTGATGGCTCACACCTGTAATTCAAACACTTTGGGAGGCCGAGGCGGGTGGATCATCTGAGGTCAGGAGTTGGAGACCAGCCTGGCCAACATGGTGAAACCCCGTCTCTACTAAAGATACAAAAATTAGCTGGGCGTGGTGGTGGGTGCCTGTAATCCCAGCTATTCGAGAGGCTAAGTCAGAAGAATCGCTTGGACCCTGGAGGCAGAGTTTGCAGTGAGTCGAGCTCACACCACTGCATTCCAGCGTGGGCCACAGAGTGAGACCTAGCTCAAAAAAAAAAAAAAAAAAGGCAGGGACCTGAGTAGACACCTCACCAAAGAATATGTAGAGCATCTACTGGCATCTATCTATTATATATATAAAATATATATACTGTATATATACACATATATATGTGTGTATATATGTACATATACATATATATGTGTATATATACATATATATGTGTATGTGTATATATACCCCCATACTGATGGGAAAATGCAATAGCTTGTAGCAAAAGAAAAAGAAGTAGAAGAAGTAAAAAAAGAAAATACGAATAGTGACTGTATTAGGAAGTGGGACTATAAATGAGCCCTTTCCTTTCCAACTTTATTATTTCTTTCTAAATGTTCTCCAAAAAGCAAGTATTAAATTTACAGTGATTATATAAACTTTCAATTTCAAAAGTAAATGAATAGGACTTTCAGTTGAATATGGTTCCAGATTGAACACATACATTTTACATCTGCTTCCTCCTGGAATTCCAATAAAACAATAATAAAGGCTTTAATAAAAGACACGAGTTCTTCCAGACAAGAGGTACCGAAAGCAACAAAATCAGATGGTCTAACTTGGGATAGAGACTGACTTGGGCAAACTATAGAAAGCAGGATTCTGACCTAGCAGTGAGAAAAAGCAAAAAAGACCTTGAGTTGTACCTGAAAGTTCCCCAAAGACTCCAGGATGAGAGGAGATCATTTTCTCTGAGAGAACAGATAAAGATGAGGCCTTAAAACAGGAGGACTGGTTGCAAATTTGTTTAAGGATCAGATCCTAATTCTAACCGTAAGGGAACAATCAGACAAATACAAATTTAGAGACATTTTGCACATATTCACCCATTTAAATTGTATAATTGGTTTTTGGTATGTTCTTCATACGTGCAACCATCACCAGGCAAATTTAGAACATATTCATCACAGACGAAAGTTCTTAAAAAATGTCATTGTCATGTGAATAGAAAAGGTGGAGAAACAGTTTCGATTAAAGGAAATGAGATTAATAAGGCCTAATAACTAAATGCAATACATGGTCTTTGACTGGGTCCCGGATTAAAAAAGAAACAGCTGGAAGGGCACTATTTGGGCAACTGGGGAAATGTGATTATGGTGTGTACATTAAATAATACTGATTTCTTGGGTTTGATATTTATATTTTGGTTTTGTGTGAAGATTGTCCTTGTTTTAGAAGATACTTGCTGAAATATTTAGAGAAGTGAAAAACTTATTCTCAAGTGGTTCAGCAAAACAATCTATATATTTACCTTTCTCAAGAATCTACTGTAGATTGTGTGCCCAAAAGGGGAGGGGAGTAAAGCAAGAAAGAGAAAGACATGGGATCTGGGAATCAGGGGATCCAACATGAGTGAGAGGGAAGGGAACACCAAGATGATGGTGACGGGAGGTCCTGAGGTGACAGATGTACAGCAGGCCCAGAAAGTAAGCAGGCCCAGAAAGCAATCGGCCCAGTCCAGAGGCTCTCAAGAAGATTACTTCAAGGAGAAAAATATTAGTAAAACAGATTATACATTTGAATGTATGGAGAAAAGGTTTACATAAGAGAGGAGTTTATAGTTGAATTAGTGATACCTAAAAATCCAAGCAAACGAAAAGCAAGACACATTAACTCCAGGCAGAACACAAAGTTATGGAGGAAAGGAAACGCAACAGTGTACCACATGGCTTAGTACTCAATAGTCTTTCCATAGTCATAAAATATGGAATATTGATCTATGCAAAATTACAGGGTATTCTTATTAGAAAGATGGTGGAATCTCTCTTTCTTTCTCTCTCTCTCTCTCTCTCTCTCTGTGTGTGTATATAATAGAGCACTGCAAAAGGAGAGCCTATATTATACCTACAAAAGAATAATCACAATAGCAATATAAGCATGATATTTAGTAACAAGGAGGTAAATTCCACAAACATTGGAAAAAAGTGTTAAGAGAAATTTGTAGTGAATGGAAAATGGAAGTGGGAAAGAGGGCTCCAGTTTGTTGAAATAAACCTTGTAAAACTGCACGACTCTTTAAATCATATGCATATTTAACTTTGAAAAAAATTGAGAACAAAAGAGCATGTGTTATGCAGTGTGGCTTCATGGAAAGAGGCCTTGTTTAGGGACAGGTGATCTGAGGTTTAATCTTGATTCTACCAAAGCTTTGATATATATGTGACCCTGAGCAAGTCATTTGCATTCTTGGAAGTATATGTCCTTATTTGATAAAGTGGACTTAATAATGTTTAAGAACCTTTCCAGCTCCCAATTAAATAATATGATAAAGTACTTATTGAACACAAATATTTGATTGAAGAATTAAATATTTTACTAATGATAACTTGTTTCTAGCAGGCTTACATTTAATGTATCTATATTTTAAAAATTGTTTTTATTAAGGTTTATTTTAATACATTAGTACAAATATCTTCAAATGAAATAGATTGCTATGGACTGAATTGTGCCCTTCCTCCCAGCATGCTGTCCCCACAATGTGATGATATTTGAAGATGGGACTTTTGAGAGGTAGTTAGGTGTAGATGAGGTCACGGTGGTAGAGCCCCCATCAAGGGATTAGTATCCTTATAAGAGAGACCAAAGCTTACTCTCCCAGCATACACGCAACGAAGAGGTTATGTGAGCACACAGCAAGATGGTGGTTGCCTATAAGCCAAGAGAAGAAGCCTCAGAATGAAACTTACCTTGCTGGCCCCTTGATTTTGGAATTTCCAGCAACCAAAACTGAAGAAATAAATTTCTGTTATTTAAGCCACCCCATCTATGGTCTTTTGTTACGGCTGCCTCAGCAGACTAAGACACAAACTTTGAATTTTGATCTTCTCCAAAATAGCTTATGTCAGCTTTGTTAGGATCTCTACTGTAGTCTACTGTATTATATGATAATATCTGATTATGTCAGTACCAAGAATTATCTAATTAAAACTGGCTATGTAATTCTAAAAAATGTTTTTAAAATTTGTTTCAGAGTTAATTTTTAAATTCTGATTTTATTAAAAAGTAAGCAACTGCCCAATTCCTGTAAATATCCTTTTTGAAAGAAGAATTTTGACTATGAGTGCAAAAACAAATTTATTGAGTATAGAGTTGGTTTTGGTTTTAATATTTAAATTTCAAGGCATGATTTTGTTGTTGTTAGAAATTATAGATCAAGGCTGGGCGCAGTGGCTCACGCCTGTAATCCCAGCACTTTGGGAGGCTGAGGCGGGTGAATCACAAGGTCAGGAGTTCAAGACCAGCCTGGCCAACATGGTGAAATGCCGTCTCTACTAAAAATACAAAAAATTAGCTGGGCGTGGTGGCGGGCGCCTGTAATCCCAGTTACTCCAGAGGCTGAGGCAGGAGAATCGCTTGAACCCGGGAGGCGGAGGTTGTAGTGAGCGGAGATCACACCACTACACTCCAGCCTGGGTGACAGAGCGAGACTCCATCTCAAAAAAAAAAAAAAAAAAAAAAAAAAAAAAGAAATTGATTGTATCTCTTTAAAAAGTATACAAATCAATTTTTGTTAAACTAGATACCTTTTAAAAATTATTGAGCGAGGCATGGTGGCTCACACCTGTAATCCCAGCACTTTGGGAGGCCGAGAAGGGCGGATCACCTGAGGTCGGGAGTTCGCAACCAGCCTGACCAACATAGAGAAACCCCATCTCTACTGAAAATACAGAATTAGCCGGGCGTGGTGGCGCATACCTGTAATCCCAGCTACTAAGGAGACTGAGGCAGGAGAATTGCGTGAACCCAGAAGGCGGAGGTTGTGGTGAGCTGAGATTGTGTCACTGCACTCCAGCCTGGGTGACAGAGCAAGACTCCATCACACACACACACACACACACACACACACACACAAATTATTGAAAAGAATCTTAAAGAAACATTTTTAAAGAATTATTTTGTAACTTAAAAGTCATCCAATTTTTTTAAAGGGGAGAATTTAAGTGTATTCAATGTCCTTTCCTCACAGAATCTTGACCCATTTACAATGTTTCTATTAAACAATTCTAAATATAATTTTTGAGGAATCAGTTCAAATGCTTTCCTCTGAGGATTTTTCTACGTGATACTAATAAAGGTGTGGTTTTTTGTTTGTTTTTAAGAACAATAAGCAGACCTTTATTAAAGCTGAGAAATAAAAATGAATGTCATTGGAGTACTTAGATTTTGCTGTATGTATTTTTAGTCATTGTACAACATTTTTCATTTTTTTCCTGGTGCAGATGTCGTGTTTTATAGGATTTTAAGAAAATAAAACATTCTTAAAATGAAGACCATGAATCAGTAAGTGGAGGCAGAACTCACTTATATAATAGCAGTAGGTTTGAAAGAAGTCTGGGCCGGGCACGGTGGCTCAAGCCTGTAATCCCAGCACTTTGGGAGGCCGAGACGGGCGGATCACGAGGTCAGGAGATCGAGACCATCCTGGCTAACACGGTGAAACCCCGTCTCTACTAAAAATACAAAAAACTAGCCGGGCGAGGTGGCGGGCGCCTGTAGTCCCAGCTATTTGGGAGGCTGAGGCAGGAGAATGGCGTAAACCTGGGAGGCAGAGCTTGTAGTGAGCTGAGATCCGGCCACTGCACTCCAGCCTGGGTGACAGAGCGAGACTCTGTCTCAAAAAAAAAAAAAAAAAAAGAAAGAAGTCTGAAATTATATATATGAATAAAAATGCAGAGTTGGAAGTACTCCTGTAAATACAAAACACTTAGAAAGAAGGAAGTGGGAACAGGATGACTGCATAAACACTTACATGGATTATTTATGGGTATGATTGCTTTAAAGTGTGGATTGGCCATAACTTAAAATTTTAACTTTCTAATCTAAGAGATTTGCTGAACTGAAAATCAGATGACAGTAGGCCTAGATAGTACTGAACTACCCTAGAGGTAATGCAGCTAGGACCCTGGGGACCTCAGGGGTAAGGTATACGCTCAGTACAATGTCGGTCTTGGTTTGTTGGGGCCATCTGACTCTGGGTTTAGCAAAATAAAAACAAAATGGTGAATTTTAGCATTTCCTTTTGAGTTGGGAAATGAAACCAGAAAACCACTTGACCCTTGCAGCTGCTGTTTGCCTCAGGACAATGTGATCCTGAGCATGTCTCTCCATGGCTTTGAGATCACATTCATTTTCTTGATATTGCATATTTTCTTGATATCACTTTAAAAAAGTGGTAGGAACAGTTTGAAATGACAAAGATGAAACATCAGTAGGGGAAGAGCAGCCAGAATGGCTCCTGTAGGAAAACACTCGATTGCACGTACAGAAAAAGCACACTTAAGACAAAAGGTGCTCATATGGGGCTTATGAGAAAACTTCCAGCTGTGATTTGGATTTTTGGACTCATGTCAGAGGAGCCTTAGGAATATGAAGAACATGGGAATTGTTTTAGTAAGACTTGCCACTTTGTTAAGGCTTTCAATACTCAAGGGGCAGGGGTGAAAGGAGACCTCATAAAAGACCATAAATTGCCGGATTCTGTGAACATTTAGCTCTACAAATACAGTTAGTACCTAGTTTTGAATTATGAAGTCCTAAAAAAAGCTTTTGGGGATGACAGTGGGGGTGGGAGTAGAGTAAACATTTTTTATTGAAGAATAACATATATACAGGGAATTGCACCAATAGTGAGACAGTTTGACAAATTTTTACAAAGTGAACGTATCCCACTAATGACTACCTAGATCAAAATATAATTAATACATTACCAGCACCCTACAAGCCACTTTTTGTTCCCTTCCGTCATTACTCATCCTTACAAAGGGCAGACACTATTTTGACTTCTGTCACCATAGGTTAACTTTTGATAGTTTTGTTCTTTATAGAAATGCAATCATACAGTAGGCACTCTGTTGTAATCATCCTTACATCTGTGGAATTCATCAAGTTTCTTTGCATGTATAACTGCAGTTTGTCTTTCTTCTTTACTATATTTTATTAGTCCATTGAATATACTGCAATTTATTTATCTTTTCTACTATTAAAGAATATATAAGGCCAGGCGCGGCGGCTCACGCGTGTAATCCCAGCACTTTGGGAGGCCGAGGCGGGCGGATTACGAGGTCAGGAGATCGAGACCATCCTGTCTAGCATGGTGAAACCCCGTCTCTACTAAAAATGCAAAAAATTAGCTGGATGTAGTGGTGGGTGCCTGTGGTCCCAGCTACTCGGGAGGCTGAGGCAGGAGAATGGTGTGAACCCAGGAGGCGGAGCTTGCAGTGAGCCGAGATTGCGCCACTGCACTCCAGCCTGGGCAACAAAGCAAGACTCCGTCTCAAAAAAAAAAAAAAAAAAAAGGAACATCTAAGTTGTTTCCAGTTTTTGGCTATTGTGAGTAATGCTACTATTAACTTCCTTGTACGTGTCTTTTGGTGCACACATATCAATGAATTGCAAGAGTTAAATTGATGGAAAATAGGGTATTTGAATGCTCTGCTTTAGTAGATACTGCCAAACAGTATTCCAAAATGGTTGTACCCATTTACACTCCTACTAGCAATATGTAAAAGTTCTTGCATTGCTCCATATCTTCTCCAGTATTTGGTATTGTTAGTTTTTAAAAACCAACCATTCTAGTGAGTGTGCGGTGGTATCTCATAGAGGTTTTATTTCACATTTCTCTGATGAGTAATGGTATTAAGTATCTTTTTATATGCTTATTTTATTTTATTTTTTAGAGACAGAGTCTCACTCTGTCACCCAGGCTGGAGTGCAGTGGTGTGATCATAGCTTACTGCAGCCTCAACCTCCAGGCTTAAGGGATCCTCCAGCCTCAGCCTCCTGAGTAACTGGGACTACAGGCCACACCACCATGATGGGTTGATTAAAACAAATTTTATTGGCTGGCACAGTGGCTCACACCTGTAATCCCAGCACTTTGGGAGGCTGCAGTGGGCGGATCACCTGAGGTCAGGAGTTGAGACCAGCCTGGCCAACATGATGAAACTCCGTCTCTACTAAAAATACAAAAATTAACTGGGTGTGGTGGCACATGCCTGTAATCCCAGCTACTCGGGAGGCTGAGGCAGGAGAATTGCCGAACTGAAAATAAGAATTGCTTGAACCCAGGAGATGGAGATTGCAGTAAACTGAGATTGTGCCACTGCATTCCAACCTGGGAGACAGAGCGAGACTCTATCTCAAAACTCCTTGTCTCCCTATGTTGCCCAGGCTTGTCTCAAAGCTCCTCAAACTATCCTTTCTCCTTGACTTCTCAAAGTGTTGGGATTATAGGCGTGAACCATCATGCCCGGCTTTCATATGCTTATTGGTCATTTGGATAGCCTCTTTTATGAAGTGCTTGTACAAATCTTTTGGCTATATTTTTGATTTTGTCTTGTTCTTATTTATGGGAGTGGCTATGAGTTCCTTGTCAGATATATGTATCATAAATACAGTCTTGTGTTGCTTAACAATGGGGATACATTCTGAGAAATGCCTCTGTTAGGAAATTTCATTGTTGTGTGAACATCACTGAGTGTATATACATATGTCAACCTAGATGGTGTAGCCTACTACACACCTAGGTTATACGGTATAGCCTATTCTCCTAGGCTACAATCCTGTACAGCATGTTACACTACTGAATACTTCAGGTAATTGCAACACAATGGCAAGTATTTTTGTACCAAACATAGCAACATAGAAAAAGTACAGTGAAAATATGGTCTTATCATCTAATGGAACCACAGTTGTACACGTGGCCTGTTATTGACCAAAACATCATAATGTGATGCATGACTGTGTATGCTTCCATTGTGTGGCTTGTGACTTTTCACTCTTCTGATGGTTTTTTTGAGAAACAGAAGTTTTAAATTTTAACAAAATCGTGACACATCAATATTTTCCTTTATGGTTAGTGCTTTTTGTCCAGTTTAAGAAATCTTTGCCTATCCATGGACATGAGATTTCTTTGCAATGTTATCTTCTTGACTTAGAAGCTCTACTGTTAGAATTTGTTGTTTCAGGCCGGGCGCGGTGGCTCACTCCTGTAATCCCAGCACTTTGGGAGGCCGAGGTGGGCGGATCATGAGGTCAGGAGATTGAGACCATCCTGGCTAACACAGTGAAACCCCGTCTCTACTAAAAATACAAAAAATTAGCCGGGCGCGGTGGCGGGCGCCTGTCGTCCCAGCTACTGAAGAGGCTGAGGCAGGAGAATGGCGTGAACCCGGGAGGCGGAGCTTGCAGTGAGCCGAGATCGCGCCACTGCACTCCAGCCTGGGCAACAGCGTGAGACTCCGTCTCAAAAAAAAAAAAAAAAAAGAATTTGTTGTTTCAGCTCCAACATGTAAGGAGCTTGGAAGTCATTATTCCGGTCCTTACAACAAGGATAAAAATTGAACAAACTGAAAATCAATTACTTTTCTTATTTTTCTGTCAGATAATTGAGGTCACAGGACAAACCAGCACCCCAAAATCTGGAGTGACAGCTTAATACAGAAAATCATAGCTGGGATCAGCTTGCTGAAATTAAAAACTGCTGGAGTCATTCAACTGGTAAGAATGCATAAGTAGTAACTTTGATTAATTGTCTGAAGTAGCTTGGAAGTGAGAAACTTCTGAGAATTGCAGTCTTAGGAAGTCTCCTTTTATGAGTTTTACCTCCAGGAATTCCACCAGATTCTTACAGTAAAAAGTCAAGCAAATTATTCATGTTTCTGGCAGGCAGAAGGGAAAAGCAACCAAGCTGAAAGACATCCAGAGTGTTCTCCATAACAGAGGCCTACTCAGCAACAGAAAAGACTACCAGAGCCTTATCTGACACTAGATAAGGGAAATTCCCCACCTCCAGCCTCCTCTAGTCTTTCTGTATCACCTAAGGGAAAAAAAAAGAAATTATAGCCCAGGGATACAGGCTCCTTGAAAGACTTAATCATAGGGCTATAGAGCACTTCCTCTCCACTCTTCTGGTTGGAGACCTCAATACCTCTCCTTCAGTAATTGATCATTCACACAGGCAAAAAATCAGTAAGGATACAGTTGAATTGAACAGTGTCATCAGTCAACTTGATCTAATATTGACATTTATACAGTACTTCATCTAACAACAGCAAAATATACATTCTTCTTAAGCTAACATGGAATATTTGCAAGACAAACCATATTTTGGACCTTAAATCATACTTGAATAAACTTAAAAGAATAGAAATGATGCAAAGTATATTATATATTATATACAAAGTATATAATATATACTTATATTAAACTTAAAAGAATAGAAAAGATATAAAGTATATAATTAGAAATGATACAAAGTATATGCTATATAAAAGAATAGAAATGATACAAAATATATCAGACCACAATGGAATTAAACCAGAAATCAATAACAAAAAAATTCCAAAATATTAAACAATGCTAAATAACACATAGGTCAAAGAAGAAGTTTTAAGAAATTAGAAATTCTATTATTTTATGTTTGTCATTGAGGCTTATAATTCATCACAAATTGATTTTATGGTATGAAGCAGGGATCAACTTTTGCTTTTTTTCTTTGTAGATACCTGTCAAGCATATACAAGAGAAGGCAAGGCCAAGAGCTGAATGATTTGGTCATAAGGATACAAGGTACTACTTCTATATTCAGACAGTTTATTACTCACATAGACAGGGAAAGGGTGAAAGCTCCTCCATGGTCCTCGTCCCACACACCAAAAAAAAAAAGGACAACACCAAAACAAAAGGGACCAGAGATGTATGGGATATCCCACTGAAAAAGAAGCCAATTCTATACTACAGTCAAGTGGTTTTATATTCTGCAGCTCTACTCTGAGATGGAAGGGCAAAGCAGAAATACTTCAACATCATCAGAATCCAGGAGGCAACGAGAACCTGTCTCACAACAGCTTCTCAGGGGAGATAGGGAAGTAATTAGAAGATAGAATTGGAGCAGACCCTCACAAGCCTCCCATGCTCTTATTCTCTGGGAGGGTCACAAAGTGTTCTTCCTTGCCAAGCCAAGACTCAGATTGGCTGTGGTTTAGTTCTTTTCCTGCACGGTCTAGGTAAATACATACAAGGTCACCTGGAGTGGCCATTTCTTTACAATATCTAACTGATGCAGCATTTTATTTTTTATTTTTTGAGACAGAGTTTTGCCCTGCCACCCAGGCTGGAGTGCAGTGGCATGATCATGGCTCACTGCAAAATCAACCTCCTGGGTTCAAGAGATCCTCCCGCCTCAGCCTCCCAAGTATCTGGGACTACAGGTGCATGCTACTACTCCTGGCTAATTTTTAATGTTTTTGTAGAGACAGGGTTTCCTCATGTTGCCCAGGCTGGTCTCAAACTCCTGGGCTCAAGCAATCTGTCTGCCTCAGCCTCCCAAAGTGTTGAGATTATAGGTGTGAACAATTGCACCCAGCTGGATGCAGCACCATTTTAATAAAAAAGACCAACCTTTCCCTCACTGAATTGAAGAGGCAATTCAGTTTTGACTTTTGATTCAATAATTGATAAAAGTAACAAATTTGAAAATCAAAGTTACAAGTACAATATCATTTGTCTTAGTCTGTTGTCTGTTGCTGTAACTTATTACCTGAGACTGGGTAATTTATAAAGAAAAGAAATTTATTTCTTACAGTTCTGGAGGCTGGGAAGCCCAATTCCAAACTGACATCTAGCCAACTTCTTGTGAGGGACTTGTGCTATGTCAGAATGTGGCAGAAGGCATTACAGGGAGAGAGCCCAACTGCCTTTTTATAACAGATCAGTTCCCATGATGACCCATTAATCCATTCATTATTGAATTGATTAATCTATGCATAAGGGCAGAGCCCTCATGATGCAATCACCTCTTAAAGGCTCTACCTCTTAATACTGTTACATTTAGATGAAATTTCAACATGACTTTAGGAAGAACAAACATTCAAATGATAGCACCATCTAAACATCTAAGAGCCGTATCAGGTGTTTGATATTTTTAAAGAAGCATGATGATTTACAATAGGGCAAAGAACATGGTCTTTGAGATGACACAGATTTCTAGTTTTAGCAAATCAAATAGTCAGATTTTATTACTGGTAACCCTGTGATTATCTGTGAGAAGACATCAGCAACTCTTTCTTTCTTTCCTTCCTTCCTTCCTTCCTTCCTTCCTTCCTTCCTTCCTTCCTTCCTTCCTTCCTTCCTTCCTTCCTTCCTCCCTCCCTCCCTCCCTCCCTCCCTCCCTCCCTCCCTCCCTCCCTTCTTTCTTTCTTTCTTTCTTTCTTTCTTTCTTTCTTTCTTTCTTTCTTTCTTTCTTTCTTTCTTTCCTTCCTTCTTTCTTTCTTTCTCTCTCTCTCTCTCTCTTTTTCTTTCTTTCTTTCTTTTTTTCTTCTTTTGAGATGAGGATCTTGCTGTGTTTCCAAGGCTTGTCTTGAACTTCTGGCCTCAGGGGTTCCCTTGCATTGGCCTCCCAAACTGCTGGGATTATGGACATGAGCCAGAACCTTCATTTCTTAGTCCATTTGGGCTGTTGTAACAAAATATCATACAACTAGGTGGCTTATAAACAACAGAAATTTATTTCTCACAGTCGTTGTTGTTGTTTTTTGTGAGACAGAGCCTCACTCTGTCGCCCAGGCTGGAGTGCAAGGGCGTGATCTCGGCCCACTGCAACCTCTGCCTTCTGAGTTCAAGCGATTCTCCCACCTCAGCCTCCTGAGTAGCTGGGATTACAGGCACCTGCCATCATGCCTGGCTAATTTTTGAATTTTTGTAGAGACAGGGTTTCACCATGTTGGCCAGGCTGGTCTCAAACTCCTAACCTCAGGTGATCCACCCACCTCAGCTTCCAAAAGTGCTGGGATTACAGGTGTGAGCCACCATGCCTGGCCTATTTCTCACAGTTTTAGAGGCTAGGAAGTCTAAGGTCAAGATGCCAGTAAATTCGGCATTTAATGAGGGCCCACTTCCTAGTTCATAGATGGCTGTCTTCTTCCTGTGCCTCACATAGCAGAAGGGGTGAGAGAGTGCTCTAGGTCCTCTTTCTCTTTTATAGGGACACCAATTACATTCATAAAGTCTTCACCCTCGTGACCTCATCACTTCCCAAAGGCTGCACCTCCAAATACCACCACACTGGGGATTAGGTTTCAACATATGAATTTTGGGAGAGACACAAACATCTAGTCTATAGCAATTAATTTCTCATCTATGAAATGGAAAAATACCTATCTTTCACAATTATTAAATGAGTTAATGTATGTAATTAGTACTTGGCAAAGTGCACTTTATATAATACATGTTCAGGAAATGTACAAAGGTGGTAAGTAACTGGGATACATTTTATTCAAGACTGATAACTCTTTAGGGTCCCCAGTTTTTATAAGCAGATGTATAAAAGAAAACATGTACTTGTCAGGGAATATAACCTGAAACTCTCTGTTTCTAATATTTATCAAATGTCTGTTGGATAGAATAATGTGTGTGCGTGTGTGTGTGTGTGTGTGTGTGTGTGTATTTTAGAGATGAAGTCTCACTATGTTGCCCAGGTTGGCCTTAAACTCCTGGGCTCAAGTGATCCTCCTTCTTCAGCCTCCCAAGTAGCTCAGACTACTTGAAGGAAGGAAGGAAGGTGTACACCACCACACCCAGCTTAATACCTATTTTTTAAAACTAGATAGGCTGATTCTAAAGTTACTAGTTAAAATATAACACATGAGTCTAGCTAAACTATAAAAAATAGCACTAATAGGTAATAAAGTGGGGGAAAATTTGCCCTAACAGATATTTAAAACATATAAAGCTATGCTAATTAATGCCATTGATACTAGTGAAGGAACTTATCAGTGGAGGAAAGGAGAGTATCTAGAAATTGGTCAAAATATGTAAGTAGTGTATGAAAAAGGGAGCTTCAAAATAAATAGTAGGAAAGATGGTTTATTTGATGAATCAATGAGTGAATGACTTTAAAGCAACTGGCTGGTTATTTGGAAAAAATAACTCTGGATACGAATTTCATTCTTTGCAACAAAAGAAATTCTAAATGGATCCAATACTTAAAAATTAAGTCATGAAAGTTCAGGAGAAAAGCATGGAAGTATTTTTTTTATGAGTTGGAATGGAGAATGCCTTTTAAAGCAATATCTCAAATTTAAAATACACAATGTAAAAAAATGTTAGATTGCTTTAACTACATATTAGTCTAAAATAGCTGCACTGTAAAAGATATCATAAAGTCAAAAGAAAATGGGTCACTTGGGGGAAAATAGACTTAAAGACTGATGATGGCTACCTTCTTTCCTCCCTCCCACCCTCCCTCCTTTCTTTCTTTCTTTCTTTCTCTCTCTCTCTTTCTTTCTTCCTTTCTTTCTTTCTCTCTCTCTCTCTCTCTTTCTTTCTTTCTTTCTTTCTCTCTTTCTTTCTTTCTCTCCTTCCTTTTTTCTCTCTCCTTCCTTCCTTCCTTCCTTCCTTCCTTCCTTCCTTCCTTCCTTCCTTCCTTCCTTCCTTCCTTCCTTCCTCTTGCTTGCTTGCTTTTATTCTGTCACCCAAGCTGAACTGTGCTGTGGTGCAATCTCAAATCACTGCAATCTCACTCTCTTGGACTTCATTGGTCCTCCTTCCTCAGCTTCCCAAGTAGCTGGGACTACAGGCACGTGCTACCATGCCCAGCTAATTTTTGTATTTTTTGTAGAGATGAGGTTTCACTATGTTGCCCAAGCTGGCCTTGAACTCCTGAGCTCAAGCAATCTGTCCGCCTTAGCTTCCCAAAGTACTAGGATTACAGGCGTGAGCTACTGCATTCAGCTGGCTAATTTTTTTAGTATATAAAGGTCCTTAAAATTAATACAGAAAATATCAACAAATCAATAGACCATATTTGTATGCATGCATATCAGAGGAAAGTAAATACAAATGAGTTTTTAAAATATGAAGCATATATGAAACATTATTTCATTGAAACTAACGTTGACTAAATAAAACAATAATAAAGCCTAATTTTGTGCCTAATCTGTACTGTTCAGGGTTCTTTAGAGAAAAAGAACCATAGAGAAATAAAACCATATATATTCATATATATATATGTAAAGAGATTATTATAAGGAATTGCTCACATGCTCTCAGAGGCTGAGAAGTCCTATCATCTGCCATCTCAAGCTGGAGACCCCTGGAAAGCTGGTGACATGCTTCCTGTCCAAGTCCAAAGGCCTGAGAATCAGGAGAACCTATGATGTGAGTCCTAGTCTAATTCTGAAGGCCTGAGAACCAGGAGTGTAAGTCCCATTCCAAGGACAAGAGAAGATCAATAGTGTTTAACCAAGTATTTGGTCACCTCATAACTCAGTACAGTTGACACATAAAATTAACCATCACAAATATCCATTAGTGAGAATAGGATAAGAAGGTCTAACATCCATTTAGTTAGAGTTCCAAAAGGGAAGAATAGAGAGAATGGGAGAGATATTATTGAAGGAGATTCTGTATAATGATTTTTCAGAATTTATGAAGACATAGATCTTCAGATTCAGGAGATACAATGAATTCCAAGCAACATTTTCAGAAAGCAATTCACAATTGGTTTTATCTTGGTGCAGCTGTATAACACTAAAGACAAAAAGAAGTTTATAAAAGCAAGAAAAAAGAAAAGCCAATTTACTTACAATGGGTATGATAATTACAGTGAGAGAAGAATTCTCATCAGTGACATAGAAAATAAAAGGCAATGGAATGATATATTCAAAGTTGTGAGAGGAAAGTAACTGTTAATCTCAGCTTGGCTATCATAAAATAAATATGCTTGCTGACTAATAAATACTGAGAATTTTTTACCTTCAACAGATCCTCACTAAAGGTACTTCTAAAAAAATGTACTTCAGGAACAAGAAAGCTGTTCTCAAAAGAAAAGTGTGAGATATGATAAGAAATTGTGAGCAAAGAAAAAAACTGAATAAAAATACTAGACAGGAATAATAACATGAGAAGAGAAGATCCTAACTCACATTTCAGGTTAAATATAATTTTCAAGATAACAGAATATGAAACTAGACTTCCTGGGTTTGAATCTCAGTCTGGTGAATTGCTATCTTTGTAACCTTGGCAAATTACTTAACTTCTGAGGCCTTAAGTGATTTGTTATAAGTAAAGTACATAGAACAGTCCCTAACAAATAGCAGGCAATCTATAAACATTTTTTTTGAGATTATAAAGGTCCTGGAATTGTTTAGAGAAAAGTTGATATGTGAATTACCTTTAGACGTGAACCAAGTACGAGAGTTAAAAATAGAAGGATAATTACTAAAAATATAGATACAGAGGTTATACTTTTCTCATCACAGTGAAAGAGAGGGAAAAGTCCCTAGTTAATCCAAAATCAGACAGTAAAAGCAATGAAAAAAGCAGCCTATAAAATATAGAACATCTTGAAAATTCTTGAAACATATGGTGGTAGACATTCATGTAAGAAAAAGAGATTTAAGAAAATATATGTGAATCTGCTCATTTGTGCAAAAGAAATATGGTAAGGATAAACTAGACATTAAAGAAGTCGGTGGGAAAGGAGTCCTCAAGCACTCATGGAAGATTGTGGAAAATTTAATATCAAGCAAGTCTCAAAAAATGTCAAAGAATTTATAATATATTGATCACATTTGCTGAGTATAATGCAATTAAGTTAGAAGTCAACTACAAAAATAATCAACCCTGCTGGCGGGAGTATAAATTGGTCCAATCACTTTGTAAAAAATGTTTGACCGTATCAACTAAAGCTGAATATACATATAACCTATGACCCAATAATTCATTTACACTAGTGGAAATGGTATGCATATGTTCAACAAAAAATATGTACTATAATTTTAACAGCAGCACTATTTAGAATAGCCTGAACTGGAAACTAACCAGATGTCCATTAACAGTAGAATGGATAAAGAAATTGTAGTGCATTAATAACATGAATGGCTCTGCAGCAGTGACAATTACCATACTATAGTTACATGCAGCAATATGTATGAATCCCAAAATTTAAGGTTGAGCAAAAGAGGCCAGACAAGACAGCCTACATATTGTATGATTCCATTCATATGAAATACAAAAGGCAGATCTATGCTGTTGGAAGTCAGGGTAGTGTTCACACTTGGGTAAGGGATAGTGATTAGAAGAAAGCATGCGAGTGGCTTCTGGAATGTTGGCAAAGTTCTCCTTCTTGATCTTGATGTTGGTGACATAGTTTTATTTCATTTGTGAAAATTCATTGAGCTGTGCGTTCATGATTTTTTTTGTGTATGCATATTATTCTTCAATGAAAAGTTAAAATTAAACTCATGTAATGCTCATGTATTTGGAAATTTAAAAGCATTTTACTAAATAATTTATGAATATAAAAATAGGCAAAATTGAAATTTGTAAATGCTTAGAACTACCCACAAAAATATCAAAATTCATGAAATATAGCAAAAGCAGAGGGAAATTTCTATTTTTGAATGTTTACATCAGAAAAAAGGGAAAGCTGAAAATTAATAAGCTAAGCATCCAACTTAAGATAGCAAATGATAGCAGGATAAATCCAAAGAAAATAGGAGAAAAGAAATAAAGATAAAAGTAGACGCTAATGAAATAGAAAAAATAAAGATAAAATGAAGTTCTTTGGAAAGACTAAAAAAATAGACAAACCTCTGGCAAACTGATAAGAAACAAGAGAAAAATAAATAAATAAACAGTGTTAGAAATAAAAAAAAGATACAGTGCACATTCAGCATAAATTAAAGATAAGTGAAAATTACCAAGGACTTTATACCAATAAACTGGAAAATGTAGATGAAATAGACAACTTTCTAGAAACATACCACTTGCCAATATAAATTCAAGAAGAAATAAAAAGATGGAGGCGTACTGAAGAAATAGTGTTAAATAAATTGAATCGGTGATTAACAATTTATTCTTTCTGTCCTTCCTCTACCCACACAGAAACAACATGAGACCTAGGTCACTTTTCAGAGTATTTTACCAAGCATTCAAGGAACAGATAATTCCAAACTTACAGAAACTCTTCAAACAACATTTTAAAAAGAACTATTCCCCACCTAGTATTGAGTTTAACCACAGAGGAACATTGTGAGACAAACACTGTGAAAAAAGATAATAATAGGCAATTGATTTAGATTATCATAGATATCATGATAAGTTGGGTTAATCTCAGAAAGTAAAAGATAGTTGAAAATCTGTGTAAGTAATATAATTGACCTTTTAGAAATATTTAATGAGAAAATTAATAAATTTTTTCAATGGATATCGAAAAAATACTCGATTATGCTCAATCCCCATTCATAATAAAAACTTAGAATAAATTAGAAATAAAAGAAAACTTTCTTAACTGGAAAAAGGGTAACTACCAAAAACCTACAGCAAACATAATACCTAATGGTGAATATTATTTATGTTGATGTAAAAGTAATTGCTGTTTTTGCCATTACTTTTACTTTTGCACCAACCTAATAGTACCATTCACTTTAAGAATGAAACAAGTATACTTGCTCTTATTACATCTGTTTAACATTATACTGGAGATTCTAGCTAATGCAGTTAGATAAGAGAAAGAACTAGAAAGGAAAGAAATACTGTCAACATTTGCATACAATATGATTGTCTAAATAGATAGCCTAAGAAAATTTATAGAAAAACAATTATAACATTATAATCAATTTTATAGTTCAGCAAGATTGCTGGTATGACATCTAAGATTAATGTACAAATGTCAGCTGCATTTCTAAACCTAAACAAATGGCTAGACAATGTATAACTAAAAAATGATGCCACTTACAACAGCAACACAAGCAAAAGATATGTAAGAATAAATCTAACAAAAGATATATATGATTTGTATGAAAAAGACTATTAAGCAGCCTGGGAGCGGTGGCTCACGCCTGTAATCCTAGCACTTTGGGAGGTCATGGCAGGCGGATCACTTGAGGTCAGGAGTTGGAGACCAGCCTGTCCAACATGGCGAAACCCTGTCTCCACTAAAAATACAAAATTAGCCGGGCTTGGTGGTACACACTTGTAATCCCAGCTACTCAAGGAGAATCACTTGAACCCAGGAGGCGGAGGTTGCAGTGAGCCGAGATCACGCCATTGCACTGCAGCCTGGGCAAAAAGAGCAAAATTCCATCTCAGAAAAAAAAAAAGGAAAAAGAAAAAGAAAAAAGACTATGAAGCATTACTGAAGGGCATTAATAAGCATCTAAATAAATGGAAACTTATCATGTTCTTGAACGGAAAGACTCAGAATACAAAGCTGATAATTCTCCCCAAATTAATGTAAAAATTCAGAGCAATTTTAGTTAAAGCCCTGAAAGCGTTTTTGTTTATTTTTGGTGGGGGCAGGGAGAAGTGTGGAAAGAGAATGGAGAATGTGATGACTTAATTCTCAAATTCTTGACCCTCCCCCCGCAGGCTCAGGTCATCTTCCCACCTCAGCCTCCTGAGTAGCTGGGACTACAGGCACACACTACCACCGGGCCAGGCTAAGTTTTGTATTTTTTGTAGAGATGGGGTTTCACCATGTTGCCTAGGCTGGTCTTGAACTCCTAGGCTCAAGTGATAGGCCCACCCTGGCCTCCCAAAGTACTGGGATTACAGGCATGAGCCACCATGCCCAGCCTAAATTTCTTTTCTTATGAAGGAGGACAGGTGGGTAGTTTAGTTTAGTTTTAGTTTTTGTTTTTCTTTTTTGTTTGTTTGTTTGAGATGAAGTCTTGCTCTGTTACTCAGGCTGGAGTACAGTGGCGCAATCTTGGCTCACTGCAACCTCCTCCTCCTCCTGGGTTCAAGCAATTCTCATGCCTCATCCTCCCAAGTAGCTGGGACTACAGACACTCACTACCATGCCTGGCTAATTTTTGGAATTTTTTTTTTTTTTTTTAAGTAGAGATGGGGTTTCACCATGTTGGCCAGGCTGGTCTTGAACTCCTGAACTCAAGTGATCTGCCCATTTCGGCCTCCCAAAGTGTTGAGATTACAGGAGTGAGCCACCGCACCTGGCCAGTTTTTTTTTTTTTTTTTTAAAGAAAAAATAAAAAAGAAAGGAACAATCTAAAGTAACGAATTCAAGTGGTAAAAACAGGTCAAAATATATCAATAATAATAACAATAACTAAAAATGGACTAAGTTATAGTTAAAAGAGAAAGACAGGTTGTATTTCAACAAATTCAGACATATAAGGGACACATCTTAATGACACAAAATTTGAAAGCAAAAAGATGAATAAAGACAAACTGGGCAAAGCAAAAAGAAAACTATTGGCCTATATTACTATAAAATAAAATGTACTTGAAGATAAAAAATATTAGGGTTGCAGAGGGTCATCATATAGTGAATGTATAATGACTTAATGCATGTATGCACTGAGTAAAACAGCCTCAAAATATATTAAGCAATTCTATAGAAAGAAATGGATATATAAATCCATGATTACTGTGTTACTATGGGAGATTTCAAGTAATTGCTCTTGTTGTTAGACCAAGCAGACAAAGAGCAGCAAAGATATAGAAAAACTGGGCCAGGTGCGATGGCTCATGCCTGTAATCCCAGCACATTGGGAGGCCGAGGTGGGCAGATCACTTGAGGCTAGGAGCTCGAGACCAGCCTTGCCAACATGGCGAAACCCCATGTCTACTAAAAATACAAAAAATTAGCCAGGTGTGGTGGTGTGCACCTGTAGTCCCAGTTGCTTGGGAGGCTGAGACATGGGAATTGCTTAAACGTGGGAGGTGGAGGTTGCAGTGAGCCAAGATTGCACCACTGTGCTCTGCCTGAGAGATTGCACCACTGCACTCCAGCCTGGGTGACGGAGCAAGACTCGGTCTCAAAAAAAAAAAAAAAAAAAAGAAAAAAAGAAAAAGAAAAGAAAAACTGGACAGCACAATTAATAAGCTTAATTTAATGCATGAATATAGAGTTCTGTATCCAACAATTATCAAGCACTTTTGAAATATCTTCAAAAATTATTCAATGTACTAGACCATTAAGGAAGCCTCAGTAAATTTCAAAGGTTAGCTATTATATACACCGATAATCTCTGAGTACAATGTAACTAGGTTAGAAATTAGTTACAAAAATGTAAAAAATTTAATACTGTCTATTTCAAAATCTGTAAAACACAATTTGCTGAGTAACTCATAGTTTTCTTAAAAAGCATAAATTTAAAAACCCGAAAAGTGAATAATAATTACTCTCTAGAAGCCTGTGGGATGCAAGAAAAATTGTGCTTCTAGGAAATTTATAAAGACTTGAAATTAATGAGATTAAATGCCCATTTTAAGAAACTGGTAAATGAAAAAGACAATACACCTACAGAAAATAGAAGGAAAATACAATAAAAGTGAAATATAAAGCAAAGATTAAATAGAGGCCAACAAAGACAAAAGTTAATTTTTCAAAACAACTAACAATATAAATTGCTGACAAGATTTATCAAGAGAAGGAAGAAGATATAACCAATTTTATGAATAAAAAGAGGAACATAAATAAGAAAGTAGAAATTTAAACGTAACAGAATACTATCAATAACTCTATACTAATGGTTTTGCAAATTTAGATTAAAAGGATAAAACCCTAGAAAAAAATATAATTTACTAGAAGAAATGAAAGACTCGAATAGTCTTAAACTATTGCAGTAATTGAAGTAATTGAAACAGTGGTTAAAATCTTCCCACAGAAATGAATAACCCAACTAAAAATATGGGCAAAGGAGCTGCACAGACATTTCTCCAAAGAAGACATAGAAATGGTGAGCAGGTATATGAAAAAAAAAAAAATGCGCCTGTAATCCCAGCACTTTGGGAGGCTGAGGTGGGAGGATCACCTGAGGTCAGGAGTTCAAGACCAGCTTGGTCAACATGGTAAAACCCCGTCTCTACTAAAAATACAAAAATTAACCAGGCATAGTGGCGTGCACGCGTAATCCTAGCTACTTGGGAGGCTGAGGCAGGGTAATTGCTTGAACCCAGGAGGCAGAGGTTGCAGTGAGTGAGATCACACCACTGCACTCCAGACTGGGCAACAGAGCTAGACTCCATCTCAAGAAAAAAAAATGTTCAACATCACTAATCACCAGGAATGAGTGCTGTGTTCTCACATATCAGAAGAAATGGAAAGGCCAGGCAGCTCTCTGAAACCTCTTTTATTATCCATTCATGAGGGTGGAATGCTTAAGACTTAATCACTTTTTCAGAGGCCCCATCTCTTAATACCATCACCTTAAGCTTTAAGTTTCCACATACATACTTTTGGAGGGACACATACATTCAAATCATAGCAGTATGTGAGGAATGTAATGGATATGTTAATTAGCTTGATTTAGCCATTCCACAATGTATACATAATCAAAATATCATGTTTTACACTCTAAATATATGTAATTTTTGTCAATTAAAAACATCTTTCCACAGAGAAAAACATTGATAGTTGTGCAGAAAATTTACATGAGTTTTTTAAAGGACAGACAAAATATTCATTATTTTATAGAATAGAAGAAGAAAGGATACTGTCTAATTTGTTCTATAAAGCTAGCATAACTTTCAAAATAAAACCAGGAACACATTATGAGAAAGAAAAATTATAGGCTCATTTTGCTGGTGAATATGAACACAATAATCTTAAATAAATATTAGCCAATTGAATCAAACATTATATCAAAAATAGTACATAGTAATCAAGTCAGATTTATCTTAGATATGCAAGAATGGTTTAATATTAGAAAATCCATAAACAAAATCCACATTTATACATTAAAAGAGAAAAATCTATTTGATCATATCAAAGCTTGAAGAAAAAGCCTTCATCATTAAAAATAAACACTTAGAAAATAGAAATGGAAGAGAACTTCTTTATCCTGATAAAAATATTTATTAAATACCTAGTGCAAACGTCATATTAAATGGGGAAACATTTGTAGTTCCTTTAAAATCAGAAATGAGACAAGTATGCACATCATTACCACTTGTATTCTACATTGCATTGTCTTCTTACCAAGACAGTATAAGAAGATGTGAAAGAGACAATGGAAGCATAAAGATTGTCTTTGACCAATAGAATGTGGTAGAACTGACTTTCTGGGACTTCCAAGCCCAGGCCTTAAGAAAATTGTCTACTTCTATTTTCTGCCTCTAGGAGTCTAGCCGCCATGTAAAATATCTAGCTCCCTTGCTGGAGAGACACCATAGTGAGATTATGGGGAGAGACCACATGGACAGGGAGATGCACTGAAATTGTAGGAACTGAGAACTTCGGCCAACGAGAACCAAGGCCCCACAAGTATAACCCCAGTTGGCTGTTCCAGCAAGTCCCCAGCCATTTGAGCTATCCTACCTGAGACTGCAGACATGCGAGTGAAGATACCTCTTGGACATCCTGGCCCCACAGACATCTGGTTGAGAAGAGATGAGCTAGCCTACTTTGCTGTGCCCTGTCCAGATACTGATCCACAGACTCAGGAGCAAGATAAGATTGTGATTGTTTTAAGCCACTAAGTCTTGAAGTAGTTATCATAGATATTTGAGACACCAGGAGTCTAACTTCATACACTGTTCTCTCACGTTCTGTGATAGTATGTGTATGGTATGTGTGTGTGTGCTTATGTATTTTGGTATCTATCTGTCTATCTAGATATGTATCTATATGAATGAGAAATGTTTAAGGCCTTTTATATGAACCCTTGCTATAGAAAAGTTTTCATTTAGTTGACAATTTGTATGGCATAATATGGATTGTGTCAGATAAATGCCAAGGTGATCCCCAATGATTCCCATCTCCTAGCGTTCACACTCTTGTGTAATCCCCTCCCCTTCAGGGTAGGCAAGACTTATGGCTTGCTTCCAACAAAATGTAAAAAGATGATGGAATGTTACTCCAGTGATTAGGTTATGTTATATTGTAAAGATGATGGGACATCATCCTGTAATTATCTTACATTATATCAGACTCCATCTTAGTAGACTGGAGCTAGAGATTCTCCTTGCTGGATGAATAAACAGCCATATTGAGAAAGCTCACGTATCGAAGACCTTTAGGTAGCCTCTAGGACCTGAAAGGGACCCCCAGTCAATTGCCAGCAAAAGTCAGGGCCCTCAATCATACAGTCACAAGGAAATGAAATCTACCAACAACTGGAAGAGCTTGGAAATGGATTCTTCCCCGAGTCAAGCCTCCAGATGAGAATGTAGCCTTGTGAGACTCTGAGCAGAGGATCCACACAAGCTGTGCCTTAACTCCTGACCCACGGAAACTACAAGATAATAAGTGGAGTTTTTTGTTCATTTTTACTGTCTTATAGGACTAGTGAATGTGTGTGGTTTTTTAAGCCACTAAACTTGTGGTGATTTATCACATAGCAGTAGAACACAAATACAGGAAAATTTGTTTTGGGGTAAGTATTGATGGAGCATCGCCTACGTGACCAGCAAGGAAGAGTATTGCTAGGCAAATAAAAGAGGTTGTAATTCAAATAGCACAATACCATCCACAGAATATAGCTGGTAGTCATCAATATGCCTTTTGATTTTCACTAAGGATTAGATAAATTAGTGCAAATAAATACAAATTCATTGCAATAGTAAACGCATGGATTTATTTCTGGGTTCTCTATTCTGTTCCATTGGTCTATGTACCTGTTTTTATGTCAGTACCAGACTGTTTTGCTTACTATAGGTTTGTAGTATAATTTGAAATCAGGCAATATGATGCCTCCAGCTTTGTTCTTTTTGCTCAGGTTTGCTTTGGCTATTCTGACTCCAGATCTGGAGCCATACTTTGTGGCTCCATATAACTTTTAGGATTATTTCTTCTATTTCTGTGAAGGATGTCATTGGTATTTTGCTAGGGATTGCATTGAACCTGTAGATTGCTTTGGGTAGTATGGACATTTTAACAATATTGATTCTTCAAATCCTTGAATAGGGAATATCTTTCCATTATTTGTGTCCTCTTCAACTTCTTTCATCAATGTTTTATGGTTTTTATTGTAGACATCTTTCACTTCTTTGGCTAAGTTTATTCCTAGGTATTTTATTTTATTTGTAGCTATTGTAAATGGGATTACTTTCTTGGTTTCTTCCTCAGGTTATGTTCACTGTTGGCATATAGAAATGCTACTAATTTTTGTACGTTGATTTCATATCCTGTAGCTTTATTGAATTTGTTTATCAGTTCTAGTCATTTCTTTGGTGAACACTAGGCTTTTCTAAATATAATATTTTTACCTTTTCTGAAGGGCTTATTTTGAATAATTCAAAGGTGTTATTTGAACAACTTGTATAAAACTATGTCTTTCAGCTCCTCACTTAAGGCCTCCCTCAGCATGGTAATTCACCTCAAAAAACATAAATCTAACTTCAAACAGCAGTATTGGGGCTCATTGGAGCCTTCTGGGCACAGAGTGAATTCCTTGGCAAATTATTCCCCCACAGCTCCCAGCAAAACATCCCCGAAATCCTTCTGCACAGTTTTCTCTCCTAAGTCACACACTAAGCTACATTTTCCCTCTCATCTCTTTTACTTAACTGCTCCTCAAAACTCTGCCCACCTCTCTTTCATCCTCTTTCTGCTTTTAGTTGAGTCTTTTCTTCAAAAGCTTATGCTGCCACTTTGGTAAATCATTCTGTCCCCTTTTCTCTTCCTTAATTTTGGAGCTTTACCTATTAGCCCTGGCAATACATAAAATCATCTGTGTGCAGGCACAGAATTATCCTCAAAAGGCAACCGAGGGAGACAGCCATGGATAGGGACACTTGAATATTTCCCCCTGTGTATTGGGGTTCTCTAGAGAAGTAGACCGAATAGGAGATATATATATCTATGAAGTAGAGAGGAGTAACATAGCTTAGCAAGATATATATAATCTCCTATTTGTGTATAATATATGTGAATATAATACATATTAATACATAATAATGTATGTATATAATTGTATGTATATAATATGTAATAATACATATTAATACATATATGTAATATTTATATATATATAATTTATGTATATTATTGATATATTTATTACATTATACATTATATATTATATTATTAACATATTTATTATATCATATATTATATATTAATAATATATAATACACAATATAATTAATATATTAACATATACATATTATATATTTATAATTTATATCTATAATTTATTGATATAATTAATTATAATATAATTATATAATATATAATTAATTAATATATTGATTATATAATTAATATATTAATTATATTGTATATTAATATATTGTATTGTTAATATATATATTGATATATATTATTAATATAACATATTAATATATAATAATATATAATATATAATATACAATATAATATATTATATATTAATAATATAATATATTGATATATAATATATAAATATATAATATATGTGAAAATATATAATTCACATATATTATATATATTCACATAAAGAGGTTCAGATAAAGAGATTGATTATGAGGAATTGGCTCAAGTGATTATGAAGGCTAAGATATCCTGAGATCTGTGGTCAGTACACTGGAGGCCCAGGAGAGCTGATTTTGTAGCTCTGGTGCAAATACCAGCATGCTCAAGATCCGAGAGTCTATGTTTCAATTTGAGTCTGAGGGCAGGAATAAAATGATGTCCCAGCTTACAGGCAGTTAGGAAGGAGGAATTCCCTCTTATTCACTTCAGGGTCAGCCTTTTTTTTCTATTCAGGCCTTCAGTGGGTTAGATGAGACCCACTCCTGTTGGGAAGGCCGGTCTGCTTTATTCAGTTTACTGATTCAAATGTTAATCTAGGGCTGGGCGCGGTGGCTCACACCTGTAATCCAGCACTTTGGGAGGCCGAGGTGGGTGTATCACTTGAGGTCAGGAGTTCAAAACCCGCCTGGCCAATGTGGTGAAACTCTGTCTCTACTAAAAATAAAAAAAAATTAGCTGGCCTGGCGGGTGCCTGTAATCCCAGCTACTTGGGAGGCTGAGGCAGGAGAATTGCTTGAACCCGGGTGGAGAAGGTTGCAGTGAGCCGAGATCGTGCCACCAACTCCAGCCTGGGTGACAGAGTGAGACTCCGTCTCACAAAAACAAACAAACAAACAAACAAATGTTAATCTCATCCAGAAGTACCCTCACAGACATATACCTAGAATCAGTTTGATCAAATGTCTGGGCACCCTGTGGACCAGTCAAATTAACACATAAAATTAACCATCATCCCTTATCACATTTGCCTCTCTTGCATAGTTCTTTATAATATGGGCCAGCTCGGGCGCCTGTAGTCCCAGCTACTCGGGAGGCTGAGGCAGGAGAATGGCATAAACCCGGGAGGCAGAGCTTGCAGTGAGCTGAAATCCGGCCACTGCACTCCAGCCTGGGCGACAGAGCGAGACTCCGTCTCAAAAAAAAAAAAAAAAAAAAAAAAAAAAAAAAAATAATAATAATAATAATAATAATATGGGCTAGCTTTCTAAGCTCATTTCTTCTCATTTCCCTTCCCTCCTCTCTTGCTCCTTTCACAGCAGGCTATTGGTTCCCATGTCCTGCAGTAGACTCTTGCCTTGCAACTTTTCTTTCCTTCAAACACTGTGTGGCTTTAAGATTTAGCTGAAATGTCACTTCCTCTGTAAAGTGTTCCTTGACTCCTCCCCATTAGACAGAATTGCTGTCTCTTTTCTGCATCCCCAGCATTCTGTGTGACTCTCAGTCATGTACTGGTCACAAATGCCTTGTGTTTTATTTATATCTGTGTCTGTGTCTGACATCTTTGTGTTCTCTAAGCGATTCCCTAAGAGTTGAGAATGTGGTGGAAGTGGTGAGAAGGATAAATGCCATATATGCCTAGAAATGATATGAATAATTATATTTGGCATGCCAACAACTAGTTTCTCTTCATCTATAAAGACACTTTCATTGGACTTGGTTTAGTTTTTAAGTAGAAATGTTAGTAATAATACACATGGCTAAAACATAAAGTCCTTATTAAGATGTTGGGTAGTACTCTATAAATGTTTTACATATATGACTTTATTTAATCATCACATTAATACTAGGAGGTAAGTCACAATAACCCCACTGTACACATGAGAACTCTGAGGTAGAGAGGAGTAACAGCTTAGCAAGGTCACAAAGCATGTAGGTGTGGAACAGGAGTTTGTACCCAGGCATAAGTGTGTAATACCCATATAGTCACTGGAGAGAGGCAGAGGTCTGTGAAGTTCCCAGGAGGAAAGCTGCACATCTATGCCATCTATTATACAGAATCTTGGTTCCCCATGCCCATACCTCTACATAGCATAGCGTTCTTCTTCTTCTTTTTTTTTTTTTTTTGAGATGGAATCTTGCTCTGTCATCCAGGCTGGAATGCAGAGACGCGATCTCGGCTTGCTGAGCCTCTGCCTCCTGGATTCAAGGGTTCTCCTGCCTCAGCCTCCTGAGTAGCTGGCATTATAGGCATGTGCCTCCATGCCTGGCTAATTTTTGTATTTTTAGTAGAGATGGGCCATGTTGGCCAGGCTGGTCTTGAACTCCTGACCTCAGGAGATCCACCCTCCTCAGCCTCCCAAAGTGCTGGGATTACAGGCATTAGCCACCGCACCCAGCTTTTCTTTGCATTGTTGCTCAACAACAAAGGTGTTTCTTCGTTCCTTTTCTCCTCCATTTTCTCTCCTTAGAAATGCTGCTATTATGATACAACTCTTTCTGGAAAAGCACCATCAGGAACCACATGCATTCCGAGCCTGGTTTTCGTTACCAGATCTGCTTTCCACATATGCTTCTCACGGTAAGCGTTAAGTTATGGTGCCTGGTCTGTGACTCTGCTTTGTGGTTGGTGCTGCCAACCTCAGGATTGAACAATAAAGAGCCAATTGTATATTTCAGGGTTATTATACAATTTAATCAGGATTTTAAAAAATTGTATAGAGTAATAGAATCTGTAAATGTATTTATAATTAATGCTATTTTTATTTCATTGAAGTAAAAACACATTGTGTGAATTATCAAGGGGGAAATATCTTAATTTTTCTTCTCTAGGAATGAGCAATTTTCCACCCAGAGTCTCCCTTCCCCAAACAAAAAGAAAAAAATCACTATAATTTTCTGTTAGAAAGAAATGGGAATTAGTTAATTCAAATATATTTCTATACTAAAAACTAAATAAAAACAAAATAACTAAACAGTAGGATATTACCCACATTACCATATATAAATAACTTTAGTGTCTTTAAGTTTCATACATTGCAATGTAACTATAAACTATTGAAATGAAGTAAATATTCTTATAATTTAATTCCCTTCTTAGGAATATTCTTACCAGAATCTTGTAAAATGTGCTGTTGTACAGATGGCCAGGACATTTACCTTGGAGGAAAATGATCGTCAGTATATAAGTAGCTACTGCCTATCAATCATGGTATTTTTAGAGCAAAATTGGAGTTCTTTCACGTTTTTTGATTAGCAAATCAGATTAAAGAAGATAACTTCACTTCTCACAAAGCTCTTTTGATGGAAGAGTGCATAAATCAGGCATTTAAATGTAGGAATGTGGGAGTTTTCAAGAGGATTCCTTGGTACCAGACCTGTCCATATGCAGCAGTGTCTGGGGCCAAGAAGTGGAATGTCTTGCGAGAGTTTTGCTTTGTGGGACCATCATGGGTTTTAGTAGCAAGCCACCTATTATGAAACAGCTTGGGGAAGGCTTCCAGAGAAAATATGAGAAATCTGCTATGCATTTAGAAATGCTCTTTTTCAGACATGGAAGGGACATTACTTGCAAAACTAAAATATTTTGGAAGAGAAATCATTGGCTCATATCCACTTAATTAGGACGTTTCAAGAGTCCTTACCCTGGCTGGCATAGAGAATAACTTCTATTTCGCATTAGCCTGATATCCCAACCAAAAAAAAAAATTTCTTCTGCTTTTTAAATTATTTTTTGGTGACTTGTCAATTCAGACTATTTTGAGAAATCAAAAATTAAAGCTGTCGAATTGGAGTAAGTTTCTGGGACCAAATTTAGATCGACCTTGGGCAAGTCATTTACCTTTTTGGGACTGGGATTTTTTTTTTTTTCTTTTTCTCCCTGCTGTGTTTAAATAAGTTGAACTGGATCTCAGATTTGCTGGTCTGGTAAAAGCAGATGTGTCCTTGGCTATAGGAGTAGAAGGTGATATAGTAATTTTAAGTACTTTATCTTTAACTATTAAAGGCTTGCTTTCTTAACCAGAAAGTTAGGATGGTGGTATGTATTTGTTAAGAATTTGACCATGGAATGAGCAACAATGATAGATGTGCAAATTATTACTTCTTTGTGCGTTTCTTTTCTCAAAGATCACAAGCCTGCCTCTAATTATATGCCATTTAGATGTGGCACTTTCATTAGAAGATGTCAAGGTGTTTTGCAAACATTAGTTAAGATTTATATCTCCCTGTGAGTGATTATGATTGTTTTCTTGGCACATAGAGCAACAAACTGAGACACAAAACACTTTAGAAGCTTCCCAAGATTACCTTCCTGAACACTGCCATTGAAAACCACAGGGACTGTTTGTAAGTTACTTGCTCTAACCTGCAGTGCTATATAGTCACTTGGTAGAAGTCAACTAACTAAAACATTTTTGAAAGAAGGCCAGTCAGCTTTGGTGCCACTGGCTAAAGTTCTCAGACATGTCAAAATGCTTGTCTTCTATGCAGAAGTGGAGGCAACCCCATCTAAGTGAGAGGGACAGTTACCATGAGACTGACTGGCTCTGTCTTCTTTTCAGAAGCTGAAGGCTTCATTCCCCTCTGGCACGTGGCACCTGGGTAGATTCTATGGCATTAGGTGGAGTTCATAAAGGCAGTGTTTCTGAAGAATGGAGATGCCCTCCAAGGTATTACTGTGGATACCACTGGAGGGTCCAGGGTCTAAGGGAGCAGGCTAAGGGTTGGATAAATGGTACCTATGCTGCCTAATTTCACTTTTCACAAAAGCACAAGAGATAGACATCACCCTGGAGACTGCTGTAGTAATCCCTAAATGCCTGATAGGATTATTGAATCCTACTTTTACAGGTTCTTTCTGTTCTTTTTTTCTTTCTTTCTTTTTTAAGAGATGGTGTTCTTCTAAGTTGTCTAGACTGGCCTCGAACTCCTGGGCTCAAGCACTTCAGCCTCCTAAGTAGCTGGGATTACAGTTGCATGCCACTGGCCCTGCATCACTGGTTCTTAATATGGGAAGATTTTGCTTTCATGAGTGTCCACTTGGTGTCATGTGGAGAAATGACTGACAGACAAAAAAATACTAGTTGCAGTAGAATTTATTTATTCATCCCTCTTCTCCCATTGCCTCACTCCTAGACCACTGCCTCATTGGTTTTCTCATTTTCAGTTCTTCCTTCTTCAGTCCATCCTGTATATAACAGCCAAATTAGTTTATAAAGCCCTGCTTTTTGTGGCACATCTTCTAAAAATCTCCTATGGCTTTTCATTGTACAACATCAACAATAACAGCAACACAACAGCAACTAATATTAGCCACGACTTCAATTATGAGTAGACATTGCACTAAGGGCTTTACATATTATAAACATTTCTTCATAATGTTGAAGATCCCATTAAAATTGGATCTGCTCTTCCCATCTCTTTGGTGTTGGCCACAGAAGTGACACGATGAAGGGAATGTCATTGTTGGGAAAGCACCGTGAGAAGATGCACATTCTGTGCCACTGCTGCAGCTCCAAGGCCTACCACCCTCAGAAGTCAACCTGTGGCAAACGTGGCTACCTTGCCGAGCACAAGAGGAAGTGTAACTGGGGTGCCAAGGCTAAAAGACGAAATAGCACCCGGACTGGTCGAATGAGGCACCTAAAAATTGTATACTGCAGATTCAAGCATCGATTCCGTGAAGGAACAGCACCTAAACCCAAGAGGGCAACTGCTGCAGCATCCAGCTCATCTTAAGAATTTCAATGATTTGGGTGGGTGTGGTGGCTCAGGCCTGTAATCCCAGCACTTTGGGAGGCCGAGGCAGGCAAATCACAAGGTTAAGAGTTCAAGATCAGCCTGGCCAACATGGTGAAACTCTGTCTCTACTAAAAGTACAAAAAATTAACTGGGTATGGTGGCAGGTACCTGTAATTCCAGCTACTCAGGAAGCTGAGGCAGGAGAATCTTTTGAACCCAGGAGGCGGAGGTTGCAGTGAGCTGAGATCTCACCACTGCACTCCAGCCCGGGCGACAGGGCAAGACTCCATCTCAAAAAAAAAAAAAAAAAAAAAAAAAAAGGAATTTCAATGATTAGTCTCTCAATAAATGTTCTGGTTTAAAAAATTAAAAAATAAAATTGGATCTTACCCTACTTTTTAAGTTTTATTTCCTTCTATTCTAACATGAACAACCTGTTCTGGAGAGACTGGGTCTCATTTCTGTGCCCACCTTCACCTTCAGCTTCCTCTGAATGCCATTCTTACTACCCTTGGCTCTTCCTGTTCTCCGTTCACGGAATGAGGCTTCTTTCCTCCGCACATCTTTCAATTTGTCTTTCAAAGGAGCAGCTTGAATCCCAATTCAAGGCTTCTATCAACAATTCCATTTTCCTTCTGTCTACTTTTCATTGTATTACATAGTCAGCACTCAGTTACCTGCCATCTATTTTTTAATAGACTATCAGGGCATATTGAATACCTTTGTGTAAAATGTTCTTTGATCCTTCCATTTTTTCTCTTGAATCATGTCCTTCTAGACTTGACTCCTCTATCAGGCAGGATAGGTTAAGTTATGTTGCAGTAATAAATAAACTGCAAATCATATGGTTTATGGTAAAATAAACATTTGTTACCTATATTACATACCTATTGTGGATTGGCTGAAGGCTGTGTTCCATGTCTCTTTGTTTTGGGACTAAAGCTGACGGAGGAGTGATATCTGGAACATTGCCTAATGCAGTGACAAAGCACAAGAGATGTGGCTAACAGTGCACTAACTCTTGAAGCAAGACCCATAGCTCTTCTGCTCAGTTTTCACTGGTCAAAGCAGGTTACCTGGCCATGCCTTACTTCAAGAAAAACAAAGCACAATTCTACCATGTACCTGACAAGAGGGAAACCAGAATATTTGCCAGAAACTCTGACAACACAACTTCCTTTTGTATATAGCCTAGACCAGTGGCTTTCAAACTTTTTGAACATATGCCATAATAAAAATTACCTTTTACATTACAGCTATATATATATATACACACACACACACACACTCTCTTGTATTTAACTGAGACAAAAGTAGCTAAACGTGCTTCACAGTTATTTTCTGTTCCATTTTATTTAGTTTCATTTTTACAAAAGTATTGGACATGACCCACTAAATTGATTTGATGACCCAGTGATGAGTTGTGATATAATATTTGAAAAATGCTGGCCTAGAAGCATGAGATAAGTACCCTCAACCCTTTCTCTACAAACCCCAAACATTTTCTCACTGCAAATTCCACTCCATACACCCATCTCCTCCATATCTGTACCCTTGCTGCTGCGTGCAGCTGGTGAAAAATAACACACTTGTGAAGACCCAGTGGAGGTTGGAGATAATACATTTGTAGAGGCTGATCTGCATAATAGTGTTATTTCGTCTAGCAGCGCCTCATGCGTCCTATCCCATCATTATCCCCTCAGCTAATGTATCAGCCTGTAAACATAATTGAGGCCATTGGGGAACCGGTTCCTTTAACGGTTCACCTCACATATACGACCCAATCAGTATCTGTATTCTCTCTCATCTCCTTTCATCTCTCAGAGAGGGAGGTGCTGCATTATGATGTCTTAAGTGCTCTTATTATTATTTATTCAGGTGTTCATCTGCTTCCTCCAGGAGCAACTCTGTTTCACTGGGCTCGCCTTCTTTTTTCTTTTTTTTTTTTTTTTTTCTGAGACAGGTTCTCACTCTGTCACTCAGGCTGGAGTAGAGTGGCAGACTCACAGCTCACTGCAGCATCAACCTCCCCCTAGGGTCAGGTGATCCTCCCACTTCAGCCTCCCAAGAAGCTGGGACTACAGGTGCATGCCACCATGCCCGGTTAATTTTTGTATTTTTTGTAAAGATGGGGTTTTGCCATGTTGCCCAGGATAGTCTTGAACTCCTGGGATCAAGCAATCTGCCCGCCTTGGTCTCCCAGAGTTCTGGGATTACAGACATGAGCCACTGCACCTAGCTGGGCTTGCATTAGAATCATTCTACCTGTTCCACTACTTTCTGGCTGCTGGGAAACCTTAGGTAAGCTATTATTTTTCTCTTGGGCTCATTTAGAGCTCAGACTTTGTTGCTGGTGTTTTTGTTTGTTTGTTTGTTTTCCTGAGACAGGGTCTCATTCTGTTGCCTAGGCTAGAGTGCAGTGGCATGATCTCGGCTCACTGCAGCCTTGACCTCCTGGGCTCAAGTGATCTGCCCACCTCACCCTCCCAAGTAACTGGGACTACAGGCATGGGCCACTATGCCCAGCTAATTTTTTTTGTATTTATAGATACAGGGTTTTGCCATGATGTCCAGGCTGCTCTCAAACTTCTGAGCTCAAGTGATCCTCCCAACTTGGCCTCCCAAAATGTTGGGATTACCAGCGTGCACTGCTGCACCTGACCTGGTGTGTCTTAAAAGGCAAGAATCCTGCAGAAATGTAAGACAAAGGGGTCTTTGACCTGGTAGTTGATGCTGTAGAGGCCTGTAGAGTAGAGATGCTGGAGGAGGCCTTCTGCTCTCTGCCATTCCTGTACCCTGCTAGCTTAGAAGTCAGGGAAGACATAGGCCTGCCATTGGCTCTCTCCTGGCTTTTGTGGGACAGGAAGACCAGCGTACTCACACGTGGAGTCAGGGTGGATCATTAGTAGGAGCCATACTGTGTCAAATGCCAAGCTCTCTCCAATATTCACTGCCTTTGGTTCTCACCTCTGAGTTCAGTTTACAGGGAAGGAAACCTCACATCAGGTCATTCTACTGTGACCCTGTGTAGCTACGGCCTCATCTACACCAGTTGCCTGAAGGTCCTAGCAGCCCCATGACTCGAGAGGCAGATAGCTTGTGGGAATGAACTAGAAGGAGCTGCCTTCAGGATGCCTTTTTCTGGGATCCAGATTAGATAAGCATTTGTCTAGCTACTTCATTTATTTCTTTCATTCATTGCTAAGCTTCTCAAAAAATAAATTGTACCTGTTTTCTCCCTTTCCCATCTCAACGTTTGTTTTAGAATCCACTGCAATGAAACATTAGTTCTACCACTTTCCTGAAATTGCTCTGACGAAGGCAACCATTGACCTAATTGCCAAATCCTTTGGAATCTTCATGTTTCTCAGGTCTTTCTTGATCTGTCAGGTGCATTTAATTTACCCTTGCTGGCCACTCCTACCCTCTTTGTGACTCTTTCTTTGGCTCCCATGACAATATTGTCTTCTAGTTCTTCTCTTATCTCTCTGATCCTTCTTAGCCTCCCTTCTGGTTTTTACATCTCTCCTATCCTCTTAATTTTGGTGTCTTCCATAGTTTTGTTCTGTTCTTTTCTTGCTCTCTTTGCCTTGTGGTGTATTTTGCCACCTTTATGTGAATGATTGCCAAGTTCAGGTCTCTAACCCAAATCTCCCTTCCAAACTCCTGATCCATTTATGCAGTTGCCAACAGGACATTTCCCCCTGGACAGTCCATAGGCATTCTGAACATGACATTCCAAAACAGAAAGTAATCTTTCTCAGTAGTGTTGTGTAGCTCAGAGGTTAACAAACTGAGGCCCATAGGTCAAATCTGGCTTTCTGAGTGTTTTCTATAAGGCTTGCAAACTAAAAATGGTTTCCACATTTTTAAATGGCTGGAAAATCAAAAGAATGATAATATTTCATGACACATGAAAATTGTATAAAATTTAAATTCATCATTTATTAGGAAAGTTTCACTGGAACACACAGTCCCACTCTTTTTGTTATTGTTTATTTTTGGCTATAGCTTTCTTGCAATGGCAGAGAGGAGTAGTTGTAACAGAGATTTATGGTCTGCAAAGCCTAAAATATTTACTATGCAGTCCTTTACAGAAAAAGTTTGCTGACCCCTGGTGTAGCCAAATGGACCTAACTTGAAATCTTGGCTCTGCCACTTACTCTCCATGTAACTTGTGCAAATTACTCCTGTCAATTTCGGTTTCCTCATCTGTAAAATGAGAATAATTATATTTACTGCTCGAAGTTTTTTGTAGATTAAAAGAGATCAGTTGGGTGTGGTGGCTCATGCCTGTAATCCCAGCACTTTGGGAGGCGAGGTGGGCAGATCACCAGGCCAGGAGATCAAGACCATCCTGGCTAATATGGTGAAACCCCATCTCTACTAAAAATACAAAAAATTAGCCGGGCATGGTGGCATGCGCCTGTAGTGCGAGCTACTTGTACTTGGGAGGCTGAGGCAGGAGAATCCCTTGAACTCGAGAGGCAGAGGTTGCAGTGAGCTGAGATCTTGCCACAGTAATCCAGCCTAGGTGACAGTGCAAGACTTTGTCCCCCCCCCAAAAAAAAAAATTTCATGCATGTAAGACATTTGGCATAGTTTGGCATAGTAGTGCCTAATGCAAATTTCCCCATGAGTGTTAACTATTGTTACTTCTCCTCAAACTTACTCTTCCTCCTGTTTTTTCTATCTTTGTGAAAGCTGCATGTTGCACTGGTCACCCAAGCCAAAAACTTGGGAGTCATTATAAGCTTTATATGCTGTCTGTTGTTGATTTTACCTCCACGAAATCTAACATGTCCATTTTTTCCTTTACATTCACTAATACTGCCTTAACTCACACCTAATCTTCTCTTGCCTGAACTGTCTCCTAACTTGTCACCCTGACTCAGATATTGCCCTCATTTCTCTCTTTTCCATACTACTACTTGAGTGGGTATTCTAAAGTGAAAATCTGATTGTGTTACTCCCCACCTTAAAATCATGCAAGGACTCTCCATTATCTGCAGGATAAAGCCTGAACTTCTTCTTCTTCTTTTTTTTTTTTTTTTTTTTTTGAGACAGAGTCTTGCTCTGTTGCCCAGGCTGGAGTGCAGTGGTGAGATCTAGGCTCACTGCAACCTCCGCCTCCCGGGTTCACGCCATTCTCCTGTCTTAGCCTCCCGACTAGCTGGGACTACAGGCATCTGCCACCACGCCCAGCTAATTTTTTGTATTTTTAGTAGAGACAGGGTTTTACTGTGTTAGCCAGGATGGTATCGATCCCCTGACTTCGTGATCCGCCCGCCTTAGCCTCCCAAAGTGCTGGGATTACAGGCGTGTGCCACTGCATCCAGCCGCCTGAACTTCTTTTACCATCCTGCATGGTCACTTCTCTGCTCAGCCTTAAATTTCACTCACCCTACCTTGGATCCCATGTACCTGCCTTTTTATGGCTTGACATTTCCAAGGCAACCTGAGATGTCCTTCCTCATCCTGTCAACCCAGGCAACTTCTACTTCACTTTCAACATTCAACTCAAGCATTACTGCCACTATGAAGTAAGTCTTTATTTAACTCCCCCTATTTTTGTGCAGAGTTGAGTACTGTCCCCTGCTTTTTTTTAGAGATAGGGTCTCACTTTGTCACCCAGGCTGGAGAGCAGCAGTGCGAGCATAGCTCACTGTAGCCTCAAAGCCCCGGGCTCAAGTGATTCTCCTGCCTCAGCATCCTGAGTAGCTAGGACTATAGGTACCATTATGCCCAGCTACATTTGTTTTTATTTTTATTTTTATTTTTTTGTAGAGACAGGGTCCCACTATGCTTCCAAGGCTGGTCTTGAGCTCCTGGTCTGAAGTGATTCCTTCCCACCTCAGCCTCCAAAGTGCTGGGATTGCACGAATGAGCCATTGTCCCCCTGCCAGGCATTCCCTTCTTTGGGTTCTCATGGACTCTTATTTTCTTGTCACAACATGTAATTATGATTCTGGGCTATAAGCTTCTTGAGAGCA
The DNA here is from genome assembly GCF_043159975.1 of Macaca nemestrina. NCBI lineage: Eukaryota > Metazoa > Chordata > Mammalia > Primates > Cercopithecidae > Macaca > Macaca nemestrina. Next base: position 47,471,077 of record NC_092131.1, read on the forward strand.
GGATACATATTCAAATCTCAGAGTTTAGTATAGTGGTTGATACACTGGGGAAACTTACACATGTTTATCAGAGAAAAGAATAGGCTGGGTGGGGTGGGTCACACCTGTAATCCCAACATTTTGGGAGGCCGAGGCAAGTGGATCACCTGAGTTCAGGAGTTCGAGACCAGCCTGGCCAACAATGATGAAACCCCATCTCTACTAAAAATACAAAAATTATCTGGGCGTGGTGACGCACATCTGTAATCCCCACTACTCTGGAGGCTAAGGCAGGAGAATCGCTTGAACCCAAGAGGTGGAGGTCGCAGTGAGCCAAGATTGAGCCATTGTACTCCAGCCTGGGCGACTAGAGCAAAACTCTGTCTCAAAAACAAAACAAAACAAAACAAACAAAACAAGAAAAAAGAGAAATAATAAACAAATTCCTATAAATGTATAATAAAGATACCTACATAGATACTCAAATGATCATTTATCTACCTGTCTTTTCCCTCTATGATTTTTCAGAAAATCAAAGTGATTCTCAAAGTGTGCTCTCCCGGTACCAGCATCACCAACATCACCTGGGGATTTATTAGAAATGCATATTTTAGGCCCTACTCTTTACGTCCCGGATCAGGAATTCTGGAGGTTGGCCCAGCAAACTGGTTCAGTAAGCCTTCTGGGTAATTTTGATGCATGCTAGAGTTTGCGAGCCACTGCCCTAGATGAGTTTTTCTCAAACTGTGACTATGGACCCCATGTATTAGAATCATCTGGGCTGACTGTTTCATCAGTCAGACCGTATTTCAGAGTCTCTGAGTGCATGAAATAGCTGTGGTTTCAAAGCTGGCTGCACACTGGAAGTCCCCGGGCAGCACTTAAAAACAATAACCAGTACTCTGACTTTATTCCCAGAGATTCTGATTCTTTGGATTTGGTGTAGAAATTGGCACTTTTTTTTTTTTTGTTTTGAGACAGAGTCTTGCTGTCTCGCCCAGGTTGGATTGCAGTGGCACAATCATGGCTCACTGTAGCCTCAACCTCCTGGGCTCAAGCAATCTTCCCACCTCAGCCTCCTGAGTAGCTGGGACTACAGGCGTATGCCACCACACCCAGCTAATTTTTTCTATTTTTTTTTGTAGAGATGGGGTTTGGGGGCAGTCTTACTTTGTTGCCTAGACTGGTCTCAAACTCCTGGCTCAAGCAATCCTCCCGCCTTGGCCTCTTAAAACTGTTGGGATTACAGGCATGAGCCACCATGCCCAGCCAAGTTTTTTTTTATTTTTATTTTTTAAAGCTCCCTAGGTGATACAAATGTACAATATACAGCCAGGGTGGAGGCCTACTGCACTGTGAACATGGGGTCTGGGGTCTAAGACTTGTCTTCTAGTCCTGATGCCACCATTTCCTAGCAGCGACTTTGGGCAAGTTAACTCTCAGTTTCTCATTTGTAATGAAGATTAAATGAGGTAATATATGTAATGAGCTTAACACAGACCTAGCCTACAGCAATCTCTTAGTAGACATTACTAGAACCCTTATGGTTCCTTATGTACACACATTTAGGAACCATGGAGCTAGAGAATATCCTTATTCCCTGAAACTGATTGAGTGCTGAAGGAATTTCTTTGTTCTTCAGCGGGTTTAATCAGGAATCATGTAAATACCTCAACTTTCTGTTGTGCTGTTTCATCTGGACAATCTGTCCCATTTAATTCTGATGGTGGTGACGAAGTGCGACTGTACCTTCAGAGACACAAGAGATTGGAAGTGCTTTGTAAGTGTGTATCATGCCGCCTTGCTCATATGTGTTTAATAAGTGTGTCTTTTCTTCCCAATTAGATTCCAAGGCTTGTGGGCAGGATTGTGGCATTCTGTTTTCATATCACAGTGCCTAGCAGAGTGCCAGATACATGAAAGACCCTCAACTTGACTGAAACGCAGGCTCTCCACCTGCCAGTTTCAGTCGTGCCTGGTGTGATCCTGATGAAGTTTTCTGAATTCCCTGTGTCCTGCCCTCCTCATCCGAGAAAGGAAGGGGTTATTTCACTGTAATTCCTGGGGCTGCTCTGACAATTAACAAACACAAATGTCCACATAGCACCTTAGCATTTCTAGTGTGCCCTCAACTTGTAAATATTAAAATAAAATAGACACAAAGTTTCCCCACAGCTGTTGTTGGAGCTCTGAGTATTTATTTTAGGTCGGCATTGCTGGTGTTACCAGGTGTCTTAGTACTGCCTTTTCTCACTGTGATATATCATTGTGAATGTATAAAAATTCTCAGTGTGAATTGTATAAACGCCCATTACAAAAAAATTAAATTTTCGGACACAACTGTTTTCTAAGACTTAATATTTCCTTTTTATTTTCTTCCTCTTGAAATTCTAAAATGACACCTATTTTCTAAGATTTAATTGGCATCTTTAAGAAGGAAAATAGTAATTATGTTGGAAGCACAGAGGGGCCGCCATCTAAACCTCACATGCTTTACGGACTAAGAGTGTGCCAAACAGATGAAAACCGTGATCTTCATCCATGATGAAATATATTCACTTTTCCTCCAGGACTTTGCTGTAGCTGTTTCAGTAATCAGGGCTGTATAATGATGGCACCTACATGATTTTTATTATTGAATCCGAATAGGAATGATTGTTACCTTTGAAGATTTTTCGGTCAGAAATCAGTACATCAGAGAGCATTTTCTCTGAACTGTTATTAAAGCAGAACTATGAGAGTCAGAAGTAGGTTGGGGTTATTCTCAAACTGACCTCTCTTTACTATTATGTTCTGTACCTTGTTCTATCCCTACTTAAATCACATTGTTCTTAAATTTTTATATATACTTATTATAGTGCTTCAGGCAGCTGGTTTTTATTTTCGTTAGGATTAGTCACACGGTTCTCTGGTCTTGGAATTTGTAAGAGTTTTGGATGGAGAGACTGCTTTTGGACGCTGAGGCCTGTGTAATTTTGTTAGTTTTCTTGGCTTGCTGAATTCACTGCTGTGGTTCTTGACAGATGAAGGGTGTGCATGAATTGGCTGTAATTTTTTTGTTGTATCAGGCAAAACTCCACATTGGGTGGCTTTTAATAATTCAGTTTTATTTACTTTCTGAATGTTAGAGCATTACATAGGACTCCTAGAAAGAAGCTGAGTAATTATAAGTGCTCTTAGATTGTTTTATCATCGTAAGATTGCCCAAATTATTTCTAAAGGTGTACTAATATATGACATGTATTTAGGTGTATGAGAATTTGCAGGATAATTCTGGCAAGTTTGAGTATTAGGGCTTTATTACCTATTTTCAGAAATGCTCGCTTTCATACTTCATCCTTCAGGCAAGTCAATTAGAAATCACTTAATTTTCCATTGAAATTTCCAGACACATCAATGTATTTTTGTGTCTCAAAGTTGGTTTCATTTCTCATATTTGATCAAATTCTAAAGGTAAATTTTACAAAGTAACCTGCAAAGCTATTTGGAGGAAAACGTTTGGTATTAATATTAGATCTAATTTTTTTTCCCACCTAAAAATTCTACGGAGTCCTTTTCATGTCTTTCATATATTCATATATTTCATATATTCAGGTATTTGTTAAATCTGCCAACTCTGTGCCAAGGGCTGGGAAACTCTGGGAATAAAAAGATGGAAGAAAGTCTCTTCTTTCTGGGAGTTCAGGGTCAGCGGGGTGTCACGTGAGTAAAGAAATAGTTACAACGTCCTTAAGACTGTACTGGACAGAGTGCTTACAGATAATTCCCAAGATTTGGCCTTCTGGCCACAAGGCAGGAACAGTTTTTTTCGGTCTTTCTCTGCCTGCAGTCTCTTCTGAAAATCTGGTAAAGACTCTGTGATTCAGAATGCAGAGAGTGTAGGCTTCTAATTGGTTCTTGAGGAAACAAAACAAAACACTTTTGCACACGAGGTGGTGCTGGTGCTCTGCAGCAAGAACTAACCGCCACTCGGAGGCAGTGGAGATGGTGTTTTGCTTGTGCTGAAAAGCTGAGTTCTTGGGCTTTACCCTCCTTGGCCTTAGAGGGCTTTTAATTCCCAGGTACATCTACTTTCAGAATGAAAAGACCTACTTCGTCTCTGAATCACTATTCATTTTCATCTTACAAGGGAGTGCTTTTGCTTTCGCTGAAAGTTATCAAGGCTTTCCTGGGAGTGTTCTTGAGAAATATGGTATTTACTAACTAAATGCCCCGAGTTTTTGTTTTGTTTGGTCGGCCCGACAAACTTTTGGCATAGTCTTAGCTGTTGAAGGGCTGTTTTTGGAAGGGTGCAGTGGAGGCAGGAGAGGGGGGTCCCAAAGCACTAAATTGCATTAGAGGTTGTTGGTTTTTTTTTTTTTTTTTTTAAGCAATTGCTGCAGTATTTCTGGTAAGAAAAGTTATTAGGTGTTTATGGATGTTTCAAAAGACCGAGAGAAAAAAATGCAGATTCCATGGTAAAATATCCACCTGGGGACCCTTAACACTCAGAACAGAACCGAAGTTGGGAATGCCAAGGGGTGTGATCAGCGCAAAGTGGCAGTTGTTTCTCACGTGGGGTGTTAGCTGGATGCAGTCCAAGAAGAAAGGGGTTGCCAGAAACATCCCCAGGAGAGGATGGGTTGGGTTGGCCAGGTACATCAGGAATACAGGGTTTCTTCCTATTGAGCAACACCCACCTTCTCCCTAAACAGAGAAAGCTCAGCCTAGTTAGTGGAGGGCTCTCTTCTTATCTGCTTCCTTGGAAGTATTGTGGGAAACAGGTTTATAAGAGGAGGTAATAAATCAGAGTTCTACATGGGGTACATAGAAGAAGTATTTCAGGCTAATCATTTTGGGTTGCTGTTTTAGAATAATATGATATTTTCTCCCTTTGGAGATAAGGTTGCTTTAAATTGTTTTTTGCAGGGCAGGTGAGGGAGTGGCTTTAGCTTGGTCCACTCTTATCTGATCCACTTTGGAATCCACAGATCATATTTGCTGTTCAGAATCTAGCATTTGATCATGGTTTCGTTTAGCACCGAAGTTTTGGAATATCCTCTGGGGGGAGGTTTTGAACATGTTTTTCCCCAAAATACTGTTTTGAATAGTTGTGTGAATAATTGGACTCAATGTTCATATATTTCTAATCTCTTCAGTGCCAAACTCTTAAAAACAGAGTGTACTGCCATGTAACATCTCATAATGCTGCTTGTTCCTAAATTGATTATACATATGCATTCTATGTTATATAAAGTACCTGTAATATATGCATATGAGACAGTTATATAATACATTGCGCATGTGTGATGTATTCAATATTGATATAGATATATAATGCATACTCTGTACATTAATGTATGCAGCTGGTGTTTATTATATATTGTGGAACAGCAAGCAATAAAAAGACTACTCTGTACTCAGAAAGACTTAGGGTTATACATATCAGTGATTACCTATTCTAAAGTTTAAATCAAATTAAACTTTAATTTGGCAGCCACTCACTGTAAAACTCTTCCCTACTCACTCTTTGGCATATCCATAAGTTCAAGACAAAATTATAAAAAATTAAATAAAATCAGCCAATTCCCAACTTATAAACGGGTTAAGTTCCAAAAGTTTCTTTTAAATATTTGTTTTATAGGAACACATTCCCATAAAAATGATCATATATGATGGTTAGTTTCTCTGACGAGTCAACAAAAGCTCAGTTAAACCATAATGACTTTCACAGTAACTGTAGCCTGATTTCTGGGGTTTTGGAGAAAGGAGCCATGCAGTAATAGGGATGAGAAGGAAGTAGGGTCTTTTGTTTTTATGAGGCAGAACCAAACCCAGGCAAAATATTTTAAAACAAGAACAATTTATATTTGGCCAGTGCCAGCTTCCTTTTCTACACCCTTCTGCCAAGGAACCAGGACTCCCATGCTATCTTAAATGCTTCCCACCTTGTGGTTTCCCACTCAAGTCTAACATATTCCTAATGTGCTCCATGCTCTAGAATTACCCACCTCACTCACTATATCAGTAACTTAGGAAGTATGGTCCTTTCATTAACTTGCGTTGGAATCACCGGTGGTGCTTGTTAAATATAGATTTCTGGATCCTACTGTAGACTACTGAATCAAAATATCTGTGGGCGAGGTGGGGCCTGAAAATCTATCTGGATTTGTAACAAACTCTTTGAGTCATTTGTGTGCACATTTAGATTGTGTGCCTCTGAAATGAAATCTCTCATTTCATCAGAAGAGGTAATGTTGTAAATTAGTGTTTCTCAAACTTTGGCATATATCAGAATCCCCTGGTGGGCTTATTAAAACACAGATTGCTGGGTTCTCATCCCCTGAATTTCTGGTTCATTTCAACCTAATGGATCTCAGACAGTGGAGTATTGCAAAATGCAAATGAGAAGTGAAGGATTAGAAGCGTTGGGTAGAGGCTGAGGAGTGTGTGTGTGTTGGGGTGATTGGGCATCTGAGATCTATCTAACTAGGAGTCTGACTTTTTTTTCCCCTCCCAAGTCAAGGCCTGTTTTTCACAGCTTTTTTCTAATTCTCTCTAATCTTAAATCTTTCCCTAGTAGTTCCAAGAGCAGTGATACTAAGAGGATAAACTGGGTGAGGAGAGGGCGGGCATTGTGCTCCATTTATTTAAATTTTCTGAAATTAGAATTTTACTTTGGACAGCAGGGGGCTCTCCTAACATTGCATAATGTGAAAGAGAAAAAAGTGATCCTTTAACCTGAAAAGATTAGAGTGACAAAATTTGCAATTAGGGAGTTTCTACACTATTTGATTATCAGGTTTTCCTGGAAATTATAGTAATATTTAATATACAATAAATATTGGTAAATAGATAAGAACTATGCATGCTGGTAAACAGATACTATGTTTTGGTAAATAGATAAGAACAATTTGTTAAACAAACGGAGGCTTGGAAGTTTGAATCTTTACTATAGATGTTGGCTAACAAAATTTATAGTGTGGTAATTGCCAGATGCATGGGGCAGAGATGTGAGAATTAGTGAGCTTTTAAAAGAGACTATTCCAGACTCAAGGATTTTTATTTGTGGTGTTTATTTATTTATTTTTGAGACAAGGTTTTACTCTGTTGCCCAGGCTGGAGTGCAGTGGCCAGATCACGTGATCCTCCCACCTCAGCCTCCTGAGTAGCGAGGACTACAGGCATGCTTCACCACACCTGGCTAACTTTTGCATTTTTTTTGGTAGAGACAGGGATCTTACTCTATTGCCCAGGGCGATCCACCCGCCTCGGACTCCCAGTGTTGGGATTATAGGCATGAGCAGCTGCGTCCAGATGTTTTTTTTTGTTTGTTTGTTTTTTTTTTGAGACGGAGTCTCGCTCTGTCACCCGAGCTGGAGTGCAGTGGCCGGATCTCAGCTCACTGCAAGCTCCGCCTCCCGGGTTTACGCCATTCTCCTGCCTCAGTCTCCCAAGTAGCTGGGACTACAGGCGCCCGCCACCTCGCCCGGCTAGTTTTTTGTATTTTTTAGTAGAGACGGGGTTTCACCGTGTTAGCCAGGATGGTCTCGATCTTCTGACCTCGTGATCCGCCCGTCTCGGCCCAGATGTTTTATTTTCCAGACCAAGAAGCCTTCGTTCAGAGTTAATATTTCATAGGTAGTTTTTTTTATTTTATTGTAGATGAAGTTATGAAGTGAAATTCCCAAATGTCTCTATAAAATAATTCTATAGTTCTGCCTTTTATTCATCTTGACAGAGTGAGGGAGCTTTCAAGGCAAATCAGGCTGTTTAAATAGACAATGATATTGCTCAGAGATCAGTTACTTGTGGGATCCTAGCGACACAGTGAATACCACATTGAGAAGATGACATGTTTCCTCACTTTTCCAAGTAAACTAGTTCTTAAAAAATAAAAGTTTGGTTTAGTAAAGAATGGAATCAAGGCCTGTTTCATGGGTCTGTGACTTGGGCAGTCACACAGGGCCCTGTGCTTAGAGGAACCCCATGCTTGGTTTAATGCTTGCCTCTCGTCATCTTGAATTCTTAGTAATTTTGAAACAAGGGGACCCATATTTTCATTTTGCACTGGGCCCTGAAAATCATGCAACTGGTACTGAATGGAATAGATGATTGTCTTAGATCCTCCTGTTGACTTTTCTTTAGAGAGGTCATTCTCAGCCTTAGATGCACTTTAGAATCACCTGGGGAGATTTTAAAACTCTTAATGTCCAGGCTGCCCCCAGACCAATTACGTCACAATCTTCAGGGGTGGGTACAGGACATTGGTATTTTAAAATATTTCTCATGTGATTCCAGTGTGCAGCCCAGGTTGAGAACCACTGTACATTTGGAGCCTAGCTTCTAGAACCTTCCTTCCACACTAATCTTTCCTGCTTGAATTGTTCTTGCAGTTTAATGGGTTTGTAAGATTTTAGATTCTTCACACAGGCTTATGTGTTACAAGAATAAAAATGTATAGAATTCGAATTCTTTATATGATATGTTTTATTTTTATTACTATTAAAGATCGTGGCATTGCAAAGAAAACTATCTTTCTTAAATATAGATCTAATCACCCTTGTAGTCCCTTTAAGGTAGCAAATTAATGTACCCTAGAAAGAAAAACCTCAGATATTTAGTGAAATTAAAACTGAACAGGGAAATAAACAGATTTTCTTCCCTTTTGCTAATGACTGAATATTCACTAAGAAGCTTGCCCTGGCTGGGCCTGCTTCAGGTTTCATTAAATACCTCTTTTCTATCTGAAGGGTTTTTGGGGCACTAATTGTTTTTTCCTTTTGAGTCACCTGTGGGCTTTGGCAATAATCTAGAAGCGTCTGGTCTCAATCCTTCTGGATTACAGGAATTGAAGGTCCCAATTAGAGACCTGGGGTCCTGCAAGGGCAAATCCTTTTAACCTTAATTCACTGGGGGCCTCCTCTGAACAGAAGCTGTTTTTCTGCCTTCAACCTTACAAAACAGCACAAAAGGAATTGCTTTTTACTTAGTGTGTCTTCCTAAAGTTATGTATACATACAGGTAATTTAGGGATTAATTCCAACCCTAGATATTTTACGAGGCAAGAATTATATTAAATTACATTAAACCTTTCCATTTGTTTAGCTTTAAGTTGGGCACTGAACAGAGAAATAGTAACTTCATTGCAAAGTAATTAAATGTTTAATGAAAATATTTGTAAGCTGGAACCCAAAGGGAGATGAAACACAAAATCATCCTTTGGCTCTTGGAGCTTAGACATTCAGACTCACATGGAGGCAGCCTTTATTGCTGTGGTTTATGACCAAGTTAGACTTGATGGTGAAAGCAAAGTTTAGAATAAGGTATTTTGGTATTAAACAATTTCTCTTTAGCAAACAGTCATTGTTAAGAGTGACCTAAATAATTTTATGTATATAATTTCAAATTTTGAAAAGTGAATATGTTCTTTACATATATTTTTCTTTGATTAAAATTTTTTTTGTTGTTGTTTTTTGTTTTTGTTTTTTTTTGAGACAGGATCTCGTTCTGTCATTCAGGCTGGAGTTCAGTGGCCTGAACATAGCTCACAGCAGCCTCAACTTTCTGGGCTCAAGTGATCCTCCCACTTCAACCTCTCGAGTAGCTAGGACCACAGGTGTGTACAACCAGACCTGGCTAAATTTTGTATTTTTTTGTAGAGATGAGGTTTCTTCGTATTGCCTGGGCAGGTCTCGAACTCCTGGGCTCAAGCGATCCACCCACCTTGACCTCCCAAAGTGCTGGGATTATGGGCATGAGCCACCATGCCAGGCTGAAGTGTGCATTTTTTGGGTTCATAAGAATACCATTTAATGAGCACTCACTGGAGACCAGATTTTATGTTAGGTGTTTACACATATTGTCGCTAAACCTCAGAACGACCATGCAAACTAGTGATTATTATTTCATTTTATTCTTTTTTCTTCAACTTTTTAGAAGAGTTTGAGAATTGCTTTAATCATTTAATTGCTGGGTAGAATTCAGTAGTGAAGCCATCAGATTCTGGGCTTTTCTTTAATAGGATACTTTTTATTACTGATTTAAAGCCCTTACTTGTGATTGGTCTGTTCAGATTTTCTATTTTTTCATGATTCAGTCTTGGTAGGTTTTGTGTCTAGGAACTTATCCATTTCTTCTAGGTTATTCAATTTGTTGGTGTATAATTGTTCACAGTTGTCTTTTATGATCCTTTGTATTTTCATGGTATCAGTTGTAATGTCTCCTGTTTTGTTTCTGATTGAATTTATTTGAGTCTTCTCTTTTTTGAATTTTGTTTATCTTTTAAAAAAAGCCACTCTTAGTTTTATAGTTTTTTTCCTATTATTTTTCTAGTGTCTATTCCATTTATTTCTGATTTGCTCTTTATTATTTCCTTCTTTCTACTAACTTTGGGCTTAGTTTGTTCTTTTTCTAATTTATTGAGGTGTAATAGTATGTTATTTGAGATCTTTCTTCTTTTTTGATTTTGGTGTTTATTGCTATAAACTTCCCTCATAGAACTTCTTTTTTCTACATCCCTTCTGTCCCATTTTAGACATGAGAAAATTGATCCTTGAGAGGCTAAATGACTTTCCCCAAATTACACAGCCTGCAAGTACCAGAACTAGGACTCTTAACTTCCTCTTATCTTCAAACTCGGCCTCTTTCTATTATACTAGAAGTTGTAGGCATAGTATTTCTTTAATGTGATAAAATACACATAACACAAAACTTGCTATTTTAAGCTCACTTACATTATTATGCAGCCATTACCATTATTCATCTCAAGAATGTTTTCTTTATCCCAAGTGGAAACTTCCTGTCTGTTAAACGATAACTCCCCATTTCCCTTTCTCCCCAGTTTCTGGTAACCTCTGTCCTACTTTTCGTCTCCATGAATTTGACTCTTCTAGATGCCTCATATAAGTGAAAGAATACAGTATTTGTCCTTTTGTGTCTGGCTTATTTCACTTACCATAATGTCTTCAAGGTTCATCCATGTTGTAGCACATATGAGAATTTCATCCCTTTCTAAGGCTGAATAGTATTCCATTGTATGTATATACCATACTTAAATTATTTTTTAAATTTTTGTGGGTACATAGTAGGTATATATATATTTATGGGGTACATGAGAGGTCTTGATACAGGCATGCAATGTGAAGTTATCACATCATGGAGAATGGAATATCCATCCCCTCAGGCATTTATCCTTTGTGTTACAAATAATCCAATTACACATTTTCAGTTATTTTATAATGTACAATTATTATTGTCTATAGTCACCTTGTTATACTATAAAATATTGATATTAGGTCTTATTCATTCTTTCTATTTTTTTGTACCTATTAACCATCCTCATTTCTGTCACCAGCCCCCCACTCCCCTTCCTAGTCTCTGGTAGCCATCCTTCTACTCTCTATGTCCATGAGTTCAATTGTTTTTATCTCTAGCTCTGACAAATAAGTGAGAACAGACAATGTTTGTCTTTCTGTGCCTGGCTTATTTCACTTAACATAATGACCTCCAATTCCATCCATGTTGTTGCAAATGACAGGATCTCATTCTTTTTTATGGCTGAATAGTACTCCATTGTGTATACTATCATATTTTCTTTATCCATTCATCTGCTGATAGACACTTAGGTTGATTCCAATTCTTAGCTATTGTAAGCAGTGCTGCAATAAACATGGGAATGCAGATGTCTCTTTAATATACTGATTTCCCTTCTTTTGGGTACATACCCAGCAGTGGAATTGCTGGACCATATGATAGCTCTATCTTTGGTTTTTTGAGGAACCTCCAAACTGTTTTTCATAGTGGCTGTACTAATTTACATTCCCCCCAACAGTGTAGAGGGGTTCCCTTTTCTCCATATCCTCTATACCATGTTTTATTTGTCTATTCATCTATTGATGATACTTGGGTTGTTTCTACCTTTCAGCTGCCATGAATATTGCTGTGAACATTAGGGTTCAAAGCTCTGTTAAAGTCCCTGCTTTAAGTGGAATTGTTACATTATATATTTGGTAATTCTGTATTTAATTTTTTGGAAACCACTCAACTGTCTTGAATGCATGGAATTTACATTACAGCATGTGATTTAAAAAAATGCAAATCTTCTACATAGAATACTGAGGTGAAATTCAACTATGAAATAGCAAATGGACCAACAGGACCAGGTGTGTCTCCTCGGTTTGTAGGTTCTGATCAGGCATAGAGTTAAGGGAGCATGGAAGTCAGTGAAGGGGAACATGATGAAGAAGAGATCTTCCTTGCCTCACTGTGAGTCCTTTACCAACAAGCGGCCATCCATTTCTGTCTGGTTCTTGCCCTGGGTGATCCAACAAAAGAAGGTTTTCTTGAAAGCGTGCACTGGTAGGGTTATCTTTCTCAATAAAACTAAATCCAAACATTCTTTCCAGGCCCTGGAAAGAGCAAGTCCTAATCTCTGGTGAATTTATTGTGCAAATTACAGATATACAGAATCACCCTGCAACCACACATATTGCATAATCGCATTTTAAAACCAGTTGTCATGTTTTCGTATCATAATATTGCTAATAGATACAGCTGCTGCTGGGCTTCTTTCTCTGTGTGGCCAGGCCAAGTAAGAACCAGTGGGGAAAAAAGAAAAAAATGAAAACAGCATTTGGCAGGGTGGATGTTGGGCAATTAATGATTATTTACTAATAGATTTTAGCTGTGCCTCTAATGCCTTCTGCATTAATGGACATTTAATTGTGTCCTATGAATTTGCTTTGGCAATAGTCATGTACTTGAATAGTCATATTCAAGTCAGCAAATATTTATTGCATGTCTGGTCTGTCCTACTATTAGGAATAAAGAAACGAAAAACTAAAGGGCACACCAATGACTACTCATGTACTTTATCCCATACTTTCTCAGGTAGTTGTACACCTATAGAACTTGAAGGGGATCATAGAAGTTATCCAGTCTAATCTCTATCTTCCTACTCTGCTTTCTCAGTGTGTTACAGATGAGGAAACAGGCCCATAAAGATGGACTTGTTATGAACACAGTTGGGGATCTAGGTTTGAATCCTGAGTTAAGTGTGAGCCTTTTTGGGTAAGGTATTTAATCTTTCTTAATCTCAGTTTCTTTACCTGTGAAGGTGAGCCTCAGACATTCTCTTCATTCTGAAATATTCTCTCCACTTGGTTTGTGTGATATCATACCTTTCAGATTTTTCTCCTTTTCCTCCAGTTATTTATTCTCTCCTTTCCATAGTCCCTTCTCGGCTTGTCTCTTAAATATTGGAATTCTTAGAGCTCTAACCTACACCCTCTTCCCTTTATTACTTTACACTCTTTCCTTGGACAGTCTCATCTATTCCTGTCTATAGGCTGGTGACCCCTAACTCTGTATCTCCTGCCATGAAATTTCTCCTGAGCTGCAAACCTTATACCCGTTTATCTGTGGGGATACCATAAGCACTTCACTTCAAACTTCACATAACCAAAACCGATCTCAGGATCTTTTCCCCTGTCTTTTCCTTCTCCAGTGTTTGGTGTTTCAATAAAAGTCACCATAATTCACTGAGTTTTCCAAGTTGGAACCTGAAGAATCTTTTATATCCAATCAAATTGCCAAGTCCTGTTGTTTCTACCTACTGCGCATCTCTGGTATCCATCTATGTCTCCGTCCATACTGCCACTCTATTACCACCATCCTCCTTCAGAGTCCCATCATTTCTTGCCTGCTACCTCTATCTCCTAAATAATCTTCTCACTTCAACTCTTGCTCCCCTCCAATCTATTCTCCACACTATACTCAGAGTGATCTATCACTAAAACACAACTGATCTATCACTCAAATACATCATAAATAGAGAACACCTGTATTGAAAACCCTCCCATGGCCTCCTGTTGTCCTTAGACTTAGATTAGTTATAAATGTATTTTGCAATTCTAGGGCAATATCTAAATAAATTTTCTAGAAAGAAGTATAATTGATATGCTAATATGAGGTAAAATGGAATATTTAAATTGCTCAATTAAAACCAGAAAAGGCAGAAAAAGAGTGCCAGATAGAAAGAATGAACAAAAGCAATGAATAAGAAACAGTTACAAATATAATAGATATTAACTCAATTGCATCAATATCATTTTAAATGTGAATGATCTAAATACACAAATTAAGATAGGGACCATCAGAGAGGATAAAAAACAAGACCCAAATATATGTTGTCTATTAGAAACCCACTTTAAACATAAAGACACTGATAAAAAGTGAAGAGATGTGGAACAGAATAGAGAGCCCAGAAATAGATCCACATACATTCAGTCAACTGAATTTTTACAAAGAAGAAAAGGCAATTCAATGGAGCAATGATAGCCTTTGCAACAAATGATGCCAGAACAACTGACGTACACATGTAAAATAATGAATCTAGCCACAGACCTTATACTTATCACAAAATTGACTCAAAATAGATCATGGACCTAAATATAAAATGCAGAACTATAAAACCCCTAGGAGATAACATAACAGAAAATCTAGGTGACTTTGAGTTTGATAATGACTTTTAGATATAACACGAAAAAACCATGTCCATGAAAGAAAAAGATCGATGTTAGATTTCATGAAAACTAAAAACTGCTGCTCTGCGACAGTACACTGTTAAGACAGTGAAAAGATAAGCCATAGACTGGGAAAAATATTTGCAAAACACATACTTGATAAAGGACTTGTTTCCAAAATATACAAAGGAAAGAACATAAATTACTTTTCCCGAGAAAGGTGGCTGACTAGAGATGCCTGGCATTCATCCCCTGTTCCAACAGGGAAGGACCAAGGCAATTGAATAACTGGCTAAGATTTCACTGGAGTGTCAAAGGGAGAGTGCTGGAGTGCAATGTGGGAGTGGAGTTGCACCTGTGGTGATTGGAAGTCTAGGAGGACAGTGTGGAGGAATCTGGCCTCTGTAGCCCTGTCTTCTTCACCTGGATCCGATCTGCCTGGAGTCAGGAGGGACTTCCTATTTCAGGGAAAAAGTAAGCAGAAGATTCCCACCCACCCTTATTGCCACGGCAAACACCTACAGACCTTATGAGAGAATCACACAGTCACCCAGTTTGGAGAGCTGCTGGGAATTCATGCAACTGCATTGCCCTGGATGAGGAGCACAAAGCACCCCAGCCCATTCCTTGTGACCCAAGCTGCTGCAACATGATGCCATCTTGAGACTAGAGCCACCTCTGGAGTGTGCCCTTGTTTGGGAGCCAGTAGCTACTGCACCTCTCTAGCACTGGGCTCCATCTTCATTTCACAAAGCCCACACCAGTGGCTGAATGCCACAACCCCAGCAGCATGGAACAGGCTGTGATGCTGGTCCTCAACAGCAGGGAAACCACCTCCTGCCACTTTCACTTCCAGCCAGGGGAATAGTCTGGCAGTCCTGCTCAGGGTGAACCCACCCTTGAGCTGGCCAAACTGTACACCCTCTCCCAAGAAGAGGAGGCCCTCAAGTTTCTGAACATCTGACATGCTCCCAGGCCTGCAGAGTGACTACATGGCTCTGCCCAGGGCCTGAGAAACAGTCCTGAGGTGCCCCACCCCCTACACACCAGCACCTGTCTTGCCCAGTGGCCCAGCTCATACAATCAGCCTGAGAAACAACTACGCATGCTGCCCCTGGAAGGCAAACTTCCAGGCTGGCCAACCAGCTGTGTGCCTGTGTCCTGGGCCTGAAAGACAGCCCCATGTGCTACCCCCAGCAGACATGCATCCAGGCACACTGAGCAGCCTTGTATCCACACCCCAGCCTGAGAAACAGCCCCATGAGACACCCCTGGCAAATACGCCCCCAGGTCAACCAAGCAGCTATACATCCACGTCCCAAGCTAGAGAAGCAGCCCTGTGGCCTGCCCCCAGCAGACACACACCCATGCCAGCTAAGAAGCCCTGTGACCATGTCCTGGGCCTGAGAAACAGCCCTATGGGCTGCCCCTTGTGGACATGCCTCCAGGCCAGCCAAGCAACTACATGCCCATGTGCTCTGCCAGAGTCACAGCCCTCTGGCCACAATCCCAGTGAGCCAGGCCCCAGTTTGGTCAACCCATTGTGTGCACACATGTGCCCCTGACCTAAGAAACAGCTCAATGAGCCTCCCCCTGGAAAATCTGCACCAGTGTTGCCACAAACTATCTCAGCCTAGGCCACTAAGAACGTCGCAAACGCCACTAGTGTGGATTACAACTGAAGAAATTATACTAAGAATACATTACTGTATTCACCTAGAACCATGGCTGAAACACCCCATCAAACTGACATCCCAAGACCCATTTATAAAAACAAATATTTCCCTGCAAACTCATTCCAGAAAATTGGAAGGAGCAACTTTTCCACCAGATGCAGAAAGATCAACATATGTACATCAACCACAAAAAAGCAAGGAAATATGTCAACTCCAAAGGAATATAATAATTGTCCAGTGAGAGACCCCAATCATAAGAAAATATATGAAATGCCAGAAAAAGAATTCAAAATAATAATGTTAAAGAAACTCAGTGAAATATAAGAGAATATAGGTAGGAAATTTAACAAAACCAGGAAAGCAATTCATGATTTGAAGGAAAAATTTAAAAAGAGATAAATATCATTAAGAAAAAACAAATCTTAGAGTAGAAGAATTCAGTGAATAATTAAAAATACAATCAAGAGTTTTGATAGACTAGACCAAACAGAAAAAATAAATTCTGAACTTGAAGACAGGTCTTTTGAAATAACAGACACAGACAAAAATAACAACAAAAAAGAATGAAGACTACAGAATTTATACAACACCATTAAGTAAACAAATGTTTGTATTATAGGTATTTTTGCCATTCTTGCTTTGTTGTCCAAGCTGGTCTCAAACTCCTAGCCTCAAGCAATCCTCCCACCTTGGCCTCCTAAAGTGTTAGGATAACAAGTGAGAGCTCCCCGATAATTTAAAACATCAAAATTATATCAGATATCTTATGTGATCACAATGGAATAAAACTAGATATCAATTACAAGAGAAACATTTGAAACTACAAATACAAGGAAGTTAAACAATTTGCTCCTGAATGACAAATGGGTGAGAGAAAAAATAAAGAATAAAATGAATTTATTTATTTATTTATGAGACAGGGTTTCACTCTACCCAGGCTAGAGTGCAGTGGTGTGACCATGGCTCACTGTAGCCTCCATCTCCTGGACTCAATCTGTCCTCTCACAGCTTCCCAAGTAGCTGGGACTACAGGTGTGCACCATCATGCCTGGCTAATTTTTGTAATTTTGTAGAGACAGGGTTTTGCCATGTTGCCCAGGCTGTTCTCAAACTCCCGGGCTCAAGCAATTTGCCCACCTCTGTCTCCCAAAGTGCTGGATTACAGGCATGAGCCACTGTATCAAGCCTCAAAAATGAAATTTAAAAATTTCTTGAAACAGATAAAAATAGAAGCACAAAATAGCAAAACCTATGGGGCACAGAAAAAGCAGTTTTAAGAGGCAAGTTTATAGCAATAAATGTCTACATCGAAAAACTAGAAATATTTCAAATAAACAACCTAACAATGCACCATAAAGAAGTAGAAAAGCAAGAAAAAAACTCCAAATTAATAGAAGAAAATAAATAATAAAGATCAGAATAGAAATAATAAAATAGAGACTAAAAAATACAAAAGATCAATGAAACAAAAAGTTGGTTCTTTGGAAAGAAACTAAATCAACAAGCCATTAACTAGGCTATGAAGAAAAGAGAGAAGACCTAAATAAATAATGCCAAAAACAAAAGAGGAGATATCACACAGATACAAAAGAAATACAAAGGCTCATTAGAGAATACTATAAATAACTATATGTCAATAAATTTGAAAACCTAGGTAAAATGGATCAATTCCTGGACACATTTAATTTGAACCAAGAAGAAATAGAAAACCCAAACCAACCAATGACAAGTAATGAGATTGAATCAGCAATAGTCTTTCCAAAAAAAAAAAAAAGTTGAGAACCAGATGGTTTCTCCACTGAATTTTACCAAACCTATAAATAAGAATTAGTACCAATTATTCTCAAACTATTTCCACAAATGGAAAGAAGGAATTCTTTCTGCCTCATTCCATGAGACCAATAACCAGAAAAGGACACACACACACACACACACACACACACACACACACACAAAGAAAACTATAGGCCAATATACCTGAGTAACATAGATGCAAAAGTCTTTAACAACAAAAATACTAGCAAACTGAATCCAACTACACATCAAAAAGATAGTACATCATGAGGAAGTGGGATACATCCCAGGAGTGCAAGGATGGTTCAACATTTGCAAATCAATAAATGTCATACATCACATCAACAGAATGAAGGACAAAAACCATCTAAATGGATGCAGAAAAAGCTTTTGATAAAATTTAGCATTCCTTCATGACAAAATATCTTAATAAATTAGGTATAGGATGAAAGTACCTCAACATAATCAATGCTATATATGAAAAACCCATAGCTAACATCTTACTGAATAAAGAAAAGATGATAGCTTTTCTTCTAACCACTGGAACAGGACAAGGATGCCCACTCTCACCACACTCATTTAACATAACACTGGAAGTCCTAGCCAGAGCAATTAGGCAAGAAGAAGAAATTGAGGGCACCCACAATGAAAAGGAGGATGTCAAATTGTCCCTTTTTGCAGATGACATGATTGTATATATACAAAAACCTAAAGACTATACCAAAAAATTCCTAGAACTCATAAACGAATTTAGTAAAGTGCCAGGATACAAAATTCAGTAGCATTTCTACACATGAACAACAAACGAGCTGAAAAGGAAATCAAGAAGGCAATCCAATTTGCAATAGCTACAGAAAATAATAAAATACTGAGCAGTAAATTTAATCAAAAAAGGTAAAAGACCTCTACAAGGAAAACTACAAAACACTGATGGAAGAAATTGAAGAGGATATAAACAAATGGAAAGCCGTCCATGCTCATGGATTAGAAGAATTAATATTGTTCAAATGACCATATTCCCCAAAGAAATCAAGTGATTCAGTGCAGTTTCTAGCAAAATATCAATGACATTTTTCGCAGAAATAAGAAAAAATCCTAAAATTTGTATGGAGCCACAAAAGACCCCAAATAGCCAAAGCAATCCTGTCCTAAAAGAACAAAGTTGGTGGTATCACACTACCAGACCTCAAAATATGCTATAAAGCTGTAGTAATCAAAACGACATGGTGTGGCATAAAAACAGACATATTGACCAACTAAACAGAACCCAGAACCCAGAAATTAATCGATCTATCTACAGTTTCAACTGATTTGTGACAAATGTGCCAAGAACACTGACTGGGGGAAAGGACAGTCTCATCAATAAATAGTGCTGGGAAAACTGGATATCCATATGTAGAAGAATGAAATAGACTCCCACCTCTTATTCTATATGAAAATCAAAATGAATCACAGACCTAAATGTAAGAGCTCAAATGACAAAACTACTAAAAGAACACAAGGGAAATGCTTTAGGACAATGGCCTGGAAAAGACTTTATGAATAAGACCTCAAAAGCACAAGGAACAAAAGCAAAAATAAACCAATGGGATTATGCCAAACTAAAATGTTCTGCATAGCAAAAGAAACAATCAGCAGAATGAAGAGGCAACCTGTTGAAGGGGAGAAAATATTTGCGAACTACTCATCTGGTAGAGGATTAATATCTAGAATATAAAAGGAGCTGAAGCATCTCAAGAGCAAAACATCAAACAATCCAATTAAACAATGGGCAAATGATGTGAACAGACATTTATTAGAAGGAGACAACAAGTGGCCAACAAATATATGAAAAAATGCTCAACATCACTAATCAGCAGGGAAATGCACACCAAAATCACTATGAGGTATCATCTTACCCCAGGTAGGATGGCTATTATAAAAAAGACAAAAAATAACAAATGCTGGTGAGGATAAGGAGAAAAGGGAATTCTTATATACTGTTGGTGAACATGCAAGCTAGCACAACCAATATGGAGGATAGTATGGAGGACTCTAAAACACTACAAATAGATACAACTAATTGATCACAACCAGTTACAGATTTCTTTGTTCTTTCTCCACTCACAATACTTCACTTAACAAGCCAAAAAACAAGGAAAATCTACAAATAGAACTACCATATGATCCAGTAACCCTACTAATGGGAATTTGTCCAAAGGAAAGAAATAATTATATTGGAGTCGTAAGAATAAAATCCTGTAATGTGTAGCAACATTGAGAGAACTGGAGGACCATTATATCAAATGAAGTAAGCCAGGATCCAAACATTAAACACTGCATGTTCTCATGCATATGTGAAAACTAAAAAAATCTTGATCTCATTCAAGTAAAAAGTAGAACAGAGAACACTAGAGGCTGGAAAGGGGAGGCGAAAGAAAGGGATTGGAAGAGATTTGTTAAATGATACAAAATTACAGCTGGATAGAAGGAATAAGTTCTAGTGTTCTATACCACTATTGGATGAATACAGTTAATATATTTTATATTTTCAAATAGCTAGAAGGAGGATATCGAAATGTTCGTAACACAAAGAAATGATGTTTGAGATGATGGATATACTAATTATTCTGATCTGATCCTCAGACATTATAGGTATCATATCACTATGTATCCCATTAATATATACAATTATTTGTTAACTAAAAATGAAATAAAAATGTATACAAAGAACTCTTATAAGTCAACAATTTTAAAATTCCCATTAAAAAGTTGTCAAAAGATCTGAACAGACACTTCACCAAAGATATACAAATGGCAAATAAACCTATGAAAAAATGTCAACATTAAATTGCATTAGGGAATTGCAAATTAAAATGAAACACCACTACAAACCTATTAGAATGGCTTCAGTGCAAAGCACTGACAACATCAAATGGTGATGAGAATGTGGAGCAATATTCATTGTTGGTGGTAACAGAAAATGGTATAGCCCCTTTGGAAGGCAGTTTCCTAACAAAGCCAAACATAGTTTTGCCATACAGTCCAGCAATTCTGCTCCTAGATATTTACCCAAATAATTTAAAAGTGTATATCCATACAAAAATCTGTACATGGATGTTTATAGTAGCTTTATTCATAACTGCCAAAACTTGGAAGCATCCAAGATGTCCTTCAATAGTGAATGGATAAACAAACCGTGGTACATAAGCACAATGGAATATTATTGACTGATAAGAAGAAATGAGCTCTCAAACTATGAAAAGACATAGAGGGGCCTTAAGTATTTATTGCTAAGTGAAAGAAGCTGCATGATACCAACTGTGACATTCTGAAAAAGGCAAAACTATGGAGACAGTAAAAAGAGCAGTGGTTGCCAGAGATTTGAAGGTAGGAAGACAGGGATGAATAGATGGAGCCCAGGGGATGTTTAGGGTAGTAAATCTATTCTGAATGATACATATATGTCATATATCTATCATAATGTCATTATATATACATTATATATGTCATATATGTCATGTAACATGTCATGTGATATATGTCATAATACATTTGTCAAAACTCATAGAATGTACAACACAAAGAGTAAGCACAAATATAAAATATGGACTTTAGTTAATAATAATGTATCAATATAGATTCAACAACTAACAAATGTACTACCTGTGTGCAAGATCTTACTAATTGGGGAGCCGAAAGTGGGGAACGTGTAGGGGTGCAGGGAAAGAGAATATGGCAACTCTTTGTAATTTCTGTCCCATTTTTTTCTGTAAACCTAAAATGGCTCTAAGAAATAAAACTATTAATTTTTTTCAATAGAAAAAAAACCCCAAAACAAAAAATGCATATGTAGATCCAGCACATGGAAGGGAAATGGAGAAGCCATTGTACTTGGGAGCTTTTATTAAAGCTCTTTCCACCTGGAGGTCCTAGGGTTGATAGTGATAACCTGGAAGACATTAAAGAGGGAGGTGGTGCCAAAGACAGGCCTCTGCCCACTCTATAAAAGTAGATAATTTTGTATTCAAAACCTTTGAGGGGAAAACTGCCAGTGCCTGGGAGACGTTTTTAGAGAGGAGGGCCAAGGAGTTGGCTAAAGTCAGGTGGTTGAGAATCAAATCTGTGGACTTGAATTTGCATCCACAGAAATATACAAACATATAAAGATAGCTGGGTGTGGTGATGCATGCCAGTAATCCTAACAACTTGGGAGGCTGAGGTGGGAGGATTGCTTGAGCCCAGGAGTTCAAGGCCAGCCTGGGCAACACAGCAAGACCCTGTCTCTAAAAAATAAAATAAATATAAAAGGAGTGAGAAAGTCCTCAGGATTCCAACTATAGGATAAGGAGATGATATGAAATTATCAAATCCCTGGAGGTCTTTCAGCCACTTTCCAGCAATTGATGTGGACTTTCAGAACCAGAGAATCTGCAAGCAAACATGAGGTTTGTGCTACTTGTATTATGGCAGCTAAAATCCTCTTCCCCATTTAAAATTTGTTTTCATTAAGAAAAACTTTTATTTTTTAATTTTTTTTATTATACTTTAAGTTCTAGGGTACATGTGCACAACGTGCAGGTTTGTTATATATGTATACATGGGCAATGTTGGTGTGCTGCACCCATTAACTCGTCATTTACATTAGGTATATCTCCTAATGCTATCCTTCCCTGCTCCCCACACCCCAGGACAGGCCCTGGTGTGTGATGTTCCCCATCCTGTGTCCAAGTGATCTCATTGTTCAGTTCCCACCTATGAGTGAGAACATGCGGTGTTTGGTTTTCTATTCTTGCAATAGTTTGCTGAGAATGATGGTTTCCAGCTTCATCCATGTCCCTACAATGGACATGAACTCATTCTTTTTTATGGCTGCATAGTATTCCATGGTGTATATGTGCCACATTTTCTTAATCCAGTCTGTCATTGATGGACATTTGGGTTGGTTCCAAGTCTTTGCTATTGTGAATAGTGCTGTAATAAACATCCGTGTGCATGTGTCTTTATAGCAGCATGATTTATAATCCTTTGGATATATACCCAGTAATGGGATGGCTGGGTCAAATGGTATTTCTAGTTCTAGATCCTTGAGGAATCACCACACTGTCTTCCACAATGGTTGAACTAGTTTACAGTCCCACCAACTGTGTAAAAGTGTTCCTATTTCTCCACATCCTCTCCAGCACCTGTTGCTTCCTGACTTTTTCATGATTGCCATTCTAACTTGTGTGAGATGGTATCTCATTGTGGTTTTGATTTGCATTTCTCTGATGGTGAGTGATGATGAGCATTTTTTCATGTGTCTGTTGGCTGCATAAATGTCTTCTTTTGAGAAGTGTCTGTTCATATCCTTTGCCCACTTTTTGATGGGGTTATTTGTTTTTTTCTTGTAAATTTGTTTGAGTTCTTTGTAGGTTCTGGATATTAGCCCTTTGTCAGATGAGTAGATTGCAAAAATTTTCTCCTATTCTGTAGGTTGCCTGTTCACTTTGATGGTAGTTTCTTTTGCTGTTCAGAAGCTCTTTAGTTTAATTAGATCCCATTTGTCAATTTTGGCTTTCGCTGACATTGCTTTTGGTGTTTTAGACATGAAGTCCTTGCCCATGCCTGTGTCCTGAATGGTATTGCCTAGGTTTTCTTCTAGGGTTTTTATGATTTTAGGTCTAACATTTAAGTCTCTAATCCATCTTAAATTAATTTTTGTATAAGGTGTAAGGAAGGGATCCAGTTTCAGATTTCTAATTATGGCTAGCCAGTTTTCCCAGCACCATTTATTAAATAGGGAATCCTTTCCCCATTTCTTGTTTTTCTCAGGTTTGCCAAAGATCAGATGGTTGTAGATGTGTTATTAGTTCTGAGGGTTCTGTTCTGTTCCATTGGTCTGTATCTCTGTTTTGTTGCCAGTACCATGCTGTTTTGGTTACTGTAGCCTTGTAGTATAGTTTGAAGTCAGGTAGCGTGATGCCTCCAGCTTTGTTCTTTTGGCTTAGATTGTCTTAGCAATGTGGGCCCTTTTTTGGTTCCATATGAACTTTAAAGTGCTTTTTTCCAATTCTGTGAAGAAGGTCATTGGTAGCTTAATGGGGATGGCATTGAATCTATAAATTACCTTGGGCAGTATGGTCATTTTCACGATATTGATTCTTCCTATCCATGAGCATGGAATGTTCTTCCATTTGTTTGTGTCCTCTTATTTCATTGAGCAGTGGTTTGTAGTTCTCCTTGAAGTGGTCCTTCACATCCCTTGTAAGTTGGATTCCTAGGTATTTTATTCTCTTTGAAGCAATTGTGAATGGGAGTTCACTCACGATTTGGTTCTCTGTTTGTCTGTTATTGGTGTATAAGAATGCTTGTGAGTTTTACACATTGATTTTGTATCCTGAGACTTTGCTGAAGTTGCTTATCAGCTTAAGGAGATTTTGGGCTGAGACGATGGGGTTTTCTGAATATACAATCATGTCATCTGCAAACAGGGACAATTTGACTTCCTCTTTTCCTAATTGAATACCCTTTATTTCTTTTGCCTGCCTGATTGCCCTGGCCAGCACTTCCAACACTATGTTGAATAGGAGTGGTGAGAGAGGGCATCCCTGTCTTGTGCCAGTTTTCAAAGGGAATGCTTCCAGTTTTTGCCCATTCAGTATGATACTGGCTGTGGGTTTATCATAAATAGCTCTTATTATTTTGAGATATGTTACATCAATACCGAATTTATTGAGAGTTTGTAGCATGAAGGGCTGTTGAATTTTGTGAAAGGCCTTTTCTGCATCTATTGAGATAATCATGTGGTTTTTGTCTTTGGTTCTATTTATATGCTGGATTACATTTATTGATTTGCATATGTTGAACCATCCTTGCATCCCAGGGATGAAACCCACTTGATCATGTTGGATAAGCTTTTTGATGTGCTCCTGGATTCAGTTTGCCAGTATTTTATTGACAATTTTTGCATTGATGTTCACCAGGGATATTGGTCTAAAATTCTCTTTTTTTGTCATGTCTCTGCCAGGCTTTGGTATCAGGATGATGCTGGCCTCATTAAATGAGTTAGGGAGGATTCCTTCTTTTTCTACTGATTGGAATAGTTTCAGAAGGAATGGTACCAGCTCCTCCTTGTACCTCTGGTAGAATTCGGCTGTGAATCCGTCAGGTCCTGGACTTTTTTTTGGTTGGTAGGCTATTAATTATTGCCTCAGTTTCAAAGCCTGTTATTGGTCTATTGAGAGATTCAAGTTCTTCCTGGTTTAGTCTTGGGAGGGTGTATGTGTCCAGGAATTTATCGATTTCTTCTAGGTTTTCTAGTTTATTTGCATAGAGGTGTTTATAGTATTCTCTGACAGTAGTTTGTATTTCTGTGAGGTCGGTGGTGATATCCCCTTTATCATTTTTTATTGCGTCTATTTGATTCTTCTGTCTTTTCTTTATTAGTCTTGCTAGCAGTCTATCAATTTTGTTGATCTTTTCAAAAAACCAGCTCCTGGATTCACTGATTTTTGAAGGGTTTTAGTGTCTCTATCTCCTTCACTTCTGCTCTGATCATAGTTATTTCTTGCCTTCTGCTGGCTTTTGAATGTGTTTGCTCTTTCTTCTCTAGTTCTTTTAATTGTGATGTTAGGGTGTCAATTTTAGATCTTTCCTGATTTCTCTTGTGGGCATTTAGTGCTATAAATTTCCCTCTACACACTGGTTTAAATGTGTCCCAGAGATTCTGGTATGTTGTGTCTTTGTTCTCTTTGGTTTCAAAGAACATCTTTATTTCTGCCTTCATTTCCTTATTTACCCAATAGTCATTCAGGAGCAGGTTGTTCAGTTTCCATGTAATTGAGTGGTTTTGAGTGAGTTTCTTAGTCCTGAGTTCTAGTTTGATTGCACTGTGGTCTGAGAGACAGTTTGTTATAATTTCTGTTCTTTTACATTTGCTGAGGAGTGCTTTACTTCCAACTATGTGGTCAATTTTGGAATAAGTGCGATGTGGTGCTGAGACGAATGTATATTCTGTTGATTTGGGTTGGAGAGTTCTGTAGATGTCTATTAGGTCTGCTTGGTGCAGATCTGAGTTCAATTCCTGGATATCCTTGTTAATTTTCTGTCTTGTTGATCTGTCTAATGTTGACAGTGGGGTGTTAAAGTCTCCCATTATTATTGCGTGGGAGTCTAAGTCTCTTTGTAAGTCTCCAAGGACTTGCTTTATGATTCTGGGTGCTCCTGTATTGGGTGCATATATATTTAGGATAGTTAGCTCTTCTTGTTGAATTGATCCCTTTACCATTTCGTAATGGCCTTCTTTGTCTCTTTTTATCTTTGTTGGTTTACAGTCTGTTTTATCAGAGATTAAGATTGCAACCCCTGCCAATTTTTGTTTTCCATTTGCTTGGTAGATCTTCCTCCATCCCTTTATTTTGAGCCTATGTGTGTCTCTGCATGTGAGATGGGTCTCCTGAATACAGCACACTGATGGGTCTTGACTCTTTATTCAATTTGCCAGTCTGTGTCTTTTAACTGGAGCATTTAGCCCATTTACATTTAAGGTTAATATTGTTATGTGTGAATTTGATCCTGTCATTATGATGTTAGCTGGTTATTTTGCTCTTTAGTTGATGCAGTTTCTTCCTAGCATCGATGGTCTTTACATTTTGGCATGTTTTTGCAATGGCTGGTACTGGTTGTTCCTTTCCATGTTTAGTGCTTCCTTCAGGATCTCTTGTAGGGCAGGCCTGGTGGTGACAAAAATCTCTCAGTATTTGCTTGTGTAAAGGATTTTATTTCTCCTTTACTTACGACACTTAGTTTAGCTGGATATGAAATTCTGGGTTAAAAATTATTTTCTTTAAGAAGTTGAATATTGGCCTCCTCTCTCTTCTGGCTTGTAGAGTTTCTGCCAAGAGATCTGCTGTTAGTCTGATGGGCTTCCCTTTGTGGGTAATCCGAACTTTCTCTCTGGCTGCCCTTAACATTTTTTCCTTAATTTCAACTTTGGTGAATCTGACAATTATGTGTCTTGGAGGTGCTCTTCTCAAGGAGTATCTTTGTGGCATTCTCTGTATTTCCTGAATTTGAATGTTGGCCTGCCTTGCTAGGTTAGGGACATTCTCCTGGATAATATCCTGCAGAGTGTTTTCCAACTTGGTTCCATTCTCCCTGTCACTTTCAGGTACACCAATCAGATGTAGATTTGGTCTTTTCACATAGTCCCATATTTCTTGGAGGCTTTGCTCATTTCTTTTTACTCTTTTTTCTCTAAACTTTTCTTCTCACTTCATTTCATTCATTTGATCTTCAGTCACTGATACCCTTTCTTCCAGTTGATTGAATCAGTTGCTAAAACTTGTGCACATGTCACATAGTTCTCATGCTATGGTTTTCAGCTCTATCAGGTCATTTAAGGACTTCTCTACATTGGTTATTCTAGTTAGCCATTCATCTGATCTGTTTTCAAGGTGTTTAGCTTCTTTGCGATGGGTTCAAACTTCCTCCTTTAGCTCAGAGAAGTTTGATCGTCTGAAGCCTGCTTCTCTCAACTCATCAAAGTCATTCTCCATCCAGCTTTGTTCCGTTGCTGGCGAGGAGCTGCGTTCCTTTGGAGGGGCAGAGGCCCTCTAATTTTTAGTATTTTCAGCTTTTCTGCTCTGTTTTTCTCCCATGTTTGCGGTTTTATCTACCTTTGGTCTTTGATGATGGTAATGTACAGATGGGGTTTTGGTGTGGATGTCCTTTCTGTTTGTTAGCTTCCTTCTAACAGTCAGGACCCTCAGCTGCAGGTCTGTTGGAGTTTGCTGGAGGTCCATACCCGACCCTGTTTGCCTGGGTATCAGCAGAGGAGGCTGCAGACGAGTGTATATTGCTGAACGGTAAATGTTGCTGCCTGATCGTTCCTCTGGAAGCTTCGTCTCCGAGGGGTACCTGGCTGGCCGTGTGAGGTGTCAGTCTGCTCCTACTGGGGGGTACCTCCCAGTTAGGCTACTTGGAGGTCAGGGACCCACTTGAGGAGGCAGTCTGTCCATTCTCAGATCTCAAACTCCATGCTAGGAGAACCATCACTCTCTTCAAAGCTGTCAGACAGGGACATTTAAATCTGCAGAGGTTTCTGCTGCCTTTTGTTTGGCTATGCCCTGTCCCCAGAAGTGGAGTCTACAGAGGCAGGCAGGCCTCCTTGAGCTGTGGTGGGCTCCACCCAGTTCGAGCTTCCCAGCTGCTTTGTTTACCTACTCAAGCCTCAGCAATGGTGGGCGCCCCTCCCCCAGCCTCGCTGCTGCCTTGCGGTTAG
Organism: Macaca nemestrina; assembly: GCF_043159975.1. Classification (NCBI taxonomy): domain Eukaryota; kingdom Metazoa; phylum Chordata; class Mammalia; order Primates; family Cercopithecidae; genus Macaca; species Macaca nemestrina. The sequence goes on from NC_092131.1 coordinate 47,499,273, forward strand.
ATCTCAGACTGCTATGCTAGCAATGAGGGAGACCCTGTGGGTGTGGGACCCTCTGAGCCAGGCACGGGATATAATCTCCTTGTGTACTGTTTGCTAAGACCCTTGGAAAAGCACAGTATTAGGGTGGGAGTGACCCGATTTTCCAGGTGCTATGTGTCATGGTTTCCCTTGGCTTGGAAAGGGAATTCCCTTCTCCCTTGCGCTTCTCAGGTGAGGTGATGCCTCGCCCTGCTTTGGCTCTCGCTCGGTGGGCTGCACCCACAGTCCTTCACCCATTGTCCGATACGCCCCAGTGAGATGAACCCAGGGCCTCAGTTGGAAATGCAGAAATCACCTGTCTTCTGTGTCGCTCATGCTGGGAGCTGTAGCCTGGAGCTGGTCCTATTTGGCTATATTGGAACTGCCTCAAGAAATACTTTAAAAATACATTTTGCTTTAGTAATTGATTTTATAAGTTTTCATATATTTATTATCTTTCATTCATCACTTAGATAACAATTAAGTTTTTTAATGCTTTATGTTTAATAACTGATCCCTCTCCAACTCTTGAAAAAAAAAACTTCACATGTGAATAAAAGGATATACATCCAACACATTAGAATGATTACCCATTGGAGAAGGAAATGGGGGATAAAAAGGTCTAGAGAATTAAAACCAGAAATGACCTTGCATAGACCAATTATTATGGTGTACCCTGATCAAAGGATGTTTCCTTTAACTCTCTACAAATGTTTTTGAAAATTGTCAGCAGTTGTCATTTGGGGAGGAGACTGGTATATCAGAATCTCTCAGGTGTGCTAGGGCAGAAAAAAGGCTGAAGAGGAATGAATTAGATGGTCTTTCCAACTATAGAAGTGTTGAAGGTAGTTTGATGTAATGAAAAGAACACTGGATTGGGGGTCAGAAGTGAGTTCTGCTTAGGCTAGAGCAACAGCACAGGCAAGAGATGAAAGCCTGACTTAGGCAGGTGACAGTGGGCCTAGAAGCAGGGGTGGGTGCAAGAGGCATGATGGAGGAATAATCATTCAAATAGGAGTATTGTTGGGTATGAGGGGAAAAGAAGAGGAAAGAGATCAAGGATGACTATGTAATTTCTGTTTTGGATGACTAGGAAGGTAGGGAAAACAGGCAGAGAGGGAAGGTTGGGAGCAAGGAAAAATGAATTCACTTTGATTGTTTTGAGGTTGAGGTGTGTGGCGGTCAGGCAGATGCATCTCTCAAAATTCGCTGACTAGGGTAGCTTGATTGACTAAAAAACCCTAGGTGCTGTTACTCTCTGACACCCAGTATGTCAATCAGACCCATGCCACACCTTCCATGGGCTGCTCCGAGCCAATGACTGGATGTGGTAGGTATACTGATCAAGCTGTACAGATACATTTCCAAATTTCTTCCTTTAATCAGCAGCATTGGCTTGAGGACTCTCCATCAACCTTGCTGAACCTTCTTAGAACTGCATAGCAATCTAAGGCTCTTTCACCCAACCCTCTATCCTTCCTTCTTGGATGTGAATTTTTTTTTTTTTTTTTTTTTTTTGAGACAGAGTCTCACTCTGTAGCCCAGGCTGGAGTGCAGTGGCATGATCTTGGCTCACTGCAGCCTCTGCCTTCTGGGTTCAAGTAATTCTCCCACATCAGCCTCCTGAGTATCTGGGACTATAGGCGCATGCTACCAAGCCCAGCTAAGTTTTGTATTTTTAGTAGAGACGGGGTTTCACTGTGTTGGCCAGGCTGGTCTTGAACTCCTGACTTCAAGTGATCTGCCTGCCTCAGCCTCCCAAAGTGCTGGGATTACAGGTATGAGCCACCCTGACGGGCCCTCTTATGTGAATTCTATCAAATTCACATATCCACCAGTTTGATGGCTTTCCCTGCCTCATGGGCTTCCACCTCATTTTCCCTCACCCATGATACCTCTAATTCATCTCTTGTATGTTTAATCTCGTCTACTTTTCAGACAACTCATACTAACACAAAATGTTATTGAGACATCCATTTGGAGATACCTAGCTGACAGTTACAAATAGAGGTTGAGTGTTAGAGATGTTATATCAATTCGAGTGCAAGTAATAGAAAAATCAAGTCAAAGTGTTCTAAACGGTAAGGAACTTAACAAGGAATACATAGATAAGGTGGTTTCCAGTCATGGTGTGATCAGGGCTTTGGCTCCATTTCTCTGAGACTGTATGTTCTCCCCAACTCTGTGTGTGGACTTTGTCCTTAGGTAACTGTATCAATCAAAAGCCTGCTCACTCTCCAGGCTCAGCTCAACTGTTTTTTACATTTGAGGCTTATGCAGTCAACCCGGTTAGAAGCCATGTCTCAAACTTAAATCAAATTGGTACTACTTTATTTCACTTGTTAAGGTTAATTGTTTACATGGCTGTCTCCTCTCTTGCCTGGAAGGGAAAGTAGAGACTACATTAATTTTTATCCCCATTTAATACCTTGCATTTATCAGTATGTAGTGAACATTTATCCAATTTAATTTCTTGTCATTTCTTTGGATAGAGAAGTGGAAACAATCTGTGCTAGAATTTAATACTTTGAAATTATGCAGTAAAGGAAGCACATAGAAAAAACGTACCATTCATACATGGCATCTAGGCTCACTGGATAGTGTAACACCACACTGATGCTGATAAGCTGCAGGAAGATATAATGAGGCTGTGGGCAGATGGATCAAGTATAAGACTTGCAATTTGGGAATCATACATATGGCTAATGAGTTCTAAGCTACGATTTCCAACACAGGGATAGGATTTAGGAGCCCATCTAGATTACTTCCAGAAGATTTTGACCTAATATGTTACCTCAGCCAAAAAGCTAGATAAAAGCAAAAAGAGATAAAACCATAAATACAGAAGTGAAAAATAGTAACATCCTCATACTAAAAACTGGAAGCAAAATAGAGAATGTTATCCTACCTTTGTTCAAATTCTTATCTGTTAGAATCTTGACTTCTTAATCTCAAGTAAAGATCTAGAAAAGGCTGTAAAGCTGTAAGATGATTAAGAGAATAAAAGAATTGCTGAGTGAGGATAGACTGACACCACAGATCATGGATATAGAAGTGCAAAATCTGAAAAAAAAAATCAAATTTTAAAAGGACCATTTGTTGAAAAAAAAAAAGGCCATTTATATCTAATTCCAAAATACAAAAATTTGGGGGCACACTTCAGTATTTGACAAATCAATTTTAAAATAAATAAGAAGAAACACCTTAATAGGCAGCTATTAAACTCAATACTCCAAGAGGTGATATAGACTAAGAATTGTAATTAATTCAAGGCTATTACAAAAAGAATAACATATCTAGGAATACAGCTCATCAGGGAGGTGAATAATCTCTACAATGAGAATTATAAAATACTGCTCAAAGAAATCAGAATGACACAAACAAATGAAAAAATATTCCATGCTCATGGACAGAAAGAATCAATATCATTAAAATGGCTATATTGCCCAAAGCAATTTACAGATTCAATGCTATTCCTATCATTGTCCTACCAATGACATTCTTCACAGAACTAGAAAAAACTCTTTTAAAATTAATATAGAACCACAAAAGAGCCTGAATAGTCAAGGCAATCCTAAGCAAAAAGAACAAAGCTGTAGGCATCATATTACCTGACTTCAAACTATATTTACAGGGCTATAGTAACCAAAACAGCATGGCACTGGTACAAAAACAGACTCATAGACTAATGGAACAGAATAGAGAGCCCAGAAATAAGATTTCATACCTATAATCATCTAATCTTCAACAAAGCTGACAAAAACAAGCAGTAGAGAAAGGACTGTCTATTCAATAAATGGTGCTGGGATAACTGGCTAGCCACATGTTGAAGATTGAAACAGGGCTTCTGTCTTACACCATATACAAAAATCAAAGCTGGATTAAAGACCTAAATATAAAACCCAAAGGAAGACAACCTAGGCAATACCATTCTGGACATAAGAATGGGCAAAGATTTCATGACAAAGCTGCCAAAAGCAAATTGCAACAAAAGCAAAAATTGACAAATGGGACCTAATTAAACCTAAGAGCTTCTGCACAGCTGAAGACACCATCAATAGAGTAAACAGACAACCTATAGAATGGGATAAAATATTTGTAAACTGTGCATCTGACAAAAGTTTAACATGCAGCATCTATAAGGAAGTTAAACACATTTATAAGAAAAAACCAACCCCATTAAAAAATGGGCAAAGGACATGAACACTTTTCAAAAGAAGACATACATGCAGCCAACAAGCATATGAAATAAGCTCAACATCACTGATCATTAGAGAAATGCAAATCAAAACCACAGTAAGATACCATCTCATACCAGTCAGAATGGCTGTTATTACAAAGTGAAAAAATAACAAATGCTGGAGAGGTTGCAGAGAAAAGTGAACATTTATACACTGTTAGTGAAAGTGTAAATTAGTTCAACCACTGTGGAAAGCAGTGTGGTGATTCCTTAAAGAGCTAAAAATAGAACTACCATTCAACCCAGCAATCCCATTACTGGGTGCATACCCAAAGGGATATAAATCATTCTACCACAAAGATACATGCATGTGAATTTTCACCACAGCACTATTCACAATAACAAAGACATGGAATCAACCTAAATGCCCATCAATAACAAATTGGATAATGAAAATGTGGTACATATACACCATGGAATACTATGCAGCCATGAAAAAGATCAAAATCATGTCTTTTGAGGGAACATGGATGGAGCTGGAGGCCATTATCCATAACAAACTAATGCAGGAACAGAAAACCCAGTACCACATGTTCTAACTTATAAGTGGGAGCTAAATGATGAGAACTCATGTATACAAAGAGGGGAACAACAGACACTTGGGACTACTTGAGGGTAAAGGGCAGGAGGAGGGAGAGGGTCAGAAAAAATAACTATTGGGTACTAGACTTAGTACCTGGGTGATGAAAATAATCTGTACCACAAACCCTTGTGACAAGTTTACCTACATAACAAACCTGCACATGTACCCCTGAACCTAAAATAAAAGTTAAAAAAAAATAAAGAAATAAAAATTTTAAAAAATCAAGGCTACTCAATTTATACTAAGTTATTAAACTTGGACTGGTTTGGAAATACACAGAAAGGCTTTGAGGTTGACATCATGGGGAACTATCCTGCCTATTTGTCAAATACCTTTTATGCCAACGACAGACTGTTTGTTAAGATGAATGTTTCTCAGTCATCTATAACCACCTGGTGCTCTTGGTGGGTTGTGAATGGATCCAAAATTTTGAGGCCATTGGCTTTCAGTTTTATATATGTCTAAGAGACTATATGGGCTGAATTGTGTCACCCCCTGACCCCAAGTTCATATGTTGAAGCCCTAACCCCTAGTGTGACTTTATTTGGAGATAAGGCCTTTAAGAAGGTAATTAAGATTAAATGAGGTCATAAAGTCAGGGCCCTGATTCAATAGGCTGATGTTCTCACGTGTTAGTTTGCTTGAGCTGCTATAACAAGGTACTACAGACTGGGTGGCTGGAATAACAGACATTTCTTTCTGGAGGCTGGGAGTCTGAGATTAAAGTGCCAGCAGATTCAGTTCCTGGTGAGGGTCCTCTTTCTGGCTGGCTGCCTTCTCATTGTGTCCTCACATGGCAGAGAGAGAGAGAGAGACAGCGAGCGAGCTTTGGTCTCTCTTCCTCTTCCTGTAAGGACATTAATCTCATGATGGGGGCCCCACCATCATGATCTCATCTGTATCTAATTACTCCCGAAGGCCCCACCTCCAAATATCATGACACTGGGGTTAAGGCTTCAACATATGAATTTTGGAAGAACACAGACATTCAGTCCATAACACCTTAAAAGAAGAAGAGGAGGAAACACCAGAGCTCTTCCTTTCTGTGCTCTGCACAAACAAAATGCCATGTGAGGACACGGCAAGAAGTTTCCATCTGCCAGCCAAGGAGAGGTGCCTAACCAGAAACCAACTCTGTTGGCCCACTAATCTTGCATTTTCAGCCTCCAGACCGGTGAGGAAACCACTTTTTGTTGTTTAAGCCAACCAGTCTATGTTATTTTGTTATGGCAACCAGAGGTGACTAATACACTTACTAAATGTATCACTAAAATTTAGTGAAATACTAAAATTTGGAGTCCATAAATGAAAATTAGTATATTGCCAGGAAGATATATATATATATTATATATATATATATATATATATATATATATATATATAGTGAACATACACTGACTGCTCAGTATGTGTTAGGCACTGTTCTATGTACTTTATATATAAATACCCCTGTAATCTTCACAATTATATATAATTATGCTATTATTAACTCCATTTTACATATGATGAAACTGGGTTTCAAACTCTGGCAGCCTGACTCTAGACTATGCTCCTAACCATAATATAATAGTGAGCACAATATAATAGTGAATATAATGTAATAGTGCTGTTCAATAGAAATATAACACAAACCTCATATGTAATTTTAAATTTTCTATCAGCCACATTAAAAATGTTATGGGAAACAGGTAAAAATTAATTTTAAAAATATATTTCACTTAACTCAATATTTTCAAAATATTATCATTTCAAAGTGTGTTCAATATAAATATTATTATTTGAGATGGCGTCTTGCTCTGTCGCCTAGACTGGAATGCAGTGGCACGATCTTGGCTCACTGTGACCTCCGCCTCCCAGGTTCAAGTAATTTTCCTGCCTCAGCCTCTCTAGTAGCTGGGATTACAGGTGCCTGCCACCATGCCTGACTAATTTTTGTATTTTTAGTAGAGACGGGGCTTCACCATGTTGGCCAGGCTGGTCTTGAATTTCTGACCTCAGGTGATCTACCCACCTCAGCCTCCCAAAGTGCTGGGATTACAGGCATGAGCCACCGTGCCCAGCTTAATTCTTTTTTTAATACTAAGTCTACAAAAGCTAGTGTGCACTTTAAACTTACTGCACATCTCAAGCAAAATTTATATTGCATTTCAAGTGCTCAATAGCCACATGTGGCTACTGGCTGCTATACTGGACAGCACATATATATACCAGAATATAGCTTGCTAACGAGCCTGGAAAAGATGCTACAAAGCTCCTATGTTACATATGTACATATAGTTGGAATTTCTCCAAATTTTTCAGTAGGATATTTTATTATCATAGTATATCACTAGTGCTATCTTCTGTTGGTTGCAGTTTTAAATTGTTCCTACTGGTGTATTAATGAAAATACTAGAATTGCTGTTATTTTTCTTGTGATTTTATGTGTGGTTGCCATTTTATTATCAAGTTATTTTTTCCCTAGAAAGCAGAAACATGTAGGGGAGGAAGATTGCCTGGCCTTTTCTCCAATTAAGTAAGTTATAGTTAGGAAAAAAAAAAAAAGAAAAGAAAAGAAAAAGAGCTACTGAAGTAGATGGGTCATTGGTCTGACCTACACTAGCATTGTTTGTTTGTTTTATAACAGTAAGACACAATCATGAAACATAAAGGAGTTTCATGACTGTGAAATACAGTGATGCTCACTGGTTTACATAAATCCATTATGTTGAACATAGTTGAATGGTCTGCCCTCTCCTGACCTTACTATGTGGGTATGGTTTGGAAACGTTTCTGAAGGGGTTTTTCTCTAACATTAGCCTAACTCCAGTGTTATAGAGAAGTGGTTATTTTTAAACAAAGTAAAAAAGAGCTTTAGCATGTTATAATGGCCATGTCCCTTCAAGATAAAAAAAATGATTTTAGGTTACTCCTGTCTGTATCACTATATACACATTTGTTGTCTCTAGATTCCAAGGATAAGTGGATAAATGCGATGGTTTGCATTTGCCCCATAGTTAGTTAGAATTGGCTCTCTAAAGCAAATGTTTTTACTCCTTTGCTTTAGCTTTACCAAATAATCTGAACTGAAGCAATCTTTTAAAATGGCCACGATGCACTCAATGTTTTCAAAAGCAAAGCATTGTAACCATTTAGATCCTTCATCATTATTAGCGTACAGGGGCTCTTCTTGTAGGATTAATGCATGGAGCCTCCATTAAGTGTTCTCAGAATCCACTTATAAATAGGCCAATCTATTGTCCTCTCAACAGAGTGAGTGTTCATATATAAGACTTGAAAAATATTCAGAAACATCACCAATCAGAGAGGTAAAAAACCCCGCATACATCAGCTTTGATAACAAGATGCTCTGAAGAGGATTCCTAGGAGCTTTGTGGGGGGAGTGTGGCTCCAAAGGGTGGTGGAATAAATAGACTATTGGGAAAAATAGGTGGGGGTTTGGAGATCTCATAGTAGTACTTCATATCCCCCAAATGGTTGTAAGTTTAGAAAATCTATGGGAAAGGGGATTTTAAAAAATAAGCTGATTATTAAAAAAAAACACCTGGAAGTATAGCCATCTTCAAATGTATAAACTGTGTATTAGTCAAGAAGCCTACCTGCAAGGATAGAAATTCAATTCAAACCAGCTGAAGTGAAAAAGAGAGACTTTTATTTGTTCACCTAACTAGCAAATCTGTGGAACTTATGGCCTTGGGCATGCCTGGATCCAGGGTCTCAAACAATGCTTTTATGGTTCTCTTTCCTTATCTGGCTCTCATCTCTGCTTCTTTCAGCTTAGTTTCATTCTTTTGTACTACATGAGGCGTTTCTTCCCATGGCAGAAATGTGGCCTCTGGTAACACAGGCATCATTAGCCTAAAACTTCAGCTCCAAAAGGAGAGAGAAAGCTATCTCTTAGCGTCCAATTTGGAAAATGTCATAAATTATTAATTGTTCTGGGTTGGATTATTTGCCATACTTGCCCCTCAAACCAGACACTGTTTCTAGGGGGCTCTGTATTAGTCTGTTCTCATGCTGCTAATGAAGACATACCCTAGACTGGGTAATTTATAAAGGAAAGATGTTTAATTGACTCACGGTTCAGCATGGCTGGGGAGGCCTCAGGAAACTTACAATCATGGCGGAAGGGGAAGCAAACACATCCTTCTTCACATGGCTGCAGCAAGGAGAAGTGCAGAGTAAAGTGGAAGAAAAGCCCTTTATAAAACCATCAGATCTTGTGAGAACTCACTATCACGAGAATAGCATGGAGGTAACTGCCCCCATTATTCAATTACCTTCTACCAGGTTCCTCCCATGACACATAGGAATTGTGGGAACTACAATTCAAGATGAAATTTGAGTGGAGACACAGCCAAACCATATCAGGCTGTCATCTTGTAATCAGCTCAGTGTAGCTCACAGGCTCATCCCTTAGTGGGAGTTGGGAGGAGAGACAGGACACTCAGCAACTCAATCAGATCCACATAGAATGGTAGAGAGGTGCCACCTCAAATTGAAATATTAATAGTATAAAGATGAAAATAGTTACATGTTTTCCAAAGTTATTGGAGAAAACCTAAGTAGTTAAGGGATCAAGGAGTTCTAGAAAAGTGCTTTTCAAATTTCTATACCAATAATTTATAGAGCAAGGAAATTCTCTAATAACATATAGGAAAGCATGAGGACTTTAAACACCAAAGGGATATCTATCTCTTTAATTCTACCTTCAAAATATCTGCCATTATTTTCACTCTGCACCTTATTCATGCCTTCTCTTCAGTCAGTACTGAGCATAGAGGTAAGTTCCCTTTGGAAGACTTTTGAACTTGCTCTGAGATGGGGAGGATCGCTAGGGCCTCCCTCAAATTCTGAGGGAGAGCAAATGAAGAAAAAGAATCAGGAATAGTCTGAATTGCCATATTTTACTTGAGATATAAAATAGTCATGGGTCTTTGATTTCCTTGGGATAACTGCTAAATCCCTGTTGTGGAAGGAAGAGAGCAAAAGAATCTATGAAGAAGGCAATAGTAGTCATACAAGTTGAGAAGTAATTCAGAGCCAACAACATGTTGTATTTTGTAGCTGGGATTCAAGATTAAGTAACAGTACATTTAAAAGGATTCTAAAAAACACTGATCAAGAACACCACATTAAGAAGTAGATACAAATTAAAAAACAATATGCCCAGTGATTCATGGTGACTCAGCTAAGGTGCCTAAGACAGGATTTTCTTTGTTGTCCTCCTCAGTCTTTTCTGAGGGAAGGGTGGAGGAGGGAGAGGGGAAATAAATGTAATGTTTTCCATTTAGATGAATTAAAATTCTGCAAAATTACCTTTCTTGGTTTTTGCAGTTTAACAAATGAATAAGCACATGTTTATTTGATGGAAACTCTATCACTCCCACCTGGAAGCACAAATATTATGGTGCCTTCCTATCAAGAATGTGTTATTTGATTTCAGAATAGGTGATAATGTTTTTTACTTTGTATTTTATCATGATTTAAATTTGTAAATTTGCAAAAATCATACAAAGATACATATATACATGTTTTGCCCAGCTTCCCCTAATGTTAACTATTTATACAACCATTGTACCTTATGAAAACCAGGAAATTAACATTGATACATTATTGGTATCTAAATTATAAACTTCACTGAAATTTTACTAGTTTATCCCAATGTCTTTTTTCCTTTTTCAAGACCCCACACTGTATTTAGTTGTGTTTCTTTAGTATCCTCCAAAGATGTTTTTTGGTCTTTCCTTGTCTTTCATAACCTTGACATTTCTGAAGAATACTGATCAGTTTGCAGAATGTTCCTCAATTGGGGTTTGTCTAGCATTTCCTCATGATGGGTTATGCATTTTTGTCAAGAATACCATGGAAGTCATCTCATATCTTAAGAACATCGTAAGGGAGATATATGATGTCAACATGTCTTATTACTCATGATGTTAACTGGATCACTTGGTTAAGTTGGTTGTGCTGGGTTTCTACACTGTAAAGCTACTCTTTTCCCCTTTGTAATTGATAACTATTTTGGGGTACTTGGAGAGTATGCTAATATCCTGGTTTTCCTCAGACTTTTGCCTATTATTCGTTGCATCCATAGGATCTTTTCTGCAACAATTACTATTGCAGTATTTGCCTAATGATGACTATATTCTTATTTCCTCTGTATTCTCTTTACATCTTATATTACTAATTAGAATTTTTCTATAAGGAAACACTGCCTTTTCTTAACCATTTATTTATTCCATTATTTATTTATGTTAATATGGACTCATGGATATTTCTTTTACTTTATGAGTTATAATCCAGTATTAGCATCATGTAATTTAGTTGCTAAATTGTCCCAATAAAGGAGCCATTGTGGGATTCCTTTGGGTTGGCTCCTGTCTCCTTTTGATTTGTTTCCATCCTTTTCTTGAGAATGTCCTTGTTTTCTGGTACCACAAGTTTATTCAGGTCATCTTATCTCAGCCTTGGCTTTGTCTTGAAGTCCTGCACTGATCTCTGCCTGGCGGGCAGCCTTTTCAGTGTGATGTCCTCCTCCACTACTGTTTCTTTCTCTGATTTTGGCTTTGGAAGGTCAATCCCTACTCACTTTCCTGAGCAATAGCTGATAATCCGCTCCTTGTACCTTCATTGTGAAGTTCTCCCTGAACAATGGATTTTCCCCCTTTGGCTCCTGGTGTCTACTAGTGCTTTTTTGCTACTATCTTATCTAGCCTGGGACACTTGGATTCCAATATTGGAGCCTACTCTTTTACTGTACTTACTGACCCTGGCAACTCCAAGCTCAGTCTCTTCCCAGCCCAGATCTTACTAGGTGGCATAACTGAGTACTATGGAGGAATACTTTCCTGTTAACTTTAACAGTGCTGATTACATCCAGATAGGGTGGGGTAAACTTGTTTCTCTCTCTGAGTCTTGGGGAGAATTTGGCTTGAACTCTTGTGGGTAGAGATGTCAGAGCATCTAACAGACCAGTGATTGATCCCAGGAGGTAGATCCAGGCTAAGGATCCTCCAAAGCAAGGGTCTTGTTTGTGAACTCTGAAAATAGTCACTTCTACTAGCAACTGTATTACTTGTTTTATACTTCTTGTCTGTAATCCTTTAACCTTGAGCAAAATTTTATTCATAAGTTTTGGCTTCCCATTAGCTGTGCTTCAGGGATTTTAGTGGAGGGTCTGTCTCACATAGATGGAAATGCAAAGGGAAGAGCAGTGGTTCCATTTTTGAGGCTACAGAGGAGTTGCAGTGGAAGAATTATAAGTGGGGACAGTTGTACTTGGCAATGTGGCAGGCTCATGCCACAGTAGGAATGTGGTACCATAACAATGTTCTCATACCAGAAAAACATAAGCATACCTGAAACACAATCTGGGGAAAGGAACTGTCAGGTAGTTTCCTTCGATCAATCTAACAAGATTCACTGTAATTTTCATAGGTAGGAGAAGTGTGACCTGCAACCTTATTTTGTAGTTACAGGTTGTTAAAGCCTGGAAATTTGGGATAGGCCTATTAAAAATTATCTTGCTTGTTTTGGTCTAACATTCCAGTCTAGTAAGATCATGTTGAATTTTGTTCTGATCATCTATCATATTAATTTTTCTTTTCAGTTATAATTTGGTTCATTTAAAAACATGATTTAAAAAAACCTTTAAGTCAAGAATAAAAATGTTAATTTAGGATGGTGACTTGTGGCACTGCACTGTCGTCTTCCCTGCAGTTAGAGAATTATGGCTAAATCTATGGTTTCTAAAATCTACTCTTTTTCTTCTTTTTGAACAAAGGAGATTGTCTTCTGATTTCAGAATTCTGGCACCCCTTGCATTGTCTATAGATTCTCTGACATTTCTGGTAGTGACTCAGAAACAATCTCGGAAAGTTCCTTCCGTGTCTCAGAATGTAATTCATCAGGGTTTGGATATCTGGACTTGTTTAACGTGGCTAATTGTTCCTTTCTAATCTTTACCTGTTGGACACTCATTTACTGAAAAGTAAACTGTTAAAAGATTAAGATACTTTTAGTGTGGATAGAAGGCTGAAAACACCTTGCACAAAATAGGTGCCCAATAGATGGTGAATGAATGGTTGGATGATTATAGGATAATTGAATGAGTCAATGAGTTTCTGACCAGTGTGAGTGTCTATCTAATGTTGGCGACACAACTAGGGTATTGTTGGTGAAAGTATTTCTTTACTAGAGGAATGAGATTTCTGATTTAGGCAAGTTATTATAAGTTTACAACTTAAAATCGTGCTTCCAAGATGGCTGAATAGGAACAGCTCCGGTCTACAGCTCCCAGCGAGATTGATGCAGAAGATGGGTGATTCCTGCATTTCCAGCTGAGGTACCTGGTTCATCTCATTGGGACTGGTTTGACAGTGGGTGCAGCCCACAGAGGGTGAGCTGAAGCAGGGTGGGGCATCACCTCACCTGGGAAGTGCAAGGGGTCAGGGGATTTCCCTTTCCTAGCCAAGGGAAGTCGTGACAGACTGTACCTGGAGAAATGGTACACTCCTGACCAAATACTGTGCTTTTCCCACAGTCCTAGCAACCAGCAGACCAGGAGATACCCTCCCGTGCCTGGCTCAGCAGATCCCATGCCCACAGAGCCATGCTCACTGCTAGCGTGGCAGTCTGAGATCAATCTGTGATGCTGCAAATTGGTGGGGGAGAGGGGTCCGCCATTGCTGAGGCTTGAGTAGCTCACAGTGTAAACAAAGAGGCTGGGAAACATGAACTGGGTGGAGCCCAATGCAGCTCAGCAAGGCCTACTGCCTCTATAGGTTCTACCTCTGGGGGCAGGGCATAATAGAACAAAGGCAGCAGGCAGCTTCTGCATACTTAAACATCCCTGTCTGACAGTGCCAAAGAGAGCAGTGGTTCTCTCAGCACGGCGTTCAAGCTCCAAGAACGGACAGACTGCCTCCTTAAGTGGGTTCCTGACCCCCGCGTAGCCTGACTGGGAAACACCTCACAGTAGGGGCTGACAGACACCTCAAACAGCCGGGTGCCCCTCTGGGACAAAGATTCCAGAGGAAGGATCAGGCAGCAATATTTGCTGTTCTGCAGCCTCTGCTGGTGATACCCAGGCAAACAGGGTCTGGTATGGACCTCCAGCAAACTCCAACAGACCTGCAGCTGAGGGATCTGACTGTTAGAAGGAAAACTAACAAACAGAAAGGAATAGCATCAATATCAACAAAAAGGACATCCACACCAAAACCCCATCTGTAGGTCACCAACATCAATGACCAAAGGTAGATAAAACGACAAAGATGGGGAGAAATGAGAGCAGAAAAGCTGAAAATTCCAAAAAACAGAGCACTTCTTCTCCTCCAAAGGATTGCAGCTCCTCTCCAGCAAGGAAACAAAACTGGATGGAGAATGAGTTTGATGAGTTGATGGAAGTAGGCTTCAGAAGGTTGTTAATAACAAACTTTTCCGAGCTAAAGAAGCATGTTCTAACCCATCGCAAGGAAGCTAAAAACGTTGAAAAAAGGTTAGATGTATGGCTAACTAGAATAAACAGTGCAAAGAAGACCTAAAATGGTCTGATGGAGCTGAAAACCACAGCACAAGAACTTCGTGACGCATGTACAAGCTTCAATAGCCAATTCAATCAAGTGGAAGGAAGGATATCAGTGATTGAAGATAAAATTAATGAAATAAAATGAGGAGACAAAGTTAGAGAAAAAAAAGTAAAAAGAAATAAATAAAGCGTACAGGAAATATGGGACTATGTGAAAAGACCAAATCTATGTTTGATTGGTGTACCTGAAAGTGATGGGGAGAATGGAACCAAGTTGGAAAACACTCTTCAGGATATTATCCAGGAGAACTTCCCTAACCTAGCAAGGCAGGCCAACATTCAAATGCAGGAAATACAGAGAACACCACAAAGATACTCCTTGAGAAGAGCAACCCCAAGGCACATAATTGTCAGATTCACCAAGGTTGAAATGAAGGAAAAAATATTAAGGAAAGCCAGAGAGAAAGGTTGGGTTACCCACAAAGGGAAGCCCATCAGACTAACAGCAGATCTCTCGGCAGAAACCCTACAAGCCAGAAGAGAGTGGGGGCCAATATTCAACATTCTTGAAGAAAATAATTTTCAGTCAAGAATCTCATATCCAGCCAAACTAAGCTTCATAAGTGAAGGAGAAATAAAATCCTTTACAGACAAGCAAATGCTGAGAGATTTTGTCACCACCAGGCCTGCCTCACAAGAGCTCCTGAAGGAAGAACTAAACATGTAAAGGAACAGTCGGTAGCAGCCACTGCAAAAACATGCTGAATTGTAAAGCCCATCAACGCTATGAAGAAACTGCATGCATTAACGGGCAAAATAACCAGTTAACATCAAAATGACATAATTCAATATAACAATTCAAACATAACAATATTAACCTTAAATATAAATGGGCTAAATGCCCCAATTAAAAGACACAGACAGGCAAATTGGATAAAGAGTCAAGACCTATTGGAGATCCACCTCATGTGCAAAGATGCACATAGGCTCAAAATTAAGGGATGGAGGAAGATCTACCAAGCAAATGGAAAGAAAAAAAAAAGCAAGAGTTGCAATCCTAGTCTCTGATAAAACAGACTTTAAACCAACAAAGATCAAACGAAACAAAGAAGGCCATTACATAATGGTAAAGGGATCAATTCAACAAGAGCTAACTATCCTAAATATACATGCACACAATACAGGAGCACCCAGATTCATAAAGAAGGTCCTTACAGACCTACAAAGAGACTTAGATTCCCACACAATAATAATGGGAGACTTTAACACCCCACCATCAATATTAGACAGATAAATGAGACAGAAGGTTAACAAGGATATCCAGGAATTGAACTCAGCTCTGGACGAAGTGGACCTAATAGACATCTACAGAACTTTACACCCCAAATCAACAGAATATACATTCTTCTCAGCACCACATCACACTTATTCTAAAATTGACCACACAATTGGTAGTAAAACACTCCTCAGCAAATGTAAAGGAACAGAAATCACAACAAACTGTCTCTCAGACCACAGTGCAATCAATCAAATCAGAACTCAGGATTAAGAAACTCACTCAAACCCCCACAACTACATGGAAACTGAACAACCTGATCCTGAATGACTACTGGGTAAATAAGCAAATGAAGGCAGAAATAAAGATGCTCTTTGAAACCAATTGGAGAACAAAGACACAACATACCAGAATCTCTGGGACACATTTAAAGCAGTGTGTAGAGGGAAATTTATGGCACTAAATGCTCACAAGAGAAAGCAGGAAAGATCTAAAATTGACACCCTAACATCAAAATTAAAAGAACTAGAGAAGCAAGAGCAAACAAATTTAAAGTCTAGCAGAAGGCAAGAAATAACTAACATCAGAGCAGAACTGAAGAGATAGAGACACAAAAAACCCTTAAAAAAAAATCAGTGAATTCAGGAGCTGGTGTTTTGAAAAGGTCAACAAAATAGATAGACCACTAGCAAGACTAATAAAGAAGAAAAGAGAGAAGAATCAAATAGATGCAACAAAAAATGATAAAGAGGATATCACCACCAATCCCACAGAAATATAAACTACCATTAGAGAAGACTATAAACATCTCTATGCAAATAAACTAGAAAATCTAGAGGAAATGGATAAATTCCTGGACACATACACCCTCCCAAGACTAAACCAGGAAGAAGTTGAATCTCTGAATAGACCAATAACAGGTTCTGAAATTGAGGCAATAATTAATAGCCTACTAACCAAAAAAAGTCCAGGACCAGACAGATTCACAGCCAAATTCTACCAGAGGTACAAAGACGAGCTGATACCATTCCTTCTGAAACTATTCCATTCCAAAGAAAAAGAGAGAATCCTCCCTATCTCATTTCATGAGGCTAGCCTCATCCTGATACCAAAGCGTGGCAGAGACACAACAAAAAAAGGAGAATTTTAGGCCAATATCCATGATGAACATCGATACAAAAATCCTTAATAAAATACTGGCAAACCAAAAGTCAGCTTCATCCCTGGGATGCAAGGCTGGTTCAACATATACAAATCAATAAACATAATCCATCACATAAACAGAACCAACGACAAAAACCACATGATTATCTCGATAGATGCAGAAAAAGTCTTCGACAAAATTCAACAGCCTTTCATGCTAAAAACTCTCAATAAACTAGGTATTGATGGAACGGATCTCAAAATAATAAGAGCTATTCATGACAAACCTACAGCCAATGTCATACTGAATGGACAAGAACTGGAAGCATTCCCTTTGAAAACTGGCACAAGACAGGGATGCCCTCTCTCACCACTCCTATTCAACATAGTGTTGGAAGTTCTGCCTAGAGCAATCAGGCAAGAGAAATAAATAAAGGGTATTCAGTTAGGAAAAGAGGAAGTCAAACTGTCTCTGTTTGCAGATGACATGATTGTATATTTAGAAAACTCCACTGTTTCAGCCCAAAATCTCCTTAAGTTGATAAGCAACTTCTGCACAGCAAAAGAAATTATCATCAGAGTGAACAGGCAATGTACAGAATGGAAGAAAATCTTTGCAATCTACCCATCTGACAAAGGGCTAATATCCAGAATCCACAAAGACCTTAAACAAATTTACAAGAAAAAAACAACCCCATCAAAAAGTGGGCAAAGGATACGAACAGACACTTCTCAAAAGAAGACATTATGCAGCCAACAGACCAATGAAAAAATGTTCATCATCACTGGTCATCAGAAAAATGCAAATCAAAACCACGATGAGATACCATCTCACACCAGTTAGAATGGCGATCATTAAAAAGTCAGGAAACAATAGATGCTAGAGAGGATGTGGAGAAATAGGAACACTTTTACACTATTGGTGGGATTGTAAATTAGTTCAACCATTGTGGAAGACAGTGTGGTGATTCCTCAAGGATCTAGAACTAGAAATACCATTTGACTCAGCAATCCCATTACTGGGTATATACCCAAAGGATTATAAATCATGCTACTATAAAGACACATGCACACATATGTTTATTGCGGCAGTATTCACAATAGCAAAGACTTGGGACCAACCCAAATGTCCATCAATAATAGACTGGATTAAGGAAATGTGGCACATATACACCATGGAATACTATGCAGCCATCAAAAAGAATGAGTTCATGGCCTTTGCAGGGACCTGGATGAAGCTGGAAACCATAATTCTAAGCAAACTATCACAAGGACAGAAAACCAAACACCGCATGTTCTCGCTCATAGGTGGGAGTTGAACAATGAGAACACATGGACACAGGGCAGGGAACATCACACACCAGGGCCTGCTGGGGGTTGGGGGACTCAGGGAGGGATAGCATTAGGAGAAATACCTAATGTAAATGACGAGTTGATGGGTGCAGCAAACCAACATGGCACATGAATACCTATGTAACAAAACTGCACGTTGTGCACATGTACCCTAGAACTTAAAGTACAATTTGAAAAAGAAAAAAATAAGTTTACTACTTAGGATGTTATAAATCAAATGCCAAGCTGCTTCCTTTAGCTAACAGGAATGCTATTTTAGCTAATTATAAATTAGAATCTAAGTAGATTATGTGAAAAGACCTGACTCTCAACTTTTAAACTAGCAAAATGAGGTTAAGATTTTCTTGTCTGTAAACCTAATTAATTTTATTGCTTATCCATCACAGTCATTTTTATGATTTCATTTAGGTGACAAGATATTTAAAGATATGTGGTGTATAATTGGAAACAAAATAAAAGGAATACTTGGATGAAAATATTGGGAATGACTACACAAAATATCTAAGGTCCTCTTCAATCTAATAGTTGACATGTTTTAAAAATCAGCTTTATTGTGGTATAAATTATATACAACAAAACTCACCCATCTGAAAGTGTGTATTTCAAAAAGTTCTGACAAAAGGACATATCTTCCCCTCCACTTGAAAGAGAAACACTAGTTAATAGATGAAGATTATGAAAAATTTTGGATTCTGTATTATACTGTTTTTAATAGGAAGCAATTTTATTTGAACCCTTCATGTTTAGCTTCAATATTAGTGTCCTTATCATCATTATTATCGTCACTGTTTGTACCATTTGTTGAGACCTCTAACAGAATTTTTCAGGGCACATCATCTTTATCTCTAAGTTATTTGAACCACAGCACTTTTAAAACCTGACCATGGTGCTATCACTGCCTGCATATTACATTAGGCATCTAGATTTTTCCTTTCATTTTGTAGGCAAATAATCTCTACCACAAAACCTACTTTACACATTATTTTATAATGTGTATTAGCTAAAATAGCATTCCCATTAGCTAAAGGAAGCAGCTTGGTATTTGATTTATAACATCTTAAGTAGTAAATGTAATATAGGCATCAATTCACATGATTTTAAAACTTTAAACTATACAAAGGTATACAATGAAAAGTCTCCCTCCCACCCATATCTCCCATCTGCTCAGTTGGTCCCCCAAACTCGAAACCACTGTTTATAGCTTCATGTGTATCTTTCCAGAGTTTATTTATTCAGATATGAATAAATATAAATGTAAGGTCTTAATTCCCCACTTACAAAAAGACTCTGGCATCCTTTTATACTCACTATCTTTGTCTAGCAATCAGTTGGCCATACCTTCTTTTACTTTTCTTTGGAAAAGGAAATCCTTTTTTTTTTTTTTTTTTTTTTGTAAATAACTTCAGCTCATTCAGACTAAACTTTCCTGAAATAAAACATACGGATTCTGGCTATTCTTTAGTTATGTTCATTCATTCATTTAATTCAATTATTCAGCAAAGATCTACTGATTTTCTGTGGTGGCAAAAATCCTGTACTCAGTTCTTGGAAGATTACAAAGATGATAGAACTTATCCTTGAAGAAAACATAGTATAGTGGAAGATAGAAGCTATGAATCTAACTACTATGAAGGATGCATAAAATATCACAGCAGTTCAGAGAAGGGAGAGATTAGCTAAATGACATGGATCAAAAATGGTTCTGGGATGAAAATGACCTTAGAGCTGAGCCCTGATAGTTGGGTTTATGTACCTGTGTAGATGGGGTAAGGGAAAAGAAAGAACATTCTATTTTATAACTTAGTACTCTTGTTTGCAAGTAATAGAAACTCAAAGTAGTTTTTAAAAAATAGTGCAAAGGGAGGAGGATATATATTAGCTCCTGCATCCAAAACACAAGACAAAACTGAACCCAACTTTGGTGTCAATAGCATACAAATATTTTACCAGTCTTAGCCTTTTCTGTCTCTCCTTCCTCTATTCTTTTTCTTTTTCCTTGAGCCTCCTTCCTGTAATAGGTGATATGGCTGTAGCATCATATTCTTACTGCTCTCAATCCAAGAGTACAGAGAAAACTGCTCCTCTACTTCTAATTCATAAATTTCTGGAAAGGACTGGCCCAACTTTGTGGTTATACCTCACTGTGGGTTGAGGGAGTGGGAGGTACTGTTTGGCGGCCTCAACCAAAACACACTGAGTTGGGAAAGAACAGTTCCCCAAGTGTGCTGCTACAGAAAAAGGCGGGAAGGGATGCATGCAGGCATCAAGTGTGAAGGTCTATTTACACCTGCATCATGAGCAAAGTCATGAAGGTAGCAAAATGCATTCCATGCTCTGAATATGGTAAGAAGTTCAGTTATGTTTCAGAAGAAGGCAGGGACAAGGGTGAGGCAAGCGAGGCATGTATGGTGCAAAATTTAAGGGAGTACTAATTCTTAGATGCCAACCCTGAACTTGCAGGACCTTGAGAGTGAATGCCTCCTTAAATTTTGTACCTTAGTCACCTTGCTTGCCTCAATTTAATCCTGGCCCTGTTTAGAAGGACAAGATGCTTCACAGAGTTGAAGATCAACAGGTTGAGTAGTTTGAGGACCACGTAAAGTGACCTTTGAGGCAACTGTCTTAATGTAATGATGTGAGTAAAAGACAGGTTGCACAAGGTTAAGGAGTAAATACCTAGAGAAGAAACTGAGGCAAAGAATGTAGGCTACTCTCTCATGAAGTTGGGTGGTGAAGAAATTGCTTCTTGAGGGGAAAACTTGAGGAGCCTGTAAAGGTTTTTGCTTTATTTTACTTTTAATATTGGTGATATCTGACTCCCAAAGCAGTCATCTACTTCAATGGAATGATTTGAAGGGTACTTGGCTCTTTTCCAACCAAAAATAATTTTCTACTAGCCTGCTAGTGGTGTCTGAATTGCTACCATTAGTGATTTGGGGTTATTGAATTAAAGGATTATTTCCTAACAGATAGTAAGTACTCTCCCAGGCCCCCATCTGTAGGTAATTCATCAAGCTTTTAGCAGCTCTATTTGCATGTTGATGTGAATTGGTTTATCTGATTTTTGTGACAACTGAGAATAGATTTTGATAAATGGAGGGTGAAGAACATTGAAGGACTTCTGACAGTTTAGGATGGGGCACCTGTAAGCAGACAAGGTGAAAGACCTCCAAAAGGAAACAGAAAGGTAACCAGGTTCAAAGGGGTAACCTGTGTACCTCACAGTTCTACTCAGGGCCAGCTCTCCAGTTGCAATCTTAAACTCTCTCTCCCTCCATCTGTGAGCCATTTTTTAAAACAGGATTTCAGTAGAAACTTATCAAAACTTTCTGAGAAAATACATTATGTCTCAGGTAATAGAAAAGTGTAATGGACTTGGAGTCAGAAAACCTGTTCTCATCACTCACTCACTGGGCCTGTGCACAGGCAGAATTACCTTGGAGCAAATGACACTTTAAGATTCCTTACTTGCGGCCTGGCGCGGTGGCTCACGCCTGTAATCCCAGCACTTTGGGAGGCCCAGGCGGGCGGATCACAAGGTCAGGAGATCGAGACCATCCTAGCTAATATGGTGAGACCCCGTCTCTACTAAAAACGCAAAAAAATTAGCTGGGTGTGGTGGTGGCACCTGTAGTCCCAGCTTCTCGGGAGGCTGAGGCAGGAGAATGGCGTGAACCCAGGAGGCAGCGGAGCTTGCAGTGAGCAGAGATCACGCCTGGGCAGCCTGGGCGACAGAGCAAGAGTCCGTCTCAAAAAAAAAAAAAAAAAAAAAAAAAGATTCCTTACTTGCACAGGTCTCTTCCAAGACCCTGGAAGTGGTTCTAGCAATATGTTCCGTAATCATGCAGTTTTTGAAAATTTATAAAATAGGCAATTTAACAACAATAGATCATTGTCTCTTTCCACTCCTATTTTCCCTCTGTCCATTTCCCTTCGTGTTGGGTTTCAGTGGAGTAACCATAGTCATTTTTGGGAGCTGGTAGTTAAAGGGAACTTGAGTTCGATATACAGTTAGTTTGAGTTTAGTGTTATATTTTTATGATTTGCTGTTACTTCTTTGTAAGTGTAATACCTTGATCACAAACTAGTTAATGAATGTTGTCAATGCAAAGATTATTTAATGGGTTATTGCTCAAGGAAACTTGCAGTGTCCTGAAATTTTACTGCCTATATATGGAAGAAATTTCATTGAGGCTTTCCCATATTTGACGCAAATCCTAAAAATAATATAGGGCATTACCATTAATGAACTATGAAACTGCGAGAAACTTTTCCAAGTTATCAATAATAAAAATATTTAAACCAACCCATAGTAAAGACTGAATTATCTTTCTATTTGAGGTTGTATAATAAAATTGTCATACAAAGGAGCAATTAAAGAATATACAGAAAAACAGTAGGGAAAAAACAATTCTAGAGGTATGTAAGACAGTTAATGAAATGATTTTATTACTTGCCTGGATTTTGTGGTTTGTTGTATTTGCCAAGTTAAAAAAATTGTAATTATTGTTATTTATTTTTTGTGCCCAATTTTGTACTCATAATTTTGTATCTTTAATCTTAAAGAGTGCCCCTGCCCTCCAAATAGTGTAAGCTTCAAACCCTACAAAATCTGGATTCCTTGCTGGTCTTGTGACTTTGAGCAAGTAATGAGCCCCAGTTTCCTCATCCGGAAGATGGGAACCCCCCTATCCGCTGATTTACCTCACAGGGTTCTTGTGAGGAAGTGAAATAGTGCAAGTGAAATGTTTATTACTAGCTATAAAAAGAATCATGTGAGTGTAACTGAAGTGAGATCACTACTTTCTTCTCAAAGAAATGAACCTTGCATTTTCCCCAAAATGTTATGTTACCCTTTTTCAGTGATCGTAGGGATATCCTGACTTTCACGATGGGCCAGGATCCCTTTGGAGAGCTTCACGGAGATGACAAGCAGCCATAGGCAGAGTAAAGAAGCAAGGAAAGGATGATGGTATGTGAGCACAAGCTCCTCCAATGCCATTGCTGGAAAACCAACATATTGTGTCCTACCTACTGGGGGTGGTGAGTGGAAGCTGCTTCTAGTACTAAGGAAAGCATTTAGCATTTAAATTCAATATTACAAATATGTACATCTATTAAAAACAATTTTTAAGGGGAGTTGTACAGCTTATTTCTCTGCCTTAGCATTTAACAGGAAAAATGGGGAAAGGGAAGTTCCATTCACTGAACCCCTATTATATGTGAGGGTCTGTGCTAGGTGCTTTACATGCATTAACCCAATAACACTCACAATATTCCTGGATATTATCGACCCATTTTGCAGAAGTAAAAACTAAGGCTCAGAGAGTTGAGTGACTTCTCAAATTCACAGCGATTAGGTATTTCAAGCCAGGTTTGTCTGATCCCACCTTCTCAGGTGCCAGCCCATTGTCCACAGACTGTGTCCAGTATAGTTTTCTTTTTCCTACTTGCTTTCTATTTTAAATGGACAAATTCATTTCATACAGTCACAAGTATCTGCAAAAATAATTTATTTAGATAAGATATACATGCATAGGTCTTCAGTTCAAATACATAATTTAGCAGGAATTTATAGAAAGTCAGGAGTTTACCCAATGCCATGGAAAATGCTTTAAATGGTGATTAATTTAAATGGGCAAATCTTTTATAGGAATCTTAAATATCTGAAAATGTTTCAAATGTGTAATAATTTTTTGTCCACCAGACTCTTTATGTGCCAAATTAATGTGCCCTCTCAACTTAAGTGTTTGATTTTGTGCTAGAAAATTCAAGACTAATCCCTTCAGTAAGAAAAACAAACAGTAACTTAGTATTCTCAGGTTGCAGATTGGCTGTGCCAGGCTAGAATGACTTTCCAAGAGGCAGTCTTATATATATTTTATCAGAATTCAAAATTATACACAGTTCACTTGCTTCTGCCCATTAAATTTTAAAAGAGAGATGAGTTTGTTATCCAGCATTTTCACAGAGCCCTTGTGATTTAAGATTTTAATGGCCGGGTGCGGGTGACTCATGCCTGTAAACCCAGCACTTTGGGAGGCCGATGCGGGCGAATCATGAGATCAGGAGATTGAGACTATCCTGGCTAACACGGTGAAACCCCATCTCTACTAAAAATACACAAAATTAGCCTGGCGTGGTGGCGGGTGCCTGTAGTCCCAGCTGGAGATAGCTGGAGATAGCGCCACTGCACTCAAGCCTTGGCGACAGAGCGAGACTCCATCTCAAAAAAAAAAAAAAAGAAAAAGATGCTGTTTATCCCCACTAGGTGAGCCTAAGCATAGTGGTGGGACACCAGTCCATCATCTTAGAATTGGACACCTCGTCTGGGTTTGTGATATTTTGTTTTTGTGGTTTACTTTATCATTTGTAGGTCAGCACAGGAGCGAGGTGGGGAAGCTGGAGGACAGAAAAGGTGGGAGGGAGGAGAAAGGAAAGAGTTATTGTCTTAGTCCATTCCTCCTGCTATAACGGAAATACTTTGGACTGGGTAATTTATAAATTTCTCACAGTTCTGGAGGCCGGGAAGTGCAAGATCAAAGCCCAGTTAGGTTCTGTGTCTGGTAAGGGCTGGTTCTGCTTCTAAGATGGTGCCTTTTTCCCGCATCTTCACGTGGCAGGAGGAGAGAAAGGCAAAAAGGGAGTAACAGACTCCTTCAAGCCTTTTATGAAAGCACTCATTCCATTCATGGGGCAGTGAATCACCTCCTAAAGGTCCCACTTCTTAATACTACTGCATTGGGGATTAAGTTTCAACATGAATTTTGGAGGGATATCAACATTAAACCATAGCAGTTATCTTGGAAGCAGAATAGAAATTCTATGTTGTAGGGTTCAGAGAGTGTAATACCTAGAATTTTCAAAATCCAAGGGGATTACTCTTACCTTTTTGGGAAAATGTGTGAGAAGACAATTTTCATGGTATGAACCCAAAGTCACAGGATTCTAAAAAAACCACATGAATAGAGGGAGAGAGCACTCTATGGAATCATCCCAGAGAACCCGACAAGTAGGTAATAGCCAGTAACTTACTGAGCTGGGAGGATTGCAGTGAACTCCGGGTCCAGCCAGTATAATTCGTCTTTTCTGTTCAAATGTTTCCCAAGCTAGCAGAGGTCCCCCACTAATGGAAGAGCAGACAGATTTCAAGGAAGATACATGAATTCATTCAGCTTTAAAATATTTATTGAGCACCTACTACTTAGGCTAGATGCTGGGAATACAAAGATGGGTAAGAGTCTGTTCTTGCCCTTTAAGAGCTTACATTCTAACAAGGGCTGAAGGGGGAAGTCAAACAGACAAATAAATGAGCAAAAGTGTTACAAGCGCTAAAACAGACGTTTAGATAAGGTGCGGTGGGAGCATTAAAAAAGGTAGTGACACATTATCTGTGTGGAGCTCACTGGCTCATGGAAAACCTAGTGGAGGTGGGGTAGGCTTTGTGGATTGACAGGGTAGCAGTCGAGGCAGGGGGCGGCGTTCCAGGCAGAGCAAACCACAGGGCAAGTGGAAACAGCATGAGCGGGCAGGGAGGCGTGAAACTGCTTGTTCAGCTCTGGGATCGCCCTCACACCCCTTTGTCTCCAGACAAGGAGGTGAAAACGGGAAGAAAACCAGTTCGGTCCCTCGCCGTATGGCACGTCTGAAGAAGTCTGGTAATATAAATCCTAGCAAAGATAGCTGCAAGGAAGGATCTAGCCGGAGGAGATTTGTAAGAGCTTACAATGGGAAATAAGGTTTCCCATTGTAAACCTAAGAAGGGGGCCCAGGTGGCCTGCCAGGGCTCCAGTGTGCTGTCGCGAACATGCGGTCCTCGAAGCGCCCGGCTCCCTCTCCTCGCCTCGACGGCTGACCCCGGCGGACCTGCCGGGCGCGGAAAGCCCCCTTTAGGTCCTGCTCGCTGGTCTCGGACCTCTCCCCTCTTCCCGCCCCTCTTGGCGACTCGCTCGGCGCGGCCTAGGGCCGGTGGCGACAACTGCCGTTGCACCGGCGGGCCCAGGCCAGACACGCGTAGGCCCAGGCCCGACACGCGCGGCAGCCTCTCGCGCAGGCCCAGACCGCCGCGCGCGCCGCATCCCCACGCTCGAGGCTGGGCAAACCGCTGCGACTTAAGGCGCCCGAGAGTGGGCGGGCGCACGTCTCCGCAGCTGCTGGGGCGCGCGCCTGTGGGCTCATTCTCCACCTAGGTTTAAATGGAACCCCTCTCGGTCCCCCGGTTTTGAGAGGTTTCTCTCCTCGAGCCGCTGAGTCAGGAAGCCCAACAGTAGGAGTGGCTCGGGGCCTACACGTTCGCGAGTTCGCGGGGCGCTGGATGGAAAAGGTGGGTGCGCGGTGGGGCCTCTTCTTCCTCGGGGGCCCAGATCGCGACTCCGTGGTCTCCGTGGGGAGATCTGGGCCCCCGAGGAAGGACTCACCTTCCCGGGTACTGTGGGCCGAGTCTGGCCTTCTCTTTGGGAGCGGACCGTGGCTTGGAGAGCCTCCCCGAGGGGACCCACGCGCCCGCCGCTCCAGCCGCCATTTCCCAGCAGGCCTCCAGGGGGCCTCCCCGCCGCTGCCTTCCAGTCGGCGGCGCCGGGCCCGGGGGTGGCCGGACGGCGCAGGCAGGGACACGCCTCGGCGCCCGGGCCAGCGCGCGGACAATGACCCCTTCTCTCCTCGCCGCCGCCTCCTCCCCGACACCGCCCCCTCGCAGCTCACAGGCAAACCTATTAGCCATTCAGGCCGACAAAACCCCGCGGCCCCGCGCATTGTCCCGCCGAGCGCCCGGCCGCCGTCATTAGCCCTGATTACGCAGAGCCGCCTGACAGCCCCGCGGGCCGCTCCACAGACCCCCCATTCACGGCCGCCCCCGGGCCCCGCCTCACAAAAGGAGCGGAAATCGTCCGCGCTCTCGCGTCCCCGCTGAATAGAGCGAAAAGCTGCTTCTCCTTTCCTCCCGCCCCATTCACATTCTCTTTGGATACAATATTTTTTTCCTTTTTGTTAAAATTAGGGAGAGGGAACGAGGTCAAGGAAGACTTTGCTTGAGCTCTTTGCCTGTCATTTGTTTAATGTAAACAAAGAGCAAGCCCTCCCCACCCCCATCCTCTTCTCCCCTCCCTCCCAGATTTTTTATAAACAAACTGGGGAAGTGAAAGGAGGGAGTGACGGGTGGAAGCAGAGTGGG
Source organism: Macaca nemestrina (assembly GCF_043159975.1). Taxonomy (NCBI): domain Eukaryota; kingdom Metazoa; phylum Chordata; class Mammalia; order Primates; family Cercopithecidae; genus Macaca; species Macaca nemestrina. The sequence continues at coordinate 47,526,587 of NC_092131.1, forward strand.
TCATTAACGTGGAGGCGAGAGGAACTGCGGCATTTGGGGAGCAGCAGGGACCGTCGCTTTTTTTGGTGAAACTGGAGTGTGGTTGAAATGTTTATTAGCCGGGAAAGAGCCTGAGCTTGGGGTAAAATCTTAACATTGGTCAGGTTTGTTGAAATATTTAATATAAAAATGCTCTTTCCAATCTGCTGGAGTAACTGCTTTTTGGGAAATTGTGACAGAAGAATTGCAGGAAAAGAAAGGAAGGAAACCCATTTTATAGAGATTTTGTCAAATTCAGAAACCTTCAACCTTGCCACTACCTGGATTTTTTTCCCCCCAAAACCCTAAAGACCAGAATGAAGCTGATATGGAAAAAGTCTTAAAAAGAAACCCTTTATATGTCCTTGGGAAGATTGGAAAGATTAAAATAAAATAAATCTCTGTGAAGATCTGGACTAATTTCCAACATGTGGTCACCAAAGAATTGGTTATTCACAGAAGCAATTAGGTGCCATCACATTTCAGATAAACATTTTAAAAAATCTTGCATGTGTCACCCCCTTCAGATTCTAAAGTGAAATTAGATAAATACATCTCCAGATTGTTGAAACAGAATAGCTACTTTAAAATGTAGGCAGCTTGTTAATTTAAGTAAATGGTAGATGTAGCTTAAAGGCTTTTGTCAAAGCAGGAATTAAAAATCCTCCATCACTGTTTGGTCTTCTCTTTTTGTTCAAGCAATAAACTGTCACTTAAAAATTATTTTGTAAAGAGAAAGCTTAGTTCCCTAGTTACCCCATTTTCTTGACACTGCAGAATGGACATTTTCTTCTGCTTTTAGGTATCATTTGAACTGGTGGCTGGAGTGGGATTTTTAGAATCTCAAATTCTTTTACATTATTCCACTAATTAGTTCTTTCCCATCCCTCTCAGACCTAGAAGCATAAACTTAAGAGAAAATTTGCCAACAAACTTCTCCAAACGCTAGTTCTGGACAGCCCAATAGTTAGGGTGGAGTGGGGCTGGGGAACAAGAGTGGGTATCCGTGGCTACTCCTTGGCAGATTAAGGACTAGGATGAGGCAAGGGAGGTACTTAGAGTGCAGAATTTAAGGAGGCACTCAATCTCAGATGCCTTGCACTTGCTGCACTTGCATAACCTTGACAGTGAGTCCCCTCCTGGCCTCCCTCTAGTCCTGGCCAGCCCCTTGTTGGCATTCTAGGAACTACCTGGGGCTCTAGGAAACAAAATTAAGTGTTGACCAAGCTCTACCATGGGAGCCTTTGAGGACTCATGGGAGGGCTTTTGCTTGCTTTTGGAAAGAACACCAGTTTTATCACGAAGACTTACCCACTCCTTCCATCTAAAGCTCTTGTGCAAGAGAGTTTTGATTTTCAATAATTCTCTGGATAAGGGCCACCACACACAATGACAACATTTATAAAGTCCAAATGAGCCAAATCTATTTAAGCGATTTAGAAACCAAAAATCAACCCTTACTCGGTCCTGGGCTTCCATTGTCTATCTTGCCGTTTGGCTGCTTTTTGTCTTCCATGACTTCACTTATTTTTGTTTGGTTTGCACTTTGGCACTTCTGCCTAAAGAAGTTAACAGGCTTCTGATCCAAAGAACATCTTCTAAGGACAGAAAGGCAAATGGAAAAGGCTGTAATTGGGGGATGGGGACAGTAAAGAGGGAAGTCAGCTCAAGTGATTTAAAGATCAATGTCAAATTTTATAATATGCAATCTGTTTCACTAGGAACAAAATTAGAGACTCTGGCTAGCATTTATTTTCTTAGTGCAAAGATGGTAGATATTTTTGTGTTGTATAGGCATGCATTTGTTCATGTGTAGGTGCACACATGCATGTGCACGAGGAAAAATTAAATGCTAAAAATATTTCATATTTTAATTGAGGCCATTACGAGGACAATGGGGCCCTTGATGACTTGTTCTATGCTTACTTCGGAGATTAGGTTTTTAAAATGCCAGTTATTTCTACAGCCTTGTTTTACCCTCAATATGTGACATGATTACATCCTTTCCCCCATCTCAGTATCCCTCTTGTTAAAAACCATTCATTTCATTAAAACCCAATTCTGCAGCAAGAAGATGTTAGTCTAATTATATACAACCTCTCCTGTCATCTTTTGTCTTATTTTAGTAATAGGTCAATCCTAAATGCAGTATATGCTCACTGTAGCATGATCATGGGTGCCTGCTGCTATTGTATGGAAGGGGGCCTCAAAGGAGGTAGAAAGCCTTTCTTGTTGCAGAGTCTGAGTCAGGATAGTTTTGCATTTTTAGAAAATAGGACTCATTTATTGAGTTCCAGAGTTTGGCTTCCTAAATTGCTCCTGAAAGCTGTTGACACTTCATATAAACAAGTGTCAAGTGGACATGCCATAATTACCTGTGCTGGGGATGCGGGGACTTGCCTTAGAGAGGACGCTCACGTGTTGCCAATTTTTAGCCTTAAATATATCATGTGTATGCATACATACATATGTGTTTGTATAGGTGCATACATATATACACATACATGTAATTTGATGTGGGAGGTGGTTATGGACCTACCATAGGTTGTTTAAAACATACACCAGGAAGCACCAAAGAAGGCAAAAGATATATAGATAAGACCTTCGGGAGACCATTTGCTCAAGGGTCCCTGCATGCCTGGTGAAGGGAATGATCTTTATAATAATAATAATACTAATAATAAAAGGAATCTGAGAGCAGCTCCCTTAATTAAGAAGGTTGCCCACTAGGTTGTTTTATTGTTTGGCTTCTCCACACAGAACCCATCAGCACCAGCCTGCATGTTTAGAAACAGCAAGTTCCCCAAGCTACAGAGAAACCTACCATGGCGGTCTCTTAAATAAGTAAATAAACAGCATATATATGTTTTGTTAAAAAAAAAACTTTAAAGCAAAAGTTATACATATATAACAGCGTCCTTTCGACGTGAAATACCCATGGGAGAATCTGGGCAGGCGCTCAGCTTGCAGTTCGGTTCCGAAGGCGACTTTGCAGCAAAATCCTTAGGACAAAGCAAAGCGAGAAGAACGTGGTGCTGGGTCAGGCCTCACCGCGGGTTCCCGTGGTCGCGGCCAAAGAGCGCCAGTGGAGCCAGGCTGGCCGCGGTGTGGGGCCGGAAATGGCAAACCCGAGCGCGCGGGTCCCTGGTCATCTGGCTTCTCTGGCGCTGGATTTGCAGGTCTCTCATCTTCTTTACCTCTTTCATTTTGTTTTTCTCGTTTTTACACTGGAATCTGCTTCTTAGCATCCTGGATGGGCAACTCAGATGTCGCACTCGCTGTCGCTGGACGTGATGGAGATGGCTGAAGTGGCCGCCTTGCTGGATAGACTGGCGGCCGGGCTGGCGGCGACGCCGAGCACCTCTGACGTGCCGTCGCCCTCCGCCCGTAGTGCCCGCCCGGAACCCTGTGACAGGACCTGCTGCTGGAGTCTACGGGGAAGAAAGGGAACACGGGTCACAGCTCGTAACACAGCCGCCCGTCGCCCGCCCCTACCACCTCCTGTGTCCCTCCAGCCCGGCGGCCAGAGGCTCTTCCGTAGACCCGAGCAGTTAAGGCGAGGATTTCCCGGCAAGGCGTTAGAGGTCGGGCAGGAGTCCGCGGCCGCCCCTCCGCGGGCCCCTACTGTTGTGCCCCACCATCATTTGCGCCCTTTCTCAGCGCCCCAGCTCCCAGGTCTTTGGTATACTGGGCTTGCAGGGTCCTCCCCATTTGTTGTCCACCTTTGGGAGATAAACAGGACTGTCAGGAAATAAACGAAGCGTGGGTGACAAGGACAAATCGGTCCCGGGGACATGGGATTCCATTTCTAATGGTGCGTCTGCCTGGGGCGTACGCCTGAGTCAGTGCTCCCGCGATCGCGTTGGATCGGGTCGGCCCGACCTAAAGGGAAAAAGGATTGTAAGAAGCATTTGGGCCTGGGGGATGAGGCTGGGCTCTTCCGCAAAATGTTTGGCTCATCGAGATCCACACTCCGGGAAATGAAAAGCCTCGGCCCATCGACTAGTTTGCTGTTTTGAGACAAGGGTGGCAGGCAGCGCATGGGAAGAGGAAAACTCGACTTCCTATTTCTCAAAAGTCCATTGAAAACTGTTTTCAAAGCATTACGGAGGGATGCACCTGGGCTTTGAAAATGATAATTAACATGAAACCGACACACTGCTAATAAGTCAGGCTTCCATTAATAGTAGGAGCCTGTTCCCAGGCTAACAAGAATTAGCTTTGGGTCTTGGGGTCTCTAATTGTAGGATTTTAATTTTTGTTTCTCTTCCCCTCTCCGTCCCAGTGAAGCCTTGGTTTGGTGACCGGGAACAGCTGCTGCAGCTGCCCGGAGGCGTGGAGAACCAGTGGGTGGGGAAGCAGAGCCGGGAAGGGAACTCCAGAAACCCAGAACGCAAGTGGTCTCTTAACCCGAGACAGACCGCGCTCCCAACTCCTGCTGAATTGGAGTCGCCAGGGACTGGGTAACGGCGCCAGAGGTGCCTCCACCCGCCTCCTCCCCGGTGCGCGCAAATCGCGGAGGCCTGTAGGTACCGACCTGTTCTTGGCTGCAGCCGCTCGGTCCCTTTGTCGGCGGTTTTTGAACCAGTTGCCCACCTGCGTGGGAGTCAGTCCGGTTGCCTGGGCGAGCTCACGCTTTTTGCTGGGGTTAGGGTATGGATCCTGCAGGTACCACTCGCGTAGCAGGTGCCGCGTGCGCTCCTTGAAGCAGTGTGTCTTCTGTTCGCCGTCCCAAATGGTGCGCGGCAGCGGGAACTTCTTCCTTACTCTGTACTTGTCCACCGGCCCCAGGGGCCTTCCACGCAACTTCTCAGCCTCCTGATAGTGTGCTTCAAGCCAGAGCGCCTGCAGCTTGGCGTGCGACTCCTTGGTGAACTTGTGGTTTTCCAGGATATGGTAGAGCTCGCGGTAGTTGCCACCGTGAAAGGCCACGATAGCTCGTGCGCGCAGCACCGACTCATTCTTGTTGAGGGCCTCGCAGGCCGCAGGGGCCACGGGCAGCGACCAAAGGAAGCGACCCAGGCGCTCCACATCGCCGCTCTCTTCCAGGGTCTCGCATACCCCGGCCACTTGCTGGGGGCTGAAATTCAAGATGGGTAGCTGGAACATCGAGGCAGCTCCGGCAGCGGCGAGGGCACTGAGCCCGGAGCGGGACACGCAGCAGATGCCCGCGGGCCTGGCTGAGTGCGCCAGGCTCTTGTCGATGAGGCGGATTGGGGCAGCGGGGACACACGACTGGTGGCGGCGGTGGCGCAACGGCCGGGAGCGGGCGGCCCTGACTGGAGGAGGTGCTGGCTCCTCGGCTCCGGGTTCGGGCTCGGCTCGGCTCAAGCACGCGGGCAGGAGAGCTGGCTCCGCTACTGGGGTGGGCGGATTGGCGGCGCGGGCGCCATGGAGACCCCTTGTCAGTCACCGGCTGGCTCTGCCAATCAAAGCTTGGACCAGCAAGCCACGACTGTTTCAGCACCTCCCCGTGCTCGACAGCGCCCGCCGTTAGTCCCTGGACTTTTCCTCAGTATTTTGCAGAACCTGGAGGTTGAAAAGACATGCGAGTGTCTAGGAGAAAAAGAGAGGCGAGTGCGGCAGCGTTCACTCTTCTTCCCTCCCCCACCCCACTCTACCCCTCCCTCCCCTTTCCCACCAAAGAAGCAGTGATGCTACAGGAATTCAGGAATTCACTTTGGGGCGATGCGTTGTCTCGGTCGAGAGGTCTCCAGAGGACAAAGAGGACTGAGCCAAACTGAAATGCTCCGAGAATTCGCAAGTTTAGTTGTAGCAAAACAGCAAACCTTGCGGTGGGAGCAGGAAGCAGGTGAGGGGAAGCGATCTTCTCATTTTTTCCCAAGTACCCATCTCTACATGCCTCCCTCTTCCCGTTTCCAGTTGCCAAAGCAGCTGAGTGGGAAGCAAATCTGGAGCAGCAGGAACAGGACCAGGGATCTGTAGAAGAGGTCAGTTTGAACTCTAGCCTTATTCCCTTCAAAGCCCACTAAAATTTTAAATGAGAACAAGGACATGTTCACGTCTGATAATGCAGATGCAGACCACGAAGTCAGACACTTTAAGAAAAGAAGGGTGGGCTCTAGGGACCTCCAAATAAAGAGGATAAATATACTTTCTCCCCCTCCCCCAGTTTAATGGGCTTGAACAAATGTGCAGTATAGCCACATCTAGAGCTGAGAAGTCATTGGTAGGTCAGGACAGCAACTTAAAAGCTTATTTCCGATATCTTTTAAAAAATATCGACTTAACTCCTTTCCTTGCAGGCTTATTTTGCCCCTACCTTGTGTTAGAACATATACCTCTCGAGCTGGGGATAACAATTCTAACCTTGGCATTTTAGCCCAAAAGCAATTCAGTAAAAATACAATACAGAAAGGAATCCACTACAATGCGGGGGCCTAGAAAGCGCTTCTTAAGCCGCTGAGCACTGACCCCTCCTGTAGTGAGGAAGGAGTGACTTGGTGTCTCTGACTTTGGGCTAGTAGAGTGAATTGGCAACTTTTATTGATTCCCAATTGGCAGTCCACATCGTACCATTTTCTGAGGCCTGGGTCAAAGAAACCATGATCTCATCCGGTCCTGTGGTAAGGGTTTGTTTAGTCTGAAAAAAATAACTGGTAGGGGGCTGTATAACAAAAACGCCAGGAAAACAGTTTTGGGGAGGTCCATCCCTAGACAGAAATGAGATGAGAATGTTCACCGCCGAACTGGACTGGGCCCGACTGTCTTTTCTTTAGTATCAAGTACAATTTGTATGCGGCTTGTACAGATCTGGTAAATCAGAAGGCAGATAGATAGCACAGATGGTTGGAGGTGTCGGGTCAGATCACGCCACGCCTGAGTGCAGGGCAAAGCTCGTTCTGACGGAAAACCCTGATATTATTTTCACAGATCTTCACAGTTCACTCTAAAAAAATAGCAGAGGGGAAGAAAAAAGCCCTGAAACCATTTACATCATTTCTGTGAGATTGCCAACCGCCTCAACGGAGAGGCTTTCTTTTCTAAGAGTTCATTTTCTTGAAATACGACAGGGCAGGGGCAAAACAAAGAGGGCGATGAAGATAATGACAAAGCATAAACCTTATTTCCCTTGGAGCGACTTTTGAATCAGCTGGCAGGACAACTTTTAAAAAGAAACATCGCGTACAAGGGCCCCGAACATGCAGGCGGAGGAGAATCCGTGGTGCAGAAAATGAGGGCCTGGGAGGGGGCCGGGCAGGGATGAAGCCGGACCCGGGAGGGCTGCGATCCCGGAGCTTCTGGCCAGGGAAGGAAACACCCCCTTGCTCCAGTTTGCAGAGGTTTATTTTCCCTCTCGGGATGGTTCCTCTGCGGGCTATTGCTCGCGAAATTGTTTGGCGCGCACCCTTAGCATGCAGACGAGGTGGTGGGGTCCTCGGAGACCTTACAGCCTGCGAGCCAAGCCGAGAGCCGACCCAGATCCCAGCGCCTAGTTGCTGAGGTGGGAGAGATTGTCCATGCCCCAGGAGACCACACGTCCCCCTCGCCCTTTTGCTGGACAGTTTGGAAGCGGTACTTTCGGGGAGAGCTGGTTTCTTACCCTTAATCTTTGTGAGCAAGTCGACAGTCTAGGGGCCCCATCCAGGAAATGGGAATATTTATCCTATGGCCCATTTCTTGGATAATAGTTCTGCAGATAATTAGATGAGGGCGCTTTGGCTTCTGAGGCTTGCGGGCAACTGGAACTAAGAGTCTGAGTTGGCCGCGCGGGAGCCGCCAGAAGGGTGCGGGCTGCCTGTGGCAGAGTCCGAGCACTGTCTGGTCGCTCGGCAGGAAGGGACTGAGAAGCGCCTGGAGATCGGGGTCTACTATCAGGAGATCCATCTTCGCCATCGCAAGGGACTTGATTTAATTTTATTAACCCAAAGGAAATAGACTGCGCCAGGGCACCTTGGAATCACTTATTTGTTCCCCGGCTTCACAAGGGGAAGGGACGAACAGGAAGAAGTATGTGAGCCGAGCCCCCTGGGAAAGAGGGAAGCTTCACGGGATTCCTTAGAAATAACCCTGTTTGGGGGAAGGCGGTGACCCTCACCCCACCCTTAAGGTGTACTTCTCCTAGGTTTGCCAGACGAAAACTGTATCTTCGGGCTGGCTTTTCTTAATTTTACGGAAGGGTGTAATTTTTTTTTTCTTTTACCAGTTTTGAGGTTTTGTGCCAGCCCTCCAGGCAACCCCTCACTTCTTATCCCACATTTCATTTTTCTTTTGCATTTGACCAGGAAATCAAGAAAGTACAGTGGCAGCACTTGGCCTTGGGCCTGTCTGGGTGGTTTTGCAACTTTCTACCGCTGGTTTGCAGCTAGTAGATTGAGACATGAGGTCTTGGACAAACTCTCGGGTCTTGCCGGGAATCCATAGACGTCTACTCAGCTTTCTCTAGAGTTGCATTTTGTGGGGCAAATATGGAGAAAAAAGGATGTAGAAGATGATGTCCAAGGGCAGGTTCTGTAGCTAACTGTTGCTGCTGGATTTAGGCAGTGTGCCCCAGGGAATTCTGAGGCTCATGCCAGAAATATCCGGAGTTCAGTGTGGGACTTCTGCACATATGGGGATCTCACTCCTCGCTCTGCCCCTACTGATTTTCCTCTCTAGAGTAGAGGACAGGTGGAATTCTTGTTACACTCTGCCGACCAGTAGCTCACATTTGCCAGAGGAGAGCAGTGCTTAGAAGTCAATACTTTCTTACCTCTGGGTTCCAATCTTATCTTTTCTTTGACTTTTCCTAAGTCAAATGTCTTTTTTAAAATGATGTGTTTTTGTTTTTTTTCCTCAGGCAATTTCACATAATGAGATGTTTTAAGAATGCAGTAATTGAGTCCGTCTGAATTCCTTGATAAAGATATTTGTGCTGCATCTGAGAGTCACAGACTGGAAGACAATGAGGTCCCCAGTCTTTTGTGTGATTTGGACTTTGGAAGAGATCTTGGTTTCCCTTTCCTGTGTCTCAAAGCCGAGTGTTGGTAGTGACAACTGGCTTTTAATTTTTATAACTCTACTTTTAAAAAAGTATAAAAATAATCTAGAAAGTTTTAAAAGGCATTTTTCAGACTTTGAAATTACAGTATTAAAAATTTACACTTTCAAACATTTATTTGGCATTCTGATTTTCAGGTATATCATATGCATAAATATAGATGTGTGTTTGTTCATGTATTTGATAGTACAGACCTTCAGATTTTGGAATGAATTCAATATTCTATTTTTAAAGTACTACTAACTATCCTAATAAACTGCCTAGGTAGATTGCTGTATTTCACGCATTCCTCCCCTGCCATTGTGCACCTTGTAACAAAGAACAGAGAAGGCGCTTTAATTGTATATTTCTGAGAACAAACACCATTTGAGCAATGTTTGTAGGTTTCCTAGTGTTGTTAAATTAACTGGCAAAAAAGTATTACAATTAAAATATTGACCTCATTTTAAGAGGTTAGTATATTTTGTTATTATTCTTCATCAGCTATTTTTAAATGACAATTTCAAGTGGTACAAAATTGTTTATATTGTTAATTGGAGGAAATTTGTATAAGTTTAAATGTGGGGCAATGCGCTACTTCACAGTGATGATTAATTAGTAGTAATGTTTTCTTTAAAAATGTTAGGCTGCCGGTTCAACTGTGTTTTGACTTCTAGCTTGCGCTTGATTCTAGGCACTTGGATAAAAATTTGTATCTAAGTCAAAGAGCATATTACAAATTATATTCCTTGTAATATAAATTGTGGTCTTAAATTCATTTTTCTGTAGTCTACTTCTTTAGGAGAAGCCTAAATGTTTACAGGGTTAACCACACTACTGCATTACTTGCTTAGAGCTACATACCAGTGGGTTCTTGCCTGAAGGATTAGTGCTAAAAAATGTAGCCAACTTGTCACTTAAAAACACTTTTTATTATTAGTAATGAAACATTTGTTGAATAAGTGAAAGAATGATTAGTTCATGGTTCTCTATTGGGACATTACTTTTTTCCCAGCAGCAGGTTATTTTTGACAATTTTCGAATCTAAGATCGAAATATCCTTCTAAAATACACATGGAAACCTTAAAATTCAATGACATGAAAGAATGTAAGTTTGTTTAATGTCCTCTGGGATGCACCAAATATTATTCACATTAAACTGTATGTGTCATACATTGTATCAACCGTTTGTATTATATGCATAGTAAATCATAATTTCCTTCTAAGTACTCTAAAGTCAAATAGAGGCATCAGCCTTCAACGAATACCTTAAATTATCTGAGTTGATCCAGCTAGTTCACAAAAAGTGCTTATTAAATATTGCATTATAAAAAAATACACACACATGACATCTTACCCTTCAAAGCAGCAATTCTCAACTGAGGGAAATTTTGTTTCCCCCCGCTTCCCCACTTCCAGGGGACATTTGTCAATATCTGGAGACAGTTTTGGTAGTCTCAATTGGCATCTAGTGGGCGCAGGCCGGAGATGCTGCTAAACATCTTATGATGAACAGAACAGTGGCCCACCAGACCCCACAATAACAAAGTCAATAACACTGCTGTTAAGAAACCTTGACCCCAAGGATCTTGCCCCAGATAATCAACAAGGCATAGACATACAAAACCTGCTAAAGTTTGGTTTATTGTGGAGTTGAAGCATTTGCAAAGGACTCAGGGCACTTTCAATTTCATCTTGGGTCTAGGCCATACTAATAAAATCTGTTCCTAAGAGCTTACTGTAATTTTGTTTTTTCTTAAAATTTATTTTAAATGATACTTAGGATAACCAAATACTTATAAAGCTTGTAAATATTTGTGGGAATGGTGAAGTTGTTTCTATCTTGTTAGGATCTATGTTCTTTGAATAATTAGTGAGACAGAGAACAGTGGTTGAAAGTTTTTATTAGTGTATCTCTATTTTATAAATGAATAAAATATGAGGACTACAGAGGTTCAATGATTACCTGTATTGCACAGCTAGTTAATGGCAGAGATAGGTTTAAAACATAGGCTCAAAATTCTATCCATTATATACCTTACTTTTCTTACCCAAGGAAAATAATTTAATTCCAATTGAGTTTGAGGGCAGTTCTGTATCACACACAAATAGTTATTAATGCCTGCTGTGTGTAAGGTCCAGTACCATTTCATGCTGTTATGACTTTCAGAGTTTGGTGCACCATAGTTCAAGGACCTCAGAGAGACTTCAACTTCTGGGTCTTGTCAGGTGGTATAACCCTTGCAAGCCCTAAAAACCCTTGAATCAAAAATGTGTCTCTGGGATTTTTGTTGTTTTTTGAGCGGGGGTGGAAACTGGTGGAGTGTGGTGGTACTGAAGACCCTTCCCTGAGTCAGCACACTGTGTACTGGCAGGAAAAATGGAACTGATTGCAGCCTGTAAGGAAAAGAGATTGGACTTGAGGTGTTGTAAAGCTTGGTTTAAGTAAAAAAAACCTCTGAACTCTTTTGTCAGGTCTTCCAAAAGAATAACAGTGATGCTCACAAGCATTTCTATAATTAACAAGCTGTCAACATTTCTATTACAACTACAGAAGTCTATTACAGACTGCAGAATTGTGATAAATGTTTCTTTAGGTCTGAAATGTTAGCCTTCATCTTCTTTTCAGCCTAAGGGCAATTTTTGAAACCAATTTTGTTTCAATCATTTTGGATCAGTTGTGTGGTAATTTTGGAAGTGCAGATGCTCTAGGCCCACCTATTGAAATAAAGATTTTTAAATGGAAACACAGAGAGGAGGCTGCTTAAGCCCCAGTGGGGACCAGCTGCAAAGCTCTGGCAGGGAATTATATGGGCAGACAGTGGGAGTAGATTTAGAAAAAATTAAGGGACAGAGAAATGAGTGCATGTTTCCTTTAACAGCAGATTTTTGTTCTCAGATCTTTCAAACTATGAAATTTTAATCTTTTTTCTGTTTTAGTGTTTTATCTGTTATTACTTTCTCTGTTATGCCTTGGTTTTGGTGAAATTAATGTAAGATTATATATCTTTACAGTAATTAAAATTGGGGGCTGAACTGATTTTTTTGAATTTTAGTTTTTTTTTTTGTTTGTTTGTTTTTTGAGACGGAGTCTTGCTCTGTAGCCCGGGCTGGAGTGCAGTGGCCGGATCTCAGCTCACTGCAAGCTCCGCCTCCCGGGTTTACGCCATTCTCCTGCCTCAGCCTCCGGAGTAGCTGGGACTACAGGCGCCCGCCACCTCGCCCGGCTAGTTTTTTGTATTTTTAGTAGAGACGGGGTTTCACGGTGTTAGCCAGGATGGTCTCGATCTCCTGACCTCGTGATCCGCCCGTCTCGGCCTCCCAAAGTGCTGGGATTACAGGCTTGAGCCACCGCGCCCGGCCTTAATTTTAGTATTTCGTTTTTATCTTTCATTTAGTTGTTTTCTTTCTATCCCTCTCATCTCTGTTTTTTTACCTTTTTATCCTTTTTGTTGTCTCTGAAAGATTTATTATTTCCCAATGGTTGTATTTCTCTGTGTTGTAATAATTCATATTTATGTTCCCTTTTCTCTTTTGTGTTTCTTCTGACTCCATGACTCCTTCCTATTCCCCATTGCTTAGGACCTCCTCACTAGACTAAGCCTTGTTAAAACTGTGAGATAGACAAAGATGAAATACTGGATTCCTGAAGGTAGATGGGAAGACGGGGAGTGGTTTTCATAGAAGAGGGAAATAGTGTCACTATAATGGTATTTTAGGGCAGTGATGCTTCTCAAACTAAACTTTATAGAAGCAGATAAAGCAGTAGAGCAAGGACTTCTAATATTTTAGGTTTAAATCATTGCAATAACCACATGATTTTGGGCCCCCGTTTCCTTATCTGATAGCATAATTCTTATCCTATGGGATAGTTGTAGGGATTAAATGAGATTATGAATGACTGTTCCTTGCACAGTGCTTGACATATAGTAAATTCTTAACAAGTGTTAGTTCCCCTCTTGTGGGCAACTACCCACTTAATATATCAATTAGGCCATATTGTCTTAGTGATGTCTCACTTTCCGTCTTGTCCTTGGTCTCATAATCTTTTGGTGCCCACCTTAGGTTTCTCGAAACTTTCCAAGCAATAGGTTATTTTGAAGTAGGCCTTCCTATTCTGTGGACCACTGCTGTTGCAATAAATTAGTCTAAAGAAGTCAATAGATAGCTCACATGAAATTCCCCAAATGCCCACTGTATTTGTTTCCTGTGGCTGCCATAAAAAATTGCCACAAACTGAGTGGCTTAAAACAGAAATTTATTCTTTCACAGTTCTGGAGGCAACAAGTTTGAATTGAGGTGTTGACAGGGCGATATCCTCTCCAGAGGCTCTAGAGGAGCCTCTTCATGCCCCTTCTAGCGTCTGGTGGCTGCTGGCATTTCTTGTTTTGTGGGTGCATCCCTCCAATCTCTGCCTCCTTCTTTGCTACTTTCTCTCCTGTGTATGGTTGTATAGATGTGAAAACTCTTTCTGCCCACATTTTATAAGGATTCATGTGATTGCTGGTTTTTTTTTTTTTTTTTTTTTTTTTTTTTTGAGACAGGGTCTCACTCTGTTGCCCAGGATGGAGTGCAGTGGCGTAATCATAGCTCACTGCAACCTCAAACTCCTGGCTCAAGCCATTCTCACACCTCAACCTTCTTAGTAGCTAGGACTACAGATGCATGGCATCACATCTGGCTAATTAATACTTTTTTTGTGTGTGTAGAGACAGGGTCTCTCTATGTTGCCTAGGCTAGCCTCAGACTCCTGGCCTCAAGTGATCCTCCTTTATCTGGCCCTAGACAGTCTATTCTTATTACACACACTCACACTTACACACACACACATGCACCCATACATGCACACACGCATTCCTCTCCATTCTTCCCTCTGCTGTAGTTCATTTGTTGCTATTTGTGCTCTTTTCTCATATATCGTCCTCATCTGGAGTGCTAGGTTTTTTTCCTACTGGAAATATCTTTTTTTTGTTCGTTTTGCTTCTTATAAAAGCAATACATGGTCATTGAAATAAAAATCCAAGCACTATGGTTATATAGAGTAAAAAATGAGTTTCTTGTAGTGCTATTGTTAGAGATAACTACTATTAGTGCTAGGTGCATATCTTTATGGACATTTATCTCTATGCACAGAAACACACATTTTTTCCCCTTTGATGGAAGTACTTCATATTATCCATAGCTTTTTCCTGATAACATTTTCTGAACATTTTTCTTGACCATAAATGTGTTATCATTTTGAAGGTTGCATTGTGTTCTACAGCACAAATACCACAACTTATTTAACCAGTCCCTATTGATGTTTAAGTTCCATTTTTTCACCATTATAACAATGAAGCAATGAACATCTTTATGTATTGTCCAGTTTTTTCCTTCACATTATTGGATGTGAAATGGATGGGTCAAAAGGTATGCACATGAAAAAATTGATATATACTTCCAAATTGCCATCCAAAAAGACTTTTTACCAATTTTTACTTCTACTCACTCTGTATAAGAGTGTCATTCCCAGCCAGGCATGGTGGCTGACACCTGTTATCCCAGCACTTTGGGAGGCTGAGGTGAGTGGATCACCTGAGGTCAGGAGTTTGAGACCAGCCTGACCGACATGGTAAAACCCCCATCTCTACTAAAAATACAAAATTATCCAGGTGTCATGGCGCATGCCTGTAACCCAGCTACTTGGGTGGCTGAGGCAGGAGAATCACTTGAACCCAAGAGGCAGAGTTGTAGTGAGCCGAGATCATGCCATTGCACTCCAGCCTGGGCAACAAGACCAAAACTCCATCTCAAGAAAAAAAAATAAAAATAAAAAAAGAGTGCTATTCCCTCCTCACACTCTGGTCATTAATCTTCTTATAAATCTCTGCCAACTTGATAGATGAAAAATGGTTTCTCATTTTTTAAAATGGGCATTTCTTTGATTATTAATGAGGTTATACATGTTCAAATATTTATGGGTCATTTATATTTATTCTTTAGAGAATTTTCCAATTATATCCCTTGTTTGGGATGTTTGTTCTTTCAAAATCATATGTAAGATCACTTCAAATATTAAGGATATATATTTTTTCTTGTCGTGTATTGCAAATATTTCTTCACAGTTTTTCACTTGCCTTTTAACTTTATGGTATTGATTGCCCTACAGGCCATCACCTATAGTTTTTACATAGTCGAATCTATCAAATCCAGTTCTGCCTTGGGGGCCATACTTAATATTGCCAACCTTGCCAGTTATAAAAATAATCTGTATTTCCTTCTCCTACTATTCTTAGATTAAAAACATTTTAAAACTGCTTAATACTTCTGGATTTATTTTGTGGTCTCATGTAAATTTGAAATCTAACAGTGTTTTTTTCTTCTTCAAATCATTTTCTGATTCTACCACCATTATTTATTGGTTGATCTATTCTTTTTCCACAGATTTGAAATGCCACCTGTATCGCATACTAAATTTATATACATAGAAGTTCTTCTGGATCTTCTATTCTGTTTCATTGATACGTGTATTTACTCCTATTGTTTCATGACTGCAGTTGAAGTACATTTTAATATCTGGTAAGGCAAGTGATTCTTCAGTAATTTTTTTTTTTTTTGAGATGGAGTTTTGCTCTTGTCGACCAGGCTGGAGTGCAATGGTGTGATCTCGGCTCACTGCAACCTCCGCCTCTTAGATTCAAGTGATTCTCCTGCCTCAGCCTCCCGAGTAGCTGGGATTACAGGCGCCCACCACCAACTCAGCTATTTTTTGTATTTTTAGTAGAGATGAGGTTTTGCCATGTTGACCAGGCTGGTCTCGAACTCCTGACCTCAGGTAATCTGCCTGCCTCGGCCTCCCAAAGTGCTAGGATTACAGATGTGAGCCACTGTGCCTGGACCTTCAGTAATATTTTTAAGAAAATTCTTTGGCTGTTCTGTGAATATTTTCTTCCAGATGAACCTTAAGATCAATTTGTCAATGTTTTTTCCACTACCTCAGAGTCCAGTGGGGGTTTTCATGGAATTGTATTACATCAGCAGACTAATTTGTGATAAATTACATCTTTGCAATGTTGAATGTTCCAGTTCAAATACATGAAATGACTGTCATTTATTCTAATGTTTTTTAAAATGTCCTTCAGTAAAAGTTTATAGTTTCCTCATGTAGGAAAAGCAGACATGACATTTGAAAATGCACCATGGATTGAGGTTATTATTGTAAAGGCATTAAGTACTATAGAAGTCCATAGATTACAAAGACGTCATTGTATTACAGAGTAGTACAATAATTAACATTTAGTATTATTTAAAATAAGTGAAAAAGTTTTTCCATTGAATTCCTTAAGTTGTAAATATAGATAATTGGAGGGGAAGGGGAGCAGGAAATGAGGTTAGAGTTTGAAAAATTATTTGGAGCAGGGCTGTGATAACTGGCCTTTCCTATATCTCCCTAATCCCATGAATGCACCCAGGCTGAAGCCTGAGAAATAGTCTTTAATGAAATTGAGTGATTAGCCTGGAAAGGTATAGACCTCTCAATGAGAAATGTTTGTGCTTAATTAGAGTTTGGAAATTATGTTAGCTCATTCAACAATTAGTAAGGAGCCAAAGAGTTTTAATGATATAGTAAAGAATATGTAGGATTATTTTGTGAAGTACAATTAGAAACTCCAGGGAAAACCAAATCTGTATAAGAAATTATAAATGAAATATGAAAAATACTAAAACATGCTTCATTATAATAAATTCATGGAAACTAAACAAAGAAAATTTAATTGACTTTGATACTTAGAAATGTGGTGCAAGTAAGTTTTCAAGTGGCATGTACAGTGACACAAAATTTCATTATCTCTACTTCTCTGCATTTATCAGGACACTATAGGTGTGGGCGATAGAAACCCAACTTAGACTACTGTAAGTCCAAAAGGAATTTTTTCTTTTTTCTTTCTTTCTTTTTCTTTCTCTTTACTTTTTTTTTTTTTTTTTTTTTTTTGAGATGGAGTTTCACTTTTGTTGCCCAGGCTGGAGTGCAGTGGTGCGAACTTGACTCACTGCAACGCAACCTCTGCCTCTTAGGTTCAAGCGATTCTCCTGCCTCAGCCTCCCAAGTAGCTGGGATTGCAAGCGCCCGCCACCATGCCCGGCTAATTTTTTTAAAAATAATTTTAGTAGAGATGGGGTTTCACCATGTTGGCTAGGCTGGTTTCGACCTCCTACCTCCAGTGATTGGCCCGCCTTGGCCTCCCAAAGTACTAGGATTACAGGTGTGAGCCACTGTGTCCCGCCCAAAGAAAATTTTTTGACTTGCCGAACTGAAAGTCTAGAGGTAGCAGATTTTTCCTCATCTGTGACTGTTTTCCTTATAAGGACAGTTCTTAGACTTTATTCTCTCAGAAGTGCTTATGAATTGAATTGGGATAATAGCCATTATGACAAACTGTTGCTATAGCCTATTTGTTTTCAGTGCCAAGGGGTGTGTGTGTGTGTGTATGGGGAACTGGGCCTGTACTCATGGAGACTACAGTATAGCAGTATAGTGGATGAGATAGGTATTTATACAATAATTACTTAAATAATAGAGAATTAAAACTGTGCTGATTGGTATGAAGGACAAGTGCATGAACTATGAGAGTTTATAACACACATTGCTGAGAGACTGTCTAAAGTTGAAGAATGAGTAGTAGGTTATTAAATAAAGAAGGATAGAACATTCCAGGCTGAGGAGCCAACAAGTACAATATCCCCGTGATGGAAAGAGCATGTTAAGAACTGAAAGAAGTTCATAAAGATGGATTGCAGAGGAAGGTAGAGTTAGTATAATATGAAGATGGAAAGATAGGTAGGGACAGGACCATAAAGGTCCCTGTAGGCCATGATAAGAATTTTGTCCTTGACTAGGACATGTGCTTTCCAGCTGAAGGGGGCTAACTTTCCCAACTCCAGTAACTTGTGCTGGAGGTCAAATAACTGCAGCTCCCCCCAGCACCCAATGCTCGCATCATGTTGTTGCACAAGCAGGTGAAACCACAGCGCATCACCTTGGAGAAGGACCAGGGTGAGCAGTCATTGCAGAGTTGACTCGGAGTTTGCAGATGCAACCTGATCGCACCAGTGGCAGGGGAGCCAGGTGCTCCAATGACCCACCTCGGAAATGGTGATAAATTGAATGAGAATGAAGCAGCGGTAAAGCAGCTTCACTGGGAAGAGACTAACAACTGAGAGATGCTGTGCAAAGTTCTTTAGCCTCTCAGTTCTTGGAACATAAGAAAAATTGTACAAAAAAATCCACCTGTCTTCGTCATGTATGACAGCGAGAGGCCAGTGCCTTGAGAAGACTTCTATGGAGCTGTACTGAGCCACCAGCCACCCAGTCCAAGCAGTAAGAATGGTCACAGGGAGAATGGTGGCAGCTAAGGGGACATAAAGGAGAAGCTGGGTGCAGAGTCTGTCATGTACTTAGAGACAGACACTGCCCTGCCACCGGCACCCCAGAACATAAACTATTTACCCAAAGGGAAAGTGGCCAACACAAATGTGACTCTTCAGGCACTATGGGGCAACAAGGTATGATGAATCAGCTTCTGTGCCTGGCACCAACAGTATCCAGTGGGTCCTTGAGCAGATCCTGTTTCTGCAGCAGCTGCAGCAGATCCAGCTTATCCAGCAGATCTGAATTCAGGTGAATATGTGAGTCTCCTGCACTCATATGGGGGGAGGGGTGTGATACTCTATAGACCTTGGGCAGCCACATGTTCCAGCAGGTTTCTGCAGCTGTGGCTTTTCTCAGCCAGAACACTGGAAGCCAAGGTCTGTCTCTGGATGTCTTGAAACAAGCCAAGCTACCTCATGCCAACATCCCTTTCACAACAAGCTCTTTGTCCCCAGGACTGATACCCTTCGTCATGAAGTGAGACACACGTGCTCCCGAATGTCATGTCTTGCCTCCTGAATACTTTGCTACCTCACATCCTGGACTCTGTGCTCTTCCAGAGTTCTTTCTATATTCTACACTGTAGTGCTAGACTTATCCAAGAAAGGGAAAAAGGAAGCCATGGAACACCTCAAGGTGGATGTCAAAGCCAAGGACAAAACCATTGTCTACAAGTACAAGGTTAATTATCATAGCAAGTTTTAAGGGACTGATAGCTCCTTGTAGATCCAACTCTGCTCCCACGCTGGAGAGACCTTTCATGTTCTCTGTCTGTGGTCATGGCTTCACCACCAAGGATAACCCAACATGTGCTTTCACAGATATTTCCAGGTAAAGGCAAACCTTCAGCTGTTTCAAGTTCCAGGACAAAATGGGAGCAGGCAGTGGCATTCCCACGCACTCTCTGTACCTGTCCCCATAGATGAATTGAGTCTCTCTTTAGGCAGCAAACTTGTTTTTGTAGCAGGGATGCCCTCCATAGGTGTACCTCAAAATCTCCCTTCGGGTACTGAGCTCAAGGACCTCATCAGTGACCTGTTTGCTTGATGACCTGCCACTCAGATCTTCTTCAGAATGTAAGGGTGGACTCACACAACCTGGGGTGGGACCAAACTATAATTCCCCAAGGATTGGTGGCCTCCAAGGGAGTGGAACCCATGAGCCAGGGTGAGAGACCCAGAAATTGCAGCAACTGATGGAGAACATTGACAAGTCCACCACCAACCCCAATGAATGTCTTATTTACCACTGAATCTTAAGCTGCTATAAATCCCTCAAAATGCATTACCATGACCACACTTGGGAGAGACTCTTCCAATGTAAGATCTATGGCCAAGCTTTTTCTACCAAAGATACAACTTGAAGATACATCTTGGGGTTCACCAGTCCAACACATCTATAAAGTTGTGCCTCATCAGTCAAAAGAAATTTACCAGTGTGGTCATGTTGTATCAACATATTAACATGCTGGAGAATCTTGGTGATTTTACTGGTCTTGAGCCAATGATGGCCAGTGAGAATGGCAATGTAAGTGCCATCTGTTATGATGATGTTGTAGAAAGCATTGATGTAGACAAAGTCAACTGCCAAGATGCTCCCAGCAGCTTCTTGAAGGTCCTTGCACCTCCCCCTAGAATCCACTTGGCATCACTTACTCTAACTACATGATGGCTTCCCAGATGTGGGTTCTGCCCATTTTAGCCTGCAGTGGTAGAGCAGCTAAAAAAATGGTCCAATGGTGAGCCAAAGTCCAGATGCCATGGAAACCATGGCCTTTCAGGCACTCTACCCAGCCAATAGCCAAGCAGAAACTATCACATCAGAGTCTCCCGATGCCAGGGCAAAGCTGAGAGCTCTGACAATAGCTGCACTGAGATGGAAGGTCGGAGCAGTCTCCCATTAATATTTATAGAAGCACATCCAACCTATGTCAGAATTGAAGTTTCTAACATATTTATGAGACCCTTGGCCATGTTCTTGGGTTGACAACTTTTTAGCAGCTCAATCATGCAGACAGGCCAGGCAACACAGCTGCACATGATGTGGGAAGAATTTCTTGTCTGCTAGTGCCTTCAGATTAATGAGCTCACACTGGAGAGAGACCTTTTGTGTGCAACATATATAGACAAGCTTTCGCCACCAAAGGCAACTTAAAAGTACACTATATGATGCACAAGGTAAACAATAACTAGACATGCCATGGAAAGAAGCTGGCTATCAAGAACACCATGGATGTTGTTTTTTTCACTGTGGATGTTAAATAGGAATGGAAAGAGTCTCAGAAATGTTTCCCAAGGAAATTCTGGCCCATTTGATGAATGTGGACCCTGTCGTGTGGAACTAGTACATCAGCACGCTCAATGGTGGCCTTGCCATGAAGAACAATGAGATCTCTGTGGTCTACAGCGCCAGTGTTGACACCCTTCCAGCATCCCTCTTTTCATTGTGAATGATGTACTATCTCTAAGATGGATAGCTCCCAATCAGGTATCAGTGCTAATGTGGAAAAACCAGGAGCTACTAACAGTGTTCCTAAACACCAGTTTCCCTCATTTCTTGGAAGAAAACAAGACTGTGGTCAACTAAACCAAATGGGAAACTGTATAGAAGGAGGAATGCAGCTGGTGAAATCTCTAGAATCTGTGCTTTCTTTTTTTCCTTTTCTTAAGAAACTCATCTCCATTTCCTGTTTTCCTTTTTCTTACTGATATGCAAATGATGTTTCCAGTTGTGTCTGCAACCTCAGGCAGTCCTACAATCACAATTGTTGCTATGCTGCTTTACAAAAAATAAAAACAAAAAATGAAAAATAAAAAAATTTGTAACAACACAAATACAGACTAGAATTTTTTTTTAATTTTGAAAGAAGTGGGCCTTGAAAGTAGCTTTGTCACTTGTGACAAAGTACACATAGAAACTTCGTACCCCTAGAGTGACTGTTTCCAAAGTCTGTCACCTATTCCAAGGTAGAACAGTTGGAGCTTATTGAACCAAGTGGAAAACATAACTGCTTAGCCTAACTGGGGGAAGGGGTACTGTATACTTACAAGGTAACTGTATTTGGATAAGTGGACAAGATCTGTCATATATTTAGGGACCTGTTTTATATGCCATCTAACCATGTACCCATCTTTTGTTTTGTTTGTTTTGTTTTGAGTGTACCTTAAAAAAACTCCAAAATACTGAGGTTGTAGAATTACAAAGTTTCTTCAACCCTAGAACCTTAACTAGGATACCCTCATATGGGCTTACTTTAGTCCTTAGGGAGTCAATGTGTGTGTTGCTGCTTATTTAAGTACAGTTTATTCGAAGCCCCAAGTGTGCCAATGCCCTTCCCATACTTCCCAGATGTCTTCATCTTCCTGAACGCTAGAAGAGGTGGGCACCTGAGTGGGGAATATTAGGTGACGTAATTCAATTTGCCAATGCCTACTCTATTGAAAATCTGGATTTTTATTCTAGAGTTGACACTCATGGAAAGGCATGTTTTCTATCACAGGTTCACGTACTAATTTAAAAAAAATTCATTAGTGAGACTGACGCCATGTAATTATGAAGATTTTTTTCCTAAGTATTTCATGGAGACTGCGAAGTTAGAACAGGCAAGTCCTGGCTGTGAAAGCTTTAATTTATCTACTTCATTTATTTTTTATTTTTATTTTTGTGATAGGGTCTTGCTCTGTCACCCAGGCTGGACTGCAGTGGCGCAGTCTTGGTTCACTGCAACTTCCGCCTCCCAGGTTCAAGCCATCCTCCTTCCTCAGCTTCTTGAGTAGCTGGGACTATACGCACATACCACCACACCCAGCTAATTTATTATTATTATTATTTTTTGTTAGAGACAAGGTTTTGCCATGTTGCCCAGGCTGGTCTTGAACTCAAGCGATCCGCTTGTGTTGGCCTCCCAAAGTGTGGGGATTACAGGCATGAGACACTGCGCTGGGCCCATAATTCATTTTCTAAAATTATTTTTGTAGCCATAGTCTCTATTTTCTTACTTTATGACTGATGAAGGATTCCCAGGCCCTGTCTTAAACCTAAGAATTGATGTATTGGTGGGAACAGCTGGATATTCAAGATATTTTTATTCTCTAAAAATTCACTTTTGTACATGTGTTAATATTGAGCAAATGATGAAACAATGCTCTAATGGTTAACAAGGAAGGGGAGAAAAAGACCATAACTTTAGGGTGGAGAAGTCTTTTCTCTTCCTGTGGCAGGTCTTTATTGAAGGCCAGAATGCTACTCCAAGTTTTGTCTCTTAGTTATTGCACCTGACTTAGGATCAAAAAAAAAAAATTAAGTTTTGCCAAGTTGTGCCTTTCCTTCTGGAATTTTAAGAGAACACAATAATAGTACCCGTTCACACTGTGAAGTGGGTATTGTTGCAGAAAACACCCAAGTGGCTTTCTCACTGTTGAGCTAGTAGTGCCTTATGAATACATGATCTGTAGAGAAACACCTGTAGTTGTACCTGCTGATGTTGTCTGTTGAAAAATAAGCTTTGAATTTTTCCAATAAAAAAGTATTTTGTCCTTATTCTTAGAATGATAGGAAGTCATTGATATGCTTTAACTTAGGGGTGTGTGTGTGTGTGTGTGTGTGAGAGAGAGAGAGAGAAAGAGAGAGAGAATATTTACATTTAAGAATTGTTCTGTCACAGGATGGATAGAGAATGGGCAAGAGGGCTAGAGTGGATATGTGGCAAAACCAGTTTGGAAGCTAGTACAATAATCCAGGTGAGAGAATGGACTTAGATGGTGGCAGCTGAAATAGAGAAAAATGGATGGAAGATATTTAAGAGGAAAAATTGGTAGGATTTATGATGGATTTGATATGGGGGATGATAGGAGAGGAAGGTTGTCAAGGTGTAGGTTTCTGGTACGCACAAATAGATTCTGGTCTCATTAATGAAAAGGATGAAGGAGGTCAGCATTAGTGGGGGAAATACATGAGCTGTGTTTCAGCTTGTGCTATGGTTTGAATGTTTGTGTCCCTCCACAATTCATGTTGAAACTTAATCCCTAATGCAATAGTATTAAGAGGCATGATGAGGGCTTAGTATTAGTGCCTATAAAAGGGCTTGAGGGAATGACTTTGTCCTCTTCACCATGTTGGGACATAGCATTTGTCCTTTCTGGAGGACAGCAACAAGACACCATTTTGGAAGCAAAGAGTGCACCCTTACCAGAGACTGAATCTGCCAGTGCCTCAGTGTTGGACTTACTGACCTCAAAAACTGTGAGCAATAAATTTCTATTATTTATGAATTACCTAGTTAGTGGTATTTTGTTATAGTGCAGGATGGACTAAGATAGCTTATCATGTCGGCAATTAGATACATGGGTCTGGAACTCAGAGGATAGGTGTCTTGAACAGTTGCTATTCTTTTTGACCACCCAGCATTTATATCCAGTTCTTATGTTTGGACAATATTTTACTCTAACAGTCTGGGAGGAAGAAGTGATTTATGTGTCATAGGATTCTTTAATGAAATATATCTACCCAAGATTTTGAATTGGAATGAGTGACACCAACAAGTGTGCCCTAGAAAGAATCCTATCTGTTAACAGGTGACAGTTAAAGTAAGATAGTGTTTGTAGGGCAGTTGTGGTAGTGCTCATGATAGTGGTGTGAGCTGCAGCCCTCAGTGCTTGGTTGTAGTGATGGTGTCTTGACTACCAAATCTATGGTATGAGTTTGGTTATTGCTTCATGCTGTATAGCACATGAGTCTGGTTCTCTAGCTGTTCTGGGGAGTATTGTATTACACAGCATCATTTAAAAATTTTTTTACTTTATTATTATTTTTTAGAGGCAGGATCTTATTCTGCTGCCTAAGCTGGAGTGCAGTGGTGTGATCATAGCTCATCACAGCCTTGAATTCCTGGGCTCAAGTGATCTTCCCACCCCAGCCTCCCAAGTAGCTAGGACTTGTTGTGCACCTATTTATTTATTTATTTATTTATTTATTTATTTATTTATACAGATGGTGTTTCTCTGTGTTTCCCAGGCTGGTCTTGAACTCCTGGGCTCAAGCAGTCCTTGTGCCGTGACCTCCCAAAGTCCTGGGATTACAACCATTAGCCACCATGCCTGATCGCAGTATTCGTCACACAAATTTTACCTTTGCTTAAATCAGCCAGAATTAGTTTCTGTTGTTTGTAATTACTGATTTGGATTGACACTAGAGGCTTGGGCTAGAGATACACATTGTGAGTCACCTGTATAGTGGTTGCATTAGAAACCATGCACATGGAGCACAGATGAAAAAAGGCCTAGGACTGAGCCTGAGATTTACAACATTTAATGGCTGAGTGGAAGGAGAGGAGGCTGAAAGAGAAGATAGAGAAAATTATGAGAGATGGGAGAAAAATCATGTAGCTACTGCAGTGTTTTAAGAAGGAAAAGTGATAAATACCATTGAACGCTGCAGAGGTCAGGTCAGGTAAGGACTGAAACATGTTCATTGGATTTAGTGTCATGAGGTCACCGTCATCATAGAACAAATTTTATGGCATAATGGCATTGGAAGGCAGATTGGAGTAAGAAAAGAGTTAGGAGGGAGACTGTGCGTTTGGACAACTGTTTAGAAAGCAGGTTGGCTGTGAGAGAAATATGAATTGATTCATAAAACCTTTAATGTTAGGGAAGATTCTCTCTCTTTCATTTTTCTGGTATAGAGTTGACCATGTTTAAAGCTGATGACAGGGATCCAATTAAATGGAAGAGATTGAATACACATGAGAAAATATTTGATATTTTAACACTTCTGAGGAGGCAAGAGGAGATGGTACTCAAGTACAGGTGGAGGAATTGGCTTTAGATACGAGGAGAGATAGCTCCACTATTGTAACAGAACAGAAGGAGGATAGAATAATGAAGATTTAAGTAGGATCATATGTTTGATAGCTGGAATTTGAAGAAGTTTTCATTCCGATGTCTTCTATATTTTCTATATACTATGTGCTGGGCATTATATTAGGGGCTTTATAGAAATTATTTTATTTAATTTTCATAACTATCCTATGATGTTGGAGTTATTACAGTTTCCACTTTATGTGTGAGGAAACGAAAGCTTGGGTTAGAAACTTGCCCAGAGTTTTGACTTAGAGTTTTGACTTAGAGTTGACTGGATGCATACAAAGAATATATCAAAGAAAAAATCAGCAAGACTTTGTGAATGACTATTTACGGGAGATGACTTTGGATTTAGATCAGGTTAAATAAAAATTGATAGAAAGCGTATAAAGATAAATATTTGGATAACTCCCTGATAATAGAGTAGGACTGGAAGTATAAGCACAGGTGTGATAATTGAAGCTATTATGGATGCATGACCCCCAAAAAGAGAAGGGTAGAGTTAAGGAAAAAAATCTTGGTAAGAGTCCATGGTGATGGTGAGGGGAAAGAAGATGATGAAATCTGAGGGGCAGATAGGAGAGGTGGGAGAACTAGAAGAGAGTAGTGTCTTGGAAGTCAGGACTGCAGAGAGTTTTAATGGAACCAAATATGGAAGAGAGTTAGAAAAAAAAGAAGGGAGGAGGATAAGACTGAGAAAAGACCGTAAGATTTGGAATTAAAATGTTGTCTTGATTACCTGAGAAAGTAGTTAAATGTGATGGAGATAGTAGTTGAATTGAAAAGGTCAATTAGGAAATGAGTGGAGAGGAATTGTAGGTAGGAGACACATGCTTCCTATTAGACAAATTAAGCAATAAAAGGAAGAAAAGGAATACGGTGCAATTAATGAGCAGTGGGTTTAAGTAATGGATTTCTTCAGATTCTTGATTATGGATCAAGAGGCAAAGGTGTCAATAGTAGATAAGGAAAATTTTATCTTATGGGAGTACTTTCCCAGAAAATGATTTGTTAAGATAAATGTTTATCTGAGTCAAAGTTCTATAATTTTTCAAATGGAGCACTATAATTCATTGGAGTGAGAGGGAATAGGGAGAGGGGGAAATAAAATTTATTTAAAACTCTCCAGTAGATGGAGCATCTTCATTGCTTTTCCAGAAGAAAATTTTGGAATGGAATAAGATAGATGGCAGTGGTGTTGGTAGAACTTAGGTATACTTTTATGAGGGTAATTAGGATATGTATAGATGTGAATTTAAATGCAAATAAATTGATTTTCAGATCTCAGTAAGGTGGTGTTTCTAGATTTCTACAAATTTTCATAAGAAAGTCTAGTGTTAAATTGAAGTGGACTAACTTTTTACCTACTAAATTTTCTTGACAGTCATAGCAATGTAGTGCCAGCAAGACAAAATAGCTTTGCACTTTGTATTTGCTTTCTTATGTTTTCCTAAAAAGAAGTAGTTAATAAATATAAACAAATGTAATAAGAGTAAATTTGGGTTAATATCTAAATAAGGAACTCAACTAAGCAAGAAAACAAACAATCTGATTAAAAATGGGCAAAGGACCTGAATAGACATTGCTCGAAAGAAGATGTGCAAATGGCCAACAGATGTATAAAGAAATGCTCAACATCAATAATCACAGGGAAATGCAAATCAAAATCACAATAGGATACCTCACACCTGTTAGAATGACTATGATAAAAAAAAAGGCAACAAGTGTTGACAAGGATATGGAAAAAAGGAAAAGTTGTACACTCTTGGCAGGAATGCAAACTGGTACCGCCATTATGGAAACAGTGTAGAGGCTTCTCAAAATTTTAAAATAGAACTATCATAAGATCCAGCAATCCCACTTTTGAATATATATCCAAAGGATATAAAATTGCTTTGTGGAACAGATGTCTGTGCTCTCATGTTCACTGCAACATTATTCACAATAGCCAATATATGTACTCAACCTATCCATTCATTTGTCAATGAATGGATAAACACACACACACACACACACACACACACACACAGAATTTTATTCAGCTTTAACAGAGAAGGAAATCCTGTCATTTGTGACCACGTGGGTGGTGGTTGAACCTGTGGGACATTATGCTAAGTGAAGTAAGTCAGGCACAGAAAGACAAATACTGTATGACTTCACTTGTATGTGGAATCTGAAAAAGCTGAGCCCATAGAAGCAGAGAGTAGAATAGTGGTTGCCAGTGGCTGGGGGAGGGAGGAGGTGGAATGAGGAAATATGGTGGTCAAAGGGTACAAAGTTTCAGTTAAGCAGACTGAATAAGTTCTGGAGATCTAATGTACAGCATGGTGACTATAGTTAATAATACTGTATTGTGTTCTTGAAATCTGCCGGGCGCGGTGGCTCAAGCCTGTAATCCCAGCACTTTGGGAGGCCGAGACGGGCGGATCACAAGGTCAGGAGATCAAGACCACAGTGAAACCCCGTCTCTACTAAAAATACAAAAAATTAGCCGGGCGCGGTGGTGGGCGCCTGTAGTCCCAGCTACTCAGGAGGCTGAGGCAGGAGAATGGCGTGAACCCAGGAGGCGGAGCTTGCAGTGAGCCGAGATCGCGCCACTGCACTCCAGCCTGGGCAACAGCGTGAGACTCTGTCTCAAAAAAAAAAAAAAAAAAAAAAAAAAAAAAAAAAAAAAAGAAATTTGCTAAGAGAGTAGATCTTAAAGGTTCTCACCACACACACCCAAAAATGATTATATGAGGTGATGGATGTGTTATACGAATTAACTTGATCATGGTAATCATTTCACAATGTATGCATATGTCCAAATATCATGTACTTGGTAAATACAATTTTTATTTGTCAATTATGCCTCAGTAAACCTGGATAAACGAAGTGAAAAGATTTTTCACACACAAAAGAATAAATATGCTAAATTCTTACATTATCAAAACGTATGTTAGTTTTGATGCATATTAATACCAACTAGTGAGCCATATGACAGCACAGTATAATAAAACTGGTTATGCATATCTGATCTGAGGCAATTAAGCAAGAAAAACTTCTGAAACCTTTTTCACTTAAATATTCTGTGAAACAGCTTAGGTTTTGGTGACTTGAGACAATTATTGAGATCATTTAGGATTAAAAACATTTCTACCAGAAATATACAATGGATTGAGGCACTTTGGAGGACTGAACTGCTTAAATGATTTCGTTTACACTCTTTATTTCACGTTGGATAGGCAGACAAAACCTAAGAGCATAAATTACCTAAAGACAGCATTTTGGACAGAAAATGTGCTTTATTTGAAACTGAGCAAATGAGTCAGTCTCAAAACATCCATTCAACTAATATGTATTTGAATTGTGCTTGCTTTTTAAGATGTTTTGAAAAATGCTGAATTCAGAATTGAATTTTGATTATTGAATCGAGTACTTTTTACTGTCTTGTTAAAGTTAATATCAATTTTATTGCTGTACTCCAAAATATTTTTTAAAACTTGTTACAAGAGGAATAAATAGGCTTTAAAAGACACGAGTCTTCAAGAAAACAGGAGAGTCCCTGACAGGTCCCTACTTCTTTGAGGGTCCCCTGACTTCAGCACCCACTTCTGGGGTTTTACGGGGCTTGCTCCGCGCTTCCACCCGCGAAGAAGGAACGGTTGCAGCCACTCAGGTCTCGTCCAAAGCGCGATCTCGCTGCTCTTCAGCGCGATCTGCGGATCCCGCGGCGTGCTCCGCGGGGTCTCTTAGGGCTGGCACCAGGGGCGTGGGGGCGGGGCTGAGCGAGGCGAGACCAAGGCTCTGGCCGTTTGGAGTCAGGATCAGCTGTGGCGTCCCCGGGCCCGGGAATCCTGAGTGGAGTTTGGGACCCCCAGGGAAGGAGGGTGTGGGCGTTCGGGTCCAGAGGGGCTGTTTAGGTGCGTGGGGAAGGGAGCTGTGTGTGTCGGTTTTTCCCTGGGCCGGCGACTCTGAGAGGGAGCATGTGAGTGGGTGGGAGGAGACTGGCTGGCCCTGCCCCTCAGAATAACCAGTGTCGCCTTTTCTCAGGGGTTGGTGCGGCCCGAGGCTGTGGGCGCGGCCGGGGATGGGTGGGGGGATGCGGTATTGCGGCCTCGGGCGAGGGGAAGCCAGGACAGGAGGCTGTGAGGGTGGGAGTTGGCCGGCGAGCTCCCACCGCGAAGCGCGCGGGCTGTGGCCCCTGGGCTCTGAGGGGAACGGTAGACACGAACCCCGCCTCAGGCGTATGCTGTAATGCGAATTGGCAGTCCTATGAAAAACTCCACTTTTTTATTCTCCTTGGTAAATTCACAAGTGCGAAATCACACTGTTTGTCTAGATTTACCCGGCTGTTGGGGAAGGGCTTTCGTTAGAATTTTGCTACACGTGGTTGTACACACGCCACCAAGGGACATATTCAGAACGTTTATTTTAAAGGGCATATCCTGTGGAGAAATCTGGGTGTCCGTGAACCCTGGAAGATCCGGACGCTTGTTGCAGTCCCACGCATAAGCGGTTAGGCGGGTGCCTGCCACCCCATCCCCAAAGCTTCAAGTCGTGCGCCGACTCAACAACGATTTCTGAAGCGCTCGTTGGGCTTGGCCCAGGAAGGGACTGGGAAAGTCGCCATGGGCTCAGAGGGCCTCTCTCCTTCCAGTTCTGGCTCCGCCCACATGTTCCTGTGAAGAATGCTATATTGAAAAGGTCGTTACCAAATATATCCTGTTTTGCATATGACTTAAAATCTTTCCTTATAATTTTTTTTTTTTTTCCCATTTAACATAGTATCCAAGATGAATGACAGCCTGTTTGTCAGTTTGGACAGACTTTTGCTAGAATTTGGTAGGTATAAAGTGAAAAAATAGGTAGCTTTTTGTATGAGGCTTTGGCATTTTAACAATGAATTGAAGTCACAAGAGAGTTGTTTATTTTAGTCTTCCAGTATGAGCAAGACATAAGTACTAAAGAAGAGATGATTCAAAGAATTAATAGTAAGTAGCTTTGCATGATCAAGATATTTTAGTCTTTTAATTCCTTATGGCATATAATATATAATTGCCCTGTTTAGGGCAACTTATTGTTGGCGTTATAACTTTTGTGTCAGTTCTCTCTAGCGACAAATAAACTGTTTACCCTAGACAAAATAGATGTGACTTAACTATAGTTGTTTGATAATAAACTTCTATATTCAGCATTTAATTATTTTGTGAAGAATTTTGTCTTAAGTAGAAATGACCCCTTAGGTGCAGTTGAAAAGATGTTATTTTTCTCTAATAACAAGTTATTTCAAATAGTTGAGTGAAATTTTTTTATCTTTATAGAAACCACCAGAAATCAGGGATCAAAATTGATAGATGCCACATTTTCAGGAATAATAATTCTGAAAAATAATGTTATCAGAGAAATAGCAAGGCAAGTCACACAAATACTGTATAGTATTTTAAGATCGGACAAAACAACCATAAAAAATAGAATTCTAAATTTCTTAATCGTTCTGAAAAGGTTGAGTTTAGTTATCTTTTCTGCAATCAAAAAAATACAGCATATTAAGAATTTATTTTAATCTTTTCAAGAAATTATGTCCATTTTATCTTATTTAATCACTAGTAACAAAGATAAGTGAGTTTAATAATTAATTGACATAGAGTTGATGAATAGAAATTTCACATTTTTCAGAAACAGAAGGCTTGTGTTAGTATCATTAATGAGTAAATGTTTGCACGAATTCATAGCATCTTAAGATACGATTGACCTTAGATATCACTGAATCTAGCCCTCTTATCTTAAAGATGAGGTACAAGGGACATTTATTTCTCAATCCCAACTGAAATCCTTCTTAGCTTCTGGCTATAGGATCAGGCCTGGCCCTGGTTCTCTGCATTTTAGTATACGGTTCCACCCATCTCAAGCCTCATTTCCTCTCCATTCTCTGGCTCTCTTCCTTTTAGGTAAGCTGCCATACCCATTTTTTCCCCTGTTTGTTTATTTTGAATTTATGATTTCTGCGTTAAGAAAATATTTCCTCTTTCTAGAATGCTGTGAAGATATTAAGGAAAACAAAGTAACTATTTGTAGGATACATGAAACTATAAATACAACAGATGAGGAAATTGATCATTACTGTAAACATAGTGAGGAGATTAAAGACAACTGTAGAAAGTGAGTATTTGAAAGAATCAATTTTCATTACATTGTTTTATTCAGGGTTTTTGAGCTTATAGTTGAAGATACTTGCTTCAAAGTAGTATTCTATATTAGCTAATGAATCAAGTTTTAATGTGCCTTGTTATGCCACTATGTAAAGGGATTATAGGAGGATCAAAAGAGAAATAGAACTAAACAGCTATAAGATCTTACTAATTCAGATCCAGTTAATCTAACTATAGACTTTTGAATAAGCTCAGTATATAAAATTCCTATTAGATAAATTTGAAACGATTTCCATTTTTGAATTTTCAAGATCTTATTTTTGTGTGAGGGAATACAGCCTAAAGTTTTTCAAAATAAACATATTTGTTAAGAATTCTTTCAACATGGCTTCAGGTTCTGGATTCTACTAGTTAACTCTAGTAGAAGACAAACATTTTGAAACAAAGGCATGAAAAGAACAAAGACTTATTACAAATACAAATTTTCTGTACTTTTATATGGATATTGTAATAAGTACTGTACTTTAGGATCATATTTGTTTTGAAATACTTTGTTATTCAAAATTTTAATAAGCCTTTTTGGGTTTTCCCCCATTACTTTTTTCCCACTGGTTTTAAGAAATTATAAAAGTAATATATACCTAGTACAAAGATTCAAGCAATATACATATATATGGTGTGAATAGCTTTTCCCTGCTTGCAGTTCCCATCCCCTACTCTATCATCCTCTGCGTAGGTAATCACTCACATTCTTTTAGACCTTGAATAGTTAACATCATTATTACACACCCCACATACACACACACACACACCTGTTTATATAGGTATCTTTCCTTTTTACAAAAATGGAATCACTTCATTCTGCAACTTGCTTTTTAACATTTAACAATATGTAATGCAATTCGTACTATGCATGTAATTGTATGTATATTTCATTCTTTTTAACAGCTCCATGGTATTTATGGTATTGATGTAGCCTGTTATTTAGCCATTCCCCTATTAATGGAAATTTAGGTTATTTCCAGTCATGTACAGATATACTTTTACATATAGAGATCTGATGCTATGGAATGGGCTCCTAGAAGTGAAATTGCTAAAGAGTATGCACGTTTAAACATTGGGTGGATAATACCAAACTGCTCTCCAAAAAGTTTATACCAATTTATGCTCCCACCAACAATGTATGAGAACAAAATTTTATGCAGTGACACATTGATTGACTTATTATAAAGATTGTTACTTTTATAAATAGAAAATGAATTATTAAAAAACAATGTAGGAGAGTTCCTATTTCCTCATACTCTTGCCAACATTGGAATTGTCAGTGTTTAAATATTTTGGTAATCTGATCAGCCAAAACTTACATGTTGACCATTTTCTTTTATTTTTATTTGGGTTTTATTGTAGTAGATTTTACCAGCGGTTTTCCTCAATTAGCTGCATTGGGTTGTGGAAAAGTACTAATAGTTTCCCCTTAGAATCTACCGTGTCCTAGATATGTCGTACTTTGTAAAAGCTTAATTTCTGCTGGGTCTGAGGAGGGTCGGTAGGATCTGTTGATTTTAATATGTCTAAATTCATGAATACCTCCAGTGCATGATTTCAGCATACTGGTTATGAGATTTAAATGTGAAATATGAATCTGTGAAAGTACTAGAAAAATAAAAGTGCTATATAATCTTTGAGAGAGGAAGGTCTTTCTAAATATGTCACCAAAATCAGAAACCACATAGGAAATGATGGATAAATATGACTGCACACAAATTAAAGAGAAAAATACCCTATAATGATGTGAAAGACAAAAGGATAAGCTAGGAAAAGTGTCAAATAAGGATTGTTTAAAAACATAAAATACTTGTAGAAATAATAAGAAAAAGCAAAAGTACTATTAGAAAAATGAGCAAAGAAGGTAAACGGGTAAATACGAAAATGAAAAAAATACACAAGTCTAACACGTGCAGAAATGCTCAATCTTACTAATAGAAATAATCTAAATTAAAGCGATAATTAAATGCTATTATTTTTGCCTCTGAGTTTTGCTGAGATTAAAAAAAAAAACACCTGGCACTGGCAAGAAATAAGAATACCAACTCTCATACACCGTAGGAGTGTACAGTAGTATAAATCTTTTAGATGACATGCTGGTATATATTTTTAAAAGCTTTAAAACTAAGCATGATTTTTTAAAAAATAGAGATGGAGTTTCACTGTGTTGCCCAGGCTGGTCTTGAACTCCTGGACTCGAGTGATCCTCCCACTTTGGCCCCCGAAAGTGCTGGGATTATACATGTCAGCCACCGCCTCTGGCCCAAACATAATTTTTGATTAAGTGATTCAATTTCTGAGAATTTTTCATAAGGAACTAGAGATCCTCTCAAAGATGTAATGTACAACCAAATGTTTATGTCAGTCTTTTTTTCCATACACAGAACATTTTTAAAATTTATTTTTAATTGAAAATTATGCATGTTTAGGAGGTACAATGTGATGTTTTGATCTGTGTATACATTGTCGAAAGAATCAAGCTAATTAAGATATTCATCACCTTACCAACTTATTTTTTTTTGTGATGAGAATGTTAAAAAGCTATTTTTCTAGCACTTTTGAAATATATATTATTTAACTGTAGTCACTATACAGTGCAGTAGATCACTAATTTTTTTTCCTCCACTCCAACTTAAACTTTGTGTTCTTTGATCAACATTTTCCCTTTCCCCATTTTTTCTTTACCTCAGCCCCACCTCTGGTAACCACCTTTCTACTCTCTGTTTATATGAGATTGACTTTTTTAGATTCTACATATAAGTGAGATCATACAGTATTTGCCATTACCTGCCTGGCTTATTTCACTTAGCATAACATCCTTTAGTTCCATGTATGTTGTCTTGAATGATGGAATTTCCTACTTTTTTTCAGGCTGTATGGTATTTTATTGTGTATCTATGCCACACTTTCATTATCCATCATCTCTTGTGGGACACTTAGGTTGCTTCCATATCTTGATATTATGAATAATGCTAAAATGAATATGGGAGGGCAGATATCTCTTTGATGTACTGATTTCATTCCCTTTGAACAAATACTCAAAAGTGGGATGGCTGGATCCTATGGTAATTCTACTTTTAGTTTTTTGAGGACCTGCCATACTATTTTCTGAAGTAGCTGTACTAATTTACACTTCCACCAACAGTGTCCAAGAGTTTCCTTTTCTCCACATCCTCCCCAAAACTTGTTGTTATTCACCTTTTTTATGTTTTGAGATAGAGTTTCACTCTTGTCACCCAGGCAGGAGTGCAGTGGCACAATCTTGGCTCAGTGCGACCTCTACCCTCCACCTCCCGGGTTCAAGCGATTCTCCTGTCTCAGCCTCCTGAGTAGCTGGGATTACAGGCATGCACAACCATGCCCAGCTACTTTTTGTATTGTTAGTAGAGACAGGGTTTCACATGTTGGCCAGGCTGGTCTTGAACTCCTGACCTCAGGTGATGCGCCTGCCTCACCCTCCCAAAGTAATGGGATTACAAGTGTGGGCCACCACACCCAGCCTTATTCGTCTTTTTGATAACAGCCATTCTAACAGGTGTGAGGTAATTTCTTATTTTTGGTTTTAATTTGAATTCCCCGGATGATTAGAGGTATTGAGCATTTTTTCATATGTCTGTTGGCCATTTGTATCTCTTCTTTGAGAAATGTCTATTCAGATCCTTTGCCCATTTAAAATATCAGGTTATTTATTTATTTTTTCCATTGAGTTGAGTTCTATTTCAGTCTTTTTGTAATGATAGGAAAATATTAGGAGCAACTCTAATGTTCAGCATTAGGGAACTGGTTAAATGAGTTTTGGTGTATCCATGTGAATGAACGCTAGGCAGCCAATAAAATTGTGATATAGGCGTATATTTGTTGACATGGGAAGATGTTAACAGTAAAGGAAGTCTTTTAAAAAGCAAGGTCTCCAACTTGCTTTTTAAAATTACAAATTGGTCAAAGCAGGTTAAATAACAATATTCATAATATTAAGCCAATTTAGTAATTGTATATTTATATATAATTACAAAAAGTCTAGAAGGATGTACATCAAAACGCCTATAGTGAATACCTTCTCAATGAACATGTAGTTTTATGGAATTTTAAAATAATTCCGATTTTTATTTTAGATTCGGGGGCATATGTGCAAGTTTTTGAGATAGGTATATTGTGTGATGCTGAGGTTTGGGGTATGACTGATCCCATCACCCAGGTAGTAAGCATAGTACTCAATAGTTTTTCACCTCTCCCCCCATACTAGTTTCCAGTGTCTAGTGTTTCTATCTTTACAACCATGAGTATTTATGATATTTTAAAATATTGGGAATATATGTATGTATAATTTTTGACCTTCTAATTTCATTTTGGAGAATATTTTCTCAGGAAATGATCAGAAATTCGGACAAATATTTAGGTACAAGTTCTGTTACTAAGTGATAAAAAGAGGGTAAGATCTCAATGATGTTAAAATGTATCATTATAGTAACATGTAGAAACAATTTATTAAAACAATAATAGTAGTCATTATTCAATATTGAGAATATGATTAATAGTTATTGTCTTACATATACTTTTCTGTGCTTCCAAATTGGGCATGTATACTTTTTGAATCTGAAAAATATGTTAGAAAAAAGGGAAATATTTGAACAATACTTAGACTGGAAGCCACCATGGTATATATTCATTTTAGATTTTTGTATTGGTAATATTCTTTCAAGTTACATAATAAAAATGTATAAGGGAATATTTGTTATATTCATATTGTCTGATTTTGTAATTCGTTTGCTCTGGTTTATCTTTTTTTGTTACTCAGGATGATGTGACACCTGTTTTCTAAGTGTTAAAGGAGCAAAAAGCCTCTCTTTAGCCCTTATTCTAGTTCTTTGAATGCTTACTCCAAAAGAATTTTTTTGGCCAAAATCTTAGAAATGTGATGAGAGAGAAAGGCTGATATTGGAGTGTTATAAAGTGTATAATAGAAATGCCATAGCAATACACAATCCAGCCATGTCATATTTGCTCTTTCCCTAGTAATGGTTCAAAAACAAGTTTAATATAAAAATTCATGAATATTGATATTTGAGTATAATAGTCCACAAATGGAGGTAGTGGGAGTGATATGAGATGGAAATACTTTTCTTGATGTAAGCTTGTTTTCTCCAGGAAGAGAAAGATTCATTTCTCTTCAAATGATTATGTTCATTTTTTAATTATCTCTGTCAATTTGTTTATCATTCCATGTTGCTAATTACAAATATATTTTTTTCTATAGCTGGAAGCCAACATGTGATGTTTTTCATAAACATGAAGATTATATGCAAGATCAACTTACTATTTATCAAGAAACTACTGAAAAAGACAAGTATAATA
Organism: Macaca nemestrina; assembly: GCF_043159975.1. NCBI lineage: Eukaryota > Metazoa > Chordata > Mammalia > Primates > Cercopithecidae > Macaca > Macaca nemestrina. The sequence continues at coordinate 47,563,382 of NC_092131.1, forward strand.
CATATATTAAGTTTATCAATTCTATAAGTTTGTATTACTAGGACATGGTGTGTAAGAATGTCAATTGAAAAATGTAGACATTTTGTACTATGAAGGAGTTTTTGATTTTAAGTAAATGTAGTATTTTGGACTCCTTGGGTGCAGTGGAAGGTTCTACCTACTTGTTGTAAAGCTCTCTCTGACCCTAGATATATTTAGATATGGCCTTAGATATAAACTCTTTCTCAGTAGCAATTATTATAGCAGAGTCCATCAATTAATGGTCTTTATGAGTGAACTGTTTAGGCAAACATCTGGGGGAATAGTTAACTGTAGAATTAGCTTATTACAAATTTGGGATATTGATTTTTGAAGGATATTTTATATCAAACTTGTATATCTTAGACTGCTGATTTAATGGAGTGGTTATATTCTAATAGAGAAACACCAATAATTGTATGAATTTATTATATGTATAATCACATTGTCTTGGGGATTAAATGTAATTAGTGAATGTAATGAAACAAGGCAAGAGACTTTGAACACATTATATAGCATTAAAATTTCACTTAAAATAAAACATTGAAATGTTTTTATTTTTAGTATAATTGGATGAGAGCAGTATGTATTTTTATATTGTAACTAAAAACATATGTGCAAAATCTAGAATGCAATACTCTATATATTCAAAGACAAGTCTTAAGAAAAGGCAGGGACTAAAGTTATAGATATGGACTTCATTTTGAAATTATGGAAATACATGAGATTGCCCATGGAAATATGTGGAGCAAAAAGAGGAGAAAGCTGGAGTACACCATCATCTAGAGGGTAGACAGAGGGTGGGATCACTGAAGGAGAATTGTGTTGTCATTTATACATCCTGCTTCATTTAAAAAAGGATTTTAGATGATTTGACTAAATAATCATCTTCAAAGGATAGTGTTTAAAGAAACTAGATTAAAAATCAAGGCTACAGAGAAGTAAGGAAAATATAGGAAATTGAAGGTTTTGATGAAGTTAGAAATTCATGCTATGTATCCCACACATTTGTTAGATACAGGCAGGAATTAAGCTTTCAAATTCCTAGTAGTCAAGGCATTGTGGAAATATAATCAGTTTGGGATTCATAATATTCATTTAAAAAAACAGGTCAATTGCTTAGGGTAAGTAGAGGCTTCTCCTGAGGCTTGAGAGAAATTTCTCCCCTGGGTCCTTTAAAGGGGAAATTGTGCAATGTATTTCAGTGACCGCCCCCAGCCCCAAACACAATATATATAACTGCTTCTTATAACATTTATCAATGTAAGTCATGACTATAAAACATTAATTCTTAAAAATGATTCTGTAAGAGGCTAAAGCAAACCAGTTAAAATATATACTTCTCTCACGGTGTTTGTTATAGAGGACTTCTGTGAGCTAACTGAAGGTATTAAAGTGAAAACAGTTGTCTGTTTCTTTCTTAAACCAGCCACGTAGCTTAATTGAATTGATGATTCAGTACCAGGCATTTATAAATGGAAAATAACTCATTTGTTGGTTTCGTGGATAATGGAGGAAGTAGAGGCACCAGTTGCTTGTTTCTCCTAATCTCCCATCCCTGTTCAAGTCGTTCATGAAAAATAGTATTGCTGGCACAGATGAGATAATAATGGCTCTTCTTTAACTATGACATAGCTATGCTAGGCTCTGCCGGAGTTTCTATATGGAGTATGTTAGAAGAGTGAGCATGAATATACAGTATGAATAGGGTGGATGTGGTATGTTCATCTCACCTGGAACTGGTGACCCAGGCTGAATTTTCTTATAGGTATTTCTTCCCTGTACCATTTTCCCCAAGCTATTAAATAGTAAGTGGGTCTTAATTAGCAAGTATGCATTTAGAGGAATAGGAGCTTGTTTAGGGCTCAAACTGCTTTTTCTTGCTAAAGGGGACAGTTTAGTAATATTAAGAAATTAAAACTTTCTTAAGATTCAGACCTGCTCACCAGCACAGGGCTGTTATCCTTACTTTTCTTCTCATGTGTGCAGTTTTTGAAGACTTGTTCTTCCCTAATCTGCTAAGGTGAGATAATCAGAGTATCTTTTAAGAAACTCCCCCATAGAGTATACTTTGATCCAAGAAATGACAAAATCTTGAGGAATGTAAGAACCATATATTTTCAAAAAATTTTCTATGATTTTTTTTTTGAAACTAAGTATTTGATAAGAATTGGGCAAAAAGAAGATTTAAGAATATATTTTTTATAAAGAACTGGATTTAACATTTTCAATGTTGTTGATTAGAGTTGGCAAACTTTTTTGGTAAAGGACCAGATAGTAAGTATTAATATTTTAACCTTAGTGGGCCAACATCTGTCATGACTACTCAACTCTACTATTATGGCATCAGAGATTTTCAGATAATATGTAAATAAATGAGCTGTAATCTAATAAAACTTTATTTATGGACACTGAAGTTTAAATCTCATATAATTTTAATGTGTCATGGAATAAATTTTTGATTTTTTTCAATCATTGAAACATGTAAAAATCATTCATAGTTCATAGGCTATACAAAAATAGGTGGCAGATTAGATTTGGCTCATAGGCCATTGTAATTTTGATTCATGTAGAATCGAGCACAGGTCAAATAAGAAAAAAAGGTTAATGTCCTTTTGCAAGAATTAACTGTCTCATTTAAGATTTGTGCCTAAGTAGATGAGCGGCCACTACTACTGGAGCTGGACCAGAGGAGTTCTTCTAAACCGTGATAAAATTTTCTTCATAAAATAGTTATGGGGTATACATGATGGTGAACCAGAGTTCTAACACATAGAACATGACTTCATGTGGTAATTTTAGCTAATGAAAATTGAAGATTAAAAATATATGGTTATAGAAGTAGCTGAGCTGGGGAGAGTAGAGACTCAGAAGCCAGGGGACATAGAGGTTCTACTAGGAGTAAGTGATCAGAAGAACCAGGTTCTGCAGTGTTAATTAAGAGCAGTACTAAAAAGAAATCATTCAGTTGGACAAATTTGATCATTGGTGACCTTGGGAAGAATAGCATCATTAAAATGATGGGAGTGGGAGTTAAATTGAATAGAATTAGGAAGTGAATAACTCAGATAATGAAGAAAAAGAGTCAAGTTGAGAAGTGTGGTGGAGTTAAGGAAAGTCTGAAGGACAGGCAATATTGAGGGAAGCAAGAATAAGAAGACATTTGATTTGCCTTTTATGCTTAATTTAATAGACTTTAACAGTCTATTTACAAAGCTTTTAGATCTATTGTTGTTACATAGACATAATTTCTTTTAATTTTAACAGAGAAATGTATCATGATTATATACGTCAATATAAAGAAGTTTTGAAGCAATACCAACTAAAATACTCAGAAACACCCTTTTCATGTGAATATTATGAGAAGAAAAGAGAACATGAAGAAATTCAAAGCAGAGTGTTGGCATGTACTGAACAATTAAAAATGAATGAAACAATTTTTACGAAATTTCAAGGTATTAATATTTTTATCATTTTGTTTTAATTATGGTATCTTTGTAACAAAAAGAAGATAATAAATCAGCTTATGCTATGACTTTGTTTTTCAGTGCCTGCTCCCTTTCCATCACTTATTAAATGGACATTAAACATGTATCCACAATAGTATTTGTACTTATAATTTTTATTAGATAAGCATTGTTTTGAATTTTGTTACTGTGTTTCCTTTGTGAGAATAACACGGATTTGTTTTGTGTTTAATTAAAAGATTTTAAAAGTCATTTTAAAGGTCATCTTGGATTCATTTTCATGTATATTCATGTGATCAGAAGCAAGCAACTTTGGTAAGAATAAAATGGCATATGTATTTGGGTTTAAGTGGTGTATCTTAGGAACCAAACCATGAAAATGTCATATTGGTCTGTCTTACCAAAGAAAATTCCAGTTAAATTGCTTGATTATTACTTGTTAGAATGGAAGGTGCAAAGGAGGTGAGTTACATTTATTCATTCATCTATCATTGGAAACCTACCTTGTGCCAGGCAATACTGAAGATGATACAGAGCTCTCTTCCAAGGAGCTCAGAGTTTAGTAGGGAAGACAGACATGTAAACAATTCTAATACAGTACCACTGTAATAGATGCCTAAGTAATTCTTAATTGGTCTAAGTCTCACCTGTTCATCAGAGAGCTCTTCCCTGATGATGAACTTGAAACTTTAATCCTCTTTCAACCTCCGCAATCCTTCATATGCTTTCCTATCAGATTATAACTCCACTATTTGTACTAAGTCTTCTTTATCCCTGCATTCTACCTTCCTTTCTGTCTGCTTCATTCTAAACCATCCTTTTAACTCTTCTGCTGCTAGCTTTTTCCATGTTTTGGTTTTAGTCTCTTCGATTTTTTGCTGTTCATTTGCTGCCCATTTGTGCTTTAACTTTTCAGTGGGAAGGGGCAAAAGTTAGTAGATGCTGAAGGTATAGCAAGGGTTTAGGGAGTTGGATGTGGAATGGGATGAGATACAAGGTTGCATGACAAACAGGAAGAGGTGAATGGAGGTAGGAAGATTTGAAGATTAGGATTTAATTATCTGTATCTAACATTTTAATGGAAACTTGATTACAATAGACTTATAAATCATGATTCACCTGAAATTTTATATTCTATCTTATAAATCATACATATTTTAAGGCAGAATAGGAAAGCCCTGGTTAATTTTCTCTGGAAATCTTGTTAACTGTCACTATTCTATCATTTTCAAATTCTCCTAAATGGATTGTAATTTAGGACATTGTATTAGCTAAGAACCATGTGGAATGTCTATTAATAGCTGAGGATTTTTTACTTGAAATTGGGCACAAATCCAGTTCAAGTAGAAAGTCCAAATTGAAGATCTGCCTCTCTTTTGAGTTCTGTAGGGTACACTGATGAGCCTTACAGAGCAAGAAAAGGGAAATTTGGTCGATTTTGTTTTTGTCCAGCATACTGTTGTTGGCTTGAAATGGGTAGATTTTTAATATTGTCTTTGAACAAATAAATAATGGAAGCACATAAGAAGTTAAATTTGGGCCTGAATTATGTTTTATTAGTTATGGCAAGTGACACAATGAACTTTGATTTAAAAAGCAAAAAAAAAAAAAAAAAAAAAAAAAAAAGACTACCCTGTGAAAATACTTAACTGAAATAATCCTAACAAATATTTTGTATTAAATGTTATTTTTAAGCTCAATATATAACATAAACAATAAATTATCTTTGTTAGTCTGCCAAATGTTTATGTTATTCTCCTGTTTTCAGATACTGTTTTTAATATTGTTTACTGTTTATATGGAACATACATATAAATGATGTCACATAATCATTTCTGATATGGTATATATATTATAAATTTAAAATTTACTTACATGACATAGTTCCTTAACTTAAGAAGTGTTAATTTGAGATGTAAAACACAAGATATTCTTAAAAATGCCAGCAATTTTACCAAAAGTTCATCTGAATTGAAGAAAGAAGTAGATGAAATGGAAATAGAAATTAATTATTTAAACCAGGTATATATTTTGTTATATATTTCTAATATGTGTATTAATGTATAAATATAGTGGTATGTTAGTTGACAGTTTTAGAAGAGCTATTTTTACGACAGCCTGATATGGAGAAAGGTTTAAGATAATTTATTTGCCTCAGATTACCTTTGGAGCCAAAATGTATTTTAGGTACTGAATATATTAAACTGAGTTTTGGGGAATAGTTTAGCTTTCTTTGAGGTCTGAGGAGAGAACATGAGGAAGGAATAAGATGCAGCATAATAACAGGATTTTAAAGGCATTAAAAGACCTACGCCAGGGTTTTTTTAAAAGGTAGTAAATAAAGAAACTTGAAAAATACATGACTATAATCTTTAGCGAGCTAGGCTAGAACTAGTGTAGCCTTTTCCGTCTCAAAAAAAAATTATATTTTCTTGGATACGTTTGGATGCCATCCACGAAATTGTGGCTTTTATTTACATAGGTGTGATAACCCATCAAAGTCGCTTCCAAATTCTGAGAAAAATTTGAATACCTTATTTTCCAAATGTTTGAAAATTCTGTTAAATATTGTATTCTTATCATTCATTAACTATGAGGTACTAAATAACAGTAATATCATTTTAGTAAACAGAAGAAAGTAGATGCCATTTCCTTTAAAATATATGGTAACTGTGTCCTTATGTAAGGAATCAATGTCTACTTTGCTTATGACTATCTGTTTTTAAAAAGATTGGAGTTCATTAAAATCTACATTTGCCAGTGGAATTGTAAGGAAAAGTTAAAGGGGTGCGATTTATTGTTAATTTTGTTTTTGTTTTAATAACTGTAAATAGACGATAGTAGATACTATCAAAAATATGAATCTTATGATTATATAGAAAAACAGATAAAGCATATCTTTTTTACTGCTTTGCAAGTAATTATTTTGTTTTGCATTCCCATTTGTCTTTTTAGCAGATATCTAGGCATTATGAAACTAAGGCTCTTTCAGAAACTCTGGAAGAAAAGAACAAAAATGTAGAAAACAGAAAAGAACTGAAAGAAAGGTATAGGTAACCTTTAAAATTAGATTTTATGTGAACAGATATTTTGCATCTAAAAGTTTGATTCTATATTCCATCCCAAACCACTAATATTTACACAATATTGGTAAATTTTGTTGTGCAGGCTATTTTCTATTTCTTATGAAAAATATTATTAACTTAAATATTATGAACTAGTACTAAAATCTGCTTGTTATTTAGTAAGGCTGAGGATAATATGTAAAGAGAAATAGAGTAGCAGCAGCAAATCTGCTGTTCTAGAACCTGTCAGTTGTATAAATCATCCTGTGTTTTCCATGATGGGCCAGCAATAGGATTAAAACAGAAACAATAGTGGGAATAGCAAGGTATTTACTTTTTTATCACCCTGTCCACCTTGACCAGTTCTTCCTTTGCTATAGAGTGAAGATGAGTCAAAGCATGCTGCTAAATGTGTGACATCGTATTTCCTTGTCTTTTGTTTTAGTGGTGATAAAATAGAGATCAGTTATAGAGGCAAAAAAAAAAAAAAAAAAAAATGGGATCTGCCTGTTATCCTATGACAGAAAAATAGATGTATTACTATTGCTGTTTCTGATCAGCTTTTACTTTTCCCTCCTACTTAATCCTTTTTCATTCTTCTAAAACTCCTTTCCTCAAGTTCCATGGCCCTTAATCTGATTTTTCAACATACTCTTCTGTCAGGTTAATTTCCCTGATCCTACTTTTTTGGATGTGTTATTTTCTCGATTCCTCCACTCCCATGTACCACATTCAATGCAAGTATGTCTTTAATTTTATAATGAAGTTAATTGAAAAAATAGGTAAATAGACAGAATTTTACTTTATTGACCGCCTTTAAGAAAAATTCCATATATTGACAGAAACATATGAATATTTAGTCATTTTTAACTCAATATATATTCTGACAGTGTTTATTCTATTTCTTTGATTTAGGTAAAATTTAGTGAAAACTATTCCTTCAGTAAAAAACTTAAAAGACCCATTTATGATTATAATACTGTTTTAACAATTTCTGTATTCATGTTGGTTGATTTATTTCTGAATATGTCTTTTTAAAGTTTGAAGTACCATGAAATCTGAAGCATGCTATTTGTAGTTACAAGTTTTGGCTTAAAATGTTTTTGACATGTGTAGAAAGTCTTTTTCAATTATTATATTTTAAAAACAAGAGTGGACTATATTGGGAAGAGCACTGAACTTAATCAGGGGAAGTGTGGTTTTGCTCTGACACCACTACTAAGTAATTCAGTCATTTTGGGCAAGTCTATTAAATTCTTTGGAACTCAGTTTTATTATCTGCAAAATGAGTGGTTTTTATTATATAGTATCTAAATATGCCTCCTAGCTTTAAAATATGTTAATTTTAACTTATCTAATATTTAATGTAATTCACCTTTCTCTTTAGAATTTTTGAAAAAGATGAACATGTACCTGCATTTAATAAAACTCAAAGCAGTCAATTATTTCTTCCTTATGAATCTCAGAAATTAGTAAGACCAATAAAGATGCATTCTTCAGAACCAAGAATTGCAGGTATAATATCTTTTTGTTATTCAAAAACATCATTTTTTTTTTTGCAAACACACAGAAGAAATAAAAGGGAGCAATTTTATTTATCATTCGGTGTAAGCAAAAACAATACTGGGGACCTATAAACTCAAGAAAGTGCTGCTTTGAATCTTTCTGAGAGCAAACAAAATATGTCTTCTATACCTAACTTTTTTCTCTTGAGAAAGGAATTATTCACACAATAATTTTCAAAAACAGTGTCTGGCCTGGTTGCACAGCTATTAGAGGAGGATGAAAAATTACATATTTTTCATTTGAGGAGTTGATTATCAATATGTGTGACTTAGTTAAAAGACTTATGCTAATAGTATCTGTAACTTAGTCACTGAGATATTTGAGTCAAGTTTCATTCAGTGGCTCTGCAGATTAAATGAACTATTAGGTTGGTGCAAAAGTAATCACAGTTTTTGCCATTGCTTTTAATTAAAATTTAATGGCATTTGCCGTTACATAACGGTTTTGGCATTAAAAGTAATGGTAGGCCGGGCGCGGTGGCTCAAGCCTGTAATCCCAGCACTTTGGGAGGCCGAGACGGGCGGATCACGAGGTCAGGAGATCGAGACCATCCTGGATAACCCGGTGAAACCCCATCTCTACTAAAAAAAATACAAAAAACTAGCCGGGCGTTGTGGCGGGCGCTTGTAGTCCCAGCTACTCGGGAGGCTGAAGCAGGAGAATGGCGTAAACCTGGGAGGCGGAGCTTGCAGCGAGCTGAGATCCGGCCACTGCACTCCAGCCTGGGGGACAGAGCGAAGCTCCGTCTCAAAAAAAAAAAAAAAAAGTAATGGTGAAAACCATGATTACTTTTGCGCCAACCTAATATATTATATTAGATTAACTACACTGGCTGGTTTCTTTGTCTCCTCAACCACTCTGCCTTCTTTGGTGTCATTTCATCTTCATAGTTATTGTAAAGCTATTATATAGTAAGGAATTAAGAGTTTTAAAATAATTTCATAATTTCATATTTTAATTTAAACTAAATATTCATGTAGATTTGATTTTCTAAATTATAAGTTTAGGTTAAATGTTGGGGAAGATACTTGATTCTGTTTCCAGAGTTGATTTAAAGTAGTACTGTTTAATAATCTAGATGTAAAAGAAGAAAGTTCTGTGAATCAGTCAAAGCTTGCCAATATTGACTTCAGACAAAAAGAAAATGATACACAGGTAGGTATCTCTTTTTAGTAGTATAAATTAAATACCTGCTTGCATTAAATGTAATAATTAATGTACTACCCTTAAGACACAGACGGGTGTGTGTGTGTGTGTGTGTGTGTGTGTGTGTTATAAATTTATTAAATCAGCCATTAGTGCAAACTCAAGGTCTAAAAAATTTAAAGGTGTTTCAATATGGCATTCTGATTGTATACTGTAACTTGTCCCCTTATTCCTAAAAATAATAGAAAAAGATATTTTAAAATACCAAGCCCTGTACATAGTAGACCCAAAACTGTGAGAAATTCCTGAAGGAAAAATAGCAGGATTGGATTGAAGAGGTAAATTATTGCCCAGGACATGCATAGGATAATACTGTTCCACAAGATAAAGGTATATGGACAATGAGTAAGGTAATTTGTTGCATTACCTCAGTCGTAGTTAGTTTACTTAACCCCCTGTTCATCTTATATCCACTGTATCTTTGGCCAGGCATCAGCAGTGGAATGACTGTCTCCAGGTGGAAGCAGTGAATATGGAAGTTTGGGTGAGAGAGATAGGCAGGTCCCCTGGGTGGTTCTTGATGCCCATGAAGAGTAAGGAGCATACCACCCAGAGAGCTAACTGCTGCTGGCACACTTTTTTATCTTTCCCCATTCTTCCTGAAAATAGTCCAGAGGGAAAGCCTCAATGAAGAATATAATTGTTCTTACACTGGTAATGGTGACCAAAGTAATTAGTGAAACTCAAGTGTAAACATGTATAACTTAAAAAAATTTTTAAATCTGGTACTGAAATTCCAGATAATGTCAATATGGGATGAAGGTGGAAAAATAAATGAGAAAAATAAGTTTACTAGAGTTCTATTTTTTATTTAAGGATAGAGGTAGGGAGAAGATATGAACACTGATGAACTCCATACATTGTTGGAAAAATTTAAATTTATGCATATATATTAAACATTTAACGGTAACCACCGGAAGAGAAATAGAATGTGTTAGTTTTAAAAAAGGAGAATAAAATAGATAAAACAAAATTAATTAGTCCAACAAAAGACAGTAATGGGGGTAAAAATAAAACAGCTAGAAAGCATTGTAAATAGAAAACGAATAAGGTGCCAGAAATAGTTCTGAACAAATTAGTAACCACAAAAATGTGACTGAGTTAAACCCCCATTAAAAGACAGAACTACTTCTATGGGATATATAAACAAAATACGAGTATATGCTATTAAAGCAGAAGAGCAGAAACAACTTGACATTGAGGCTGAAAAAAAAAGAAAATATATCAGGCAAATGCAAACAAAAACAAGGCAGATGTAACAATGTTGTATGAGATAGAGTTCAGGGTGAAAAGCATTAATGGGGTAAATACATTTCATATTTTTAAAAAGAACAATTTACCAAGAAATTATAAAAACCACAATGTGCTAAATTATTTCAAGTTTCAAAATATGTAAAGCAGAATTTGACAGACTTTCAAATAAATGGTTAAATACACAGTTAAAACAAGAAGCTTAATATAGTCTCTCAAAAAAAAGTACTGATTGTGAATTTAGGAGTTGAGTTTGGCTATATGTGAAACAATATAAAACTAAACCAGTGAAATGATAGCATCTTAAACAAAATAAACATGAATTTTTCTCTTACTTGCCATAAAATTCTAAAGTAGGTGATTCAGATTCAGGACTGATAGCATCATCTCAACAATGTCGTTATTTCTCAAGCTTCATCTATGTTTTGTTTTCCTGCTATTTTTCATGCTATGCTTTTACCTTTAGGTCACTTCATGGTCAGAAGGTAACTATGTAAATGTGCCATCATATCTGCCTTCCAGGCAGGAAAGAAATAGGGGAGAAGGACCAGCTGAGTCAGCCCCATTTTTAAGGATTTTTCCCGGAAGCTCCGTAAACAATTTATGATATCATTTCATTGGCCAGAACTTGGTCACTTGGGTACCTCTATCTGCAGGAGAGGTTGGGAAACAGGGTTTTTTTGTTTGTTTCTTTGTTTTTTAAAGTAGAACACAAGGAGAAATTAGATTTTGGATAGGACAAGCAAATGGCAGTTTCTGCCACAGAGGTAAATCAAATGGGTGAAAAATAAATAAGAATTTAGGGAATCTGAATAGCACAATTAGCAAACTTTGTGCTCAACATACACAGAATACAGTTAAGTTTTTATTTGCAATATTAACCAAAATTGACCCATTACTAGAATAAAAAGTATATCTCAATGATTTCTAAAAAGTTGCTATTTTTACTTACTATAATTTAAAAAATACAAGTCAAACACAATGGTAGCCCTCCCCTAAAAAACTTGCAAGATAAAGAGGGGGATCTGTATGGCCATATGTCAAAATATCCATTATTTTTCTTCTTTCCTTGAGGTATAATTCATATACCATGAAAGTTACCACTTAAAAGTGTAGATTTAGTGGTTTTTAGTGTATCATAAGGTTGTGCAACCATTATCACTCTAATTCCAGAATATTTCCATCACCCGAAACATTTGTAAATATTATCAAAACATAGTAATTATAACAATGTGGTGAAGGAAAAAGACAAAGTGAACAACAGACTACATAAAAATAAAAACTTATATGTGACAAAAGACACTAACAAAGTTAAAAGACAATAACAAAATGAGCAAAATATTGGTATCCGCAATGTATACTATATAAAGAAGTACATAGTAACTCTTACAAATTAATAAAGAGATAATAAAAATGGACAAAAAATAAGAAGGCAGTTTATAAAAAGGGAAAGCCAAAGGATCACTAAATGTAACAAGATGCCAGACCCCAGAAGTACAGGGAAATGCAAATTAAACCATTGAAATGCCTGGTTTTACCTATCAGGTTAGCAGACTTAAAATATTTGCTTGGTAATATTTAGTGAGGTCAAGAATAGTGGAAGTGTAATTTGGTACAACCACTTTGGAGGACTGATTCACAATATAAATTTATTACAAATAAAAATGTATATAGTTAGCAGTTCTACTGCTTGACATCTACTCGAAACAAATATTTGAAATATTTGTACAGGTATTTGTACCAGGAGACATATACAGACATGTATTCTCCTTACAGGTGTGTCCAGTCTTTTGACTTGCCTGGGCCACACTGGAAAAAGAGAATTGTATTGGGCCGCACATAAAATACACTAACACTAACAATAGCTGATGAACTAAAAAATAAATAAATAAAATAAAACCTTGAAAAAAATCTCATGTTTTAAGAAAGTTTACAAATTTGTATTGGGCCACAGTCAGAGCCATTTTGGACCGCATGCAGCCTGCAGGCCATGGGTTGAACAAGCTTGGTTTAAAGCATACATCAAAACAGTAGCATCACTTGTTCTTTAAAGGAGGTTGACACTTTTTCTTACAGTTGAAGAGCACAGAAAGATGACAGAATTAAGATCAATGTCTGTTATAGCAAAAAAAATGAGATAAACTTTTCTGTTAAAACTATATTTTCATTTTGAGTCAAATAACAAAAAGCAGAGACTCTTTAAAATGATTCAAGGAGGACAAAAGGCTTGAAACAAACATTAATAAAACAATGGTTTAGATATTAATATTAAACGATTTGTTTTTGAGACAAAGTGTTGCTGTGTCACTTCCAGGTTGGAGTGTAGTGGCGTGATCATGGCTCACTGTAGCCTTGAAATCCTGGACTCGATGGATCGTCCCACCTCAACCCCACCCTTGCTCCCCCCATCGCCAGTAGCTAGGACATCAGGCTACCAAACTCAGCTAATTTTTAAATGTTTTGTAGAGATAGGGTCTCACTATGTTGTACAGGCTGGTCTTGAACTCCTGGTGCTCAAGTGATCCTCTGGCCTTAGTCCCTGAAAGTATTGGGATTACAGGCATAAGTCACCACTCCCAGCTAGATATTAATATTAAACAATTTAAGGTTAAAATGGAATAATAGCTTTTTTACATATATATAAAAAGGAAAGTTTCAGCTTTTAATCTTTTACTCTGTTGTTTTGCTTTCCTGTGTTGAATTTGAGAGCTAATAGAGAATGGAGGGACACAGAAATCAGATAATCAGTTGAGAAACTGGTAAGATTTAGTTGATGAGTCATGAATATGGGTGGTATAAATTTTAAAAGGCTTATCTTAAATATAGAAATACTACTACAGATCGTTATTATACTTGTCAAAGACATTAAATTCTTAAACTTTTTTGTTTCTCAGCATTTGACTTAATGTTTTGTATGTAGTGGTTTCAGTTAATGTGTGTAGTGGTTGATGTTGATAATGATGGTAATGATGGTAAGGATGAAATGCTAACGAAATGAGAGTTCTGAGTTGCTATGACAAGGAAAAAATTTTTTATTGCTTTGTATAGCCAAGTCAGATGCTTAATTTCTTTCTTTCAGATGTTTAATGACTCTGCTGTGGATAACCATTCAAAATGTTCACATATTACGGCTATCAAAAGTTCACAAAAGTTTATGCAAGTCAGGTAACTTTTAAAAATAAGAAAATGCTTTAACCTCTGAAATAATTTATGGATATCAACTCAGAAAAAATACAAAAATTATATTTATTCTATTTTAGATTGTTAACTCCACAGAAACAATCAAATTCCAATCAGTGGTTTGAAAAAGGAGATAAAGGTATTTGCCGTTTATATTTTTTCTAAGAAGTAGGGGTAACAAATTATATGAGGCTTTTATAGTAGTCAAATAAATTGTTGGCATTATTTGCATCTCTGGTTAACTGACCATGCATGCCAGGCTTTAAAATACATCTTCCCTAAATACATTTTATTGTAGAATATTTTATTGTAGAATATTTAAGTGAAGGAGAAATAAAACCCTTTACAGACAAGCAAATGCTTAGAGATTTTGTCACCACCAGGCCTGCCCTACAAGAGATCCTGAAGGAAGCACTAAACATGGAAAGGAACAACCGGTACCAGCCATTGCAAGAACATGCCAAAATGTAAAGACCATCAACACTAGGAAGAAACTGCATCAATTAACGAGCAAAATAACCAGCTAATATCATAACGACAGGATCAAGTTCACACATAACAATATTAACCTTAAATGTAAATGGACTAAATGGTCCAATTGAAAGACACAGACTGGCATATTGGATAAAGACTGAAGACCCATCAGTGGGCTGTATTCAGGAGACGCATCTCACATGCAGAGACACACATAGGCTCAAAATAAAGGGATGGAGGAAGATCTACCAAGCAAATGGAAAACAAAAAAAGGCAGGGGTTGCGATCCTAGTCTCTGATAAAACAGACTTTAAACCAACAAAGATCAAAAGAGACAAAGAAGGCCATTACATAATGGTAAAGGGATCAATTCAATAAGAAGAGATAACTATCTAAAATATATATGCGCCCAATACAGGAGCATCCAGATTCATAAAGCAAGTCCTTAGAGACTTAAAAGAGACTTAGACTCCCATACAATAATCATGGGAGACTTTAACACCCTACTGTCAACATTAGACAGATCAACGAGACAGAAAGTTAACAAGGATATCAAGGAATTGAACTCAGATCTGCACCAAGCGGACCTAATAGACATCTACAGAACTCTCCACCTCAAATCAACAGACTATACATTCTTCTCAGCACCACATCACACTTATTCCAAAATTGACCACATAGTTGGAAGTAAAGCACTCCTCAGCAAATGTAAAAGAACAGAAATTATAACAAACTGTCTCTCAGACCACAGTGCAATCAAACTAGAACTCAGGACTAAGAAACTCAATCAAAACCACTCAACTATATGGAAACTGAACAACCTGCTCCTGAATGACTACTGGGTACATAACAAAATGAAGGCAGAAATAAAGATGTTCTTTGAAACCAATGAGAACAAAGATACAACATACCAGAATCTCTGGGACACATTTAAAGCAGTGTGTAGAGGGAAACTTATAGCACTAAATGCCCACAAGAATAAGCAGGAAAGATCTAAAATTGACACTCTAACATCGCAATTAAAAGAACTCGAGAAGCAAGAGCAAACACATTCAAAAGCTAGCAGAAGGCAAGAAATAACTAAGATCAGAGCAGAAATGAAGAAGACGGAGACACAAAAACCCTTCAAAAATCAATGAATCCAAGAGCTGGTTTTTTGAAAAGATCAACAAAATTGATAGACTGCTAGCAAGACTAATAAAGAAGAAAAGACAGAAGAATCAAATAGACACAATAAAAATGATAAAGGGGATATCACCACTGATCCCACAGAAATACAAACTACCATCAGAGAATATTATAAACCCTTGACACAAATAAACTAGAAAACCTAGAAGAAATGGATAAATTCCTGGACACATATACTCTCCCAAGACTAAACCAGGAAGAACTTGAATCCTTGAATAGACCAATAGCAGGCTCTGAAATTGAGGCAATAATTAACAGCCTACCAACCAGAAAAAGTCCAGGACCAGATTCACAGCCGAATTCTTCCAGAGGTATGAGGAGGAGCTGGTACCATTCCTTCAGAAACTATTCCAATCAATAGAAAAAGAAGGAATCCTCCCTCACTCATTTTATGAGGCCAACATCATCCTGATACCAAAACCTGGCAGAGACACAACAAAAAAATAGAATTTTAGACCAACATCCCTGATGAACATCAATACAAAAATCGTCAATAAAATACTGGCAAAACGAATCCAGCAGCACATCAAAAAGCTTATCTACCATGATCAAGTGGGTTTCATCCCTGGGATGCAAGGCTGGTTCAACATATGCAAATCAATAAATGTAATCCAGTATATAAACAGAACCAAAGACAAAAACTACATGATTATCTCAATAGATGCAGAAAAGGCGTTTGACAAAATTCAACAGACCTTCATGATAAAAACTCTCAATAAATTTGGTATTGATGGAATGTATCTCAAAATAATAAGAGCTATTTATGACAAACCCACAGCCAATATCATACTGAATGGGCAAAAACTGGAAGCATTCCCTTTGAAAACTGGCACAAGACAGGGATGCCCTCTCTCACCACTCCTATTCAACATAGTGTTGGAAGTGCTGGCCAGGGCAATCAGGCAGAAGAAAGAAAGAAAGGGTATTCAGTTAGGAAAAGAAGAAGTCAAATTGTCCCATTTGCAGATGACATGATTGTATATTTAGAAAACCCCATCGTCTCAGCCCAAAATCTCTTAAGCTGATAAGCAACTTCAGCAAAGTCTCAGGATACAAAATCGATGTGCAAAAATCACAAGCATTCTTATACACCAATAACATACAAACAGAGAGCGAAATCATGAATGAACTCACATTCACAATTGCTACAAAGAGAATAAAATACCTAGGAATTTAATTCACAAGGGATGTGAAGGACCTCTTCAAGGAGAACTGTAAACCACTGCTCAGTGAAATAAAAGAAGATACAAACAAATGGAAGAACATTCCATGCTCATGGATAGGAAGAATCAATATTGTGAAAATGGCCATACTGCCCAAGGTAATTTATGGATTCATTGCCATCCCCATTAAGCTACCAATGACTTTCTTCACATAATTGGAAAAAACTGCTTTAAAGTTCATATGGAGCCAAAAAAGAGCCCGCATTGCCAAGACAATCCTAAGCCAAAAGAACAAAGCTGGAGGCATCACGCTACCTGACTTCAAACTACACTACAAGGCTACAGTAACCAAAACAGCATGGTACTGGTACCAAAACAGAGGTATAGACCAATGGAACAGAACAGGGCCCTCAGAAATAATACCACACATCTACAGCCATCTGATCTTTGACAAACCTGACAAAAACAAGAAAGGGAGAAAGGATTCCTATTTAATAAATGGTGCTGGAAAAATTGGCTAGCCATAAGTAGAAAGCTGAAACGGGATCCTTTCCTTACTCCTTACACGAAGATTAATTCAAGATGGATTAGAGACTTAAATGTTAGACCTAAAACCATAAAAACTCTAGAAGAAAACCTAGGTAATACCATTCAGGACATAGGCATGCTCAAGGTCTTCATGTCTAAAACACCAAAAGTAATGGCAACAAAAGCCAAAATTGACAAATGGGATCTCATTAAACTAAAGAGCTTCTGCATGGCAAAAGAAACTACCATCAGAGTGAACAGGCAACCTACAGAATGGGAGAAAATTTTTGCAATCTACTCATCTGACAAAGGACTAATATCCAGAACCTACAAGGAACCCAAACAAATTTACAAGAAAAAAACAAACAACCCCATCAAAAAGTGGGCAAAGATACGAACAGACACTTCTTAAAAGAAGACATTTATACAGCCAACAGACACATGAAAAAATTCTCATCATCACTCACCATCAGAGAAATGCAAATCAAAACCACAATGAGATACCATCTCACACCAGTTAGAATGGCGATCATTAAAAAGTCAGGAAACAACAGGTGCTGGAGAGGATGTGGAGAAATAGGAACACTTTTACAGTGTTGGTGGGATTGTAAACTAGTTCAACCATTGTGGAAAACCGTGTGACGATTCCTCAAGGATCTAGAACTAGAAATACCATTTGACCCAGCCATCCCATTACTGGGTATATATCCAAAGGATTATAAATCATGCTGCTATAAAGACACATGCACACGTATGTTTATTGCGGCACTATTCACAATAGCAAAGGCTTGGAATCAACCCAAATGTCCATCAGTGACAGACTGGATTAAGAAAATGTGACACATATACACCATGGAATACTATGCAGCCATAAAAAAGGATGAGTTCGTGTCCTTTGTAGGAACATGGATGAAGCTGGAAACCATCATTCTCAGCAAACTATCACAAGAACAGAAAACCAAACACTGCATGTTCTCACTCACAGGCGGGAATTGAACAATGAGATCTCTTGGACACAGGAAGAGGAACATCACACACTGGGGCCTATTGTGGGGAGGGGGGAGAGGAGGGGGATAGCATTAGGAGATATACCTAATGTAAATGACAAGTTAATGGGTGCAGCACACCTACATGGCATATGTATGCATATGTAACAAACCTGCACGTTGTGCTTGTGCACATGTACCCTAGAACTTAAAGTATATAAAAACAAAAGAATATTTGGAAAACAAAAAAAGATATAAAGAAAACAAAAATATCATCACTCAGACGTAACTGAACATCATAAATACTGGTGTATACCGGTTTTTCTATGCATTTTTATTCTTTTTTCCTCCAAGTTTGAATCATATTTTATACATAATTTTTATTCTTTTTTCCCACTTGATATACTATTTCGGTTATTTCTCTATGTCAGTAAATATATTTTATTTGTAATGATCGTATAATGTTCCATTGTGTGGATATGCCGTAATTTATTTAGTCATTCTTTCATGTGGAATATTTTAGTTTTTTTTTTTTCAGTTTTTTTGCTATTATAAATAATGCCTCTATATTCTTTTACATTAATCTTTTAAAACCTTGGACTATTTTCTTTGAATAAAGTTACTGAAGGGTCACAGGATATATATATGAATTTATCATCCCCAAGTCATCTAGCTTTTCTAACTTTGACACACCCTTGAAAATATGAACTCATTCTCTGTATGTATATACACACACATGTGTATACATGTATGTATATGTATATTAACATAATGGTGAATGTATATATAATATATACTACACAGATGGATATATTTTTATAAACTAGTAATGCATAACAATTGCTCTATTAAAGTATATAAAAGTCTATATCTCTTTTTGTCTCATAACTGACTTTTGTTTTGAAGTTTTAAAAATGCCTTATTCTGACAACATGAAATGGATGTATATTTAGAATGCTCATTTAATATACTATGAGTCTTTTTGTCACACTCAGTATAGGATTCACCCAACACAGTATGCTTAATCCACAAAGATGCTCCTTCTGAGAGAAAAAAAATTATATATTACCTGTGCAGGTGATCTGTTTCACCTGTTTACAATCTATATACGCCAAGCTGACAGAGTGTTTGACAAGGAGGAATAGCCAATCTCTAGGAATATGGGGAAATGCACATATCTCACATAGCCCTACCTGCTGTGGAGCATGTATAGTGTGGCTTCATACCCAAGAATGAATACAATTATTTTGGAATTTAAAAATTTTTTCAATAATTTTCAAACCTAGCTTTTGAAGAAAGTAATATGTGGTAAAAAATAATGCTTATGACTTAAATGTAAGAGACAAAAAGTATAAAACTCTCAGAAGATCAAATAGAAAAACATCTTCATGACTTCAAGATAGGAAAGGATTTCTCAAGCATTAAAAAGTCCAATCATGAAAGAAAGATGGAGAAATTTGGCAATATTAAAATTAAGAATTTCTGTTTATCAAAAGATACCATAAAAAGAGTACAAGGGCAAATAATATATTTGAAGTACATAAAACTTTCAAAAGAGTAGTTTCCAAAATGTGTAAAGCACTTCTATAAATGAAAAAGAAAAAAGCAGACAACCCAATTAGAAATATGTGCAAAGTATAAAAGTATACACTTTAGAAAAGAGAATCTTTTGTGGCAGATAAACATATGAAAATCAGGTAACTCAAAATAAAACTACAGTGAGGTATCATTACACATCCACCAGATTAGCAAAACTTAAAAAGTCTAACAATACTAAGTAGGAGAATGTAGGACAATAGGAATTCTCATAAACTATTGGTGGGAACTCCATTAATAAATGACTACATATTAAGACCATACCTAAATTATAATTGGAGCTAATCATTTTGTCTGGTGATATTGAATGATTTCCTGGAGTAATTCAGAATGACAGGTTACCACAAAAAATTGGTACAACCGTTTGGAAAAATTTGGCATCTAGTAAAATTAGAGATATACATACCCCATACCTCGTAGTTCCAATCCTAGGTATATACTAGAGAAATAGAAGTACATACATGCAAGGATATACATAAAAGAATGTTCATAATATCATTGGTTGTACATGAAAGCAGAAACACTTCAAATATCCATTTGCAATAGAATGGATAGATATATTGTGTTTATGCAATGGAATACTTTACATCAGTAAAAATAAGAGAACTGTGTCTTTGTGCGATAATATGGATGCATCTTACAAGCATATGCAAAATAAAAAACCAAAACATAAGAGCATACATATGTTATTATATAACATTTAAAACAGGAAAAATAGGCTATATTATTTAGATGATAAAACAAAGCCAACTAAGGAAATGATTGTCACAAAAGTCAGGATAGTGATTACCTCTGAGGAGCAAGACTTGGTGAATGTGAAACTTTTTAGAGTGCTCATGATGTTGGATTTCTTTACCTGGGTAAAGAAACATGGGTATTCTCTTTATAATTTTGTTTGTTAAACTGTTCATGTTTTTTATTCTCTTATCTGTATGTATTATGTTGAACCATATGAACTTGCCATTTTTGCAGGTTAAAACAGCTAAATATTAGCTATTTCAAATGGCTAGACTAATGTTTTATTTTACAATAAAATTACAAAAAGAGAAAAATAGTTTGTTCTTATATGACAGCAGATGCTGAGTATGGAGATAAAGGGACAGTAAGACAAGTAAGAGAATCAAAATGTACTTCACAAGTAAGTCAAATATTTTATTTCTAATTTCTAAGCAAAAATTCCAATTTAAAATATTATGTCTATTTAAATTTCAGATTTAGTAAAATGATTTATGTGATTTATGTGAGATGTTATCAGCTTGGTGATCAGGTTTCTAGAGAGTTACAGATTCTGTTTTTCAGATTAAAAGATGAAGCCACAAACATTTTATATGAAAATATACAAAAATATATTATTCGGCCATAAAAAAGAGTGAAATTTAGTTATTTGCAGCAACATGGATGGAACTGGTGGTCATTACGTTAAGCAAAATAAACCAAGCACAGAAAGACAAATATCACATCTTCTCACTCATATGTGGGAGCTAAAAAAGCGGGTTTCAAGATGATACAGTATAGATTGGTGGTTACCAGAGTCCAGGAAGGGTAGTGGGGAAGGCGGAGTGTAGAGAAGCTGATTAATGGATGCAACTATATAGTTTGATAAAAGAAATAAGGCCTTGTGTTAGATAGATCAGTATAGTGACTACAGCTTACAGCCATCTATTGTACCTGTCAAAATAGCTAGAAGAGAATAAGTCAAAGTTTCTAGCATGAAGAAAAGACAAATATTTAAGGTGATGGATATCCCAACTACACTGATTTGATATTTACAAATTACATGAATGTGTTAAATTATCACATGGATCCCAAAACTATGTAAACTATTATGCATCAATAAATTTTTAAAAAAATTAAAAAACATATACAAAAAGTTATCATTAGTAAGTGACAGTATATCTTGACTACAACTAAATAATGATTGAGGAAAATAATTTTGTTTGGTAAGATTGAATGATTCACCACGGCAATTCAAGAGCAGTGGTTGCCATAAAAGTATCTTGAAAGCATTATTTAAATAGTGGAACACTTTCCTGATGATAGATGTAAACAATGTATATCAAGTTCAGTCTAACTATTAAAGGCTAAAATAAGAGAAACATCAAGTAGTATTTTGCTGTAAAGAAACACAAGTAATAAGCACATTTTTTGATGAAGGGACCCAAATTATTTCTGTAATGGGATTTGGCATAACGAGCATATTTGACAAATCATATCTCTATTCTACAAAATGACATAAAGGAAAATTAGTATTCAGATTCTCAATTATTGTAGAGAAAGTAGCATAACAGATTTATAAGGTCAAAAAAGTGTGAAAATGAAATTAATCAATGAGAGCAAGATTGCTTAAAAGTACATCATTTTTCACTTTCAAGGAGATAGCATATGTAATTGTTCACCCAAAGAGCATATTGTGGAAATTTTAAAAGAAAAATCATTCCTAATCATTTTTTTCATCAATTCCAGTATGTTCTGGCTGTCATTTACTTTTTCAGGTAAGAGTGGAAGATGGAACTGGAAAGAAAAGAAAAAATTGGATAAATATTTATTTTTCTATATTTTGGTATATGTTTTAGTATCACTTTCACCAGTTATTCTTATTTCACTTATTTTGTCTGTGAAATGTTAGCATCATGGATTAATAAGGTATTTTCCTCATGCATTTTTATGTATGTCATATATGCCACAGCATTTGTTTTTTATAGTTTTCTGTTACTTTGAATTTGCAGGCTATATATACTGAACATTTTGGGAAGCCAATAGAAAATGATAGTGACGAAGTAGAAGAGAGAGCTGAGAATTTTCCACGAACATCTGAAATTCCTATATTTTTAGGAACTCCTGAAGCTGTGAAAGCATCTGAGTCATTGGAGAAAATAAAATTCCCTAAAACCCCACCGTTCGAAATGTAGGATTTTAATTAATAACTACTGTTAAATTATCTGTGTGTTGAATTAGATAAATAACTGACAGGAATAGTAAAATGCCTAGTACCTGTAACTTTAACAAGTTTTTATTATGTAGTATTTCAGACATACAAAGAAGAGAAAGACTAATATAACACACCTCCATTTACCCTCACCCTGTTTTAACAATTATTAATACCCTGCTATTCTTGTTTCATAGACCCTCTTCCCCATTTTTCCTGCAACATTTAGCTGAAGATGGCATAAATCCCATGTACTTATAAAGCAATAGTGTGTAGATTTAAGATTTTTCCAAAGGATAAAGAAAATTTAAAATATCAAGCTAAGCCTAGCATAGTGGCATGTGCCTGCAGTCCCAGCTATTTGGGAGGCTAAGGGAGGAGGATTCCTTGAGCCCAGGAATTTGAATCCAGCCTGAGCAACATAGTGAGACTCTATTAAAAAAAAAAAAAGTCAAGCTAAAAAGCTGTTGTCACATATGGTAGAATGTAGACTTATCATCAATTAATGTTCCGTCAGTCATTTCTTCATGTGTTGTAGTGTCTGAAGCAAGACTTGCCATTTCTATTAAGCAAGCTCTTTAGGCATAAATATCTCTCACATGATTATTAAATTTTGGAAACCACATATTTGTAGTTTGCAGCCAAGAAAATAGTGCCGTACTTCACCTTTCTGTTTAGTCTATCCTCTTCCTTAACACTGAACCCTGAGGTTTCTCTAAAACATGTCAAGCAGATTTCACATCAGGGTTGTTTTGCATCAGACCTGTGCTCTACTTCCGCATTTTAAATTGCTAATAAGAGTTATTGATTTGAATGTCATGCTGTTGACTCAAGCGCAGCGCATTCAAAATGGAACCTGTCATCAAACCTGAGAACTGTGAAAGAATGTGAGCTCATACGCTAAAACCTCTCTCCATGGATGAGAAAACTATGATCTGTAAAGTTAAGTGACTCATTCACAGTAATAGAGATAGTTATGGCAGTATCATCAGATTTCTATTAAATTTAACAAACACTTAACAAAATGTGCAAGGCACTGCTCTAGACATTTTATAAATACTGCTCATTTAATTTTCACACCAACCTTATTAGCTGTAGGTACATTATTATCCTTATTTTACAGAAGAGGAAACAATAACAGGTGATACAACGAATCAACATTAGAATAGAAATTTAAGCCCAGGCCGTTCTGGCTCTAGAATCCATGCTTTTAACCACTGGTATAAACTGTCTTGTCTAATTATTTTTCCCAAATCATATTATAATTGAACTTCCTTATACATCACTGTAATGGCTGGCTTCTCATCAACACTAAAATCTTGTCACTGGCATTCAAAATCTTGAAGACAGCACAGTGTCAAGGTTAAGAGCTTGGACTTTGAATCGGGATTGCTGCATTCACATGCTACTTCTGGCACTTATTATTCTTTTAAGCAAATCATTTAACCTTTCTATGCTTCAAAATTCCCTACTGTAAAATAGAAGTGATAGTAATAGTACCTATTTCATAGGGTTCTTGTGAAGAATAAGTAAGTTATGCCTATGGAAGAACCTAGAATAGAGCCAGACAGTATATTCGCAGTAGGTTTTCATAGTTATTATCCCCAAATTGATTGTTCTACTTTATTTAACATTAGTCTTTACCTCATACAATCCTTTCTCCATAGGATTGTCACTTCAATAACTACTTCCTACGTTTCCCTACTGTGCTAATTCTCACCTCTATGCTGTTGCTTATGATGCTTACCAGTATTCAGTGTTTAATAATAGATTTTTAACATTTTGATGATTTCTTATTTCTCAGTAACAGAAATAGAAATGCAGTACCTGAAGTTCAAACACAAAAGGAATCCCCTGGACTTTCTTTTCTTATGAGTTATACTTCTAGATCACCTGGATTGAATTTATTTGATTCTTCTGTATTTGATACAGAAATCTCGTCAGATCAGGTAATATGAGAAGCCAAAAGTTTTATTTCTAAAAATTGTGCTCTGGAACTTTGAGTAATTTTAGTTCTTTAATACAAAACTGTCTTGGGGCAGATTATCAACAGAAGCATTTAAAAAAAATTCTGAGTATTGATGGTATGACAAAGTTCTCTATTACCTTTTTGTTTTCAACTTCGAATGCCTCATATTGACATCTGCTCATTAAAAACGGATCTCAGGATAGGGATAATTTAAATTACAGCTAAAGGCAGTTTAAAAAATGAATTTGACTTTATAGTTAATGTATCTAACTTTCAGACAAAGTAGAATTCTCAACACAAAAATGTTCCATATTATAAATTGGTCTTTTCAACTACATGTGTATACACAGCAGCATTATCACTGGTTAATTTTAAAAGACCTAATATTGGTTTCTACTGTTCAGTGATATGAATCATGATAAAGTGCTTATTTCTATATGTAGAAATTAAAGCTGAAAACTGAGACATGCTTTATTCAAAAAGTAGAAACAATACAGTGTAGTGGTTAAAACTAGACTCTGAAGCCAGACCACTGAGGTATGTACCAGATGTGGGATTTTGGGTAAGTGGCTTGGTTTCCTTATCTGTAAAATGAAATAATAACTATAATCATAGGGTTTGTGAGTATTAGAGTTTATACACATAAAGCACTTGGAAAAGTATCAACCACTTAATAATCCTACATAAGTATCAATGTGATATGAGTAATATTGTTATTGCTCATTTAAGTTAATTATATTTAGCCAATTTTATGTGGATTAGAATATTTTATTTGCATATCTCTGACATTAAATTGTTGAAATTACAAATTTATTGATGGATGATATAGTAACATACATGTTATAGTATTTTACATCTTCAACTTTTGTCTCATTTTTTATTTAAAAGCTTATTTTAAAAACAAGTAATTCCTAGGAGTATGCTGGGCATGAAAATAGACTATAGTTACTTAATTCTCATTTACAATAATAACATGAATGCAAAATGTATGTATATAAATTTAACAGGAAACATGTATACTTTGAATAAGGAAAACTACAAAACTACTGAAAAAAGTTAATGAATACATAAACACATGCAGTACTTGTATAGGAAGAAAATATTGTAAAGATAAATTTCTTCCCAATACAATTTATAAATATAGTCCAATTCAAATCTAATTATAATCCTGACAAGATTATATTTAATTTTTTGTTTTGTTTTTGTGGTGGTGGGATTGGGAAAGGAGATTGGTAAAATAATTAATAACTGTCCTGGGGGAAAGTGGTCAAGAATAATCAAGAAAACATTGAAAATAAGATTGATGATAAATTAAAATGAAATTCTAAAAAATCCACCCCAAAAGGCAGAAAAGAAACAATAGAAAACATACACACGGTTGTGCACATGTACCCTAGAATTTAAAGTATAATAAAAAAATACACACAGTAAAAAAATCATAAAACAAATTTTACACCAAAGAATGTGCTTTTTAATAATTACATTGTGTGAATGGGCTAAACACTCATTAAAAGACAAAGATTGTAAGAATGGAGAAAAAAAAAGCAAGACCCAAATATAAGCTATCTATAAGAAACATACTTTAAATATAAAGGCAAAGACAGGTTGACAGTAAATGGATGGAAAATGATGTATCATGAAAACTAAGCATTAGAAGGTCACAATGGCTATATTAATATAATTTCTGGTAGTCTTAAAGAATATTACTAGAAATGAGAGGAACATTTCATAAAGATAAAAAAGTCAGTTCATAAGGGAGATATAACAGTCACAAATGTGTAAAGCCTAATAACAGCTTCAAAATACATGAAACAAAAAGTGACAGAATTAAAGGGAAAAATAGACAAAAATTCAAACATAGAGGTTTTTAATACTCCTCTTTTAGCAGCTGGTAGAATTAGACAAAACAATCAGTAAAGATCTTTAATAAGATCTGAATAACATCATCAATCACCTTGATCTAATTGACCTTTATAGTACATCACATCCAACAATGGCAGCATATATATTCTTTTCATGTTCTGATGGTACCTTCAGCAAGATACACCATATTCTGGGCCATAAAATGAGTCTTAATGAATTTAAAAGGATTGAAATCAGAGTATGTTCTCTGACCACAGCGGAATTAAATTAGAACTCAATGTGATATCTAAGAAAATCCTAAATATGTAGGCCATAGATCAAAGAAGAAATCATGAGATAAATCAGAAAAAAATTTTATTTATTTATTTTTAGGTTTTATGGGTACATAGTAGATGTATATATTTATGGGGGTAGGTAAGATATTTTGATACAGGCATGCAATGTGAAATAATCATATCATAGAAAGTGAGGGTATCCATCCCCTCAGACATTTATTCTTTGTCCTACAAACAATCCAATTATACTCTTTTAGTTATTTTAAAATGTACAATTAGATTTTTTGACTATAGTCACCCTATTGTGCTATCAAATACTAGGTCTTATTCATTCTTGCTATGTTTTTTGTACCCATTGACCATTCCCACCTATCCCCAATCCCCCATCCCCCAACCTTTCCCAGCCTCTGGTAATCGTCCTTCTAGTCTCTATCTCCATGAGTTCAATTGTTCTTATTTTTAGGTCCCACAAATAAGTGAGAATATGCAGTTTGTCTTTCTGTGCCTGGCTTATTTCATTTAACATAATGACCTCCAGTTCCATCCATGTTGTTGCAAATGACAGGATCTCATTCCTTTTTTCCTTTCTTCCTGTCTTCCTTTTAGTGAAGGTGATTTTCTCTGATGGTGTAATTTAATTTCTTCCTTTTTATTTTTGGTGTATCCATTGTCTGTTTCTTGATTGAGGTTACCATGAGGCTTGAAATTCTATCTTTTTTTTTTTTTTTTTTTGAGACACATCTTACTCTCTCACCAGGCTGGAGTGCAGTTGGCGCAATCTCGGCTCACTGCAACCTCCACCTCCCGGGTTCAAGTGATTCCCCTGCCTCATCCTCCTGAGTAGCTGTGACTACAGGTGCGTGCCACCACGCCTGGCGAATTTTTTTTTTTTTTTTTTTGTACTTTAGTAGAGATGGGGTTTCACCATGTTGGCCAGGATGGTCTCCATCTCCTGACCTCATAATCTGCCTGCCTTGGCCTCCCAAAGTGCTGGAATTACAGGTGTGAGCCACTGCACCCAGCCTGAAATTCTGTCTTTTAACCCATTATTTTAAATTGATGACAACTTAACACAAATTACATAAACAAACATGCAAAATAAAGCTAATAAAAACTCAACACTTTAACTTAATCCCCTGGCATTTTAGCTTTTTGCTGTTTCTCTTTTTGTCTTACTGTACTGTCTGTGTCATGGAAAGTTGTTGTAGTTATTATTTTTGCTTGGTTCATCAGTCTTTCTACTTAAAATAAGAGTAGTTTACACATCACAATTACAGTGCTATAATATTCTGTTTTTCTATGTGCTTACTATTATCAGTGAGTTTTGTACCTTCAGTTGATTTCTTCTTGCTGACTAACATTGTTTTCTTTCAGATCAAAGAACTGCCTTTAGCATTTCTTATAGGACAGTTGTGTTGATGAAACCCCTCAGCTTTTGTTTGTTTGGGAAGGTCTTTATTTCTCTTCATGCTTGAAGGATATTTTTGCCAGATGTACTATTATAGTGTAAGAGTTTTTTTCCTTCAGCACATTAAATACGTTATGCTACTCTCTCCTGGCCTGTATGGTTTCCACTGAAAAGTCTGCTGCCAGAGATATTGGAGCTTCATTGTATGTTATTTATTTCTTTTCTCTTGCTGCTTTTAGGATCCTTTCTTTATCCTTGACCTTTGAGAATTTGAGTATTAGTTGCCTTGAACTAGTCTTCTTTGGGTTAAATCTGTTTGGTGTTCTATAACCTTCTTGTACTTGAATCTGGCTATCTTTCTCTAGGTTTGGTAAGTTTTCTATTATTATCTCTTTGAATAAATTTTCTACTCCCGTCTCTTTCTCTATCGCCTCTTTAAGGCCAGTGACTCTTAGAGTTGCCCTTTTGAGGCTATTTTCTAGATCTTGTAGGTGTGCTTCATTCTTTTTTATATTATTTAAAATCTCCTCTGACTATGTATTTCCAAATAGCCTGTTTTTGAGTTCACTAATTCTTCTGCTTGATTAATTCTGCTATTAAGAGACTCTCATGAACTGTTCAGTATTCTGGTTGCATTTTTCAACTCTAGAATTTCTGCTTGATTCTTTTTAATTATTTAAATCTCTTTGTTAAATTTATCTGATAGAATTCTGAATACCTTTTCTTTGTTATCTTGAATTTCTTTGAGTTTCCTCAAAACAGGTATTTTGAATTATCTGTCCGAAAGGTCATGTATCTCTTTTTCCCCAGGACTGGTCCCTGGTGATTTTTCTAGTTCATTTGGTGAGTTCATGTTTTCCTGGATGATCTTGATGCTTGTAGTTGTTGTCGGTGTCTAGGCACTGAAGAATTAGGTATTTACTGTAGTCTTTGCAGTCTGGGCTTGTATGTGCCTGTCTTTCTTGAGGAGGCTTTCCAAGTGTTCAAATGGACTTGGGCTCCAAGTCCAATAACCCTGTGGTTTTTGCAGACTCAGAGAGTACAGCCTTGGTGGTCTTGGATAAGATCTGAAAGAATTCTCTGGATTACCAGGCAGAGACTTGTTATTTTCCCTTGCTTTCTCCCAAACAAATGGAGCCTCTCTCTCTGTGCTGAGCTGCCTGGAGTGGGGGCAGGTGTGATGCAAGCACACCTGTGGCCATCTCGACTAGGACTGCACTCAGCCATACCTGAAGCCAGCACAGCATTGGGTCTTGGCTAAGGTCTTCTGTAACCACTACCTGGCTACAACCTATGTTCACTGAAGGCCCTAAAGCTCTGTGATCAGCAGGTGGTGAAGCCAGCCAGATTTGTGTCCATCCCTTCGGGTGGCTAGATCCTCTGGCCCTGGGCAGGTCCAGAGATGCTGTCTAGGAGTTTGGGATTGGAGTCAAAAACCTTAGTAATTTGCCCAATGTTCTATTCTACTGTGGCTAAGCTGGGACTGAAACGACAATACAAAGTCCTTGCTGCTCTTCTTTCCCTTTCCACAGGCAGAGGAGCCTCTCCCTGTGGCCCCCACCACCATCAGTTCATGGTGGAGGTCTGCCAGGACACTGCTAATGTCCACTCGAAGCCCAAGGGCTCTTCAGTGAATGATGCCAGGCATGGGACTCACTCTTCAGGGCAGTGGGCTCCCCTCTGGCCCAGGGAAGGTCCAGAAATGCTGTCCAAGAGCCTAGGCCTGGACCCAGGGACCCCAAAATCATGCTTGTTCTGCCCCATTGTGGTTGAGCTGGTACCTAGTGTGCAAGATAAAATGCCCTTTACTTTTTCCTCTGCTTTTCTTAAACAGATGAGGTCTTTTACCATAGTCACCACAGCTGAGAATGTGCTGGGTCACAACTGAAAACAGCACCTCTCAGAGCCCAAGGCCCACAGCATACTACCTGGGTATCACTGCTGGTTATTCAGGGCCCAAGGGCTCTTTATTTAGCGGGTGATGAATTCTACCAGGAATGGGTCCTTCCCTTCAAGGCAGTGGGTTCCCTTTTAGGAAAGATTTTAAACTGCATTATGAAAATCCAGCCTATCAAAAATTATGGGATGTTGCCAAAGCCAGAGCAAAACAATAGCTTTAAATAATTTAACTAATAATTACATAATTAATAAAAAAGAAGAAAGGCCTAAAATCAGTGACTTAAGATTTCATTTTGAGAATCTAGAAAAAGAAGAACTAAGCAAACCTGAAGTAAAATGAAGAAATAGTAAGAGAAATCAGTGAAATGGGAAAACAAACAATAGAGAAAATTAATAAAGTCAAAGTTGATTATTTGAAAATAATTGACAAAATTGACAAAATCCCTATATTAAGAGTGAAAGAGTGGATGTAATTATAAATCCTAAACATTATGAAACAGATTGGTGAGGGAAACTTACTTTCTAAATATTCAAACATCCTATAAAGCTAGAGTAATAAAAGGCATGATAATGGTTTCAAGGACTGATTGATCAATGGTATGGGCTAGAAAGTCTTGAAACCAAAGAGTTTACAATGTGATAATGATAGACTACAAATTAATAAGGGTAAAATAGGCACTCATCTTACACTGTACATCAATAGAAGTTACAGATGCATTAAATTATATGGGAAAATGTTAACCACAATATATTTCATTGGAAATATAGGTGAATATTTACCAAATCTTAGGAGGAAGGATTCTCTAAGCATGAAAACGGTGGAAGAAGAAGCAAAAGAAAATAATTGGGTTTGATTACATACAAAATCTAAACTTCTTTTTTTAAATTATGCTTTAAGTTCTAGGGTACATGTGCACAACATGCAGATTTGTTACATAGGTATACATGTGCCATGTTGGTTTGCTGCACCCATCAACTCATCATCTACATTGGGTATTTCTCCTAATGCTATCCCTCCCCCAGTGCCCCACTCCCTGACAGGCCCCCGTGTGTGATATTCCCCACCTGTGTCCGTGTGTTCTCACTGGTCAATTTCCACCTATGAGTGAGAACTTGTGGTGTTTGGTTTTCTGTCCTTGTGATGGTGTGCTGAGAATGATGGTTTCCAGCTGCATCCATGTCCCTGCAAAGAACATGAACTCATCCTTTTTATGGCTGCATAGTATTCCATGATGTATATGGGCCACATTTTCTTAATCCATTCTATCATTGATGTACATTTGGGTTGGTCCCAAGTCTTTGCTGTTGTGAAGAGTGCTGCAATAAACATACATGTGCATGTGTCTTTATAGCAGCATGATTTATAATCCTTTGGGTATATACCCAGTAATGGGATTGCTGGGTCAAATGGTATTTCTAGTTCTAGATCCTTGAGGAATCACTACACTGCCTTCCATAATGGTTTAACTACACTCCCACCGACAGTGTAAAAATGTCCCTATTTCTCCACATCCTCTCCAGCATCTGTTGTTTCCTGACTTTTAATGATCACCATTCTAACTGGCATGAGACGGTATCTCATTGTGGTTTTGATTTGTATTTATCTAATTACCAGTGATGAGCATTTTTTTCATGTGTCTGTTAGCTGCATAAATGTCTTCTTTTGAGAAGTATCTGTTCATATCCTTTGCCCACTTTTGTTGTTGTTTTTTCTTATAAATTTGTTTAAGTTCTTTGTAGATTCTGGATATTAGTCCTTTGTCAGGTGGGTAGATTGCAAAAATTTTCTCCCATTCTGTAGGTTGTCTGTTTACTCTGATGATAGTTTCCTTTGCTGTGCAGAAGCTCTTTAATTTAATTGATTCCATTTGTCTATTTTGGCTTTTGTTACCATTGCTTTTGGTGTTTTAGTCTTGAAGTGTTTGTCCATGCCTATGTCCTGAATGGCATTGCCTAGGCTTTCTTCTAGGGTTTTTATGGTTTTAGGTCTAACATTTAAGCCTTTAATCCATCTTGAGTTCATTTTTGTATAAGGTGTAAGGAAGGGATCCAGTTTCAGCTTTCTACATATGGCTAGCCAGTTTTCCCAGCACCATTTATTAAATAGGGAATCCTTTCCCCATTTCTTGTTTCTCTCAGGCTTGTCAAAGATCAGATGGCTGTAGATGTGTGTTATTTCTGAGACCTCTGTTCTGTTGCATTGGTCTATTTGTCTGTTTTGGTACCAGTACCATGCTGTTTTGGTTACTATAGACTTGTAGTATAGTTTGAAGTCATGTAGTGTGATGCTTCCAGCTTTGGTCTTTTTGCTTAGGATTGTCTTGGCTAAGTGGGCTCTTTTTTGGTTCTGTATGAACTTCAAAGTAGTTTTTTCCAATTCTGTGAAGAAGGTCATTGGTAGCTTGATGGGGATAGCATTGAATCTATAAATTACCTTGGGCAGTATGGCCATTTTCACGATGTTGATTCTTCCTATCCATGAGCATGGAATGTTCTTCCATTTGTTTGTGTCCTCTTTTATTTCATTGAGCAGTGGTTAGTAGTTCTTCTTGAAGAGGTCTTTTATATCCCTTGTAAGTTGGATTCCTAGGTATTTTATTCTCTTTGTAGCAATTGTAAATGGGAGTTCACTCATGATTTGGCTCTCTGTTTGTCTGTTATTGGTGTATAGGAATGCTTGTGATTTTTGCACTTTGATTTTGTATCCCAAGACTTTGCTGAAGTTGCTTTTCAGCTTAAGGAGATTTTGGGCTGAGACGATGGGGTTTTCTAAATATACAATCATGTCATCTGCAAATGGGACAATTTGACTTCTTCTTTTCCTAACTGAATACCCTTTATTTCTTTGTCTTGCCTGATTTCCCTAGCCAGAACTTCCAACACTATGTTGAATAGGAGTGGTGAGAGAGGGCATCCTTCTCTTGTGCCAGCTTTCAAAGGGAATGCTTCCAGTTTTTGCCCATTCAGTATGATATTGGCTGTGGGTTTGTCATAAATAGCTCTTATTATTTTGAGATACATTCCATCAATACCTAGTTTATTGAGAGTTTTTCATGAAGGGGTGTTGAATTTTGTCAAAGGCCTTTTCTGCATCTATTGAGATAATCATGTGGTTTTTGTCATTGGTTCTGTTTATGTGATGGATCACATGTATTGATTTGCATATGTTGAGCCAGCCTTGCATCCCAGGGATGAAGCCAACTTGATTGTGGTGGGTAAACTTTTTGATGTGCTGCTGGATTTGGTTTGCCAGTATTTTATTGAGGATTTTTGCATCAATGTTCATCAGGGATATTGGTCTAAAATTCTCTTTTTTTGTTGTGTCTCTGCCAGGCTTTGGTATCAAGATGATGCTGGCCTCATAAAATGAGTTAGGGAGGATTCCCTTTTATTCTATTGATTGGAATAGTTTCAGAAGGAATGGTATCAGCTCCTCTTTGTACCTCTGGTAGAATTCAGCTGTGAATCTGTCTGGTCCTGGACGTTTTTTGGTTGGTAGGCTATTAATTATTGCCTCAATTTCAGAATATGTTCTTGGTCATTCAGAGATTCAACTTCTTCCTGGTTTAGTCTTGGGAGGGTGTATGTGTCCAGGAATTTATCCATTTCTTCTAAATTTTCTAGTTTATTTGCGTAGAGGTATTCTGCCTTCATTTCGTTATTTATCCAGTAGTCATTCAGGAGCAGATTGTTCAGTTTCCACGTAGTTGTGGGGATTTGAGTGAGTTTCTTAATCCTGAGTTGTAATTTGATTGCACTGTGGTCTGAGAGACAGTTTGTTGTGATTTATGTTCTTTTACATTTGCTGAGGAGTGTTTTACTTCCAATTATGTGGTCGATTTTAGAATAAGTGCAGTGTGGTGCACTTATATATATATTCTGTTGATTTGGGGTGGAGAGTACTGTATAGATGCCTATTAGGCCCACTTGGTGCAGAACTGAGTTCAAGTCCTGGATATCCTTGTTAACTTTCTGTCTCGTTTATCTGTCTAATATTGACAGTGGGGTGTTAAAGTCTCCCATTATTATTATGTGGGAATCTAAGTCTCTTTGTAGGTCTCTAAGGGCTTGCTTTATGAATCTGGGTGCTCCTTATTGGATGCATATATATTTAGGATAGTTAGCTCTTCTTGTTGAATTGATCCCTTTACCATTTCGTAATGGCCACCTTTGTCTCTTTTTATCTTTGTTGGTTTAAAGTCTGTTTTACCAGAGACTAGGATTGCAACTCCTGCTTTTTTTTTGCTTTCCATTTGCTTGGTAGATCTTCCTCCATCCCTTAATTTTGAGCCTCTTTGTGTCACTGCATCTAAGATGGGTATCCTGAATACAGCACACTGATGGGTCTTGACTCTTTATCCAATTTGCCAGTCTTTTTCTTTTAATTGGGGCATTTAGACCATTTGCATGTAAGGTTAATATTGTTATGTGGGAATTTGATCCTGTCATGATGTTAGCTGGTTATTTTGCCTGTTAATTGATGCAGTTTCTTCATAGCATCGATGGTCTTTACAATTTGGCATGTTTTTGCAGTGGCTGGTACTGGTTGTTCCTTTCCATGTTTAGTGCTTCCTTCAGGAGCTCTTGTAAGGCAGGCCTGGTGGTGGTGACAAAAATCTCTCATCATTTGCTTGTCTGTAAAGGATTTTATTTCTCCTTCACTTATGAAGCTTAGCTTGGCTGGATATGAGATTCTGGCTTGAAAATTCTTTTCTTTAAGAATGTTTAATATTGGCTGCCACTCTCTTGTGGCTTGTAGGGTTCCTGCCGAGAGATCCGCTGTTAGTCTGATGGGCTTCCCTTTGTTGGTAACCCGACCTTTCTCTCTGGCTGCTCTTAACATTGTTTCCTTCATTTCAACCTTGGTGAATCTGACAATTATGTGCCTTGGGGTTGCTCTTCTCAAGGAGTATCTTTGTGGTGTTCTCTGTATTTCCTGCATTTGAATGTTGGCCTGCCTTGCTAGGTTAGGGAAGTTCTTCTGGATAATATCCTGAAGAGTGTTTTCTAACTTGGTTCCATCCTCCCCATCACTTTCAGGTACACCAATGAAACGTAGATTTCATCTTTTCACATATTCCCATATTTCTTGGAGGCTTTGTTAGTTTCTTTTTACTCTTTTTTCTCTAATCTTGTCTTTTTGCTTTATTTCATTAATTCGATCTTCAATCAGTGATGTCCTTTCTTCCACTTGATCGAATCCACTATTGAAGCTTTTGCATGTGTCCCGAAGTTCTCATGCTGTGGTCTTCAACTCCATCAGGTCAAAGTCTTCTCTACACTGTTTATTCTAGTTAGCCATTCGTCTAATCTTTTTTCAAGGTTTTTAGCTTCCTTGTGATGAGTTAGAACATGTTCCTTTAGCTTGTAGAAGTTTGTCATTACTGACCTACTGAAGCCTACTTCTGTCAACTTGTCAAAGTAATTTTCTGTCCAATTTTGTTCCGTTGCTGGCAAGGAGCTGCAACCCTTTGGAGGAGAAGAGGTGCTCTGATGTTTGAAATTTCCAGCTTTTCTGCTCTGGTTTCTCCCCATCTTTGTGGTTTTATCTATCTTTGGTCTTTGATGTTGGTGACCTACAGATAGGGTTTTGGTGTGGATGTCCTTTTTGTTGATGTTGGTGCTATTCCTTTCTGTTTGTTAGTTTTCCTTCTAACAGTGAGGCCCCTCAGCTGCAGGTCTGTTGGAGTTTGCTGGAGGTCCACTCCAGACCCTGTTTGCCTGGGTATCACCAGTGGAGGCTGCAGAACAGTGAATATTGCAGAACGGTAAATATTGCAGAACATTAAATATTGCTGCCTGATCCTTTCTCTGGAATCTTTGTCCCAGAGGGGCACCTACCTGTTTGAGATGTCTGTTGGCCTCTACTGGGAGTCTCCCAGTCAGGCTACATGGGGGTCAGGGACCCACTTAAGGAGGCAGTCTGTCCATTCTCTGAACTCGAACGCCATGCTGGGAGAACCACTGCTGTCTTCAGAGCTGTCAGACAGGGATGTTTAGGTCTGTAGAAGTTTTCTGGTGCCTTTTGTTCAGCTGTGCCCTGCCCACAGAGGTTGAACATATAGAGGCAGTAGGCCTTGCTGAGCTGTGGTGGGCTCTGCCAGTTTAAGCTTCCTGGATGCTTTGTTTACCTACTCAAGCCTCAGCAATGGTGGATGCCCCTCCCCCTGCCAGGCTGCAGCCTTGCAGGTCGATTTCAGACTGTTGTGCTAGCAGTGAGCATGGCTCCGTGGGCATGGCACCTGCCGAGCCAGGCACAGGAGGGAATCTCCTGGTGTGCTGGTTGCTAAGACCTTGGGCGAAGTGCAGTATTTTCCAGGTACAGTCTGTCACAGCCTCCCTTGGCTAGGAAAGGGAAATCCCTCAACCCCATGCCCTTCACAGGTGAGGGGATGCCCCACGCTGCTTTGGCTTGCCCACTGTGGGCTGCACCCACTGTCCAACCAGTCCCATTGAGATGAACCAGATACCTCAGTTGGAAATGCAGAAATCACCTGTCTTCTGCGTCAGTCTCTCTGGGAGCTGCAGACTGGAGCTGTTCCTATTTGGCCATCTTGGAGGCAACCTCCAAATCTAAACTTCTATATGTTAAAAAATTTTAAGGGCAAAATGACAAAGATGTAAAATGTTTGCAATAAGATTGCAAAGAATTAATTAACATCTCTAGAATATAAAGTGCTTATATGTACCAATAAGTAAAAAAATTACTTTCTCAATAGAAAAATGAGCAAAGTCCATTTGACAAATAGATACTTCACTGAAAAAGAAATTCAAGTGGCTTATAAAATCTATGAGAAAACAGATTTCCTTATTAACTGTCAAAGAAAAATAAATGTGCATAACAGTGTTCATTCAGGTGTGACTTTTATATAAGAAACAAAGTTGGGACAACTTACATGTCCAGTATAAAAGGATGGTTGAAACTGTCTGGTTTGTCTATTTGGAGGAATATTATCGAGCCATGAAAAGAGTCAGATTTTAGAAGAATAATGACATGGACAAAAGCTCATGATGCAATGTGAAGAGGAAAAGAGTGCACAGAAAACAATGCTGTCATGATCTCATTTTTTTAAAAAGCCTGTTTACTGAGAAAATAGACTTTTGGCAGCAAAACTTGATCTGAACTGATGTGAAGCTATCCACTTCCTGTTACTTTTCTAGGCAAAAAACAAAACAAAACCAAACCAAGAACCTGATTTGTTAAAAGCTTTCAGGATAAAGCAAAAGATCATATTAAATTCTAAAGTAAGAGCTATCTTTAGTACAGTGTATTTTGCCTGAATCAAATCAACAGACCTTATTTTAATATAAATAAATGACAGGTTTTGAAGATAGATCTTTTTAAGTATAAGAGTGTGCTATATAAAGGTACCATATCTCTACTTCAATTCTGTGTATTAGAAGAACTAGGCTTTAGATTCAAATATATATACTGTATATACTGATTTCACAAGTAATATGTAATGAAAATTACTTTCCAGTTTAATGAACATTATTCTGCAAGAAATCTAAATCCTCTGTCATCAGAGCAAGAGATTGGTAAGTTGTTTGAAGTTTGTTACATTTAAAAACATGTTAACTCGTTAGTATAGTATTTAGTTTCTCTAACTTATTTTCTTAGGTGCTCAATTTATTCTTTAGAAATTACTGTTACTTCTGCACTACTCACTGATATTATTTTCTTTCTTTTTTAAAGCAATTTGCATTTCTCACTACTCTATTAAAACTTACTTTCTCCAAGGTTATTGACCTCCCAATTATCAAACATTATGGGTATCTTGTATTTATTATCATATTAAGACTGTTTGCAACATTCGATATAGTTGATTATTTCCATCATTTTTCTGTAATTTTTGGATTTCCTTTTCTCTCTTTGATACTTTTAATTGGATATTCTTTCTTTATTTTTCCTTTGATTAATTCATTCAACATATGAATATAAATGTGTATGTGTATTATATTTTTTGTATCAGGTATGCTTTTGGGCTCTGGTGACAGAACAGTGGACAAGGATGAAAAATTTTCATATGGTTTATGTTCTAGTGTGAGAAACTGAAAATAGACAAATAAATCAATGTATAATTTATCAGATAGTACACTAAACAACAATTGTTATGGACTTGAATAGTCAGACTCACATATTATGATTTTTAATCTAATATTACCTTTATGTTATAGAATGATACAAGATAAGAGATAATGGTAGGTACAGCATCCTTGTTTCATTGAAAGGATCACCAACTACCCAAGTAATACACCTTCTTTTGCCACTGCCACCCAAGGAACATGTCAGGCTGCTGTGGACAAAAGGCATATTTCATGTAGGTCACCTTGACACAAGAGAGATGTAACTTCAATTTCACACCAGTCTTTTATACTTTTCTAGTCATGACGCCCAAGGCCTGTATGCTAACTCATAGCTCCTCTAATTCAGGTGCAGTCTCACACAGCAGACTAGATAGATAAAACATTCTATGTTTACCTTAATTCTGTGAAAACAGTGCTGTGGGAAGTCAGGCTTCAAGTTCATTTTTCCAGGTGGGCTTGAATCTGCCCAGGCTTGATGTTAATGCTTTACTTATTATTGGTGATAAACACTATGCAGCAAAGTAATGTATAGTAAGGGAAATGGGGAATACTTGGATTGGGAAAGTGATTGCTGTATTGCAAGGGAGTCAGGAAAGGCATCACTAAAAGTCAACATTGAGCAGAAGGAGGTGCAGATACAAGCTACTGGGAAAAGTGTTCCAAGCAAAGGGCAAAAAAGTCTTGAAATGGGAACATACCCAGTATGTTCACTGAAAATTACTTAAATTGGTATGCTTTGTGGAATAAGGAAGGAGAGACTGGTGGGAGATTAAATCCAAGAGGTGGATAGAGCAAATCATGTGGGACCTGTAGATCATTAAGGACTTTGGGGGTTTTTTTCTGAGTGAGATGGAAAGCCTCTGGAAGGTTTTAAGTAAAGGACTGAAGTGATCTGACAGGTTTTAAAAGGGTTATTCTGGCTGCTATGTGGAGAACAGACTATGGAAACAAGGGCAAAAGCAGGGAAAGGTCAGGAAGCTCTAAAATGACACAAAGTGAGAACTGATGAGTAGTAGTAGAAGTGGTGAGAAGATGTCAGATTTTGGTTACAAAGTGTTCTGAAGATAGAGCTGGAAGAATTTGCTTATGGACTGGATATAAGGATTGAGAGAGAGAAACAAGGATTGTGCCGTGGTTTTGACATGAATAACTTGGAATGGAGTTGCCATTTATAGAAATATGGAAGGCTGTAAGAGTAATTTGAGATTGAGGAGCCAGGGGTTTCATTTAGGAAGTGTTTTAATTGAAAAGCCTTTTTATTAGATATCTAAGTGAAAGTAAAGTAGGAAATTGTACATGTGAATTTGGAATTCAGTGAGATGGAGACACAGATTTTGGAATTTTTATAAATGGTATTTAATGCTATGAGATCAGAATGAATCTACCAATTGTATTTATTAAATGTCTACCACCTAAAAATTTAAATCTATTTACATCCTCTTTTTTGAGACAGAGTTTCACTCTTGTTGCCCAGGCTGGAGTGCAATGGCACGATCTCGGCTCACAGCAACCTCCGCCTCCTGGGTTCAAGCGATTCTCCTGCCTCAGCCTCCCGAGTAGCTGGGATTACAGGCACCCACCACCATGCCCAGCAAATTTTTTGTATTTTTGGTGGAGACGGGGTTTCACTATGTTGGCCAGGCTGGTCTCAAATTCCTGACCTCAGGCGATCCACCCACCTCCACTTCCCAAAGTGCTGGGATCACAGGTGTGAGCCACCGTGTGCAACCCACATCCTCTTTTTTGACACTCTTATTCATTTGACACTCATTCACTTCAGTGTTTTCAAATATACTACATACAGATAATGACCAAATTTATATCTTGCTGCACTAACTTCTAAACTCTAGGACCTTATTTCTGATTGTACAGTTTAAATGTCTTCAGACATCTTTTGACATTAAAAACTCAGTGTAGCTGAAATCAAACTTGTTCTCCTTCTGATGTCCCTGATGGTATCTCCATTATTCTAGCTTTTAATGTTTGGAGCATAGTAACAATTTTAACTTCTCTCTGTGACTGTGACTACATTCAACTATTCATCAAGTTCTGTCAGTTCTCTCTCTTAAATATTTATTTTTATTTCTATTTTCATGGAAACCATTATATTTCAGAGTCTTACTATTCACTTGGACTGTTACAATAACATCCTAATTGGTGTTTTCCGTTTTTCAGCTTACGTATAGATCACAGCTTACTTAATTAACCTTCAGTGCCCATAATGTTGGCCATATCGTCACTGCCCTAATCAGATACCTTCAAGTGACTCCCCCATTGACTATCAAATTATGCTTCTACTTTTCTAATTTAGCTCCAACTACCTGTTTTGTTTTTTATTGGTATATAGTTGTACATATTTATGGGGTCCATGTGATATTTTCATACCTGCATACAATGTGTAATGATCAAATCAAGGTAATTGGAATATCCATCACCTCAGACATTTATCATTTCTTTGTGTGGGGAACATTCCAAATCTTCTCTTCTAGCTATGTCAAAATATACTATAGATCCTTGTAAACCATACTACTACTCTAGAACTTATTCTTAAATTCCATACTAGAACTTATTCCTTTCATCTAACTGATTTTTATACTCATTAACCAATCTCTATTCATCCCCCAACATACCTCTTAAGCCTTTTATCTTATAAGAGTAACCTGCGCTTTGACCAGACTCTGGAACTCAGTGTGTCTCAAGTATGCCCACAATTTCTTACCTGCTTTTTACTGCTTGCAGTCCTCAGCTTACATCTCTGTCTTTCAAGATAGAATTCTTTTCCGTAATACCTTTTCTTTATCCCCTCAACCTTCTTTTTCAAAAAGATCTCTCCCTCTCTTTTCTGAATATCTCTTCTTTTTTATACTTTTTAGCATTCTACCATCATTATTTATAAATAGATACAAAGTCTTCTCTAGATCACAGGTTTTTTGAGGGCAGGGATTTTTAAATGTACCTTTGAATTCCCCACAGCACCTATAATGCTGCCTTGCACAGTAATGTGTTCTTTTATTTACAGTGATCATATGAGTTTTATGAAGACTTCATATGAACTTCTTGTGAAATTAAAAACAAAATCAAATTCATTTATTCAAAAGGAAATTCAAGATTTTAGTTCTTTTTGGATCTGTGTTTCCATTATACGTATTTTTCTTTAAGTCATATGGATGTGTACTGAGAAATACACATAGTCAAGAAAAATAAAGTGAGAAAGGGAGAAGGGAAGAACACAAGTATCTGGTAGTCAGTCTGTCCATCTATCCATCTGTCTGTCCATCCATCCATCTATCCACCCATCTTATTGCTGGTTGGTTTGGTTCTATTTAGGGTGAAATAACTGAGATGTTTAAAAATAAAAATAAAGTTATTAAATATATGAAAGTTTAAAAAATATATGAAACATTCAAAGTGATGCAAAGTAAATTATTTTGCTTAATATGCTATTTGATTAATTCTATATAAAAATAGATATTTTAAAAGACTTGTTTCAAGTACATATTTGATTACTGTAGATTCAAAATTATTTAATAATTTTAAATTAGAATTAGGATGTTGAAAATATATTTGTATATTTATAATTTTATTAATAAGTAATATAATAAATTAAGAACAGTATTTTTCCTTAATGGCAATTCTGGGCTTCATCAACCAGAGCTACATTTAAAGCTTATTTTAAAAATTCCTTTTGGAACTCTTTTTAATGTTCTGTCAGTTTCCTTGAACAATGCCATGGACAGTATATTGTAGTGACTCAATAAATAATAGTTGAATAAGTTTAACTTATACAGTATCTCTCAGATTCAGCATTTTTTCCTCCATTACCATCGCTATGATTGTAGATAAGGTCAGCCTTTCATTACGTCTTTACTGGACAATGGACTTTTATTTTATTTTGGTTAGTCCCACTTCTAGACTCTCTTGTTCCAGCCTTTATACCTATTCTCTCCTGAATAATACTTACACAGCAGTTCAAATCATGTCATATCTCTGCTTGAAAATCTTCAATGAATTCTTGTTATCTACTAAATAAAGTCCAGATTCCATAGTGGGGCATTCAGCAATCTTTCCAAGCTCATCTTCATTAATTTCCGCTTAATACATCTTTATTATTTCTCACTGCTCCTGCTAAGCTGAATAGATTTCTGTTACTCTAATGCATCCTTTGCATGTCTGTTTCTGTGCCTCTGTATCATTCTCTTCATTTGAGGCGTTTTATTCCACTTTTTACTTTTTATACTAGTTCTTTATATACTAGAGTTCAAATTACTTGAAAATAGGGTTTAAGTTTGAGTCTGTTTTAATCTTCATAGTACCAAGGACAATGCCTTGCACTTAAGAGGAATACAGTTAAATACCTGCTAAATAGAAGAATGATTGAGTGTTACCATATTTATTGTATGCAGTATGCTATAATTCAGTAGATTATAAAAATTTTATATAAGGTGAAGAGCATGACATTGTAATGTTTATCTTCCTTAGGAAACTTATTTGAGAAGCCAGAAGGAGAAGATGGCTTTACATTTTCTTTTCCATCAGACACTTCAACTCATACATTTGGAGCTGGAAAAGATGATTTTAGTTTTCCATTTTCATTTGGACAGGGTCAAAATTCAATACCTTCTTCTTCTTTAAAAGGTTTTTCATCTTCCTCACAAAATACAACACAGTTTACTTTTTTTTGAGCTAGTCATTAATTCCTTGAATTATTTTA
This sequence comes from Macaca nemestrina, assembly GCF_043159975.1. Classification (NCBI taxonomy): domain Eukaryota; kingdom Metazoa; phylum Chordata; class Mammalia; order Primates; family Cercopithecidae; genus Macaca; species Macaca nemestrina. The sequence goes on from NC_092131.1 coordinate 47,606,209, forward strand.
CTGTTCTGTATTCATGAGGGCATAAATTTACATTATTGCTTAAAACATGAAGACTGCTTTATTTTGTTGATTAAAGCAGTAATGTTTACATTGTTTGATTATATTTATTGAAATATTGAAATACTGAATATTTTGGGTTTTGTGTGTGCTATTAACTAATCATTTATTTTCGTTTGGATTTTGTGAGCCATGTTCAGGTAGAACTTTTATTAATCTTAATAGAATTTGAGGCTTTTTTCATTACTCTTTATTTTAAATATTAAGCCTGCTTCTCCTTGGAACCTAAGGTTTTTTCTGGTAGTATTGTTGGTACTTTGATAAGAACAAGAACTGCAGTAGTAACTCCAGAGTTAGTGCTGAAGTGTACTGTAGCTACTAAGAATTTCTTTTAAAATTATTGGGATTCACTTCTGCTTCACTATGTAGTATACAGAGTGGTACTATAATAATAATTTCAAATAATTTATGTTAATAACAAAATCTGTGTTATTTTCTTCTAATATAACACATGGTACAATTCTAATTTTATGAGTCATGCTAATGCCTTCAATGGATAAAAATTAAATGTGAAGGGCAAGAGTAATTTCTGAAAATTGGATTGTTGTATCAGTGGTGATCCTGTTAATGTTTTTTGCTTAAATATTTTTTGAGGAACATTTAAAATTTTGTCTCCGTCAATAAAAAAAATTTCATCTTTATGTTTTGTGTTCAGTATTTTTCAATTAGTTATATAGCTTACATAAAGACATTTAACATTTGATGAACTTCTGTAAACATTTTGCTCAATATCATTGTATTTTGTGCTTTGTAAATTAGCTATATTGAGTTACCAAGTACTAAAGAGTTTGACTCCTTATTTTGATGTGACTGTTGATGAGTTTTTAAACCTAACCCCTTCTTTTCTCTTTCTACCCCACATCTGGTCAAGTTGATCAGAAAGCCTGGTTGCTTCTTCCTTTGGTGCCAGTAGGAAGTTCAAACCACATATGGGAGCCCCCACCCAGCCCCACCCCCTAACTACCATAAAAACTGAAAGCCAATCTTTTTTCCCTACTTCTCAAGCTATTTTTCAGTTCAGTTTAGGAGGCCTGCCCAGCTCTCCCTAGAAGGCCTTAATATATGACTAGAAAAATCTTTTAATACCCTATTGGGATGTGTGGCATCATCAGTTTCAATATGCAGATCAAATTTTGGGTAAGGGTCTATACTGCTTCTTCAGGGTATCTACAAATTATCACAGTTGTATTACATTAAGCTGTCTCAAAGACTTAAAAAGGATCTCCATCTAACTAATGATAGACTTCAAGAAAATTTTAGACTCTGTTAAAAAAGAACCATCAAACTTTCAACAACTGCTTAAAAGATGAAAATTTCAGTTAAAAAGCTGGATTTTCTTTGTTTTTTAAACAGGTATTTATCTTATTGACTCTATGATTGAATTAATTGGTAGTTTTGATATAATAAAGACATTGGCTATATATGAGACAGAAGAAAAAGTTATAATTTGTTTGTTTATTGAGAAATTCAAAACTAGTTTTAGCCTTGAATGATTCAGTGATTCCATGATTTATTTTTACTTTAAATAGAGTAATGTCTAGCACATCAGTATGGTTATATTTATCATGTATCAATAAGTGATATGAAATAAGTATTTTAAAAGTATCTACAGTGCACATGGCATTTTGACAGCATATAAAAGACTAGAACACAGATGTGGTCTTATACTCAAGGAACTTATAACTTGATTCAGTAGACAAAACTTGGGAAATAACAAAAGCACATTATAATAACTATATTATAACGATAATATAACTATGTTATTAAAACAATAATATAATAACTATATTATTATAATGTGACTTTTGTTATAGAAGAGACCAAGCGCTTTAAGAATGAGGGGAAAAAGGTCATCATGGACTGGAAAACCTGGGAAGGATTCACCAAAGAGGTAGAATTGAATTAGGACTTTATAGGTATGTAGATTGTAAAATTTTCAAGTGTAAGACTGATGCTTTTTTAGCCTTTCATGTTTTAATTACCTAACTAGTTGTTAGTCTTTAGTAGGATTGCATTAAACAATTATTGAATTAATAGAATTTAACTGAATTGGTAAAGGAGACAGAGCTTTCTAGATAAGGGGACTAATATGATCAAAAGAAAAATGCAATCACATATTTACTATTAATATGTGTAGGGGAAATTAAAGAATAGACCTAACTGGAATGAAGAATAATATCAGGAAATTGAGTTTAATAGATATGTGTTGCAGGAAGTCAGGGACCCCAAATGGAGGGACCAGCTGAAGCCATGGCAGAACATAAATTGTGAAGATTTCATGGACATGTATTAGTTCCCCAAATTAATACTTTTATAATTTCTTACACCATCTTTACTGCAATCTTTGAACATAAATTGTGAAGATTTCATGGACATTTATCACTTCCCCAGTCAATAGTCTTGTGATTTCCTGTGCCTGTCTTTAATCTCTTAATCCTGTCATCTTATTAAGCTGAGGATGTATGTCACCTCAGGACCCTGTGATAATTGCTTTAACTGCACAAATTGTTCATAAAGCGTGTGTGTTTGAACAATATGAAATCTGGGCACCTTAAGAACAGGATAACAGTGATTTTCAGGGAACAAGGGAGATAACCTTAAAGTCTGGCTGCCTGTGGGCCAGGCAGGACAGAACTATATTTCTCCTATTACCAAAAATGGGTAAGAGAAATATTGCTTAATTCTTTCCCCAGTAAGGAATGTTAATAATTAACAGCCCTGGGAAAAGAATGCATTCCCGGGGCGGGGGCTCTAAAATGGTCACCCTAGGAATATCTGCCTTATGCAGTTGCAGATAAGGGATGAAACACGCCCTGGCCTCCTGCAGTGCCCCCAGGCTTGCTAGGATTAGGAAATTCCAGCCTGACGAATTCTAGTCAGACTGGTTCTCTGCTCTTGAACCCTGTTAAAATGTTTATCAATGACAATACAAGTACAACGGGACAGGAAACCTCATCAGTAATGCTAATTTTGCCTTCACCTTGTGACCTTGCCCTGACCATTTGCCTTGTGATATTTTGTTACCTTGTGAAGCATGTGATCTCTGTGACCCACACCCTATTCATATACTCCCTCCCCTTTGAAAATGACTAATAAAAACTTGCTGGTTTTGTGGCTTGGAGGGCATCACGGAACCTGCCGACACGTGATGTCTCCCCCAGACACCCAGCCTTAAAATTTCTCTCTTTTGTACTCTTTCCCTTTATTTCTCAGACCGGCTGACAGTCACGGAAAATAGAAAAGAACCTGCATGAAATATTGGGGTTCCCCTGATAGATATGATAGGATTGATTTATAGAGGATCTTGAAATGTTTTGACTTGGTTTCTGAGGCCAATACAGAACTTGTATTTTAATGTCAGAGTTTCAAGAGAAAATAAATGACTAGGAAAATTAAACTTACAATACAGCCACAGTTAGGAGAAATTAGAGTTGGATAAACAAATTAGGAGTCAATTGCAGTGGTCCAAGTGTGTAGTGATATGTTCCAGGTGATAACAACTGATTGTCTTGTGGTTTCACACTGCTGACATCTCAAATTGAAAAAATATATCTTGTTTAAAAGAAATACATTTGATTGAACACCATCTGAGCATAAGGTAAAAGGAGAAAGGAACCAGAGTTGTCTGTGTTTGAATATCATAGCTTATCCAACTAGTAGAGGCATATGCAATGTTTCAAATACAAATCACAAAAATAACTTTGTGTAATCAAATAGCCTTATAAAGATAACTTTTAAAAGAGAATTATTCCCCTAGAGACAAATCAAATATTCTATCACCTTTAAAATAGGAGTTTGTTCCCACTTCTATTCAGTGAGATTTCAGAAATAAGGGGTCTAGCCCCAGAGCTCTCTGTTAAATTTAGAAGAAAAATAGCCACTGTATATTTAATTTTGTTTAGGTCCAAAAAATCTATTTTAATATTGTTAAATGAATTTTTTCTCTATGATTAGAAAAGATATTCTAAGAATATAAGGGTAATACTCCAAAATCAGTTAAGACTCTTGATTTATTGTCACAAGAGGTATATGTATAAGCAGACAGTGGTTCCTGGCACATAACTGCTTCTCAGTGGACAGACCTAGGATCTGTCAGTAGACACACCTAGGAAATATATGTATGTATACTATATCTATATACATGTTTGTCGGTGTATCTAACTACTGAAAACAAAACACGAGTTTAGGCTGATAACTCTAGCAACAAGAGGTTCATCTAGTATTCCCCTTTGGTTTATTTGTAACTGCTTTCTCTGACAAGGAGAAACCTGGCTGTCATTAACTACAATTTATTTGCTTTCTTTTTCAGTCCTAGTATACGTGTAAAGTTCTTTCTAAATTGGTAACCCAGATGCTGTGATAAACAAATTTATCAACTAGGGTATGTTAGTGTTCTGTGACTGCTATAGCAAATTACCATAGCCTTTTTGGGTTGAAACAATAGGAATTCATTCTTTCATAGTTCCAGAGGCGGGGCATCCAAAATTGGTGTTACAGGTCAAAAATCCAGGTGTCAGCAGGATCATACTTTCAACCCTCTAGGGAAGGATCCATTCCTTTCTTCTTTAAGCTTTTGGTGCCTGCTAGCATTTCTTGGCTTATAGCTACATCACTCCAATTTTCAAAGCTAGTCAGAATTCGACAGAGAAATAGAACCAATAGCATCTATCTATCTGTCTATCTCTATCTATCTATCTATCTATCTATCTATCTATCTATCTATCTAATCTATCCATCCATTCATCTAGATTTATTTTAAGGAATTGGTTGTTAAGATTGTGGAGGTGGCAAGTCTGAAATCTGTAGGACAAGCTGGCAGGCTAGAAATTCAGGTAAGAGTTGATGTTTCAGTTGAGTTCAATATCAACAGAGCAGACTAGGGAGGCTGGGAACTCAGGCAGGGTTTCTGTGTTGCAGTCTCAAGGTCAAATTCACTCTTTAGGAAACTTCAGTCTTTGCTCCTAAGGCCTTCAACTAATTGAATGCAGCCTACCCACATTATGGAGAGTTCTGCTTTACCCAAAGTCTACTAACGTAATCATATCTAAAAATACTTTTGCATCAACATCTAGAATGGTGTTTCACCAAACAACTGGGTACCATAGCATATCCAAATTGACATAAAATTAGCCACCATAGCCAGCATCTTCAAATTTCTCTTTGACCTGCCTTCACATGGCCTTCCCTCAGTGTATGAAATCTCTCCCACTGCCTCCCTTTTATAATCGTAAATGTGATTGCATTTAGGGTCTATCTGGATGGATAGTTCAGATAATCTCCCCATTTCAAGATCTTTGACTTAACCACATCCGTAAAGCCCCATTTTTTCCCATATAGGTAACAATCACAGATTCCAGGGATTAGGTCATGGAAATCTTTTGGGGGGCCATTTTCAGCCTATTACATAAGGTATAGTGTTTGTGTGTATTCTTTATCCAGTTACAGCAATATTTTCCAAAGTTACTTAAGTTAGCTCCTATCTTCTATACCCCCTTACATTTGATTGTGTCATTTATTTATAACACAGATTCATTTGTGGCCATCTACATTCCATCTTGGGTTTATCTGAATTACTTCTTGGTTTAAAAAATTGTATACAGTAAAATTCCTTCTGTAAACCAAAAATAAAATTCTAAGCTTGCCACTCATCTGAACGGATCCTTCCTATCATCAAGGACATTCCAAAATTAACCTGAAAAACTAATTTAGGCCATGATGGGAAGGGAGAGCCAGACAAGACTCATTATACTCTCCTCCCTTTTGGAATTACTGAGAGAACAGGCTCTTAAAGTCTGATAAGAAACATTTACAATCTATTCTCTCTGAAGCCTGCTACCTGGAGGCTTTATCTTCATGATAAAACTTTGGTCTCCACAACCTTTATATAACCAAACATCCTACTGATAATAACTCTTTCATCCAATTGCCAATCAGAATATCTTTGAATCTGCCTACAACCTGGAAGCAACCCCAGCCTCTGCTTCCAGTTGTCTCGCCTTTCTGGACCAAAGCAATGTACATCTTACATGTATTGATTGATGCCTTATGTCTCCCTAGAATGTATAAAACCAAGTTGTGGCCTGACCACCTTGGGCACATGTTGTAAGGATCTCCTGAGGGCTGTGTTACAGGCCATTGATCACTCATAATTTGCTCAGAATAAATCTGTTCAAATATTTTACAGTTTGATTCTTTTTGTCGACACTTTGTGATGTTCAGGTCTATGGGTTTTGACAAATAGTGTCATGTATCTACCATCATAGCACCATACAGAACAGTTCCATCATAGCCCAAATTCCCTAGCATTGAATTTTGTAGTCAATCCCTTCCCCTACTTCCAAAGCCTGGAAACCAAAGATTTGTTTTCTATTCCTGTAGCTTTGTCTTTTCCAGAATGTTATATAAATATGCAATATTTTTTATTTTAAATGCCAATTATGCCTAACCAGTATATAGAAATACAGTTGATTTTTATATACCAACTGTGATCATGCTGAACTCAGGAGGTCTAGCTTTTTTGTAGAATCTTTGGGATTTTCTATGTAAGCAATCATGTTGCTTACAAATAGAGACACTTTCATTCCTTCATTTTCAATATGCCTTCATGACTATATTCAAAATATGCTACAAGGCTATAGTAATAAAAACAATATGGTATTTGTGTAAAAAAAAACACATAGACCAACAAAACAGAATAAAGAACCCAGAAATAAATCCACATATTTACACCCAACTGATTTGTGACAAAGGTGTCAAGAACATACACTGGGAAAAGAACACCCTCTTCAATAAATGATGCTGGGAAAATTGGATATCTGAATGCAAAAGAATGAAACTGAGCCCCTACTTGTCACCATTTGCAAAAATCAACTCAAGATGGATTAAAGACAATGTAATACCTAAAACTGTAAAACTACAAGAAAACAGGGGAAACACTTGAGAAGGTTGGTCTAGACAAAGAGTTTGTAGCTATAACCTCAAAAGCACAGGCAACCAACCTGAAAATAGACAAATGAGACTATATTAAGCTGAAAAGCATCTGCATGGTAAAAGAAACCAAAGCATCTGCATGGTAAACAGAGTGAAGAGGCAACCTGTTGAATGAGAGAAAATATTTGCAACCTATTCATCTGACAAGGGACTAATATCCAGGATATACAAGGAACTCAACAGGAAAAAAACTCCCATTAAAAATTGAGCTGAGGACACACACAAATAGACATTTCTCTGAAGAAGACATACAAAGGGCCAAGAGATATATGAAAAAAAATGTTCAACATAACTTATCATCAGGGAAATGCAAATCAAAACCACAATGACGTATCATCTTACTCCAGTTAGAATGGTTATTATAAAAAGACAGAAAATTACAGTGAGGTTGTGGAGAAAAGTTAACTCTTATATACTCTTGGTGGGAATGTAAATTAGTACAGTAAATCCAGAAAACAGTATGGAAGTTCCTCGAAAAACTGAAAATAGAGCTGCCGTATGATCCAGCAATCCCACTATTGGGTATTTATCCAAAGGAAAAGAAATTTGTATATCAAAATTTGTATATCCACCTGCACTAGAATGTTTATCACAGCACTATTTACAATGGCAAATACATGGAATCAAGCTAAGTGTCCATAAATGGATAAATAAAATGTGGTATATAGACATAATGGAATGCTAATTGGCTGTAAAAAAGAATGAAATCCTGTCATTTGCAGTAACATGGATGGAACTAGGAGGTTATTATGCTAAATGAAATAATCCAGGCCTGGAAAGACAGATACTACATGTTCTCACTCATATATGAGAAAAATTGATCTCATGGAGATGGAGAATAGAATGGTAGATATCAGAGGCTGGGAAGAGTGTGTAGGTAGGAGGCAGGGATAAAGGGAGGTTAGGAGTCAGGGATAAAGGGAGGTTAATTTAGCGGATACAAAGATAGATAGAAGAAATAAGCCCCAATTATCAATAGCAGAGTAGAGTGACTATAGTTAGCAACAATGTATTATATATTTCAAAGAAGCTAGAAGAGAGGACCTGAAATGTGTTCCTAACACACAAAAATGATAAATACTCAAGATGATACCATAAATACATGGACTTGATCATCACACATTGTATGCATGTAATAAGATATCACATGTAGCCCATAAATATGTATAAATATTATATGTCAATAAAAGTATTTTTAAAAGTTTGACTAGATATAAATTTTTCAGCCAGTTTTAATTAATTTTAATTGACAAATAAAAGTTATATATATTTATGGTGTTCAACATGATATTTGAAGTATGTATATATTGTGGAACCACTAAAACAAGCTGTTTAGCACATGCATTATTTCACACTTATCTTTTTTGTGGTTAGAACGCTGAAAATCTACTCTTTGCAGTTTTCAAATATAAAATACATTGTTACTAACTATAGTCATCAAGTTATACACTAGATCTCTTGAACTTATTTCTCCTGTCTAACTAAAATTTTGTATTCTTTTACCAATAGCTCCCCAACTCCCACCCCTCCAATCTACTGTCTGCTTCTATGAGTTAAACTTTTTCAGATTCCATGTATAAATGAGATCATGCAGTATTTGTCTTTCTGTGCCTGAATTATTTCACTTAACAGAATATCCTCCAGGTTCATTCATGTTGTTGCAAATGACAGAATTCTCTTCTAAGGCTGAATAACATTTATTGTATGTATAAATATAAATATATAATATATATATATATCACATATTCTTTATTCATCTCTTAATGGACAGTTAGGTTGATTCCATATCTTGGCTTTTGTGAATAATGCTGCAATGAACATGGAAGTGGCCATATCTCTTCTACATACTCATTTCTTGTTTTTTGGATGTATACCCAGTAGTGTGATTGCTGGGTCATATGGTAGTTCTATTTTTAATTTTCTGAGGAATCTTCATACTGTTTTTCATAATGGCTGTACTAATTAACATTCCCACCTACAGTTCTCTTTTCTCCCCCAAAACACTTATCTTTCATCTTTTTTGATAATAGCCATTCTAACAGGTATGAGCTGATCTCTCGTTTTGTTTTTAATTTGCATTTTCCTGATGAATAGGGATGTTGAGCATTTTTTCATATACTTGTTGGCTATTTGTATATCTTCTTTTGAGAAACATCTATTCAAGTCCCTTTGTTCATATTTTTTTTAAGTCAAATAGGTATACACATTTTTAACAGTTGTTTTTGAAAAGAGGATGTATAAGGGAGTTGAGGTAGAGGATATATTCAGGGGCTGGCTAACATTCCTGTACTTCTCAGTTGCTCTTCAGATCCTAATATTTCCCTGCCATTTCACACCAAACACATGTTTCTGCCACTGCCAGGGTAAGATAAAAGGGCACACCTAAAAACTTATCCCAATGCTGGCTCCCCAGAACAGTGCTGTGATAGTTAATTTTATGTCAACTTGACTGGGCCTTGGGGTACTCATTATTCTAAGTGTGTGTTTCTGAATGAGATTAATATTTGAATTGGGAGACTGAGGAAAACAGATTGCCCTCTCCAATGTGATTGGACCTCATGCAATTCATTGAAGGCCTAGACAGAGCAAAAAGACTGAGTAATGGTGAATTCCCTCTCTCCACCTGACTGTCTTCAAGATGAGACGTTAGCCTTCTGCCTTCGGGCGTGGACCTGAACTGAAACTCACACCATTGGCCCTCCTAGTTCTTAGGCGTTTGGATTCAAACTGAATCTGTACCACTATCTCTCCTGAGCCATTTCCTTATAATAAATCTCTTTATCTATCTATATTATCTATATCTATTTCCAATTGCTTCTATTTCTCTGGAGAACCCTGACTAATAGAGTTGTTCAGCTGTGATGGTTTCTCATAGTATTTATATTAGTTTGAAAGATACTTCAAAGTTTTTCTAGCTTTTGTGATGTCTTCAGATTTGGGTTTGAGGAGAAAAACGATAGTCCATGCTTGTGTGCTCTCTTTGTTTTATGCTGTTATTCAGTTTTTGTATTTTTTTACAGATAGCCTTTGAAAATTATTGGAAATTCCATAAAATCTGGGATAATTACATATGCTGCATTCCTGGCATCCCATTTTCTAACCATTATTTTCTTACATAGTCAGCACACTTGAATTATCTATTCAACAAGGTAATTTTCTTTTAGATTTAGAGAATAAAATATTTGGGACAGAGTTAGGGAGTATTTGCCTTCTTTCCAAAAGAACTAATCTCATAATTCTACATATTATTTTGTTGAACCAGGTTAAATACAATTTTTTGTTTGCTTGTTTGTTTGTTTTGAGTAGAGGTTTCACTCTTGTCTCCTAGGCTGGAGTGCAATGGCACGATCTTGGGCCACTGCAACTGCCACCTCCCGGGTTCAAGCAATTCTCCCGCCTCAGCCTCTTGAGTGGCTGGGACTACAGGCACCCGCCACCACACCCAGCTAATTTTTGTATTTTTAGTAGAGACGGGGTTTCACTATGTTGGCCAGGCTGGTTTCGAACTCCTGACCTCAGGTGGTCCTCCCATCCCAGCCTCCTGAAGTGCTGGTATTACAGGCATGAGCCACCACGCCCAGCCTAAATACAAATTTTAAGGGAAACATAAACATAAAACTTAACGAAATGTGGACTGGGACTGAATAATATGCTCTATAAAACAAGAAATACATTTTTAAAAATAATTTTTATTTTTTCAGCTTTATTGAGGCAAAATTGACAAAAATTTTATATATTTTTGATACACAATGTGATGTACTGATATACATATGCATTGTGAAATGATTACCACAATCAAGCTAACTAACATCTCCATCACCTCACATGTTTGGCTTTTCTAAATGGTGAAAATATTTAAGGTCTACACTTTTAGCATATTTCAACAATACAATATTATTAACTATAGTCACCAAGCTGTACATTAGGTCTCCAGAATGTATTAATCCTGCCTAACTCTACCCTTTGACCAACATCTCCCATTTCCCCATGCCCCAGTCCCTGGCAATTATCATTTACCGTGTGCTATGAGTTTGGCTTTTTTAGATTCCACATATATGTGAGATCATGCAGTATTTGTCTTTCTGTGCCTGGCTTACTTCACTTAACATAATGTCCACTGGGTTTATCCATGTTGTCAAAAATGCACAAATGACAGAAATTCCTCCTTTTTTTAAAAAAAGAGACAAGATCTTGCTCTGTTGCCTAGTCTAGAGTACAGTGGTACAATTGTAGCTCACTGTAACCTCAAACTCTTGGGCTCAAGCAATCCTCCCACCTCAGGTTCCCAAGTAGCTAGGACTACAGGTGGGTGCCATCACGCCTGCCTGATTTTTATTTCTTTGTACAGGCAGGGTCTTGCTATGTTGCCCAGGCTGGTCTCAAACTCTGAGCCTCAAGTGGTCCTCTCACCTTCTTCTCACAACATGCTGGGATTATAGGCGTGAGACACTGTGCCTGGCCAATTTCCTCCTTTTTAAGTGCTGAATAATGTCCATTGTGTGTGTGTATGTATCATATTTTCTTTATTTGTTCATCTGTTAGTGGACATCTAGGTTGATTCCATATCTTGATTATTGTGAATAATGCTGCAATGACCATGAATAATGCTGCAAAGAAGAGATACCTCTTTGACATACTGATTTTATTTCTTTTGGACATATATCCAGAAGTGGGATGGTAGTTCTACTTGTAATTTTTTAAGGAACCTCCATACTGTTTTTTATAATCACTGTACTCAGTAACATTCCCATCAACCATGTATACAAGTTCCTTTTTCTCTGCATCCTTGCCAATATTTATTATTTTCTGTCTTTTTGATAATGGACATGCTGAAGCAGGCCTGACCTGCCTGGACCCTGGGGTTGTGAGTGCTGGGACAGACTTAGAGTCTGGATCTGCAAGGATGGTTCTGAAACCAGAAGCTGCACAAGCTGGTCAGAGTATGGGGTAGGCCAGGAGTCTAGGTTTGCAGGGACAGGCCTGGCACTGGGGTTCACTGGAGTGAGCTTGGTGCTGGGGTTTTCAGTAAAGTTGGGTGCTCATACACTCTCCTCTCATGCAGAAGAATCTCCCTCTGTGCTGTGAAACTTGGGCTGGGAGAGCAGTGGCACTGGCAAAGTAAAACTGTCCTTCCTACCTCCTTTAATGCATCTTTTTTTCATTTCTGTGGTTCACCCAGGTGCTGTAATCTCTCACTCGGATTCCTGAGCCCTTGTGAATGCATTTTCTTATGTAGATAGTTGTTCAAATTGATGATTCTGCAAGGGGATAAGCATTGGAAACTCCTCTGCTGCCATCTTGCTGGAAATACTTATCTTTGACATTGAAATTTAGACAGCATTTTGAAACTCTTAGACTGGAGAAAGTTTATTTAAATTGGTTTTACTTTCTTGACAGTTTGAAACCATACTGTCACTATGCAGAAATCACTTGACTTGGTTATAGTTTACGTTTTATTCAATATTAAAATATTAGGTGCCTTAGTATTAGGTATTAAGGCAATTCACAATTTAACTGACTTTACTTTTATTCACAGTTCTGTGACATTTTTAACAGTGTAATTTATATTAAATTTAAACTTGGAATGAAATAACCCTCTACTTGAACACTATAGCTTTAAGGTACTTAAGCATAGTCAGAAAATAAGATGTAAACGCTACTGATTAGAGCAGATTGGAATATGTAGTTTTATATTATGAAAAGCAATGTTCTCTCTACTACCCTGCTGATTCAAGGCTATAAATTATTTTTAGTGGAAGGAAAAGATAAAGATTAACTTTTTATTTATTCCAACTGGGTGGGTATTAGAATTTCAAGGGCCTGAACATGTGACTGATTGGAGCTTGCATAACTGCTAAATGACCAGATAGTGCCAGTAATTTTGACGTGACATTAAAATTTTAAAAATAAAGTTTTTCTGGCCAGGCGCGGTGGCTCATGCCTGTAATCCCAGCACTTTGGGAGGCCGAGGCGGGCGGATCACAAGGTCAGGAGATCGAGACCATCCCGGCTAACACGGTGAAACCCTGTCTCTACTAAAAGTACAAAAAATTAGCTGGGTGTGGTGGCGGGCACCTGTAGTCCCAGCTGCTGGAGAGGCTGAGGCAGGAGAATGGCGTGAACTCAGGAGGCGGAGCTTGTAGTGAGCTGAGATCGCGCCACTGCACTCCAGCCTGGGCGACAGAGCGAGACTCCGTCTCAAAAAAAAAAAAAAAAAAAAAAAAAATACAGTTTTTCTGATATTTTGAAGGAATGAATGAAAAAGTGATGTGTAATTTAAAGATGGTAAACCTGACATGTTGATGCTTTCCCTTTGAATTTCAATTGCTGCCCTATAACTTGCCTTAGAGGCTGAATGGCTCATTTAAAAACATTTCTATTGCCTTGCTTTACATTTGCTCTTGATTTCTCCGAAGTTGACACAAGTCACATGCAATTAAATTTATATCCCTGGTGGACAGGCTCATCCTAATATCCTTTGACTCACACCCAGGTTGTTTGCAGCTTGGCAGTTCTGCTTCAAGACACATCACTTTTTATTTTTATAAAGTATTTTAAAATAATGCCATCATAGAATTTGTAATATACATTGGTAACTGAAAAAATTAAAAAAACTAGTACTACATTGTTATATATAATGTGTATTCATTCAACTATGTCAAAATATAAATATACAAAAAGATTGAAATGAAATGCCAAAATGTTAATTAATTTTTTTCTGTTTAAAAATTACCGTTTATATATAGATATATTTGCAATATAAACTATATACTAGATAATATTCTTGTATCAATGTTAGATTTTTTAGATGTGATAATGGTATTATGGTTAAATAAGAGAGAATGTTTTTATTAGAAAATACATGTCTGCAACTCACTTTCAAATGACTTTTTTTGTTACTAACTTTAATTTTTTCCCTCATTTAAAAAATTGTGGTAGAATACATATAAAAAATTTACCATCTTAGCCATTTTAAGTGCATAGTTTAATGGTATTAAATATATTCATAATGTTGTGCAACAATCACCATCATCCATCTTCTTAACTCTTCATCTTGTAATACTGAAATTCTGTGCCCATTAATGAATAACTCTCCATTCCTTTCTCTCCCCAGCCTCTGGCAACCACCATTCTACTTTCTATCTTTCTGATTTTAACCATGCTAAGTACCTCGTATAAGTGAAATGAAACATTATTTATCCTTTTTGTTACTGGCTTACTTTACTCATAATATTCTCAAGGTTCATCTATATTGTAGCATGTCAGAAATTCATTCACTTTTAGAGATCAATAATATTCTATTGCAGCACATACCACATTTTGCTGATCCATTTAATTACTGATGGATGCTTGGGCTATTTCCATCTCTTGTCTACTGTAGCTTGATTATTGTAGCTTTGTATTAAATTTTGAAATCAAGAAGTGTGAGTTTTCCAGGTTTGTTCACCTTTTTAAAGATTGTTTTGGCTATTTGGGGTCCCTTGAGATTTTATATGAATTTTAAGATAGCTTTCTCTATTTCTGCCCCAAAAAATAATAATTGGGATTTTAATAAGGGTTGCAATGAATCTGTAGATCATTTTGAATAGTACTGACATCTTAATAGTAAGTCTTCCAAGAACGTGGGATGCTTCCAATTTATTATATCTTCTACAATTCCTTTCAGTAATATTTTATAGTTTTCAGTGTATAAGTATAACCTCCTTGGTTAGGTTTATTTCTAAGTGTTTTATCCTTTTTGCTGCAAATGGAATTGTTGTCTTAATTTCCTTTTTGGATTGTTCATTGTAGTGTATAGAAATGCAACTGATTTTTGCTTGTTGTCTTTGCGTCCTGCTCCTTTGCTAAATTATATATTAGCCCTAACAGTATTTCTAGTAGAATCTTCAGGGTTTTTTACATATAAGATTATATCATCTGTGAACAGAGGTAATATTATTTTTTCCTTTTCAATTTGGATGCCTTTTATTTCTTTTTCCTGTTTAATTGCTATGGCTAGAATTTTCAGTACTATGTTGAATAGAAGTGGTGAAAAGCACGTATCCTTGCCTTTATTTCTGATTGTAGAGGAGAAGCTTTTAGTATTTTACCACTAAGTATATTGATCCTTGTGGGCCTTTTATATATGCCTTTTATTATGTTGAGGTATTTTCATTTTATTCCTACCTTGTTGAGTATTTTTTAAATCACAAAAGATGTAAAATTTTGTCAAATGCTTTTTCTACCTTATTTGAGACGATCATGTGGTTTTTGTGCTTCCTTCTGTTAATGTGGTGTGTTACAACTGGCTGATTCTTGTATGTTGAACGATCCTAGCATTCCAGGAATAAATCCCACTTGGTCATAGTGTATAATCCTTCTAATATGCTGCTGAATTCTATTTTGTTGAGCATATTTTCATCAATGTTCATAAGGGATATTGGTCTATAGTTTTCTTGTATTGTCTTTGTCTGGCTTTGGTATCAGGGTAATTCGGTCTTATAAAATGAGGTAAGTGCTTTCACAGTGTTTGTGGGAGTGTAAGTTAGTTCAACCACTGTAGAAGACAGTGTGGTGATTCCTCAAAGATCTAGAAGCAGAAATATAAATTGACCCAGCAATGCCATTATTGGATATATACCCAAAGGAATAGAAATCATTATATTATAAAGATACATGCACAAGTATGTTCATCACAGCACTATTTACAATAGCAAAGACATGAAATCAACCCCAATGGTTATCAATGATAGACTGGATAAAGAAAATGTGATACCTGTACACCATGGAATACTATGCAGCCATGAAAAGGAATGATATCATGTCCTTTGCAGGGACATGGATAGAGCTATAAGCTGTTATCCTTAGCAAACTAATGCAGGAACAGAAAACCAAACACTGCACGTTCTCACTTATAAGTGGGAGCTGAACTATGAGAACACATGGACACATCAGGGTGAACAACATACACTGGGGCCAGTCATGGGGGCAAGGGAAGGGAGAGCATCAGGAAGAATTGCTAATGGATGCTGGGCTTAATACTTAGGTGATGGGTTGATCTGTACAGCAAACCACCATGGCACGCATTTACCTATGTAACAAACCTACACACCCTGCACATGTACCCCAGAACTGAAAAAAGTTGATGAAAAGTAAAAAAACAAAGAAGTAAAATGAGTTAGGAAGTGTTCCATCCTCTTCAATTTTGGAGGGAAAGTTTGAAAAGGATTGGCATTCGTTCTTCCTTAAATATTTGGTAGAATTAACCAGTGAAGTCATCAGGTCTAGGGCTGTTATTGTTGGGAGATTTTTTGATTACTGATTCAATTGCCCTACTAGTTATAGGTCTATTCAGATTTTTTATTTCTTCGTGATTTAGTCTTGGTAGGTCTTCTGTTTTTAGGAAAATTTTCATTTCATCTACATCGCACAATTTGTTGGTATATAATTGTTCATAATACTGTCTCATGATCCTTTTTATTTCTATAGAATCAATAATTTCCCCACTTTCATTTATTTAAGTCGTTTGAGTCTTTCTTTTTTTCTCAGTATGTCTAACTAAAGGTTTGTCAACTTTCTTGATTTTTTTAAAGAACCAACTTTTAGTTTGATTTTTTTCAATCGTCTTTCTTTTCTTTATTTCATTGATCTGTTCTCTAATTTTTATTATTTCCTTCATTCTGTTGGTTTTGGGTTTGTTTTCTTTTTCTTTTCCCAGTTATTCAAGTTGAAAGCTAGGTTGTTGACTTGAGACCTTTCTTGTTTCTTAATGCAAGCATTTATTGCTATAAATCCCTTGAACTTTTTTCTTTGTGTCTCATAAGTTTTGGTACATTGTGTTTTCATTTTCATTTGTCTTTAATTATAATTTGTCTAATTTGTGTCTATATCTAATTTCCTTTGTAATTTTTTTCATCCATTGGTTAAAATACAATACCCATCAAAATACCATCATCATTCTTCACAGAACTAGAAAAAACAATCCTAAAATTCATATAGAACCATAAAGGAGTCTGCATAGCCAAAGCAAGACTAAACAACAAGAGCAAATCTGGGGGCATCACATTACCTGACTTCAAACTACACAACAAGGCTATAGTTACCAAAACAGCTTGGTACTGGTATAAAAAATAGGCACACAGACCAATGGAACAGAATAGAGAACCCAGAAATAAAGCCAAATACTTACAGCCAAATGATCTTCGACAAAGGAAACAAAAACACAAAGTGGGGAAAGGACACCCTTATTCAACAAATGGTGCTGGGATAATTGGCAACCCACATATAGAAAAATGAAATGGATCCTCATCTCTCACCTTACACAAAAATCAACTCAAGAGGGATCAAAGGCTTAAATCTAAGACTTGAAACCATAAAAATTCTAGAAGATAACATCAGAAAAATTCTTCTAGACATTGGCTTAGGCAAAGAGTTCATGATCAAGAACCTCAATGCAAATGCAACAAAAATAAAGATAAACAGATGGGACTTAATTAAACTAAAAAGCTTCTGCACAGCAAAAGAAATAATTAGCAGAGTAAACAGACAACCCAAAGAGTGGGAGAAAATCTTCACAAACTATGCATCCAACAAACTCCTAATTGACAGAATCTTCAAGGAACTCTAACAAATCAGAAAGGAATAAACAAGTAATCTTATCAAAAGGTGAGCTAAGGACATGAATTGACATTTCTCAAAAGAAGACATACAAATGGCCAAAAAAAAAAAAAATGAAAATATGCTCAACATCACTAATTATCAGGAAAATGCAAATTAAAACCATGACGCAATACCATCTTACTCCTGAAAGAATGGCCATAATTTAAAAATTAAAAAATAGTAGATGTTGGCATGGATGCCGTGAAAAGGGAACACTTTTACAATACTAGTGGGAATGTAAACTAGTACAACCACTATGGAAAACAGTATGGAGATTTCTTAAAGAACTAAAAGCAGAACTACCATTTGATCCAGCAATTCCACTACTGGGTATTTACCAAGAGGAAAAGAAGTTGTTATGTAAAAAAGACACTTGCACACACGTGTTTATAGCAGCACAATTCTCAATTGCAAAAATATGGTACCAACCTAAATGTCCATTCACCAACAAGTGGATAAAGAAAATGTGGTATGTATATGCTGCGGAGTACTATTCAGCCATAAAAAGGAATGAAATAATGGCATTTGTGGCAAACTGGGTGGAGTCAGAGACCATTATTTTAAGTGAAGTAATTCAGAAATGGAAAACCAAATATTGTATGTTCTCACTTATAAGTGGGAGCTAAGCTATGAGGACACAAAGGCATAAGAATGATATAATGGACTTTGGGTACTTGGGGGGAAGGTTGGGCAGGGGATAAAGGATAAAAGGCCACACATTGGCTATAGTGTACACTGCTCAGGTGATGAGTGCACCAAAATTTCAGAAATCATCACTAAATAACTTACCCATGTAACAAAAACCACCTGTTCTCCAAAAACTATTGAAATAAAATAAAATATTTAAAACATCAACACAAAGAAACTTCTAAAGGAATCCAGGGAATGAAGGAAGAGATCAATATTTTAAAAAGACACCAATCAGAACTTCTGGAATTGAAAAACTCACTTGAGGAATTTCAAAATACAACTGAAAGCTTTCTCAATAGACTGGACCAAGCAGAAGAAACAATTTTAGAGCTTGAAGACCATCTTTTGAACTAAATCTGACAAAAATAAAGAAAAAATAATTTTTGTAAATGAGCAGTTTTTGAGAAATATGGAATTATTTAAAGCAACTAAACATATGAATTATTGGCATTCCTGAGAGAGGAGAAAAAGCAAGTAATCTGGAAAACATATTTAAGAGAACAATCCAAGAAATCTTCCCCAATTTTGCTAGGGAGGTAGACATCAAGATACAAGAAATCCAGAGAACATTTGTGAGATATTATACAAAATGATCATCACCAGGCATATAGTCACCAGACTGTCCAAGGTCAATGCTAAAGAAAAAGTCTTAAAGGCCACTAGAGAAAAAGGGCAGATCACATACAAAGGGAATCTTATCAGGCTCACAGTGCACTTCTAAGCATAAACTTTACAAGCCAGGGATCTTGGGGCCCTATTTTCAGCTTTCTTAGAAAAGAAATTCCAACCAAGAGTTTAATGTCCTGCTAAACTAATCTTCATAAGCAAAGAAGAAATGGAAATGAAATCTTTTCCAGACAAGCAAGCACTAAAAGAATTTATTACTACTAGACCAGCCTTTCAAGAGATCCTTAAGGGAGTTCTAAACATGGAAACAAAAGAATTATATTTGCTACCACAAAAATACACTTAAGTACATAGCCCACAGACCCTATAAAGCAACCAAACAATTGAAACTCTAAAGCAAACAGCTAACGACTTAACGATAAGATCAAACCTCACCTATCAATATTAACCTTGAATATAAATGGTCTACATGCTCCCACTTAAAAAGAACAGAGTGATAAATTGGATTTTTTAAAATGACCCATCTGTCTGTTGTCTTCAAGAGACCCATTTCACAAAATGACACTCATAGGCTCAAAGTAGAAGATTGGAGAAAGATCTAGCATGCAAATGGAAAACAAAAACAAAAACAAAAAGCAGGGGTTGCTATTCTTCTATCAGATAAAACAGATTTTAGACCAACAACCGTAACAATGGACAAAAAATACCATGCATTACATAATGATAATGAGTCCAATTCAAAAGGAATATTTAATTATCCTAAATGTATATGCATCCAACATTTGAGCACTCAGATTCATAAAACAATGTACTTTTAAACTTACAAAAAGACTTAGACAGCCACACAATAATAGTGGGGGACTTCAACACCCCTGACAGCATTAGACAGATCATCAAGGCAGAAAGCTAACGAAGATATTCTGGACTTAAACTTTACACTTGATCAACTGGACCTAATAGACATCTACAGAATACTCCATCCATCAACCACAGACTATACATTCTTCTCCTCTGCATATGGAACATACTTTAAGATTAACCACACGTTCAGTCATAAAGCAAGTCTCAATATATTCAAAATGTTGGAAATTATACCAACCATACTCTCAGACCACAGTGGAATAAAAATAGAATTGATACCAAGAAGATCTCTCAAAACCACACAATTACATGAAAATTAAACAATTTGTTCTGAGTGATTTTGGATAAATAACAAAATCAAGGCAGAAACTTAAAAATTCTTTGAAATAAATGAAAATAGAGACACAATATACCAAAATTTCTTGGATGCATCTAAAGCTGTGTTAAGAGTACAATTTATAATACTAAATGCCTACCTCAAAAAGTTAGAAAGATCTAAAATTAATTATCTAACATGACACCTAGAGGAACTAGAAAAACAATAACGACCTAATTCCACAGATAAAAGAAGAAAGGAAATAACTAAAATCAGAGCAGAAGTGAATAAAACTGAGACCCAAAAATCCATACAAAGAATCAACAAAAGCAAAATTTGTTTTTTAAAAGAATAAACAAGATTGATAGACTGCTAGATTAACAATAGAAAAAGAGAGAAGATATAAATAAAGCACAATCAGAAACAACAAAGGCAAGAGATCCTATGGAAATACAAAAGATCCTCAGAGACTATTATGAATACCTCCACACATGCAAACAAGAAAATCTAGAGGAAATGGAAAAATTTCTGAAAACACACAACCTCCTAAGATTGAATCAGGAAGAAATTGATACTGTGAACAGACCAATACCAAGTTATACAATTGAATCAGTAATAAAAAACCTCCCAACAAGAAAAAGTCCCAGACCAGATGGATTCACAGACAAATTCTACCAGACATACACCAAAGAGTTGGTACCAATTTTACTGAAACTATTTCAAAAAATCAAGGAGGACAAACTCCTCCTATATTAGTCCATTTCATACTGCTATAAAGAACTGCCCAAGACTAGGTAATTTATAAAGGAAAGAGGTTTAATTAACTCACAGTTCAGCAAGACTGGGGAGGCCTCAAGAAACTTACAATTATGGCATATATCCTGCCTAACTCATTCTTTGAAGCCAATATCACCCTGATACCAAAACCTGGCAAAGACACAATGAAAAAGAAAGCTACAGACCAAGATCCCTGATGAACATTGACACAAAAATCCTCAACAAAATGATAGCAAACTGAATCCAGCAGCACATCAAAAAGTTAATTCACCATGATCAAGTAGGCTTGATTCCTGGGACACAAGGTAGGTTCAACATACACAAGTCAATAAATGTGATTCACCACAAAAGAGAATTAAAAACAGAAACTGTATAATCATCTAAATAGATACAGAAGAAGCTTTCATCATAATCCAACATCTATTCATTAAAAAAAAAAGACCCTAAGGAAACTATGTATCAAAGGAATATACCTCAAAATAATAGTAATAGCCATCTATGATAAATCCACAGCTAACATACTGAAAAGGCAAAAACTGGAAACATTCCCCTTGAGAATTGGAATAAGATAAGAGTCCACATGCCCACCACTCCTATTCAACCTAGTATTGGAAGTGCTAGCCAGAGCAATTAAGCAATAGAAGGAAATATAAGGCATCCAAATTGGAAAATAAGTTAAACTATCTCTCTTCATGGACAAAATTATTCTATACCTTGGAAACCCTAAAGTCTCCACCAAAAGGCTCTTGGAACTAATAACAACTTCAACAAAGTTTCAGGATACAGAATCAATGGACAAAAGTCAATAGCATTTCTATACACCAATCATGTTTGACCTGGGAGCCAAATTAATACAATCCCATTTACTTTAGCCACAAATAATATTAAATATCTGGGAATATATCTAACCAAGGAGGTGAAAGATCTACAACGAGAACTACAAAACACTGCTGAAATAAATCACAGATGACACAAACAAATTGAAAAGCATTCCATGCTCATGACTTGAAAGAATCAGTATCATTAAATTGGTCCTACTGCTCAAAACAAACTACAGATTCAATGCTATTCTTGGCAAAATACCAATGTCACTTTTCACAGAATTGGGAAAAAAAAAAAACCCAAATCTCAGCATTACACCATATACTCAGGTAACAAACATGCATTGTACCCCCTGAATATAAAATAAAAGTTGAAGGAGAAAAGTAAAACATAAAAAGCAGGCAGATTAGAGAAAAACGAATGAAAAGGAACAAAAGAAACCTCCGGGAACTGTGGAACTATGTCAAAAGACCAAACCTTTGACTTATTAGAGTACCTGAAAGATATGGGGAGAATGAAACCAAGTTGGCAAACATACTTCAGGTATCATCCGGGAGAACTTCCCCAAGCTAGCAAGACAGATCAACATTCAAATTCAGGAAATCCAGAGAACCCCAGTAAGATACTTCACGAGAATATCAACCCAAGACACATAAACATCAGATTCTCCAAAGTTTAAATGAAGGAAAAAATGTTAAGGGCAGCCAGAGAGAGGCCAGGTCACCTACAAAGGGAAGCCCATCAGACTAACGGCAGACTTCTCAGTGGAAACCCTACAAGCCAAAAGAGATTGGGGGCCAATATTCAACATTCTTAAAGAAAAGAATTTCCAACCCAGGATTTCGTATTCAGCCAAACTAAGATTCATAAACAAAAGAGAAATAAAATCCTTTTCAGATAGGCAAATGCTGAGGGAATTCATTACCACCAGGCCTGCCTTGCAAGAGCTCCTGAAGGAAGCACTAAATATGGAAAGGAAAAACCATTACCAGCCACTACTAAAACACACTGAAGTACACAGACCAATGGCACTATGAAGCAATTAGATAAACAAGTCTGCAAAATAACCAGCCAGCATCATGATGACAGGATCAAATTCACACATAACAATATTAACCTTAAATGTAAATGGGCAAGATGTCCCAATTAAAAGACACAGAATGACAAGCTGGATAAAAAGTCAAGACCCATCTCACATGCACAGACACACATAGGCTCAAAATAAAGGGATGGAGGAAAATTTACCAAGCAAATGGAAAGCAGAAAAAAGCAGAGGTTGCAATCCTAGTTTCTGACAAAACAGACTTTAAACCAACAAAGATCAAAAAGTACAAAGAAGGGTATTACATAATGGTACAGGGTTCAATTCAACAAGAAGAGCTAACTATCCTAAATACATATGTACCCTATACAGGAGCATCCAAATTCATAAAACAAGTTCTTAGAGACCTACAAAGAGACTTAGACTCCTGCACAATAATAGTGGGAGACTTTAAAACCCACTGTAAATATTAGACCACCAAGATAGAAAATTAAGAAGGATATTTAGGACTTGAACTCAGCTCTGGATCAAGTGGACCTGATAGATATCTACAGAACTCCCCACCCCAAAACAACAGAATATACATTCTTCTTGGTGCCACATGGCACTTAACTCTAAATTGATCACATAATTGGAAGTAAAACACTCCACAGCAACAGCAAAAGAAATGAAATCATAACAGTCTCTCAGACCACAGCACAATTAAACTAGAACTGAAGATTAAGAAATTAACTCAAAACCACACAACTGCATGGAAATTGAACAACCTGCTCCTGAAGGACTCCTTGGTAAATAATGAAATTAAGACAGAAATCAAGAAGTTATTTGAAACTAATGAGAACAAAGAGACAACACAGCTAATGCAGTGTTAACAGGGAAAATCTGGGACACAGCTAATGCAGTCTTAAGAGGGAAATTTGCAGCACTAAATGCCCACATCAAAAAGCTAGAAAGATCTCAAATAGACATCCTAACATCACAACTAAAAGAACTAGAGAACCAAGAGCAAAGAAACCCCAAAGCTAGCAGAAGACAAGAAATAACCAAGATCAGAGCACAACTGAAGGAAATAGAGACATGAAAAACCCTTGAAAAAATTAACAAATCCAGAAGCTGTTTTTCTGAAAAAGTCAATAAAATAGATATGCTTCTAGCTAGATTAATAAAGAAGAAAAGAGCGAATAATCAAATAGACACAATAAAAAATGATAAAGAGGATATCACCACTGACCTCACAGAAGTACAAACAACCATCAGAGGATACTACAAATACCTCTATGCAAATAAACTAGAAAACCTAGAAGGAATGGATAAATTCCTGGACACATACACCCTCCCAAGACTGAATCAGGAAGAAGTTGAATCGCTGAATAAAACAATAACAGGTTCTGAAATTGAGGCAGTAATTAATAGCCTACCAACCAAAAAAACCCCAGGATCAGATGATTTACAGCTGAATTCTACCAGAAGTACAAAGAGGAGCGGTACTGCTTCTTCTGAAACTATTCCAAACAGTTGAAAGGACAGACTCCTCCCTAACTCATTTTATGAAGCCAGCATCATCCTGATACCAAACCCTGGCAGAGATGTAACAAAAAAATGAAATTTCAGGCCAATATCCCTGATGAACATCGATGCTAAAATCCTCAATACAACACTGGCAAACCAAATCCAGCAGCACATCAAAAAGCTTATCCGCCACACTCAAGTCAGCTTCATCCCCAGGATGCAAGGCTGTTTCAACAGACACAAATCAATAGATGTAATTCATCCTCTAAACGGAACTAAAGACAAGAACCACATGAGTATCTTGTGGAAAAGGCCTTCGATAAAATTCAACATCCCTTCATGTTAAAAACTCTCAATAAACTAGGTATTGAAGGAACATACCTCAAAATAATAAGAGCCATTTGTTACAAACCCACAGCCAATATCATACCGAATGGGCAAAAGCTAGAAGTATTCCCCTTGAAAACTGGCACAAGACAAGGATGCCCTCTCTCACCACTCCTAGTCAACATAGTATTGGAAGTTCTGGCCAGGGCAATCAAGCAAGAGAAAGAAATAAAGGGTATTCAAATAGCAAGAGAGGAAGCCAGATTGTCTCTATTCGCAGATAACAGAAAACTTCATCGTCTCCGTCCGAAAACTTCTGAAGATGATAAGCAACTTCAGCAAAGTCTCAGGATACAAAATCAATGGCAAAAATCACAAGCACTCCTATACACCAACAACAGACAGAGAGCCAAATCATGAATGAACTCCCATTCACAGTTACCACAAACAGAATTAAATACCTAGGAATACAGTTAATAAGGGAAGTTAAGGACCTCTTCAAGGAGAACTACAAACCACTGCTCAAGGAAATCAGAGAGGACACAAGCAAATGGAAAAACATTTCATGCTCATGGATAGGAACAATCAATATTATGAAAATGGCCATACTGCCCAAAGTAATTTATAGATTCATTGCTATTCCCATCAAACTACCATTGACATTCTTCACAAAATTAGAAAAAAAGATCTTAAAATTCATATGGAGCCAAAAAAGAGCCTGTATAGCCAAAGCAATCCTAAGCAAAAAGAACAAAGCTGGAGGTATCATGTTACCCAACTTCAAACTATACCACAAGGCTACAGTAACCCAATCAACATGATATTGATACAAAAACAGACACATTGACCAATGGAACAGAATAGAGAACTCAGAAATAAGATTGCACATCTGCAACCATATGATCTTCGACAAACCTGACAAAAAGCAATAGGGAAAGAATATTCTAATAAATGGCACTGGGAGAACAGGCTAGCCTGTTTTCTAGCTACATGCAGAAAATTGAAACTGGACCCCTTTCTTACACCTTATACAAAAATTAACTCAAGAGGATTAAAGACTTAAATGTAAAATCCAAAACTATAAAAACGCTGGAAGAAAATCTAAGCAATACCATTCAGGACATAGGCACGGGCAAAGATTTCATGACAAAGATGTCAAAAGCAATTGCAACAAAGGCAAAAATTGACAAATGGGATCAAAATTAAACTAATTTAAATTAAAATAACCAAACTAAAGAACTTCTGCACAGCAAAAGAAACTATCATCAGAGTGAACAGACAACTTACAGAATGAGAGAACATTTTTGCAATCTATCCAACAAAGGTCTTATATCCAGAGTCTACAAGGAACTTAAACAAATTTACAAGAAAAAAACAAACAACCTCATTAAAAAGTGGGCAAAAGACATGAACAGACACTTCTCAAAAAAAAAAAAAAAAAAAGACATTTATGCAGGCAACAAACATATGAAAAAAGCTCAACAACACTGATCATTAGAGAAATGCAAATCAAAACCACAGTGAGATACCATCTCACACCTGTCAGAATGGTGACTATTTAAAAGTCAAGAAACAACAGACGCTGGTGAGGCTGTGGAGAAATAGGATTGCTTTTACACTGTCGATGGGAATGTAAATTAGTTCAACCATTGTGGAAGACAGTGTGGAGATTCCTCAAAGACCTAGAAACAGAAATACCATTTGACCCAGCAATCCCATTACTGGATATATACCCAAAACAATATAAATCATTCTATTATAAAGATACATGCACACATATGTTCACTGCAGCACTCTTCACGATAGCAAAGACATGGAATCAACCCAAATGCTCATATGCCCATCGATAATACACTGGATAAAGAAAAGGTACAGATATACCATGGAATACTATGCAGCCATAAAAGGAATGAGATCATGTCCTTTGCAGGGGCATAGATGGAACTGGAAGCCATTATCCTAAGTGAACTAATGCAGGAACAGAAAACCAAACACTGCATGCCCCTACTTGTTAGTGAGAGCTGAACAATGTGAACACATAGACAGAGGGAGGGGAACAACACACACTGAGGTCTATTAGGGGGTGCAGAGAGAGGGAGAGCATCAGAAAAAATAGCTAATGTATACTGGGCATAATACCTAGGTGATGGGTTGATAGGTTAATTATATTTCTGTTTAATTAAACTATCTGTTGGAGATATGCTGATAAGTTACACTTCTTGTGTTATATGGAAATATCGGAATAACATTTTGTTTCATACTCATAGCTGTGTTTTTGAGTCCAGGTTGATTTTATGTATGAATAAATTCAAGTTCTTAGAGAGACACTACTATTGCTGTGGAGGATTAATATTCGTTTTGATACACCTATCAACCCAGCACCTAGGTATTATCTAGGTACACCATGGCAAACGTTTACCTACGTAACAAACCTGCACATTCTGCACATCCCGAAACTTAAATAAAATAAAATAATTGATGCATTCTCACTATAGAGAAATATTTCAGTTGTGAATTATGAGGATTTTAAAACATAACCAATAACAGTCTTTCTTGCTGAATTAATGTGTCTCTTTCTGTCTATTCTTGATAGAAGCAGAAAAATAAAAGCATCTTAGAAGTAAAAATGTGGCTGACAATAATTAATTCAAGAAAAAAATTTAACGCTTGCTATGTGGGAAAGATGGGCAATGTACAAGACTTGTGGAAATATGTAACATGTTTTAGGTAATGGACATAATATGGGCAAGGGTCCTGAGGCAGGAACTTGGAATTTCTAGGAAGTAGAAGTCAATGTGGCAAGAATATGGTGAATAAGGGAGAGAAAAGAGGAACAAAATAATAGTGTAGCTTACCTGAGCCAAACAAAAATTAATCCTCCACAGCAACAGTAGCACCTCTCTAAGAACTTGAATTTATTCATACATAAATCAACCTGATCTCAAAAACACAGTTGTGAGTATAAAACAAAATATTTTATTCCTATATTTCAATGTAACACAAGACGTGTAACTTATCAGTATATCTATAACAGGTAGCTTAATTAAACAGAAACATAATTAACATTCCATGCCTACAAAAACAAAATCAATAAAATAGTACTTATCTTTTCATTGTGATTAGAGAATTGTAGGCAAAAACTCTCTTATCTTCTTTTATTGATTAAAATATCACCCATATGCTATTGATTCTCATTTGTCCTTTACAATTTAGCTCAAAGACACTTCTGCAATGCCTTCTCTGATTTCACTAAGCAGATCCTGGCACTTCTTGTATGATTCAAAAATACTTTGTTCATACCTCTTATCATAGCTTTTAAAACATTCTTTTATAATTTATCTGTTTTTAAAACTACACTTTGTGATCTATAAGTGGAAGGATTAAGCTCTAGGTCTATTAGTGACCCCAAAGTGCAGTAATGCTTTAATTATTTTTATAATTCTTGAGTAATTTCCATCTTTCCCATTTGAATGTATTTGATTTGTTTGCTACTGCTTCCTCAGACAGAGCCTAGCAGAGTCCCTAGCACATGGTAGGCGCTCAATAAATAATTTTTGAAAGAAAGGTGAATGGCATGAGCTAACTGTGCCACTAGGCTGGTCCTCCAGATCAAAGTAAATCTTAATCATTTTTGTGTTTCCAGTATCTAACGCTACTGTTTTGTTGAATATAGTTTTCCCTATGAAATTTTCTCACAATCCTAGAAGTGGGCTTCTTGAGAGCAATAATTTGGTCTTTAATCTTTGCATCCTATAGTCTGGTTTTTAGCACATGCTCAATAAATGTTTACCAAATTACTATATAACATTTAGTATACACTTGGTAAATGTATGTGCAGATGATAACTTTGAAAAATAGTCTTCTCTGATATTCCTTAAAGTTGTTTGAAAATACTTGAGGCCGGGTGCAGTGGCTCACACCTGTAATCCCAGCACTTTGGGAGGCCAAAGTGGGTGGATCACCTGAGGTCAGGAGTTCAAGACCAGCCTGGAAAACATGGTGAAACCCTGTCTCTACTAAAAATACAAAAATTAGCTGGGCATGATGGTGGGTGCCTGTAATCCCAGCTACTCAGGAGGCTGAGGCATGAGAATTGCTTGAACTCAGGAGGTGGAGGTTGCGGTGAGCTGAGATGGCACCATTGCACTATACAGCCTGGGTGACAGAGCAAGCATCCATCTCCAGAAAAAAAAAAAATTAAAAAAAAAAAAGAAAATACTTGAAATTGAAACATTTTTGTCCTAGTGGATAATTAGTTTGTCCTAAAGTATAGTTTTCCTGAGTTTCAAAAAACGTATGTGTGGATATATTAAATTCTTTTCTTTACATTTTCTTTGGGGAATGAGCTTGAAAAAAATTACCTAGGAAAAATTAATTGCAATTAGAAGTGAACTTCACATAGCAAACTAAACCCTAAAAATAATGTTTTTTCCTGAATATCTTGAACAAAAGTAATTTTACTTCTTACTTGACATTAAATGGCATATTAGTTAAGATTCTCACATGTAGGTAACAGACACCCAACTCAGACTAGCTTAAACAGAAAAGTAACCAAAAATGTGGCTTTAGATCTGAAGAGAATCATAGACTTCGTTAACAGGATTTTCACTGATTCATGCCACTTCCTCAAAGAAGTCTTCCTTCCCCTACCAAAGACTACTGGAATACCTGTTCTACACTTTCATAACACCCTGCATACCTCCTTCATATAACTTATCACAATTTTAATTATACAAAAATTATGTACTTAATTGTTTAATTTGACTTCATGGGACATTATGTACACTGTATTTTTCTTTAGTTCTTAAAGGAAATGACACTTCACAATTAAGATCATCAGAGACCAAACACAAAGACTAGGTCAACTGTAAGTACTGACATAATGTAAAACAGCTATTTGTATTTCTGTTTTTTGTCATTTATTGCTGTGTGTTAGTCACAGTGATTACTTTGACATGGGAATGCTGAAGGCTTAACAATTTTTTCCAGGATTTCAAATGTAGTTAACTTTTCTCTGAGCTATCAATATATGAAAGATGACAGCTGATGGTCAATGCTTTTACCATATCTTTATGTTAAGAAATGAAATTGGATACAAATGCATGTGTTTTTGTTATAAGTTAATAAACACAGATTCCTAAACCAGTAATAAGAATTATTTTGTACTGTGATGTTCAAATTCCATATTGTAAACACATAAAGAAAAATAACACAAATATGTCAAGAGTCTTATAAGCAAATAGTTTAAATGTGTCTTTTTTAAAAATTATGATTGAACTGTGCGAACTGTTATAGGGTAAGACATTTTAGAACATAGTGGATCACTATTACCAAGGATTTGGAAGTCAAATAATGTATTTTTCAGATTATTATATACCTGTTTAACAAGTGATATTAACTTCAGTAAATTTTAATCTAGTAGTTTGAGAAATGCCTGATTATTCTTTTCCATGATGAAATATCTACTTGAATTTTTTTCATGAAAAAAAGTATCATTTGCTATATCTTATATTACTGTTTTATATTAAGATATATTGTTAAATTTAATATATGTAATAGTTATCTTTATATATAATATAGAACATAATTATATGATATTGATATATGTTGTATGTACTATAGATATATCCATAGCTGTTATATAATACTATAGTTGATATATGGATGTTAAATAAGCTGTAATATTATGAAGGATATGTGATTAGCTTACATATGGAAGAGGGGAGAACTTGGATTTTATATACCATACCTTTCCTCTTTGTTAATTTCTACTCATTTAGGGAAGAAAATCTAGAAATAGGCTTCCCACTTCCCCTTTCATATATACTTAAATTTCTTTCTTTATAAGCAATAAACTGACACTGACTAAACACAGCCAAACCAAGTCGGGGGGAGGTGAGAATTTATTGGAAGGATGGAAGTAGTGTATAAAATAGAAGCAAAAGCTGAACAAAGTAAGCCATGGGAAGGATAGGAATCAGAAAAATTCCAGGAATCTAGGTCCATTCAGTATTCTGCTAATGGAATGAATCAGCTCCAGCCATTCATTGAGCAGAGTATCATTCTGCTCAAGGCTTGAAATTCCAAGAAAACTTTATTGGTATAACCTGAGTCATTTGCTCACTTCTTGGCACCTTGATTGATGGTTTCAGCAAGACTGCATAGTGTTGGGAAAAGTTGTTTCCAAAAGGAAAATTGGGTTACTATTCCAAAAGAAAGGAAAATAGATGATGAATAAACAAAAACATCACATGTGCACAAAAATATAGCACACATACATTCTTGCTAGTAGAAACTTTTCTCAAATGGCCAGCATTTCCTTTTTTGTCAGAATTTACTCATTTATTTGACAGATATTCAACATATACTATATGCTAGGCCATGCAAGATGTAGAGAATACCAGAATAAGAAAATAAAAATTGATTTCTACATGATACAGTAAGTGCCACTATTCCTCTGGCAAATTAAAGAAAGTAAAGATATAGTAAACACTCACTTTTCTATACATTATTAAACTCTCATCAACCCTGCATTTAGTTTCAGGACAGCTATTGCTGATGATACACAAGACATAAGGATTAGCTGTGCCTTGCTTGTCCAGAAGTAGCAAACTGGAGGTCTGAGGTCTTGTTAGTCCTGCAGCGTTATAACTTATTTGTTAACATTAAAAAATAAGGAGAAAGGAGACAATTAAATACAACGTGGGATCTGATTGGATTCTGTTGCAGAAAAAAAGTATATTAATAGGACAATTGGTTTTCACATTAGCTAATAAGCTGTTAATGTTAATTTTTTGGCTTTGATAATTGTGCTGTGGTTATGTAAGACGTTAACATTAATATAAGTCTAAAATTATTTTTAATAAAAGCAGTACTACTGTAATGAAAATTTCTGGCTTCTCTTGAAAATGAGAAGATCTGATAGAGCTATTTTGATAGAAGGAATACTTTTCTGAAAATGTACATTATAAAAAATTGACTCAAGAAGAGAACAACCATGTAACAAATTGAAAAGTTTATTAAAAATTGCCTCTGTGGAATGTACCAGGCCTTAGGTATTTTAATGATTGTCACTATCAAATTTCCAAGAAATAATTTATATGTTTTTTAAAGTTTGAGAAGTATAGAAAAATTGTGCTTTGCTGAGAAACAAAAATATACGAGAGAATTTCAGATCATTTTAATAATGCTGATACCAACATTTGATAAAAATTGTACACAAAAGAAAGCTACAGACCCACAGCTAGTATCATACTGAATGGAGAAAAACTGAAAGCTTTTCCTCTAAGATCTGGAACATCACAAGGATGCCCACTGTCACCATTGTTATTCAATATAGTACTGGAAGTTCCAGCTAGAGCAATCAGACAAGAGAAAGAAATAAAGGGCATCCAAATTGAAAAGGAAGAAGTCAAATTATCCTGGTTTTCAGATGATATTATCTTATATTTAGAAAATCTAAAGATTCCACCAAAAAACTATCAGAACTGACAAACTCAGTAAAGTTGCAGGATACAAAATCAGCATACAAAATTCAGTAGCCTTCTATATTCCAACAGTGAACAATCTGAAAAACAAATTTTAAAAGTCCCATTTACAATAGCCATGAATAAAATTAAATACCTAGGAATTAAGTTATCCAAAGTAGTGAAAAATCTTTACAATGAAAACTATAAAATACTGATGAAAGAAATTCAAGAGGACACCAAGAAATGGAAAAATATTCAATGCTCATGGACTGGAAGAATCAATATTGTTAAAATATTCATACTACCCAAAGCAATCTACAGATTCCATGCAAACCCTAGCAAAATACATTCTTTACAGAAATAGAAAAAAAATACTAAAATTTATATGGAACTAGAAAAGACCAAGAATAGCCAAAGCTATCCTAAGCAAAAGGAACGAAACTGAAGGAATCACATTACTTGACTTCAAATGATACTACAGAGCTATAGTAACCAAAACAGCATGGCACTGGCATAAAAACAGACACATAGATCAATGGAACAAAATACAGAACCGAGAAACAAATCCACACACCTACAGTGAACTCATTTTCAACAAAGGTGCCAAGAATATACATTGGGGAAAAGACAGTCTCTTCAATAAATGGTGTTGGAAAAACTGGATATCCATACTCAGAAGAATGAAACTAGACCCATATCTCTTGCCGTATACAAAATATCAAATTAAAATGGATTAAAGATGGAAATCTAAACGCTCAAACTGTAAAACGACTACAAGAAGACACTGGGGAAAAATCTCCAGGACACTGGTCTGGGCAAAAATTTCTTGAGCAATACTCCACAAGCACAGGCAACCAAAGCAAAAATGGACAAGTGGGATTAAATCAAGTTAAAAAGCTTCTGCAAAACAAAGGATACAATCAACAAAGTGAAGAGACAACCCAGAGAATGGGAGAAAATATTTGCAAACTACCTATCTGACAAGGGATTAATAACCAGAATAAATAGGGAGCTCAAACAACTCAATAGGAAAAAAATATAACGATCTTATCAAAAGATGGGCAAAAGATCTGAATAGACATTTCTCAAAAGAAGACATGCAAGTGGCAAACAGGCATATAAAAAGGTGCTCAACATCATTGATCAGCAGAGAAATGCAAATCAAAATTGCAATGAGATATCATCTCACCCCAGTTAAAATGGCTTATATCCAAAAGACAGGCAATAATAAATGCTGGCAAGGATGTGGAGAAAGGGAACCCTGTACA
Organism: Macaca nemestrina; assembly: GCF_043159975.1. Taxonomy (NCBI): domain Eukaryota; kingdom Metazoa; phylum Chordata; class Mammalia; order Primates; family Cercopithecidae; genus Macaca; species Macaca nemestrina. The sequence continues at coordinate 47,639,602 of NC_092131.1, forward strand.
GTGTTGGTGGGAATGTAAATTAGTACAACCACTATGGAGAAGAGTTTGGAGATTCCTTAAAAAACTAAAAATTGAGCTACCATATGATCCAGCAATTCCACTGCTGGGCATATACCCAAAAGAAAGGAAATCAGTATATTGAAGAGATATCTGTACTCCCATGTTTGTTGCAGCACTGTTTACAACAGCTAAGATTTGGAAGCAACCTAAGTGTGCAACACCAGATGAATGGCTCAAGAAAATGTGCTACATATACACAACAGAGTACTATTTAGCCATAAAAAAGAATGAGATCCAGTTATTTGCAACAACATGGTTGGAACTGGAGGTGAAATAAGCCAGTCACAGAAAGACAAACATCTCATATTCTCACTTATTTGTGGGATCCAAAAATCAAAGCAATTGAACTCAACGGCATAGAGAGTAGAAGGATGGTTACCAGAGGCTGGGAAGGATTGGTGGGGGGGCTAGTAGGGGAGGTGGGGATGGTTAATGGGGACAAAAAAATAGAAAGCATGAATGAGACTTACTATTTGATAGGACAACAGGGTGACTATAAAATAGTCAATTTTTAATTTATTTTAAAATAAAGAGTGCAATTGAATTGTTTTCAACTCAATGGATATATGCTTGAGGGAATGGATACCCCATTCTTTATTATGTGCTTATTTCACATTGCATGCCTACATCAAAACATCTCATGTACCCCATAAATACATACACCTACTATGTACCCACAAAAATAAAATAAAATAAAATGAAATGAAATAAAAGTTAAAAAAGAAAACTACAGATAATCCGCCAATGAATTTGGAATAACTTTTAAATAAAATATTAGGAAATTAAACCCAGAACTATGTTAAATAAATGAACACTACCCATAGAGAATTTATTTTCTAAAATGCAATGATGATTTAATATTAATAAATATATTCATATGATATATCATATTAATAGGTCAAAGAATTTTTTTTAAGACAGGGTACTGCTCTGTCACCCAGGCTGGAGTGCAATGGTATGGTCATAGCTCACTGCAGCCTCCACCTCCTGGGCTCAATTGATCCTCCTGCCTCAGCCTCCTGAGTTGCTGGGACTACAGGCATGTGCCATCAGACATGTGCTATCAGGCATGTGCCATCATGCCCAGCTAGTTTTTTGTATTTTTTTGTAGAGATAGGGCTTTGCCATGTTGTCCAGGCTAGTCATGAACTCTCAGGCTCAAGCTATCCACCCACCACAGCCTCCCAAAGTGCTGGGATTACAGGCATGAGTCATTCTGCCAGGCCTAAAGAAATTTTTAAAAAGTGTTATGTTGATAGATGTCAAAGGCACTCATTAATGTTCAGCATATTTTCCTCATAAAAAGTACACACACATATATTCCCCCCAAAAATATTTTAAGTTTATAACTAACACCATATTTAATTGTAAGCCCTAGGAATATTAAAGAAAATACAGATGGCTGAGAAAACCAATATTCTTTAATACTTTCTTGGAAGCTAAAGTTTCAAGTGATTAAAGGAGTCAAAATAAGCATACAAACTAGAAAGTAGGATCCAAAATTTTATTTTCGACATATTCAATTGTTTACCCAAGAAAATCAATGGAAAAGCTATTAGAGTTAATAAGATATTTTAGTATAGAAGCCAGATATAAATCAAACTAAAACATCTATAACTTATATATATATTACAAATAATCTGTTAGAAAACATAAGAAAAAAGTACCAGACATGTAATTTTACAGAAATGCATAATTTTTATCCATTGTACACATTTTAATACAGTCCATTTTTATTTTACTCATTTTCTTTGCACTACCATTGTTCCCTATTCTACCACATTGATGTCCCCAAAACCCCTTTATTCCCAGGTAACCCTATCAGTAACCTAATATATATGTTTCCATATTTTTCCATGCTCATTGTATTAGGCCTTTCTTGCATTGCTATAAAGAAATACCTGAGGCAGAGTCATTTATAAAAAAAAAAAAGAGTTTAATTGGCTCACAGTTCTGCAACTGTACCAGCATGTCACTGGCATCTGCTTGGTTTCTGGGGAAGCCTCAGGGAACTTTGACTCATGGTAGACGGCTAAGTGGGAGCAGGCACATCATATGGTGAGAGGGGGACCAAAAAATTTCTAAAATTAATTTTTATATTTTGAGATAACTGTAGATTCACATGCAGTTGTTAAGAAACAATAGAGTCCACGCATTCTTTGCCTAGTTTTCCCCAGTGGTAATATGGTGCAAAACTTTTGTACATTACAACTATGGTATTCACATGGATAAAGTACTATACAGTCAAGATAATAAACAGTTTCATCACTACAAAGATGAAACTTTTATAGCCATCTTCACCCCACCTTTTCATGATCCCTAGTAACTATTAATCTGTTCTTTATTTCCATAATTTTGAAATTTCAAAAATGTTATATAAATGGAATCATAGACCATGTAATTTTGGGGAATTGGATTTTTTTTTTTTTTTTTTTTTGCTCATCATAATTTCCTAGAGATTCATCCAAATTGTTACATGTATAAGCAGCTTGTTCTTCTTCGTTGCTGAATAATAGTCTACTGTATGGATGTACCACAGTTTGTTCAATCCTTCACCCATAGAAGGCCATCTGAGTTATTTCCAGTTTTTGGTTACTACAAATAAAGCTTCTATGAACATTTGTCTACAAGTGTTTGTGTGAATATGTTTTAATTTCTTTATGATAAATGCTCAATACTTATTGAGCATTGTCATATGGTAGTTTCATGTTTTGCTTTTTTAAAGAAACTGCCAAAATATTTTTCAGAGTGGCTGTACCATTTCATATTCTCACCAGCAATATATTAGTGATCAGATTCTCTGAATCCTCATCTGCACTGGTTGTCACCTTTTAATTTTAGCCATTCTAATAATAGGTGTGTAGTGATATCTTATGGCTTGAATTTGCATTTCTCCAATGACTGATGATACTGAAAATTTTTTCGTGTATTTATTTTCCATTTGTATATCCTCTTCAATAAAACGTCCATTTTCAATCTTTTGCCCATTTTCTAATTAGACTGTTTTTAATGTTGAGTTTTGAGAGTACTTTATATATTCTATATAATAGTATTTTTTGCATATGTACTTTGAAGATATTTTCTTTTAGTCAGTAGCCTTTTTTTCATCCTCTTAACAGTCTTTCACAGAGAAAAAGTTTTTAATTAGGATAAGATTCAATGTATCTATTTTTTCTGTTATGGATTATGCTTCTTTTTCTTTTATGGATTATGTTGTCAAGTCTAATAACTTTCTCTAATTCTAGATTCTGAAGATTTTCTTCTTTTTTTCTAAAAGTTACATAGTTTTATGTTTTACATTTAAGTCTATGATACATTTTGAGTTAATTTTTGTATAAAGCATGAGGTTTAGGTCATTTTTTGCCTTTTTTTGGAAAGGCTGTCCTTACTCCATTGTATTGCTTTTGCACCTTTGCAAAAAAATCAGTAGGGCATATTTGTGTGGGTCTATTTCCAGGTTTTCTGTTTTGTTCCGTGGACTTACGTGTCTGTCCCTCTAACAACACCACCACTCTGTCCTGATTGTTGTTGCTATACAGTAGTCCTTAATATTGGATAGAGTGAGTCCTCCCATTGTATTCTCCTTTTAAAAGACGTTTTAGTTTTTCTAGGGCCTGTGCCTTTTTATATAAATTTTAGAATAAGCTTCTCTATGTTTATGAAAATCCCTTCTGGGATTATAATAGGAATTACATTAAATCAATATGGGAGAACTGTAACTGTCATCTTTATTGCATAGAGTCTTGTAATCCTCGAACATGGTATATCTCTATTTAGGTTTTCTTTTATTTCTTTTATCAGCATTTTGTCATTTTCAGCATGCAGATTCTACATCCATTTTGTTAAGTGTATATGTAAGCATTCAATTTTATTTGGAATAATTGCAGATAGCATTAGGTTTTTCAATTTAGTGTCCACATGTTCATTGTTAGTACGGTAGTTCTCCCCTTATCCTCAGGGGATACCTAAAACTATGAATATTACCAAACACTATATATACTATGCTTTTTTTCTATGCATACATACCTATGGTAAAGTTTAATTTGTAAGTTAGGCACATTAAAACATTAACAACAATAACAAATCATAAAATACAACAACTGTAACAATATGCCATAATTACTACTCTTATGATTTGGGATCATGATTAAGTAAAATACAGGTTACTTGAACACAAGCCCTGTGACACCAGGACAGTTGATCAAATGACCAAGATGGCTGCTAAGTGACTAATGGGTGGGCAGCATATAGAGTGTGGATACGCTGGACAAAGAGATAAGTCATGTCCCAGGTGGGACGGAGCAGGATGGCACAAGATTTCATCATGCTACTCAGAATGGTTTATGATTTAAAACATATGGACTGTTTACGTCTCAAATCTTACATTTAATCCTTAAAAACTGTGATTGACCATGAGTAACCGAAACTGTGGAAAGCAAAACTGGAAAAGGGGAGCTACTGCATGTATAAATATGATTGATATTTATGTGTTGATCTTATGTATTAGACAGTTCTTGCATTGCTATAAAGAAATACTGCAGACCAGTAATTTATAAAGAAAAGAGGCTTAATTGGCTCACAGTTCTGCAGACTCTAGGACGCACAGCTCCTGCATCAGCTTCTGGGGAGGCCTCAAGAAGCTTACAGTCATTGTGGGAGGTAAAGTTGGAGCAGGCACTTCACATGGCAAAAGCAGGAGCAAGAGAGGGCAGGAATCGGTGGAGGGGAGACGTGCCACACACCTTAAAAATACCAGATCTCAGGTGATCACTGGCGAGCTCAGAGAGTGCTCATTTATTCCAAGAGGCTGGCCCAAGCCATTTGTGAGGAGCCCACTCCCATGATCCAACCACCTCCCACTAGGCCTCACCTCCAACACTGAAGATTACAATTTAATGTGAGATTTGGGCAGGGACAACGATTCAAACTATACCATCGTGTTTTCTTCAACCCCTCTTAGCTCTAGGAGTTTTAGTTTTAGTTTTGTAGATTCCCTGGAATTTTCTACACAGATAATCATACCATTGCACATAAGAACAGATTTTGTTCTTCATTTTCAATTTGTATGGATTTTAGTATTTTTTGTTGTCCCATTGCAGTGTCTAGAACTTCCAGTACTATGTTGAATAAGAGGATAAAAGTGGACATCTTTCTTTGTTTCTGATCTTAAAGGAAACATTCAGTCTTTTACTGTGAAGTATGATGTTAACTGTAGGGTTTCTTTTTTTAATAGATACTCTTTATCATGTTGAGGAAGTATTCCTCTATTCCTAGTTTGCTAAGAGGTTTTTTGTTTGTTTGTTTGTTTTAAATGAGTGGGCGTTATATTTTGTCAAATGCCTTTTTTGCCTCAATTGAGATGATCATGTGATTTTTCTCCTTAGCCTGTTGATATGGTGGATTACATTGATTTATTTTTGAATTTGAGAACCAGCCTTGTGTATGTTGGATAAATCTCACTTGGTCATGGTATATAATCTTTTATTTATTTTTTTAAATTATACTTTAAGTTTTAGGGTACATGTGCACAACGTGCAGGTTTGATACATAGGTATACATGTGCCATGTTGGTTTGCTGCACACATCAACTCGTCATTTACGTTAGGTATTTCTCCTAATGCTATCCCTCCCCCAGGTCCCCACCCCCACGACAGGCCCTGGTGTGTGATGTTCCCCGCCCTGTGTCCAAGTGAGCTCATTGTTCAATTCCCACCTATGAGTGAGAACATGTGGTGTTTGGTTTTCTGTCCTTGCAATAGTTTGCTGAGAATGATGGTTTCCAGCTTCATCCATGACCCTGCAAAAGACATGAACTCATCCTTTGTTATGGCTGCATAGTATTCCATGGTGTATATGTGCCACATTTTCTTAATCCAGTCTATTATTGATGGACATCTGGGTTGGTTCCAAGTCTTTGCTATTGTGAATAGTGCCGCAATAAACATAAGTGTGCATGTGTCTTTATAGTAGCATGATTTATAATCCTTTAGGTATATAACCAGTAATGGGATTGCTGGGTCAAATGGTAATTCTAGTTCTAGATCCTTGAGGAATTGCCACACTGTCTTCCACAATGGTCGAACTAATTTACACTCCCACCAACAGTGTAAAAGTGTTCCTGTTTCTCCACATCATCTCCAGCATCTGTTGTTTCCTGACTTTTTAATGATTGCCATTCTAACTGGCATGAGATGGTATCTCATTGTGCTTTTGATTTGCATTTTTCTGATGACCAGTGATATGAGCATTTTTCATGTGTCTGTTGGCTGCATAAATGTCTTCTTTTGAGAACTGTCTGTTCATATCCTTTGCCCACTTTTCGGTGGGGTTGTTTTTTTCTTGTAAATTTGTTTGAGTTCTTTGTAGATTCTGGGCCAAACTATAGCATCAGGTCTCCTCTGGGTTTCTAGCCTGACAGCCCAGCTTGCAAATTTTAGACTTACCAGCCTCCATAATCACATATTTTCTAAAATATATATAAATATATATATGTGCATATATATATATATATATATATATATATATATATATATATCCCTGACTAATGCAGTAGTATTCCTTATTTATTTGTTTCCTTCCCTTCCTTCCTTCCTTCCTTGCTTCCTTCTTTCCTTCCTCTCTCTCTCTCTCTCTCTCTCTTTCTTTCTTGTTTTGCAGGGTCTCACTCTGTCACCTAGACTAGAGTGCAGTGGCACAATCATAGCTCACTGCAGCTTTGACCTCCCAGACCCAATCGATCCCTCCATCTCAGCCTTCCAAGTAGCTGGGACTACAGGCATGTGCCACCACTTCCATCTAATTTTTGTATTTTTTGTAGAGACAGGGTTTCACCATGTTGCCCAGCTGTTCTCGAACTCTTGGGCTAAAGGGATTCACCCGCCTCAGCCTTCCAAAGTGCTGGGATTATAGGTGTAAGCCACCATACCTGGCCTTATTTTCCTTTTAATGGCTGTGGAATCTGCAATGATATTTCCTGTGCCATTGCTGGCATTGATGATTTTTGTCTTGTCTCTGTTAATCTGTGTCATTATTGCTAGAGGTTTATCAAGTTTATTTTTTCCTCTCCAGGCAGGAGCCACTGTGCCAGCCCCATGGTTCTTTATTTTCTTTCTTTATTTCTTTGTTTTTGAGAAGGGGTCTCACTCTGCCTCCCAAACTGGAGTGCAGTAGCACAATCTCAGCTCACTGCAACCTCCGCCTCCCAGGTTTAAGTGATTCTCCTGCCTCAGCCTCCTGAGTAGGTGGGATTACAGGCATGTGCCACCACACTGGGCTACTTTTGTATTTTTAGTGGAGATGGAGTTTCACCAGTTTGGTCAGGCTGGTCTCAAACTCCTGACCTCAGGTGGTCCACCCACCTCGGCCTCTCAAAGCACTGGGATTACAGGCGTGAGCTGCTGTGCCCAGACCCATGATTCTTTCTTAAGTATGATTACCAGAATAGTTACTGCCTTGCAGTAAGCTTTCAGTAAATATTTGTTACCTGACTTTTGACTGTTGACAAAAATAAGTACCCCCTCCAGACAAAATAAACAAATAAATAATTGTCTATTAGCATTACATGATACTTATATTTTGCTCATTTGGTATTGACATGAGAAAGTGTTTTAACACATTTTATCATGTCAACAAAAAATTTATTGAGACCTCTTTTGTGCCTGAAGTCTCAATAAATTTTGAGTTGTGCTAGGCATGGGATATGATAGATAAGACAACAGAGAATGCCCATGCCTTAGGGAGCTTATATTCAGTGGGTAAGAGAAAGTCAGCCAAAAATATGTGTCAGAAATAAGTGGTATGAAGAAAATTAACTGGAAATGGAGGGTGAGAAGCTGGAGCATGACAGAAGTACTATATTAAATAAAGTGGTTAAGGAAGGCCTTTCTCTGAAGAGATGGCAGTTTGATAATAACCAAAATAAGGTGAGGGACCCACCAATATGAAAGGAAAAAGTGGGAAGATGCTTGTAATGTAAAGGGTGATATGAAAGGAGACTATTTTAGGTAGAAGACAAAGGTCTGGAGTCAGAAAGAAGTTAGGGGTGTTTGAGGACTAAGTGAGGAAGGAGAGGTAGATGTTGAAATCAGAAAGTTAGCAAGGACCATATTATGTAGACCCTCACAGGCCATACATAGTAAGGAGTGCAGATTTTATTGAGAGTGTAACAACCTGTCATTAGAGTTTTGAATTCAGGGGTTGGAATGAAGATATAACCTGATTTGTTTTGAAAATGTTAGTCTGCCTACTGTAAGGTAAAATGACTATAAAGATTCAATAGTGGGGTCTGGCACGATGGCTAATGCCTGAAATCCCAGTACTTTAGGATGCTGAGGCAGGCAGATCACTTGAGGTCAGGAGTTCAAGACCAGCCTGGCCAATGCAGTGAAACCCCGTCTCTACCAAAAATACAGAAATTAGCTGGGCGTGGTGGTGCACACCTGTAGTCCCAGCTACTCAGGGGGCTGAGGCAGGAGAATCGCTCTTGAACTTGGGAGGTGGAGGTTGCAGTGAGCCGAGATCCCACCACTGCACTCCAGCCTGGGCAACAGAGCGAGACTCCATCTCAACAAAAATAAGTAAAATAAAATAAAATAAAATAAAAAGGATTCAATAGTGGAACCACAGTTTTGATGACTACCAAAGACCATTACATAATTTTCAAGTGTCACATTGAAACTGGATATGAGAATTTTGGAATTTAGAAGGCATCTTATAGCTCCTTTGAGGGACACCTAAAGAAAGCTTTAGGCTTCCAAATTATGAAAGACTGACTTGGTGGAATATTTGAAGGTTAAAATTTGTTTCTTATTAACTCATGTAGTTCACTCAGGACTAAAAATTATTTACGCCAACTGTATGCGAAGGCGGCCATATGCTAAGCATTGAACCCTTTGTGTTCTAAGAAGGTATCTTAGAATTTGCATATACAGTAAAGGACATCAGTCAGCGATTGTTCCCATGGTATTCATTTTTAAAAAGAATGTGTTGTGTTTATTTGTTGACTAGCAATGATGCCTCTTATTTCCAGTACTTATTTGAAACTGTTTTATTCTGCAGTCTAATTAAGATCATGCTTAAACTAAGTTGAACAGGTTTTTGTTTCTGTATGCTCTATCATTGTTGCCAAAATGTGTTCTTCATGACATTATTGCTAATAGATGCTCTATGAAAATAAAAACTGCTTCTGTAATTAAATAACCTTTAGGAATACATGTCTTCTCTCAACAAATTAAGAATGCATATTAGAAAATACAAAGTTCTAAGATGTTCCACAGTTAGGAAATTTAGTTTTTATATGTGCTGAATCTTCCATTTACCAATCTAGACTACATAATTTTCACTTATATTAACATCTCAAAGAATTAGTGCTCTACAAAACAGCTTTCAAAAATGTTATTCTAGGTTGTTCAGTTAGTCATGTTGTTTCCAGACGCTTTCCCTCGTTCCATTCCTTGTGTCCTGAAGTATTGTTTTAAAACCCACAAGGGGCTCTTCTGGCAACATGGCGGGCGGAGAAGCTGGAGTGACTCTGGGGCAGCCGCATCTTTCGCGTCAGGATCTCACCACGTTGGATGTTACCAAGTTGATGCCACTTTCACACGAAATTATCAGCAGACAAGCCACAATTAATATAGGTACAATTGGTCATGTAGCTCATGGGAAATCCACAGTCGTCAAAGCTATTTCTGGAGTTCACACCATCAGGTTCAAAAATGAACTAGAAAGAAATATTACAATCAAGCTTGGATATGCTAATGCTAAGATTTATAAACTTGATGACCCAAGTTGCCCTCGGCCAGAATGTTGTAGATCTTGTGGGAGCAGTACACCTGATGAGTTTCCTGCAGACACTGCAGGGACAAAAGGGAACTTCAAATTAGACATGTTTCCTTTGTTAAGCCTGGCCACGATATTTTGATGGCTACTATGCTGAATGGTGCAGCAGTGATGGATGCAGCTCTTCTGTTGATAGCTGGTAATGAATCTTGTCCTCAGCCTCAGACGTCTGAACACCTGGCTGCTATAGAGATCATGAAACTGAAGCATATTTTGATTCTACAAAATAAAATTGATTTGGTAAAAGAAAGTCAGGCTAAAGAACAATACGAGCAGATCGTTGCATTTGTCCAAGCTACAGTACCAGAGGGTGCTCCCATTATTCCAATTTCGGCTCAGTTGAAATACAACATTGAAGTTGTTTGTGAGTCCATAGTAAAGAAAATTCCAGTACCCCCAAGAGAGTTTACTTCAGAGCCCCGGCTTATTGTTATTAGATCTTTTGATGTCAACAAACCTGGCTGTGAAGTTGATGACCTTAAGGGAGGTGTAGCTGGTGGTAGTATCCTAAAAGGAGTATTAAAGGTGGGCCAGGAGATAGAAGTAAGACCTGGTATTGTTTCCAAAGATAGTGAAGGAAAACTCATGTGTAAACCAATCTTTTCCAAAATTGTATCACTTTTTGCAGAGCATAATGATCTGCAATATGCTGCTCCAGGCGGTTTTATTGGAGTTGGAACAAAAATTGACCCCACTTTGTGCCAGGCTGACAGAATGGTGGGGCAAGTACTTGGTGCAGTCGGAGCTTTACCTGAGATATTCACAGAATTGGAAATTTCCTATTTCCTGCTTCGACGGCTTCTAGGTGTACACACTGAAGGAGACAAGAAAGCAGCAAAGGTTCAAAAGCTGTCTAAGAATGAAGTGCTCATGGTGAACATAGTATCCCTGTCAACAGGAGGGAGAGTTAGTGCTGTCAAGGCCGATTTGGGTAAAATTGTTTTGACCAATCCAGTGTGCACAGAGGTAGGAGAAAAAATTGCCCTTAGCCAAAGAGTTGAAAAACACTGGCGTTTAATTGGTTGGGGTCAGATAAGAAGAGGAGTGACAATCAAGCCAACAGTAGATGATGACTGAAGAATACCGGTTAAATAACACATTTGGATGGAGTTGGAAGTTGGAATTCCTCTTAACAACCAAGGGGTTTATTTTCAAAGCAATATTGGGGAATTGATTTCACAGTTCGTTACCTTAGTAGGTAACTGTAAGGTTATTCTCTTTTTTTTTGGTTATGAAAAATTAGGGACTACAATTAATATAAAAATTGGCATAATGTTGGATTGAATCTACATTTTGACAGAAGTGAAGCATTCCCACATAATGTCAAAGTTATACATCATGCAGTTTTGGTTTTTTTGTTTGTTTCATTTTCTTTTGTTTTTGAGTCTGGCTCTGTCGCCCAGGCTGGAGTGCAGTGGCGTGATCCCCAACCTCTGCCTCCCGGGTTCAAGCGATTCTCCTGCCTCAGCCTCCCGAGTAGCTGAGATTACAGGTTCACGCCACCACACCTAGCTAATTTTTGTATTACTAGTAGAGACTGGGTTTCGGCATGTTGGCCAGGCTGGTCTCTCCTGACCTCAGGGTGATCAGTCCACCTCAGCCTCACAAAGTGCTGGGATTACAGGCATGAGCCACCTTGCCCAGCCCATATCATACAGTTTGAAACTTTGCCACAACCAGCCTTTGCTGTAGCACACACATATATCACTGAACCTGCTTGAAATAAAGTTTTTTTTCTTTTTCATGATTCGTCTTTGAGTACCTCCAGGCTGAAGGACTGTTGTACCAGTTAAAACTTAAAGGCACAAATTCTCCTTGAAGACCTTCTCCCTTTTCTTTGGCCCCATATTTTATGTTGCTTTATCTTTGAAATTTTGCATGAAAAGGAAATTAATGGGTTCAAATGAAATTGTCCTTTGAAGCATGATTACTTGTTCCCATGGACAGATATTTTTCTCCCCTTGCTCTTCCTGGCTTGAAACACGGGAAACCAGAGTCAGAAGTTATCTCCCTCTCCCTGTGATGCCTTGAGATTTTTTTCTGCATTGTTTTATGCCTGAAATCCAATAGTCTTCCTCCATTGGAAAATACTGTTATACCAAATAATTCTAGATGAGTAACAAAGATGTTTCTAGGCCTTCATTTTATGTTTTTTCTTAACTGTTAAGATTGTGACACCAATTATAATATTACTAATTTTTGGATGTTTTGAAAGGTCAAGAAGTAAAAGATGTTAGAAAGTAGTGAGTGAGTCCTTTTGATTTTTAACTTATTCCCCATGTCCGTATACTTGTGTGCTTTTCCCTTTTTTTTTTTTTTTTTTTTTTGAGATGGAGGCTCACTCTGTCACCTAGGCTAGAGTACGGTGGCACGATCTTGGCTCACTGCAACCTCTGCCTCCCTGGTTCAAGTGATTCGCATGCTTCAGCCTACCATGTAGCTGAGATTACAGGCACGTGTCACCATACCCGGCTAATTTTTGTGTTTTTGGTAGAGATGGGGTTTCACCATGTTGCCAAGGCTGGTCTTGAACTCCTGACCTCAGGTGATCTGTCCGCCTCTGCCTTCCAAAATGCTGGGATTACAGGCGTGAGCCACTGTGCCCGGCTTATTTTTCTTTATGTTTTTGCTTCATAAGAGGTTCTGTTGAGCAGTGATTTACAACTCACTGACAATAGAATTGCTGGGGAAGCTTTTTTTAAAAAAAAAATGCCCCACAGAGATTCTGATTTTAATTGTTCTGATTTAATTGGGATGGTTTTGCTAGACCTGGTATTCTTAGCTAACAGGGTTTTTTTCTTTTATTACTTTGAATATATTATGCTACTCCCTTCTGATATGAAAGGTTTCTGCTGAGAAATCCACTGATAATGTTATGGCAGTTCCCTTATATATGATGAATTGCTTTTCTCTTGCTGCTTTCAAGATTCTGTCTTTGACTTTAAAAAGTTTGATTATAATGAATGTTGGTGGGGTTCTTTTTTGGTTTTATCCTAGTTGGAGTCTTTTGAGCTTGTCAAATTTGTATATCCATTTATTTCTTTAAATTTAGAAAGTTTTCTGCCATTATATCCTTGCTCTTTTCTCCTTCTTAAATTCTATAATGTGAATATTGGTCACTTGATAGCATCCTATATTAGGCCATTCTCACATTTCTATAAAAATACCTGACACTAGGTAATTTATAAAGAAAAAAGGTTTAATCTGCTGATGGTTTGGCAGGCTGTACAGAAAGCATGGTGGCATCTGCTTCTAGGGAAGCCTCAGAAAACTTACAATTATGGCAGAAGACAAAGAGGGAACAGACATCTTACATGAAAGGAGCAGGACCAAGAGAGAGAATGAGGAGGTGCTACACACTTTTAAACAAGATCTCATGATAATTCACTCACTAACTATCATGAGAAAAGTACTGAGGGGATGGTGATAAACCATTCATGAGAATTCTGTCCCCAAGATCCAATCACCTTCCACCAGGCCCCACCTTCAACATTGGGGATTACAATTTAACATGAGATTTGGGTGAGGACACAGATCAAAACCATATCATTCCACCCCTGGACTCTCCCAAATATCATGTTCTTCTCACATTGCAAAATTCAATTATGCCTTCCCAACAGTTCTCCCAAAGCCTTAACTCATTCTAGCATTAACTAAAATGTCCAAAATCCAAAGTCTCATCTGAGACAAGACTAGTCCCTTCTACCTATAAGCCAGTGAAACAAAAAACAAGTTAGTTACTCCCAAGATATAATGGGGGTATAGGCATTGGGCAAATATTCCCATTCCAAAAGGGAGAAATAGACCAAAAGAAAGGGGCTACAGGCCCCATGCAAGTCTGAAACCCAACAGGGCAGTTATTAAATCTTAATGCTCTAAAATAATCTCCTTTGACTCTGTGTCTCACATACTTGCAGCATTGCTGCAAGGGTTGGGCTCCCAAAGACTTGGGCAGCTCTGCTTCTGTGGCTTTGCAAGGTTCAGCCCCCATGGCTGCTCTCATGGGCTGGAGTTGTGTGCCTGCAGCTCCTCCATACTGAAGATGCAATCTATCTGTGGGTCTACCATTCTAAGGTGAATAGGATGGTGGCCCTCTTCTCACTGCTCTACTAGGCAGTGCCCCAGTGGAGAGTCTGTGTGGGGACTCCAACCCCATGTTTCCTCTCTGTACTGACCCAATAGAGGTTCTCCAATAGGGCTCCAACTCTGCAGGAGGATTCTGCCTGGAGATCCAGGATTTTCAGTGCATATTTTGAAATCTTGATGGAGGCTCCCAAGCCTCAATTCTTGCATTCTGTGCACCCACAGGCTTAACACCAGGTGGAAGCCACCAAGGCTTATGGATTGCATTATCTGAAGCAGCAGCCTGAGCTGTACATGGGCCCCTTTGAGCCACAACTGGAGCTGGAGCAGCTGGAAAACAGGGAGCAATGTCCCCAGGTTGCACAGGGAAGTGGGCCCTGGACCTGATCCATGAAACCATTCAGTCCTCCTAGGTCTCTGGGCCTGTGATGAGAAGAGCTGACGAGAAGGTCTCTGAAATGCCTCTGAGGCTTTCTTTGTAAATTTCTTCAGCCCACTTGATTTCTACCCCTGAAAATAGGCTTTTCTTTTCTACCATATGGCCAAGCTGCAAATTTTCCAAACTTCCGCTCTACTTCCCTGTTAAATATAAATTCCAGTTTCAGATCATGATGTGGTTTGGCTGTCTCTTCACCCAGATCTCATCTTGAATAGTAACTCACATAATTCCCACATGTTGTGGGAGGGACCTGGTAGGAGGTGGTTGGATTGTGGTAACAGTTCTTTCCTGTGCTGTTCTCCTGGTGGTGAGTGAGTCTCATGAGATCTGATGGTTTTAAAACCAGGAGTTTCCCTGCACAAGCTCTCTCAGCCTGCCACCATCCACGTAAGATGTGACTTGCTCCTCCTTGCCTTCTGCCATGATTGTGAGGCCTCCTAGCCACATGGAACTGTGAGTCCAATTAAACCTCTTTATTTTGTAAATTAAAGAGGGTATGTCTCGGGTATGTCTTTATCAGCAGCCCGAAAATGGGCTAATACAGGTCATTTCTTTTTTCACACGTATAAGCATAGGTTGTTAGAAGCAGGCAGACCACATCTTGAATGCTTTGCTGCTTAGAAATTTCTCTGGCCAGATACCTTAAATCATCTCTCTCAAGTTCAAAGTTCCACAGATTCCTAGAGCAGGGGCACAATTTAGCCAGTCTCTTTGTTAAAGCATAGTAAAAGTGATATTTGCTCCAGTTCCCAATAAGTTGCTCATTTCCATCTGAGACTTCCTCAACCTGGACTTCATTGTCCACCTCCCTATCAGAATTTTGATCACAATTTAAAAAGTCACTGAGAAGTTTCAAGTTTTCCTTCATCTTTCTGTCTTCTTCTGAGCCCTCTACACTCTTCCAACCTCTGCTTATTACCCAGATAAAAAGCCACTTCCACATTTTTAAGTATCTTTATAGCAATGCCCCACTCTTGGTACCAGTTTTCTGTATTAGTCTGTTCTCGTACTGCTATAAAGAAATGCCTGAGGCTTGATATTTATAAAGAAAACAGGTTACATTGACTCACAGTTCTACAGGCTGTACAGGAAGCATGGCAGCATCTGCTTCTGGGGAGGCCTCAAGAAACTTACAATCATGGTGGAAGGCAAAGCAGGAGCAGGAGTCTTACATGGCAGGAGCAAGACTGAGAGAGAGAATGAGGAGGTGCTACATACTTTTAAACAACCATATCTCATGATAAGTCACTCACTCCTATCATGAGAACAGCACAGAAGGTATGGTGCTAGACCATTCATGAGAACTCCACCTCCATGATCCAATCACCTCCCACCACGCCCCACCTCCAACATTGAGGATTATAATTCAACATGAAATTTGGGTGGGGACACAGATCCAAATATTATGTCCCATAAGTTCCCCAAGCACTCTTCACTCGTCTTCATTCTTTTTATCTTTTTGCTCCTCTGACTTGATGATATTTCGGATGACCTGTCTTCCAGTTTGCTGATTCTTTTTTTTTTTTTTTTTTTTTTTTTTTTTTTTTGCCTGATCAAGTCTGCTGGTGAACCTCTGTAGTAATTTTTTTTTAGTTCAGTTGTATTTTTCAGTGCCAGAATTTGTTTGGTTCTTTTTAAAAATAGTTTCTCTTTTGTTTTATATTCTCATTTTGTTCATGCATTATTTTCTTTATTTCATTTAATTGTTGACATGTGTTTTCTTTTATCTCATTGAGAATCTGTATGACAGTTATTAAAAAAACTTTTTTTGAGGCAGGGTCTCACTTTTTTGCCCAGGCTGGAGTTCAGTGGCAAGATCATGGCTGACTGCAGCCTCAGTCTCCCTGGGCTTCAGTGATCCTCCCACCTCTGCCTCCTGAATAGCTGGGACCACAGGGGCACACCACCACACCCAGATAATTTTTGGAATTCTTGTAGAGACGAGGTTTCACCCAACCTAGTCTTGAATTCCTGGGCTCAAACAACACACCCACCTTGGCCTCCCAAAGTGCTGGGATTACAGGTGTGAGTCACTGCATCTGGCCTATTTAAAATTCTTTGTCAGGCAGCTCATAGATCTGCATTTCTTTAAGATCAGTTTCTGAATTTTATTTTATTTTTCCTTTGATTGGGCCATGATTCTTGTTTCTTTGTATGCCTTGTAATCTTTTGTTGAGATTTGGGTATTTGTAAAAGCAACCACCACTCCCAGTCTTTGTGCAGATGAAGTTCACCAATCAGCCTAGCTAGAGATTCTACAGCCTCTCAAACCTTCTCTGATTTCTTATTTCCCTTGGCATCTGCCTGCAAAATTGCAGCTCTAATGTATGGCAGTGCTTATCTCTGTTTTGACTGGCTTCCAAATTATGCCTTTGATTCATCAAGTAAGACCGAAACTAGTCCCTCTGGTGGTTTCCACGAAACTTAGAACGCCGGATGCATGATTCACTCCAGAAGGAGGAGCTTGAGTTTGAGGGGTTTCTTCCTGGTTGCACTGTGCTAAGCCACATGGAGAGGGGGCATGGATGAGCAAGCAAAACATATGAACTTTCTTAACATCTTTCACTTGAATCCCTTCTTGGTTTTACATTGGCTTGTTTGCTATAACTTCTGAACTGGTCTCACAATTTCTCAGAGGTATTCTGGTTCACATATCATTGTTAACTTGGTGTCTCTGTAGAGGAAGGAAAGCCTGGAGCTTCCTGGTTCGTCATCTTACTGACACCACTTCCCAGTTTCATATTTCTTTTGCTTGTTTGTGTTTTGTTTGTTTATTTGTTTGTGACAGGGTCTCGCTCTGTCACCCAGGGTGGAGTGCAGTGGCACCATCTCGGCTCACTGCAACCTCCACCTCCCAGATTCTCCTGCCTCAGCCTCCCAACTAACTGAGATTACAGGCATGCACCACCACACCCAGCTAATTTTTGTATTTTTACTAGAGACGAGGTTTTGCCATGTTGGCCAGGCTGGTCTAGAACTCCTGACCTCAAGTGATCCGCACACCTTGGCCTCCCAAAGTGTGATAATTCTTTTGAAAATTTGACGATAAGAGATTTGATTTAAGTCATTTGGTTGTTTAAAAAAATACACAGTTTGAATAAACTACATGTTTCAAAATTTTACCAGTAGTTTAAAAAATTGTGTAATGAATGGGTTCAAAACCTGCTTGTGTGACCCTAGGATATTTCTTTAGTTTTAGTTTTCTCATAGGGTTTATGTGAACATTAATTGAGTTAATATACATAAAGCGCTTAGCAGAGTACCTGACGCATGATAAGCACATATAAAAGTTGTATTTGTTCCAGAAACATTGTCAATTCTCCTTGCTCTCTGACAATGGCAGTTTTATTCATAGGTAAGAACAAATTCTGTGTAATGGAATCATAATAGGTTTCGATGTATAATTTTCATCTATGTTGTAGAAGGTAATGGTTTTTAATTTTTGCAAATTCATAATTACTATTCTATCATTAATATCAGTCATCCTGCAGTTATTCAGTTCAACAAATATTTACTATGGGGTTACTATGTATTGGAATATAGACTCTGCTCTTCAAGACATTACAATCTAGTGAGGGAGAAGGATAGGCTTTGGACTCTTTGTATGTATATATGACTGAGTTCTTAAAACTCACATATCAGAACTAACTCCAACTACAGTTTGTAGGCCTTAGGGATCTTTCACTGAAGCAGATTATTTAATTGCTCCTCCCCAAATCTGCATCCTATAGTATACCTTTATTTCTTTATGTTAAGTTTATTGGTTGGGCACAGTGCTGACACCTGTAGTCCCGGCACTTTGTGAGGCTGAGGTGGATGGTTTACTTGAGGCCAGGATTTCGAGACCAGCCTGGCCAGAATTTGTTTGGCCAGAATATGGTCTGGCTAATATGGTGAAACCCCATTTCTATTTAAAAAAAAAAAAAGAAAGAAAAAGAAAAATACAAAAATTAGCTAGGCGTGGTGGCATGTGCCTGTAGTCCTAGCTACTTGGGAAGCTAAGGAATGAGAATTGCTTGAACCTGGAAGGTGGAGGTTGCAGTGACCTAAGATTGTGCC
The DNA here is from genome assembly GCF_043159975.1 of Macaca nemestrina. NCBI lineage: Eukaryota > Metazoa > Chordata > Mammalia > Primates > Cercopithecidae > Macaca > Macaca nemestrina. Next base: position 47,658,080 of record NC_092131.1, read on the forward strand.
ACTGCACTCCAGCCTGGGCGAGAGTGAGACTCTCCAAAAGAAAACAAAATAGAACAAAATGAACAAAAATTTGTTGCACTCTTGGTGTGAAAATTTTGAGAAGATGTTCCTTTCAAGAATGCTCAGCCTTCTGAGGAGTGCCAACTAATCAGAAATATTAATATATTGGTGGAAGTGCCATTTTCTACCAGTGCAACTCTGTAAATACAAGTCTCTGTAAATATGATCATTCACTTTTAGAGTTTAGTGTTTTCTGAGGAAACAGATATTAAAATATCCAAGAGCTTCTCCTAAAACCATCCTGATTCAACTTGTTTTAAGGTTAAGAGGAAGCACCATCTCTTCTCTCCCTCATGGTGGATAGGGCAGTGTAGCAGTACCAGTAGGAGATAGGCATATAGCTTGGGAATGCTTAGGATACCAACTACTTTCTCCAAAAGAACACTCCCTAACAGCCTCTTCAACCCCTCAGCACTTTTTTATATAGCCAGAAGATGAGCATTAGCTGATGTTTTAGAAGTACACAGTCTCTTAGTGTTTCCTGAATAGGCATCACACCACCTGACTTTAGACTGTAGGAGTATTTGGTACCTCTTATATTGAGGTTAGCCCTTAGGGATTCTCTAAAAACCCCAAGGTGATAGTTGACATTCTTTCTTTTTTCTGATTTTAAAATGACTTCTTCTAATGTTTTGTCACTTAAAATGATATTTGCTGTAAATTTTTGGAGATACCTTTTTAAAAAAATTAGATTAAGAAGTTTCCTTTTATCCTAAGTTTACTATGAGAGGTTTTGTTCTTTTTTTTGTGAATAGGTGTTGAATTTTATCAAATACTTTTCTCATCAATTGCAATGATCGCATGGGTTTTCTCTTTTAATCTGCTTATATGGTACATTACATTTATAGATTTTCTAATGTTAAAACAACCTTGCATTCTCCAAATGAACCCAACTTGGTCATGATGTTAGTATTTGCAATACACTAATTGACTTAGTTTTCTAGTATTTTGTTTAAGACTTTACCATTTATGTTGGTGAATTCGTTTGGTCTGTAATTTTCCTTTCTCATACATTTCTTGTTCAATTTGTCAAATATATGTTATAAGACCCACTATTCAGGCTTTCTGTCTTCTTGCACCAGTTTTGATGTTACCTTTTCCTAATAATTTGTTATTTTGTCTATTTTCAACTTATTATTTTATTGTTATTTCAAATTTATTAGTGTAAAATTATTGGTAGATTTATTGTATTTTCTTCTTAAAGTCTGATGTTCATATAGCTGTGGTCCCTGGTTCCTTTTTAAATTCTTAGGAGTATATATTTATACCTTTTTCCCTTATTCGATCTCTTCAGCAGTTGTCTATTTGAGTAGTCTTTTCAAAGAACCAAGTTTTGGCTTTGTTGATTGTCTCTATTTCATTCTTCTTTTTTATTTTATTAATTTCTACTCAACATTTTTTATTTCTTTAATTCTATTTTCTTTAGGGTTATTTGCCTTTTCCCTAATTTCTTTTTTTTTTTTTAATTTATTTATTATTATTGTACTTTAAGTTGTAGGGTACATGTGCATAACGTGCAGGTTTGTTACATATGTATACTTGTGCCATGTTGGTGTGCTGCACCCATCAACTCATCATTTACATCAGGTATAACTCCCAATGCAATCGCTCCCCCCTCCCCCCTCCCCCCTCCCCATGATAGGCCCCTGTGTGTGATGTTCCCCTTCCTGAGTCCAAGTGATCTCATTGTTCAGTTCCCACCTATGAGTGAGAACATGCGGTGTTTGGTTTTCTGTTCTTGTGATAGTTTGCTAAGAATGATGGTTTCCAGCTGCATCCATGTCCCTACAAAGGACACAAACTCATCCTTTTTGATGGCTGCTTAGTATTCCATGGTGTATATGTGCCACATTTTCTTAATCCAATCTGTCACTGATGGACATCTGGGTTGATTCCAAGTCTTTGCTATTGTGAATAGTGCTGCAATAAACATACGTGTGCATGTGTCTTTATAGCAGCATAATTTATAATCCTTTGGGTATATACCCAGTAATGGGATGGCTGGGTCATATGGTACATCTAGTTCTAGATCCTTGAGGAATTGCCATACTGTTTTCCATAATGGTTGAACTAGTTTACAATCCCACCAACAGTGTAAAAGTGTTCCTATTTCTCCACATCCTCTCCAGCACCTGTTGTTTCCTGACTTTTTAATGATCACCATTCTAACTGGTGTGAGATGGTATCTCATTGTGGTTTTGATTTGCATTTCTCTGATGGCCAGTGATGATGAGCATTTTTTCATGTGTCTGTTGGCTGTATGAATGTCTTCTTTTGAGAAATGTCTGTTCATATCCTTTGCCCACTTTTTGATGGGGTTGTTTGTTTTTTTCTCGTAAATTTGTTTGAGTTCTTTGTAGGTTCTGGATATTAGCCCTTTATCAGATGAGTAGATTGCAAAAATTTTCTTCCATTCTGTAGGTTGTCTGTTCACTCTGATGGTAGTTTCTTTTGCTGTGCAGAAGCTCTTTAGTTTAATGAGATCCCATTTGTCAATTTTGGCTTTTGCTGCCGTTGCTTTTGGTGTTTTAGACATGAAGTCTTTGCCCATGCCTATGTCCTGAATGGTACTACCTAGGTTTTCCTCTAGGATTTTTATGGTATTAGGTCTAACATTTAAGTCTCTAATCCATCTTGAATTAATTTTCGTATAAGGAGTAAGGAAAGGATCCAGTTTCAGCTTTCTACTTATGGCTAGCCAATTTTCCCAGCACCATTTATTAAATAGGGAATCCTTTCTCCATTTCTTGTTTCTCTCAGGCTTGTCAAAGATCAGATGGCTGTAGATGTGTGGTATTATTTCTGAGGACTCTGTTCTGTTCCATTGGTCTATATCTCTGTTTTGGTACCAGTACCATGCTGTTTTGGTTACTGTAGCCTTGTAGTATAGTTTGAAGTCAGGGTGTGATGCCTCCAGCTTTGTTCTTTTGACTTAGGATTGTCTTGGAGATGTGGGCTCTTTTTTGGTTCCATATGAACTTTAAAGCAGTTTTTTCCAATTCTGTGAAGAAACTCATTGGTAGCTTGATGGGGATGGCATTGAATCTATAAATTACCTTGGGCAGTATGGCCATTTTCATGATATTGATTCTTCCTATCCATGAGCATGGTATGTTCTTCCATTTGTTTGTGTCCTCTTTTATTTCACTGAGCAGTGGTTTGTAGTTCTCCTTGAAGAGGTCCTTTACATCCCTTGTAAGTTGGATTCCTAGGTATTTTATTCTCTTTGAAGCAATTGTGAATGGAAGTTCATTCCTGATTTGGCTCTCTGTTTGTCTGTTACTGGTGTATAAGAATGCTTGTGATTTTTGCACATTAATTTTGTATCCTGAGACTTTGCTGAAGTTACTTATCAGCTTAAGGAGATTTTGGGCTGAGACAATGGGGTTTTCTAAATATACAATCATGTCATCTGCAAACAGGGACAGTTTGACTTCTTCTTTTCCTAACTGAATACCCTTGATTTCTTTCTCTTGCCTAATTGCCCTAGCCAGAACTTCCAACACTATGTTGAATAGGAGTGGTGAGAGAGGGCATCCCTGTCTTGTGCCAGTTTTCAAAGGGAATTTTTCCAGTTTTTGCCCATTCAGTATGATATTGGCTGTGGGTTTGTCATAAATAGCTGTTATTATTTTGAGGTACGTTCCATCAATACCGAATTTATTGAGCGTTTTTAGCATGAAGGGCTGTTGAATTTTGTCAAAAGCCTTTTCTGCATCTATTGAGATAATCATGTGGTTCTTGTCTTTGGTTCTGTTTATATGCTGGATTATGTTTATTGATTTGCGAATGTTGAACCAGCCTTGCATCCCAGGGATGAAGCCCACTTGATCATGGTGGATAAGCTTTTTGATGTGTTGCTGAATCCGGTTTGCCAGTATTTTATTGAGGATTTTTGCATCGATGTTCATCAGGGATATTGGTCTAAAATTCTCTTTTTTTGTTGTGTCTCTGCCAGGCTTTGGTATCAGGATGATGTTGGCCTCATAAAATGAGTTAGGGAGGATTCCCTCTTTTTCTATTGATTGGAATAGTTTCAGAAGGAATGGTACCAACTCCTCCTTGTACCTCTGGTAGAATTCAGCTGTGAATCCATCTGGTCCTGGACTTTTTTTGGTTGGTAGGCTATTAATTATTGCCTCAATTTCAGAGCCTGCTATTGGTCTATTCAGGGATTCAACTTCTTCCTGGTTTAGTCTTGGAAGAGTGTAAGTGTCCAGGAAATCATCCATTTCTTCTAGATTTTCCAGTTTATTTGCGTAGAGGTGTTTATAGTATTCCCTGATGGTAGTTTGTATTTCTGTGGGGTCGGTGGTGATATCCCCTTTATCATTTTTAATTGCATCGATTTGATTCTTCTCTCTTTTCTTCTTTATTAGTCTGGCTAGTGGTCTGTCAATTTTGTTGATCTTTTCAAAAAACCAACTCCTGGATTCATTGATTTTTTGGAGAGTTTTTTGTGTTTCTATCTCCTTCAGTTCTGCTCTGATCTTAGTTATTTCTAGCCTTCTGCTAGCTTTTGAATGTGTTTGCTCTTGCTTCTCTAGTTCTTTTAATTGTGATGTTAGGGTGTCAATTTTAGATCTTTCCTGCTTTCTCTTGTGGGCATTTAGTGCTATAAATTTCCCTCTACACACTGCTTTAAATGTGTCCCAGAGATTCTGGTATGTTGTATCTTTGTTCTCATTGGTTTCAAAGAACATCTTTATTTCTGCCTTCATTTCGTTATGTACCCAGTAGTCATTCAGGAGCAGGTTGTTCAGTTTCCATGTAGTTGAGCGGTTTTGATTGAGTTTCTTAGTCCTGAGTTCTAGTTTGATTGCACTGTGGTCTGAGAGACAGTTTGTTATAATTTCTGTTCTTGTACATTTGCTGAGGAGTGCTTTACTTCCAATTACGTGGTCGATTTTGGAGTAAGTACGATGTGGTGCTGAGAAGAATGTATATTCTGTTGATTTGGGGTGGAGAGTTCTATAGATGTCTATTAGGTCTGCTTGCTGCAGAGATGAGTTCAATTCCTGGATATCCTTGTTAACTTTCTGTCTCGTTGATCTGTCTAATGTTGACAGTGGAGTGTTGAAGTCTCCCATTATTATTGTATGGGAGTCTAAGTCTCTTTGTAAGTCTCTAAGGACTTGCTTGATGAATCTGGGTGCTCCTGTATTGGGTGCATATATATTTAGGATAGTTAGCTCTTCCTGTTGAATTGATCCCTTTACCATTATGTAATGGCCTTCTTTGTCTCTTTTGATCTTTGATGGTTTAAAGTCTGTTTTATCAGAGACTAGTATTGCAACCCCCGCTTTTTTTTGTTCTCCATTTGCTTGGTAAATCTTCCTCCATCCCTTTATTTTGAGCCTATGTATGTCTCTGCGTGTGAGATGGGTCTCCTGAATACAGCAGACTGATGGGTCTTGCGTCTTTATCCAGTTTGCCAGTCTGTGTCTTTTAATTGGAGCATTTAGTCCATTTACATTTAAGGTTAAGATTGTTATGTGTGAACTTGATCCTGCCATTATGATATTAACTGGTTATTTTGCTCGTTAGTTGATGCAGTTTCTTCCTAGCCTCGATGGTCTTTACATTTTGGCATGTTTTTGCAATGGCTGGTACCGGTTGTTCCTTTCCATGTTTAGTGCTTCCTTCAGGGTCTCTTGTAAGGCAGGCCTAGTGGTGACAAAATCTCTAAGCATTTGCTTATCTGTAAAGGATTTTATTTCTCCTTCACTTATGAAACTCAGTTTGGCTGGATATGAAATTCTGGGTTTAAAATTCTTTTCTTTAAGAGTGTTGAATATTGGCCCCCACTCTCTTCTGGCTTGGAGAGTTTCTGCCGAGAGATCTGCTGTTAGTCTGATGGGCTTCCCTTTGTGGGTAACCCGACCTTTCTCTCTGGCTGCCCTTAAGATTTTTTCCTTCATTTCAACTTTGCTGAATCTGGCAATTATGTGTCTTGGAGTTGCTCTTCTCGAGGAGTATCTTTGTGGCGTTCTCTGTATTTCCTGGATTTGAATGTTGGCCTGCCCCTACTAGGTTGGGGAAGTTCTCCTGGATGATATCCTGAAGAGTGTTTTCCAACTTGGTTCCATTTTCCCCCTCACTTTCAGGCACCCCAATCAGACGTAGATTTGGTCTTTTTACATAATCCCATACTTCTTGCAGGCTTTGTTCATTTCTTTTTGTTCTTTTTTCTTTTGGTTTCTCTTCTCGCTTCATTTCATTCATTTGATCCTCAATCGCAGATACTCTTTCTTCCAGTTGATCGAGTCGGTTACTGAAGCTTGTGCATTTGTCACGTATTTCTCGTGTCATGGTTTTCATCTCTTTCATTTCGTTTAGGACCTTCTCTGCATTAATTACTCTAGCCATCAATTCTTCCACTTTTTTTTCAAGATTTTTAGTTTCTTTGCGCTGGGTACGTAATTCCTCCTTTAGCTCTGAGAAATTTGATGGACTGAAGCCTTCTTCTCTCATCTCGTCAAAGTCATTCTCCGTCCAGCTTTGATCTGTTGCTGGCGATGAGCTGCGCTCCTTTGCTGGGGGAGATGCGCTCTTATTTTTTGAATTTCCAGCTTTTCTGCCCTGCTTTTTCCCCATCTTTGTGGTTTTATCTGCCTCTGGTCTTTGATGATGGTGATGTACTGATGGGGTTTTGGTGTAGGTGTCCTTCCTGTTTGATAGTTTTCCTTCTAACAGTCAGGACCCTCAGCTGTAGGTCTGTTGGAGATTGCTTGAGGTCCACTCCAGACCCTGTTTGCCTGGGTATCAGCAGCAGAGGCAGCAGAAGATAGAATATTTCTGAACAGCGAGTGTACCTGTCTGATTCTTGCTTTGGAAGCTTCCTCTCAGGGGTGTACTCCACCCTGTGAGGTGTGGGGTGTCAGACTGCCCCTAGTGGGGGATGTCTCCCAGTTAGGCTACTCAGGGGTCAGGGACCCACTTGAGCAGGGAGTCTGTCCCTTCTCAGATCTCAACCTCCGTGTTGGGAGATCCACTGCTCTCTTCAAAGCTGTCAGAGTCGTTTGCGTCTGCAGATGTTTCGGCTGCATTTGTTATTGCCCTGTCCCCAGAGGTGGAGTCTACAGAGACAGGCAGGTTTCCTTGAGCTGCTGTGAGCTCCACCCAGTTCGAGCTTCCCAGCAGCTTTGTTTACCTACTTAAGCCTCAGCAATGGCGGGTGCCCCTCCTCCAGCCTCGCTGCTGCCTTGCCGGTAGATCACAGACTGCTGTGCTAGCAATGAGGGAGGCTCCGTGGGTGTGGGACCCTCCCGGCCAGGTGTGGGATATGATCTCCTGGTGTGCCTGTTTGCTTAAAGCGCAGTATTGGGGTGGGAGTTACCCGATTTTCCAGGTGTTGTGTGTCTCAGTTCCCCTGGCTAGGAAAAGGGATTCCCTTCCCCCTTGCGCTTCCCGGGTGAGGCAATGCCTGGCCCTGCTTCAGCTCTCGCTGGTCGGGCTGCAGCAGCTGACCAGCACCGATCGTCCGGCACTCCCCAGTGAGATGAACCCAGTACCTCAGTTGAAAATGCAGAAATCACCGGTCTTCTGTGTTGCTCGCGCTGGGAGTTGGAGACTGGAGCTGTTCCTATTCGGCCATCTTGCTCCGCCCCCCTTTTCCCTAATTTCTTAAGTTAGATGCTTAGCTCTTTAAATATAAGCCATTCTTCTGTCTAGTAAGATTACAAATTTCTCTTACAGTATACTGTTATTGTATTCTGTGAATTTTGTGGCATAGTTATTGTTCAGTGTTAGGTATTTTTAAATGTTCTATTATAATATCATTTTAATCTATTTATTATTTAAAAGTATGCTTAAAAATTGTAATGTATGTGGTTTAAAATTTATCTTTCTGTTATAAATTTCAAACTTAATTACCTTATGGTCAAATAATATAATTTTCATATAGAGTCTCTGATGTTTCTTTGATGTTTGAATTATATTACTATTTGTACAGGTTTAGAATTTTTGCTTTACATATTTTGAAGTTACATTGTACTTTCTAGGCAAACAATATTTTATTTATCATTTAGTGACCTTTTAAAAGTTATTTTTTTCAATTTAATATAACTATCACAGCTTTATTTTGGCATTTGTATTTTCCCAAAGAGAGGATTTTATATGCTTTATTTGCTACTATTCAATACAAACATCCTGTTAGTCAGAGTTCGAGCCAACTCAGCTCACAGGTGGCTGGTCTCTCTCAGGTCTGGCCCATTTATACTTACCTTCTTTTATGGTACACCTCTTCCTAATAGAAGATAAATTCCATAGTGGCAGGAATGCTTATTTTGTTCCCTTTTCATCCTCAGCATTTATGACAGTACCTGGTACTAATTGGTGCTCAAAAAATGTTTAAGTGAACGAACAAATGACTCCATTTAAATTTTTTTCCATGCTAACATAACTTCCTCACTTCTTTTTAAGCATTTTCACACTTTTGTTCACCTTTCTGACTGGAAGTAAAACTTTAACAATAATAACACTTTTTAAATACTTAAGCACACTCAGGGGCTATTCTAACATCTGTGTGTTAATTATTTAATTATCAAAATCCTACCAGGCAGGCACTATCATTATCGCCATAGAAGAGAAAACAGGCAACAAAAAAATTATTTGTTTAAGATTATGCAGCTACAGCCAGACACGGTGGCTCATGCCTATAATTCTAGCATTTTGGGAGGCCAAGTGAATGGATCACATGAGGCCAAGAGTTCAAGACCAGCATGGCCAACATGGCGAAACCTCATCTCTACTAAAAATACAAAAAAAAAAAAAAAATTAGCTGGGCATGATGGCGCATGCCTGTAATTCCAGCTACTCAGGAGGCTGAGGCATGAGAATCACTTGAACCCGGGAGGCAGAGGTAGCAGTGAGCCAAGATGGTGCCATTGCGCCCCAGCCTGGGTGACAGAGCAAGACTCTGTCTCAATAAATAAATAAATAAAGATTATGCAGCTACTAAATGGCAGACCTAGGATTTGAACTAGGCAGTATAAATCCAGAGTCTTATCTTCTTATACTACCTATAAAGTGAGGTGTTTTGTGTTTTTATAAAAGAATAAATTAAAGTTGCTTCATATTTTAACTCTCAGAGGCTAATCTTATTTCCCAATTCCCAAATCTTGGAAGTCACATATCTCATTTTTGACCACATGAAACACTAAAATTAATTTCAAAATAAAAAAAAAAAATGAAAGAGGCTATTATAGTCATTCAAGTGAAGGGTGACCATAACTAGGTTGAGAATGGTGGTGATGGTGGGATGAACAGGTTTAAGAACTATTTAGGAGCCAAAACCAACACGACAGGCTTATGGACCCATAGTTTTAGGTAAGCAGGAGGGAGATACTGTGGCTGACTCAGGACTTGAACATGCATAGTTGGGTAGAGAGAGTAGCAGGCACTGGGGAGCACTGAAGGAGGAAAAGTTGGGGGTGGGGAAGAATCACAAATCCCATTTTGGTTAGGTTGAGTAGTCACATGTACAGGTCTAGAGCTCAAAGGAGAAGAAGAGGAGAGGGCCTAGGACTGAGACTTGAGCAACTCTGACATTCAAAGGCCAGGAGGAGAATGAGCCTGCAAAGGGAGTAGAGAATGAACAGGTAGGAGGGTTGGAGGAAACAGGAGAATGTTGATTCTCAGAAGCCAAGGAAACACTTTCCAGAAGCAGAAATGGTAAGTGCCCCCACTCCAGGCCCATGAGAACTTTGGGATGCTCTTTCTTACCTCCTGAGATGTGTGACATCGATGCTCGTTGTTGGGCCCCACCCCAACTTCTGCTCTAGCACACTGGGTAATGCATGTGACTTCTTCCCCAGGCTTGCTGTCTCCTGAGCTTCCACCCAAAACAGACCCTAGGTCTTCACTACTCTAGGATCTGGATCCCTGAAGTAATGGTTAAATGATGCAACATGCAAAATAGCTTTTTGAAATTTCAGTTGCATATTCCACCCCACTGAGATGTATTTGGTCTTATTTCAAATATAATTTGCTTCAGCTCCTAGAATATTTACTCCAGGCTTTCAGAGGCTTTATCATGAGTTTTGGTTATCTGTTGCTATATAACGAACCACCCCACATATAGTTGCTAATCAAAATAACAACAGAATTTGTTTTGTTCATGAATCTGCAAGTTGGGCGGGGCTCTCTCAGGGACAGCCTGTCTCTTCTCCATTTGCAGCATCTTGAAGTTTCAGGCTATTATCATTAGATCACCAGGTCTGGTGCTGGGGCTAGAACCACTAACGTTCTTCAGGTATCTCTCTGTATGGTCTCTAGCATGGCGGCTTCAAGGCAGCCAGACTAGTAACCTGTCAGCTCAAGGAGAGACAGCAATGCTGTATTAATTTTTATAACCTAACCTCAGAAGTTTCACAGTGTCTCTTTTGCTGCATCCTATGCCTTAAAAATGAGTCATTATACTAACATATTAAAAGAAAGAGGAATTAGATTTTACCTTTGATGGAGCATTGTCAAAAAAATTGCAGACATGTTTTACAACCACCGTACTATGAAAGAAAAGAACAAATTAGAAGGGACTCAGAGCTCAGCTAGTTTAAAGCTTGAGTTTTTCAGGTGTGGAAGCTGAAAGAGGATAACTGAGTTGCTCAAACTTTTCATTCAAGGCAAGCATTGAGCCAGAATAAAAACACTTTCTTGGCTCTTAGTCTTTGAGGCTGTACCTCAGGATTAAGACCTTTTTTCCTAAAGATAATAGCAGTCCTTGATTACTATTGGGTACCTTTTTTTGATGGTTTTACTGGTCAGTAAGGAAGCTGATATAATTACTATGACATAAAACCATATATAATATGTTATGTCATTAAAAGAGCAGAAGCATCTAAGAAATATTTCTCCAAACTCTTCTTTCGCTTTTTGAAAAAGATTAATTGGCTTGCTTATGTTAAAGTCACAAATTTTTTTAGAGGCTTAATGCAGTGATGAAAACTGTTCTTCAAGGCAATTTCCAAATTTTACCCATTTTGTGGCATTTTTCCGGATCAACCTAGTCAGTAATAATGGCTTTCACTCGGAGGCAGATTGACAGTAAAACTACTGAAGTGTTCTTTGACCCTTTTCTGATGTATTCACAGAGTTATGCTTTTGTAAAATTTGCAAGTATAACATATTTTAACTGTAATCAGTTAAAACCAGTTGTGTGAGATGATATTCGAATGGCCAATGGCACTTTTGAGATCCAGATGAGGGGCTGGTAAGTTGAGGGCACATTTTATTTGAGTTTAATGGGGTATGTTTAGGTGGCTTGCAGTTGCTTGAATGTCTGTCTAAGCAACCCCAGAATGTCAGAATGGCTTTCGGCATACTCCTGTGGCCCACTGTGCCTGCTCAGCTAGCATATGACAAGAAGGTATGAGGCCAGAGTCCAGACCACCCTATGAAGGTGTCCTATGGTGCTGTGACAGGCAGCACCCACACAGTTCCCAAGGATGCTGCCTCTGTGCAATCTGCCCTGTGTAATCCCCTCCCCGTGAGTGTGGGTGGGGCCTGGGGACTCCTTCCAACTGAATAGTGATAGAATATCACTTCTGTAAGTAGATTATAGAAGAGATTGTGGCTTTGTTTTGCTAGCATGTTCCCTCTTGCTTGTGCACTCTAATGAAGCCAGCTGCCATGTTGTGAGATGCTCCATGGAGAGGCCCATGTAGAAAGAAATGATTTCTATAGTAATTACATGAAATGGAATTTATCAGATTCCCTTGTTTGTAGTCACAAACCTATAGGAAATCAACAAACAGCAAGTGCATCTTTTACAGCTAATATATGAAAGAAACTTGATGGGGGTTTCCAGAATTTTCCTCCAAAAATACAGGGGGAAAGATGTTATAGAGGCATGTAAGAAAATTAAGCAAAATTGTGATGTTTATGCTATAAATATTATGTGATGTTTATGGTATATGTGAACTTTCTGAAGTTTGTAATTTCTTGTTATTTATTTCCTTAGCATAAATAAATATTCATTTTTTTACCTAAAAGAAGTCTAAAATCTTGGCACTCTACTAAGGAATTTTATTATTCAGTATAGTATGTTCAAAAGGGAATTATCACTTTTTAAGTTGTTTTCAATGTTTGGGGAAGAAATATTATTAAAACAATACATTTATTTTGTAAAGAGGCTGATTAGTCTGTTTTCACACTGCTGATAAAGACATACCTGAGACTGGGTAATTTATAAAGGAAAAAGGTTTAATTGACTCACAGTTCCACATGGCTGGGGAGGCATCACAATCAGGGCAGAAAGCAAAGGGGAAGCAAGACACGTCTTACATGGCAGCAGGCAAGAGAGAATGAGAGCCGAAAGTAGAAACCCCTTATAAAATCATTAGATCTGGTGAGACTTATTCGCTACCACAAGAAGAGTATGTGGGAAACTGCCCCCATGATTCAGTTATCTCCCACCGGGTCCCTCCCACAACATGTGGGAATTATGGGAGCTACAATTCAAGATGACATTTGGGTGGGGACACAGCCAAACCATATCAGAGGCCGAGGAAAAAAATGCGACTGGAGAAGCTGCTTTCTATATAGAAAGAGACCTCAGATCTCAGCATTTAACATGCCTGGCACATAGAAGATTCTCAATAAATATTTCTGAGGAAAGGAAGGAAAGAATGAAAGAACTGTACAGTGTCTACCTAGGATCACAGTCTTACATTGCAATAGATGCCTCATTATTACTACACTTTATCCAAAACACTTAACACAGCACTCTGAGGAGTAAACAAAAAAATTAAAGGTAAAATGTATAATTTTATTTGGATCTAATGATCAGCATGCAAGGTTTTCTGAGAGTTAGAAGTAGAATACTTTTTGAAAAGTTAATGTATCTTAGCTATATAATAGCTATAAAATCACACAAACATAAGAAAAATAAGCATAATTATATCTTTTAAAAATAACTTTCTAAAAGAAACATATTTGGCAAGGGCTATTGAACTTTTGATTTGATTAGATGCCAGCATTATGTCCTGAAGGCAGTAAAACAAATAGGCATATTCTATTTGCTATAAAGCTGTGTGAGGTCCCTTAATGCTGCATATATTCTTTTGAGTTGGACCACTTGCTTAGTCCAGTTTGCTCAATGATAAACACAATTTTCAAATGTGTTTATTATTATATGAATTTTCACCAATATCTTAGTGACTGAAGTTTATATGATGAGATAAATCTAATTATCAGACATATTCTATTTTAAAAGGAAGACCGTTATAAAACATCTTCCCTGTTGGTTGCATTTTTCTGTATCTAAATAATGTTTGCTTATTAGATACAGAATTATACTAAAAGTAATAAAGTTAACATGAAACATATAAAATATGGGAAAAAATGCAAACTAGAAACCTTTAGCCTAACAAATATTCATAAATTTCTGAAAACAACTGCAAATAATTATTGCAGAAAAATGATTAATAATTAGTGTTGTCAGGTTTTTAACAAATGAGAAGGGGATATTCATAATCCTATTAGTGCATAGCTCTCATTATGCATACCTATGTCAATTAGCAAAACTTATTAACTAAAGGGCATATGTTTAGCAACAAATGAAAAACAGACTCTCTTTTTGATGCAAAATCAAAGATAATCAGCCACCAAATATCAAAGTTTATTAATGAGCTTTATTTGATGCTAATTTTCCCTAATTATATTAGAATGACAAAACTAACTTAGTAATGGCTCCTGGTACATAATTATAACTATTTGTTACATTTCTTTAAATAGTTCATTAGGCTACCAAGGAAAAGATATATAATTTCTAGACTTTCAAGCTTAAATATAAATTTTGAGCTTTTTATTCATTTTTAATGATCATAATCACCTAAATATTAGAGAGCAACACTAACATTTTTTATTTCAAAACATGTTATAATTTCAGTTGTATTTCCTTAGGGAAAGGCAAAAAGTAGAAAGGCTCTAAAATTACCTGTTTTATTTTTGTTTCATCCCATAATGGATATAGAGAAATTAAACTGATACGTTATCATTACTGAGCTCACTTTACTCCATAATTTTAAACCAAAGACTAGTCAAATCTCTACACTGTCCACTGAAAAGTTGATAATTTATTAAAATGGAGAGAAAATGAGAAAATTAAAAGTCAATTTTATAGTAATTCTTTAAATTTGTTTTAAAGAGTCATATTTTAATCACTGTAAGAAAACTACTGGAAAAAAATGAATCCTAGGGATACTAGCTTTTCCTTTATATATTAATTTATTTATTCACTAATTTATTGTTCAGTAGATATGATATGAACCCCTACTACGTACCAAGCACTGTACTAAATGCTGGGATTATAGTGGTGAGCCCAGAAGACACGATTCCTCCCACGACCCTGCCCTCATGGAGCTTCCCCTTCATGAGGTGCTTTATCTGGCAAACTCATGCTATGGAGCCTCATAAACTGACTGCAATTTTAAAGAGTGTCTGATTATTTATATTTGGAGACAAAATATTGTAAAAGTGTTCAAATAAAGTGTGAAATAATTCTATAAATTCAGTTAAGATAATCACTTAGCCTTTCTCAAAAACAAGAGAGAAACAGCTTATTATTGACTGTGGCATGCTTTAATCGGCAAGAAGACCTAGCATAGAGGCTGTGTGAACGTGGCCTAGAGGAAAATGTGTCTGTGCTCCATTGCATTCCTGCTATAGAATCACTGAATCATCTTGGGCAGCTAAGACAACAATGGGGCTTACCTTCTTCACTTATAAAATGGGACTTACTTTCTTCACTTATAAAATGGGAATTCTCTATAATCTGTGAAGACTTTTAAGAAAAATGAGATCATACACAAGTGCTCAGTTGAGCCATATGCTTTGAATGTTATTTTATGTTAGCTTATTATTGCTGGTCAATAGGAAAGATAAGAAAGCAATATCCTGAAATCAAGTCTAGCTCAATTTGTTGTATAGGTTCAGGTGCTCTTCATCAGAAACTGGGGATTTTAGCACATTCTCAGAATACCAGAAATAAAAGTTTTCTAGCTGCCCTGTTGTGTTTGGTGTGATAGGGAGCAATGGACTAGGCCCACTTTCTCCAACAATGTAATCTTACCTCCATCATCACACAAGTATAGATTTGCAGGCAGCCACATTTCATAGACATGTATTAAAGAGAGTCAAAGGCAAAGAATTAACACCCTCATAAAAGATGCAAAATAGGCCTTCACATTAAAGAGTATAAATTGATCAAATGAAAATGTAGTAAATGACATCCTAATAGTCCTTATTCTGGCTTCCTAATTCTCTGTGAGCAAGATGCTTTTATGCACCACTGAAGTAGAGCCATCACAACCTCCAACTAGCCCCAGTTAGTCTAATTACAGCCTAATGCTCTCCAAATATGTCTGGGATAAAAGCCTGCATAACCTGCCTTTCCTTAATTTAAATGGGTCAGATTGAACATTTTTAAAAATCCAAACTGTAGTTTAGCATTATAGTACACACAAAATATACATTCTTAAGAAAAATGTGCATTTAGATTATCTGGTATGGTAACCTGTCTCTGTACACAGATGAAGAATTTGCAAAACTAGAGGAGTTGGAGGATTGATGAGATCATGTGATTAAACTGCTGTAAAAACCCTAAGTGAAAGGTATTATTTAGTCTCCATGTCTTATTATTTTTATTTACCATGGACATGCAGTTTTATTTTAAGACATGGAAAAAATGAGTCAGATGACTGTTTCATCATATTGTCAATATAATAATAATAGCTGATAAGCACTAATTGCTTTGCATATGTTAACTCATTTAATCCTATGAGACATAAAACCCTAATGAGACAGCCACTATTATTAGTACTATTTTAGAGTCAAGGTAACTGAGGCATAGAGAGGTTAAATAAGTTACCTCAGGTCAAACAACATGTAAGTAGTACACCTGGGATTTGAACTCAGGCAGTCAACCTGTCTCAGGTCACATCTTTACACCAGACTGCCTGCGTGAACACAGAAATGGAGGTCAAGGCCTATTGACCTGCATTTCTTAGTTCTTAGATTATGTCTGAGCACATAGAATGTCTAGGAAGGTCAGTGAGCCAGCGGTGGAGCCATCGAGGCAGGAGCAGTGTTGAAAATCATGCCACAGACCTGGTCCTTTAAAGCCACCTTAGTTCTCCCTCTGGGTTCAGCACCACATTTGAACCACTGACATGAGCCAAGCTGAATTCCAGATGCTGCTGCTAGAATGAATTCTGCAAAGTCCCTCCTTTCTTTTTTTGCATCCCTAAGTTTTGCATCCACGTCCAGGTTCCGTGGCTGATAATAACCACAAAGAATACATCCTACAAAGATATTGGAGGCAACGCCATGTGCTGAACAATTATATAACCTCCAAAAAATAAAGTAATTTTTAATTTTTATTATGTGTCACCACTGAGAGGAATTTAAAGTCACCAAGAACATTTCAATTAATTAGGCCCAGTCAAGCTGTTGAGATAATGGCCAACAGAAGTGTTTCCTCAAGGAGGTATTTTCCATTCAGATGAGCAAAAAGTACCTTGAAAATTCTCACAGGAAGTGAGGCAATATCTACTGAGTCTACATCTTTCTTTGCACTGCAGAACGTTTCGCCTCATATGACGCTAATGGAGAAAAAATAGTTTGTTGTTTGAGTGAAAAGACTAAATAATGATAAATTGGCTGCCTGAAGTGCAGTAAAGAAGAAACAAATGGATGTGTGGCATTAACAGAGTTAATTATAGATGCAGATTAAAAGGCAAGATTAAGTAGTGGAAGAAAAGCAGAGAGTCACCTTCGGCCCAGACCCGCCAAGCAGCGGCGGTCAGTCACCTAGCAACAAGTTTCCTATCCCCGCTGTGCTCTTTAATTCAGCAAATCTGCTCAGGATGGCGGGCTGTTCTCCTGACAAAACGCATTATGTAGGAGACGGAGGGATACAAAAATCCACCGTACACAGCACTCTGCTCCCTATTGACCACTGATCCTTTCTCTCAATCCACAAAAGAGGCTCACATAATGCCCTGAAAGGAGAAGAGTCTCCACAGAGAAAACATTTGCTTGTAATTGAGATTGACTACATAATGAAAATGATGTTCTTTTTAAAATTCTGCTTGTTGAGGCCACACTTTTTGTCTCCTGGCACTCAAAACACATCCCTGCTGGGAAAAGGGGCAAACATTGTAAAAACTCAAAACTGTGATTTTTTTTTTCTTTGCATTGAAAACATCCATTCTGTAACAAAATGGCCAGGTCTGTCTCCTTAGAACTTAAATAAATGATAAAAGGTAAACAGGAAAACTTCTATTCAGAGTTGCAGTCACAAATGCCTACTTTGCTGAAGGCATACAGGCGATGCATGCTCATTGATTTGCACAACGACTGGACAAAAATGACAGGATTTTGATTTCTTGATTATGCCCTCTGTGATGAGGCCATAAATTGCTGGTCAAAATTCAGTCACTATTTCAAAGATATGCATTTAAATATCCATTAAAATTTTAACCTGGCAGAGAGGAAGGGGTAATGGCAAGAGAGGGCAGAATAGCTCATCTTCTTAATCTAGAGGACACAATTAAAGTGACCTGCGTGGGGCTTAAGTTGATTCCCTATAAAAAGATTATGCTGGCGTCTTTGTTAAGAATGATCCAACATGGTCACACTTGTTTTAAAACCAGATCATTGGATTTATTAATTTTTTAATAATACTTAAAATATTTTTAAATCGATTAGTAAGCATTACTATATGTGTCTGGGTTCCTACACTTCAAGGATTTTATCATACAAAATGATTTTCACAAAAAATAAATGGTTTCCCATATATTAACAACATACTCTCACTGAAACATGCATTCAACAAATATTCACAGGATACCCATATGTGCCAGACACTGTTCTAGAAATTGGAGATCCAGAGATAAAAAAATAGATAGTCCTGGCCTTCAAGAGAACAGAGTATTATCATACAATTATGGCACATATAAAGAGTACTGGGATAGAGTTTGGCACACGGTCCTAAGGGAACACTTAGCATGATATATGGCCCAGAATGTAGGGGAAGGGTTATTAAGCTGGTAGGTAAAACTTTCTGGAGGAGATGACACCAAAGCTAATCCCTAAAGGATGTGTAGTTAATGACTGTCTAGATGAAAGAGAAATTCTTGGCAGAGAGAACATCATACAAGATTCTAAAAAGGGAAAGAACATGGTACTTTAGTGACTGAGAGCAGTGCAATATGGTGGGGGTTGGAGGTTGGAGAGGTATTTGAGCACCAGATCATACATAGCCTCATGTGCCAGGATAAGGACTTTTCTCGAAGAGCATGGGGAAGATATGATAGATACTACTCAGGGATGATTAGAATTGCAGTGGCATTAACAGGTAAGTGTTTGTGATTTTTATTTCCTCTTCCTGAGGAAAGCTCCCAGGTAATGAAGGAATACAAATCCCATACTATCAATTACAGTTTTAGTTAGATGGTAGAGTTCAGATTTTGCTAACAAACCTGATGGGAAAAGGGCATTGTCGGTTTTACTGAGGAGTGGAAGGAGAAAAATACTTCAATTTCCAGGGTACAGTCAATCCTTGATATCACTGAGGCTTTATCAGATAGGCACAGAGGATGAAACAAAGCAGAAAAATAGTTAAGGTATTTCTACGTTATTATTATGTTTATTAATAAAATTGTGCCAGTGACTAAATCTGAATAACAGGGCAAAATGAGTTAATCTGTGGCTTGAAAAGACTTAAAAATGAAAGTTGCTATGCCCCTATGATTAGAACAACCAACACTGTTATTCGATTGGTTGTATGTACTGTGCATCTGGAAAAAATCTAACAGTGTATAGGACACAAAACAGATCCCAAAAGACTCATTTATTACTTACACAGAGACATGATTAAAGACATGTCAACACATAATATAGCAATTATCTAGTAGGTATCATAGGAAGGCAGGCATATGTACTGTCTGCAAGTATAAGCACCTACCTGCCCTTTTTACCTCCATCTCTTCCCACACCCACTGGGCAGTTTTGTCTAGACAAGGAGCAAGAGGGAGAGCCTGGTATATCAGAACCAAAGATGAGCCAGTTCTAAGTGATGATTTTATATTGCTGCTAGATGACATATCCCTATATTTGCCACATTGCTGATGGCACCCAGTATAAGGCTCAGCACAAGGCATTCCAGGCACAGGACTTCTTGCTTGGATGGTCTAATGTTTTAAAAGACATGTCAGCACTCAAGAGGTAAAAAGATCGTGAAAAGGTAACCAAATTGAAATATTCAGTGCTATAAGGACAGGAGCTGCTTTAATAGCCGACTAGGAGCCTTTCCATAAGCAAAGGAGCTCACCCTCCTTCCTTTGCCAGAGGAAGGTTTGAAAATATATTCTGTGGTATAATTGGCCTAGAATTTTTCAGTAGGCCCTTCCACCATTATATTTTAGCAGAGACACCCCTGGGATCAAAAAAAAATTTTATCAAAATAGAATTCACACTTTAGGTTTTGCTCCTGTTCCCTTCTAGGGCCTAGTGGGGCATGATTTTGTTGTTTTAGTAAAATTAAGTGGTTTTGAATATCTACCCACTTATTAAAATAAGAACAAGTTTCTTGAACAGGAAGAGGGTCCATTTTTACCTTTTGCTGCAGTAAGTGGTTGCTAAACTGATGCTGATAGGCTCAACAAACTTCAGCATTCCCCTTGCTCCCCTTTCCCAAAGCATATCTTTGTAAAAGTTTCATAGTGGGTATTTCAAGGGCTACTCCATAGTAGCTTTCTTCTTTATTAGGCAGAATCCACTGGGAAAACAGGGTCACAACCATGCTGACCTAGGGGAAGATCAGTTCCCTGTAAAAGGTAAATTTAAACTTCCAAATAAAAATGAGCCATTTTAAGTGTGCATGATGAGCCACACGGAATTTATGAAAGAGAATTATGTAAAGGGCTATGGAAACGTAAGAGGTAGGGAGTCTCACTCCAGTAGTTTCTTTCAGAGAGCACACTTAATAATTTTGCAAATATTATCTTCTCACATTTATGTCTAATCAGTTAAACAACATTATCCACCCTCTTAGCTTTCTCGTAGAAGATTATGTGACATGTAGCATTCACCAGTTTTTCTGAAAAGGTTAATAGTTCACCAGCCGAAGTTAGAACTAAACAGACTTGACCATTCCTAAAACCCTTGGTTGAAACGTGAGTGCTTTGTGTTGACAGCCTATGGATTGTAATGAGTTTCTAGTACATTCTTAAGGCTTGTTTCTTTTGCCCTGTGAATGGAGAGAATAAAATTATAGTCTCTAGGTGTTTTCCACGGTTCTTTCACATGCAGGCTTCCCGACACCAATTAAAGAGATTATGTCATCAAGTGAAAGGAAAGCTATAACTTGTATGTTAATGCTGTGATTACTTGAGACAGGGTCACAGGACCCAATAGCATAGCAGCTGACCTTCAAAAAATTAACTTTGAGCTCAATTCCTAATTAACCTTTTTCAATACAAGAAAGTATAATTTCAGGCCATTGGTCCTAAAAAATATCCACCTTTTCTTATACAATGAAATGTGTTACCAAAATCAACTTGTAATTGTCAAAAGATGTTTACCGTTGATAATGTTATCATTAAGGATACATTTTTATTTCCACTCTAGATATATTCTCTGTATTTTCACAGTTAATAAAACTGCAGGGAACATACTTAAACTTACATAAATTTTAGTTATAATAAATTAATGTTGGTGCACAAAAATGACACCACTGTTCTTTCCCACTGCATCCCCAAGAATGGGGTTATTAATCAAGCGGACATAAGTAAAGATATGTAAATTTTAAAAGATTATGTTGAAATGAAAAAATTTTATCACTTTAAGTTAATGTTCTCTGTAATTCTTAAAACTGTGTTCCTGCTATATGATGCATATTTTATTCCAGATATTGCTCTCTGATGAAAGTGCTCCAATGCTATTAGCTGTTATTTAGTCGGGCCTGAAGTTAATAGCTGATGGACTTCACATTTCTTACAATCTCTAGTACCTCTGACTGAACAAAAGAGTAAGTAATTTTTAAGGTAATGCTGTATAATGGTTGAAGAGTTTGGTCCTCATAGTCATGGTTTGCCTCTGGAGATTATAAGGATTATCTGAATAAGTGATTTTTACACCATTTTGTAATTTCACTCTTATGACTTCTATATTAAAGCAGCATTTATCAAATTTAAAATCAAAATTAACATTTTGTATACCATATATTCATATTCTTTTTTGGTGGGGGGGGGGGCCTCAATATGCTGCCCAGGCTGGTCTCAACTCCTGGCCTCAAGAGATTCTCCTGCCTCATCCTCCCAAAGTGCTGGAATTGCAGGCATGAGCCACCACCACATCAGGCCTATGCCCATAGATTTAGAAAGTAGTTAAAATGCAACTTGGATGCAGGTTCCACTAGCTCACTCCTTTCTTCACTGCTTTTAATTCAGGCTGTAGATAACACAAGCCAAAATGTTGCTTTATTAATAATTATTATGAAACTATAGCAACATCTATACTTTTCTATTTTAAATTTTCCCGAGTTTTGCTATACCAGCACTTTTAATTTTGTTAGTATTGAGCACTGATGCACAAAATCCTATAATATGTAAAGGTAAGGATTCATAAGTATTGCCCTTCTGGCTAAATCGGCGCAATAGTCAGGTTTGAAGTGGTGCTGTGGTAGAAACAGACCAATGGACTTTTTTAAAGACCCCCCCAAAATGCCCTGAAATACCCTGGCAAATATGAATTTTTCACATATTCATTGTTTCACAAACAATGTATAGAGGAATATACTGCTGTTTTGTTTTATTGGTTGTATTTCTCTTGGGGCATTCATACATACCAGGAATGAAAAGAAGAGCAAGGACCGGTAATAAGACACAATTAATGTCTTGCATGGGTTTCACTCAAATCAGAAAAATGACACCAAGGACATGGTAAGGAGCACAATGGAAAACAGTTAGGGCACAGCTGGAAAAGTTGCCTTGATATCTAAGCATACAATTGGCATTGATCCTTAGGCTTTTAGGATGAAATACGAAAAAAAAAAGAAAGTCTTCCAGCTCTCAACCCAATCTATAAAATAAACACGTAATGTTGGGAAAAGCAAACAAACGTGCACATTTTTAAAGCAAATTTTATGTAGGTATGACATTGTTCTTAAAAAAATAAGGAAATAAATAATCCTGGAGGGGATGGTTCAGGGTCTATTAAAAATATGTGTGTGTACTTGTTGATGGGGAAATTGGCACAGAAGGGAGTTTAACCTGGTTGTGAAATGGAATTTGCAATTTCAGGGAAAGGCAAAATGACTTCCACAATTACCATCAACACACTTGTTCTATTCCTGGTGGATTCTTACACCGTTTGGTTCCCTTGAATTCATTTAAAATGGAATAGTGTTATTACATGATTTGAGATATTCTAAAGAAGCCCCATTCTTAACTGCTGACTGTGGTGAATTAGAGAATAAGCAGACAGCTAACTTGCACTATTAACATTTAACTTTATTTGGTCAGCTAAAATATATATCAGCTTGAAAAGATATTATGTAATTCTAGAAATATCAGTTAATACATTTTTAATTAAATCTTAGCAGCTAATGGTGTAAAATTATTTGTAACTTGTAATTCTCCAAGTCCTTTTGAAATCTTTTTTTCTGAAAAAAAGACAAAGCATATATAAATAGATATTTATATGTATAATCTGAACGTGCTTTTTTAAGATCAATTGATTTATGGATGCCTATGAACATATGGCAAATCTCATATCAAAAAATTAAATTCAGATTAAACTTTCTATCTTATGTGATAGAAAGTAGGTGGTATAGTTTCTATAACTTAGAACCTAATTCCTTTAATTTAAAACATATTTGAAGCAGCAAAATTCCAAGATAATATGGGAAATTAGATAATCCAATGAAATTCATTGTAATGACATTTGATCCTTATACAAACGTATGTAAATATATGTATATGTAAAGGCAAATGCATGTATGTATGGAAATGAATGTATATGTATGGATACACTATATGAAGATTGTATTTTAAGTAAAAATCTCTGCAAATGTGTGGATGGAAACCCCTTTTAATCATTATTGGTGCTTGCTAAGAATGCATGAAAGCAGCTGAAGAAGGCATTAAACAATGGCATTTGGGAACCTCAAGGTTTACAGATCCTTTAAATTATGACACCGTGAAGTAAGATGCTATGAAGGAGAGGAAGGTTCTGATGAGGAGAGTCTTCTCTAATTCACCTGCCTTTAGAGCCGCTCAGGATACAGCCAAGGAGTGTAATGTAATTTGAGCAGTTCCTGTAGGTTATCTCCCCTGAGCACCAGGCTAGGAGGAGTTGGAAAACTGGTGCTTAATAACGAACACTTAATAAAGACATTCCTGGACCTACACAGAGCTGTGCTGTTCGTGGATTCATGCCACACACAGCTATTAAAAATATTTCCTTAATGAGAAAAGGAACTAAAATGAGTAGCAAGCCAGCATTTCTCTCTCACTAAGTAGCACAGTAAGAGGAAAACAGAATTAAAAATAAAAAACTACTTTACAATTGTGTTAGATTGCTTGGAGGGGAAAAAGCAAGCAGGTGTTAGAATCAGCTTTTAGTTTGACAGTGGACTTAGGTCTTTATATTACATATTATAATTGCCGATATTTTAATGAAACCTTAAATGCTAAGCTTATTTGAACTGATAATGAAGTTTTTCAGCTGTTAGTTTCAAATAATTTAAAACTACTGGAATAGATTTGGGAGTAGGATTTACTCTGCCACCTGCTGGCCATTTAAAATTAATGCTGCTCTCAGGAGCTGGCCATTTTGAACAATGAGCTTCAACACTGGTTTGTGAAAAGGCAGTGCTATACTGGAGAAGAATTCACCTGGCCTGGGTGGTGGTGTCAATAGCACTGGATCTGGTGTCAAGAAACCTGGGGCGAGGGATGGAGGTGGTCAAGCAGGAGCCCAGTTTTACCACTTCCTGTGTGGGCGACCAGTTGCTTAAGTCCTCAAAGTTTCCCTCCATAACCGGAGATGCTCTCCTTCCCTCTCCGTGACTGCCTCTATCCAACACCTTAGCTACCTCGTCTCCAGGACAGGTGTTATGAGATCTGTGTTACCTCAAATGAGAATACTTTTAAAACCATCAGGCATTATAAAAAATATACATTGGTCAGAATTATGGACGAAATTAACAGTATGCGGTAATCCATTCGCTTCCTGCAATGTATATTTCATGTGGGCATTGTCACAAAGCTTTTACTCAAGTCCAGAGTCTAGCTGGATCAGTCATCTTAGATTATCTTTGGAAAAATGGAAAAGTGTAGGTGCGTGCATATTTGCTTAAATACTGAACTAGTTTCCTAACTCTGGCAGGTCCCCTGGCCTGTATCATCCTTGTCTTCCAAAATTACATGTTCCAATTAAAATGCATAAAGCTTCTTAAATTCGTGTTTGAGGCCAGACACAGTGGCTCACACCTGTAATCCCAGCACCTTGGGAAGCCATGGCAGGTGAACAGCTTGACCTCAGGAGTCCGAGACCAGCCTGGGCAATATGATGAAACCCCGGCTCTACAGAAAACAACAACAAAAAAAAGCCGGATATGGTGGCGCGTGCCTGTAAACCCAGCTACTTGGGGGACTGAGGTGGGAGGATTGCTTGAGCCCAGGAGGCGGAGGTTGCAGTGAGCCAACATCGAGCCACTGTACTCCAACCAGGGTGACAGAGTGAGACCCTGTCTCAAAAAAAATATATATATATATATATATATTTTGAATAGAGAGGGAATGTGCCAGTAATCATAAAAACAAAACTATCATCATTATCTTTCCCAGTTATGACGAATAGTATTCAATGGTTGCTTTAATGAAACTCAGGAAAACAAAACTGAGATACACAAAACATCATGGCCAAAATTGAATCAAATTGCCACATTGAACTTTATTTTTAAAAACAATTTCTTGATTTCCTAGCGATGGACTATTTCATTTTTAAAATGAAATTTCCACAATTTACCCTTGGGAGGGACTCTGTTGTTGAGATTTAGTATAAATTTGCAGGTATTCACAAAAGGCAGGTTAGGCAAAATTACATTCTCCCCAATTGCTTTATTTCCTCACATAAATATCCCTTAAATAGCTTTTTTCATGCTCATGTACAGCACTGCAATCACTTTCACAAAACAAACATAGAATTCTGAACTTAAGCCACTGAGTTTGCTGTAGGAAACAATGTCTTCCTTGTCACTTGGTTTTGTCTTTTTTTTTTTTTTAAAGAAGAGGAACGGTTTTTTTTCCCCTCTCCTGTTTGTAGACCACCCATGAATCTTTTTACTTTTCTCATTTAATCTGAGAAAGGGGAGAAAAGGAGACTTGTTGCTCTTAGCAGTGCTTGGGCTTTTCTCCCAACGGCGTCAGTTAATTATTTTAACCGACCGACCGAGGAAGGGTGGCCAGGGCAGTAGGCGTGGGCGGGAGGGGAAACAGGTGTTTCAAACACCTGCATTTCTAGGCTTAATTGCTCTGAAATCTTCTGGGCTCTCAACTGCATTCTCCTTTCTTTACAGAGGCTGAGAGGGAGGGGTTCATTTGTGGAGTCCTTAACTAATTGTGGCATAAATATGCAACTACTTTTGGCTGAACAAATTATTTTCTTTAAAATGAACTCCAGGTAAATTTAATTAGAGAAAAAAGGTGATTGACAGGTGTTACTCTGAATGCAATGATTAAAAGTCCTCCTGTTGTTAAAAGAAAAAGGCTAAGTCAGGAGCCAGTCATATTCTAGATGTTTTCTTCTCGTGCCGGTGAGTTCAGGTAAGAACACTCAGATTAATGATTCTGGAATTCCTCATACTGTGGGAGATGTCTACCACAATTAAGTACCGGAAACTATTTTTTTAGTAGAATGCATGGAAAAATCTGCTTTTAAGAAATGTTGAGATAATTTATATACCAAAATGAGTATTTAATGTTGTATTTTATATTTAAATGTTTTCATAAACGTAGCTTATAATAATTGAGTGCTTACCACATGCCAGACACTTTTTTATATGTACTGTCTCATTTAATCCTCACATTAACACTGTGGGATAATTCTCATTAGCCTCATTTTACAGGTGTGGAAGCTGAGGCAAAAAGAGGTTAATTAACTTACTCAAGGCAGAGAATAAGTGGTTGAGTCAGGATTCAGACTCAGGCAGCAGAATCTATGACCTCTGTTTGTGTCATTCAGTCAACAGAAGGCAGTAACTCATAAGTCTCCTAATACTGAACTCTTCTCTAGGAGGTTTTTTTCTTGATTCCTGAGGGTGGCTGAGATAAGAGAGTGATTAGAACTTGGGTACTGAGCAAAAAATCTCTAAGAGTTCTGTTGTCAAGCCGAGAGTTGTGAAAATAGCCCTGAGTCACGTACTGTGTTATTTAATAAATGGTGTGGGAAGATTCTAGAAGCATGGGCATCAGGTCAGGAAATCTTGATTGCAGTGCTTACTAGAAAAACTGATTATTCTGTAACTAGTCCCCCTGCTCAATGAATAAATAATCTGTGGTTCAGAGAAATTAATGGAGATTTGGTCAAGCTTTCATAATAGGGTCAGAGTCAGGTGCAATATTATAACCCAGAAACACTGCTTCAAGGGCACTGCCTTTTCATTCCCAGTGACCAATTTTTCTTCCTTAGGGGAGGATAATTAGACCAATCAATTAGACCAACAATTAATTGACCTTGCCATATGACTTACTTCTTGTATAATGGTGAAAAGGGCAACTGAAATGGAAATATAATCTGTTGCTGACATTAATGTTTCTCATTGGGCAGCAGCTAACACATGCTCACTTGGCACAGGAAATTAGGATCAACACTGGCTGACTCTGTCAAGTAAATATTCTAGCCTCAGACAAGGGAGCTTTAGTTCTTGCTTCCGTTTTCCTTTCTGCCTATCCATTTTCACCTGTGCATTTTCAGGGCGTGGAGGTGTGGAAAGAGGGAAGTGGGATTTCCCACTGGGAATGCCTGGAACTTCCCTCTGCTTCCTGACGGATGCCAGACATGGCCTTCCATTAGGCCTGGCTCAACAACCATTTCCCTTCTTGCAGCCTATTCCCAGACTCCTTTAGAACCACATTATCACATTAGAATGAATATCAATGACACATATTAGAATTATGAAAGGGAAGAAGTGCACAATTGCAGCATGAGTCATGTGGCCAAACTTCCACCGAGACACACCAGGTCTTAATGTAGGAGGTTACAATACAGATTAAATGGGAAATTTCAGAGAAAGCCCTATGTTGCAAAGAAAGAAAACTTATGTGATTGGTTGTAGCTCATCTGAAAGCCTGGTTAGTGTGCCAGACAAAATTTGAGAATGGAAAGAACTCACTCTAAGAGCACCTAGTTTAGTCTTGGGAGGTCCACCCAGGAGTTTTAAATTTCTTTGACCTATCACAGTACAGACTTGTCACCTAATTGCCTTTTCCCACACTTGTATTATAGTACTGAGTATTGGATATCAGTTTTCCTCAAACATTAGATGTGCCTGCAAGCCACCTGGAGATCTTATTAAAATAAAGATTCTGACTTCGGAGGTGTCAGGCGGGCCTGAGAATCTGCATTTCTAACGAATTCTTATCTGATTTTGGTGCTGCTGGTCTGTAGACCCTACGTTGAGTAGCAAGATTATAGAGTAACCTCAGTGAGTTTAGGAAGGCAATTCTGTCCCATTTCTTGTATGAATAAATTTACAGTCTTAAGAAAGGTCTTTTTAAAAATTATAATTACACTTTTATATACTAATGAGTTCTACTATCATTGTGTGCCCTTTGTTATGCTTGACCTGTGGTTTTCAGATAAACTAGTTAAGAGAATTTGAACTGCAGAATTGATGTCTAACTTACTAGATTTACATACTTAGGAAGTTTTGTTGATTTTGATATATAAGTCTGTATTTTGGGTGTTTGAAGCATTTGAGATAATAAGATATACTGAACTTATAGTTTTGGTTTGAAAGGTCTAAGGGACTGTGACTATGCAAATGGTATAAAAATTTAGGGGAATTTGATCTTTTAAATGCGAGTTAACTGAATATTGAAGAATAAAAGAAAGAAACACACTTAAATAACTTATAGGCCAAGTAAGAAATTTTAATTAAATTGAGAAAATATTGAAAATGGAATGATAACAAAATACTACATTTCAAAACTTGTGATATAAAGCTAAATTGATAATTATGGGAAAATTTATAGTTTCTAATACTTATTTAGAAAAGAAGAAAGACAACATTAGAAATCAGAAAAAGCAACAGAATAAATTGAGAAAGAAGGGAAAAATATTAAAAAGCATAAATTAGTGCTATCAAAAACAAATGGAAAATATAGAGAATCAACAAAGCTGGAACTATTTGAAAATACTGATAAGTTGCAAACTTCCACAAAGATTGATAAAGTGAAAAAATGGAGAATACATGTAAGCAATATCAGGAATGAGAAGGAAACATAGCTGTAGATGCTGCAGAGATTTTTTAAAAATTGTGAGGACATTATGAACAACTGTTTGCAAATACATTGGAAAACTTAGGAGAAATGGATCCGTTCTAAGGAAAAATATAAGCCATAAAACTGACTCAAGAAAAATTAAAAACATGAATGGTTCGATACCCATTAAGGAAATTGAATTAGTAGTTTCAAAATTCCACAGAGATTAAACACCAGACTTCCTCACTTTTAACAGTTTACCAAACATGAAGGAGTATAGAAAAAAAAGAGAACATTCTCATACATACATCTAAATGAAATTTCAGGTGGATTAGAGACTTAAATGTGAAAGGCAAAACTATACAGCTTTAAGAAGATGAATATCTTCATAACCTGGTGATGGGAAACTATTTCTTAAAAATAGACTAAAAGCATGAACTATGGAGGAAAAAGACCGACAATAAAAAGAACTTCTTATCTCAAAATAGCATAAAGAAATGAAAATGTGAAATAACATTTCACATCCCACAAGTAGGCAAAAATTTTAAAGTATGACCAAACCAGGTCCAAGTGTTGGCAAGAATATGGAAAAACAGAAACTCATACATTCTGGTGGGGTGTAAATTGTCACAACCACTTGGGAAAACAATTTGCCCTTATGGAAAAAGTTGAAGACATGCATGTCACATGGCCTAGCCATTAGATATATATACACAAGGGGAAATGGTACATATGCTCTAGGAAACCCATATAAGAATATTCACAGCAGCAACATTCATAATAGTAAAAAAAAACTAGGAAAAAAGCCCAAATGTTCAACTATATTAGTGTAGATAAATTGTGATATAGTCACACAATGGAATATTATATAGTATTATAAATGAATGAACTAAAATTACACACCACATAGATGAATGTCAGGAACACAATGTCACAGAAGAATATCTAAATCATCAGCATGCATTAGGCCCACATTTCTTTGCCTGGCGCTCAAACCGTTCCATAATCCATAAAGCCTATTTAATCTGCCCAATCTCATATCCTTCCCCAAAGCACATTAACTCATCGTGTCTGCTAGGCACTGCTTTTTTCACGGTTCCTCTGGTATGCCATGATCTTTCCTCCTCCCTTGACTTCCTTTAGATGATCACCACATGTGGAGTAGACCCTCTTTTCCTTCTCACTCACCAAATCCACCCAGGTCATCAAAGCCCAACCGAGCTCCACCTCCACATCAAGCCTTCTGTAACTGCCCACGGTCTCTGGACTTCTGAGTTTACTGTCAAGACCATTAAGTTTTGTGACTAATTGTTTTCTAGGTAAATTTAATTTAACAAGTATGTACTGGACTCCCATTATGTGAAAGGGCTTGTGTGAGGTGCTGCAAGAGGGCATTGAAATTAAACAGAAAATAGTCCTCACTCTCCGGTTCTAAAGCGTGATCTGTTAAAACCAGTTGGGGAATGAAGCAAAGCTCTATGGCTAAGATAGCTCTTGAGAAAGGTCCAAAGCAGCACAGTGGTTTGGGCATAGAATCCACAGATCTGGGTTTTAGTCCTGACTCCAACCCACACACTAGCAGTGTGACCTGGTGCAACTTTACTTTTCTCTGCTTTAGATTCCCATCTGTAAAATACATCGTGGTATTTCCCACTTCCTCGGTTGTGGTGGGATTACACAAGATGATGCACTATGATGTGCTAAGGACAACGCCTGACACAGAGTAAGCAGAGAAAAATCGTGGCTCTTAACAAGGAAGGTGTCTCGGGTCTTCGCAGGTGGAGATGAGGGCAAGGTATTCAAGATACAGAGAACAGGCAGAGCTTATAGTAGGGAAAGTTGTCTCCTGTTCACAGTCCACTTTGCTGCAGTACAGAGTTGAGACAAAAGGAGTCTAGATAAGGGGGGTGGTTCGAGATATGTCGCAGAGAAAAAGACTGGGTCTGAGAAATGTGTGCTTAATCCTGTGGGTAAGTGTATTGGACAAGTTGACAAATAGAACCATGCTTGCCACTGGGAAGGCCGTGAGAAGTGAGAAGAGCCTGGGGAAACTGATTGAAATCATTGTAAAATTTTACTGTTTGGGCTGTGGTACAAAAATAATAATGCCATTAATGGTCAAAACTTGTAAAAATACTAAATTTACATTTTGCTTCTGTGAAAGCATAAAAAAGAATAAAAATGGACACAGGCCTATTGGGAATCTGTAGCTTAAACATCAATTCCATTAGTAGTCACAATTTCCAATAAAGTTGGCAACAACCATTTTTACTGCTAAAACCATTCAATCCAAATACAAGGAGTTTCATCACCAAGGAAGCTGTGTGAGTGACTCACTGCTATCAGTGACACACCTGGGTAGCGTTTCACTGACTCTCATCTCTATTCTAGGAGGTCGGCAGGGAGAAGGGGGATGTTTAAAACAAGGACTAGAAATGCCACTTGGAATTGAAAATGGTTTCTTGCTTTTATATTTAAATTATCATAGCAAATAGTTATCATGTAACAAATTATAGTTATCATCTAACAAAAACATAGGCAAATTGATTTAAAGGGTAAGCTTAGTGCCCTTTAGTCTTTGCAGTATCTGAAAACCCAAACATGGACCCAATCCACTTGTGTACCTAAACTAGATGAGAAAATCCCTTAAAGATCTTCGGGGTTTTCTCAGTCAAAGACGTGGAAATGGATTTCCTTCCATCACATGTACTTTACTTTTGGCCTCTGAGTCCCTTTGTGACCCTGCCAAAAAGTAATAATTCTAGCTAGAATATATTGCCAGGAATTCGGCAATAATATAAGGTATATAGCTTCACTGACAGAAAAAATCCCCTCCTAAAAGTGAGTTTCAAAAAGAGTTCTTACTTTTACAATACACTGTGATGCTATAAAAACAAATAAATATATAATCGCCTTGGTTTCCTTTCTTTAAAAGAAATAATTTCTAGTTATTCCAATTTTTGCCATCAAATGCCACAGCTTATGAGATAGTTCAAAATGCTGTGCAATTACTTGACTTCCAAAAATGCTTCCTTAAAATGGAAATAATGGGAGTTAATATTTCCTATCGAGGCAGGATTCTCAATACCACTGACAGCAACTTTCATGTGTGTTTGAGAAGTGGTTACCGGTCAAAACCATAGACAATCTGGGCACAGAAACATGCTGCCCTGTGAGAAAGGCTTTATTACTAATGGTGATTAGTAATGGTGATTAGCACATACATATTATGAGAATATAGAAGTATTACAATCTGTGTACATTCACTTAACTAAAACAACAAACATTTATTGAGACTGCACCATGACCTGCCACTGTTCTGAGTGCTTTATCTATAAGAATTTCTCTCATTTAAGCATAACAATCCAATGAGGTAGGTTAATATTATCATCTGCATTTTACAAATGAGGTAACTAAGGCTTATGCAAAAGAATTGTCCATGGGTGACAGGTGAGTAAGAGGCTCACTCAGGGCATCAAACCCAAGTTTGCTTCTCTGATACCTAGACTCCAAACTATAGTGAGGTCCCACATCCCTGAAAGCTCAGGTGCAGTGATCTTTGTTACTGCTAAATGCTGGCCTGGAGTGCACATTTACTTGGCATGGTAATACGATTTCAGCATAAGCAGAGCTCATTCCATCCTGCTCCTCTTTCCAGAGAAGTGGGGTGCAGAAAGGTGAGGTGATGGAGCTGGAACTACATTTCCTCCTTTTCTCTCTGCTGCTCTTTGCCCAATACTATGCTTCTCTCTGCCTTTTACAAACTTGCTGAGTTTATTGACAGCTACTCTAACAGCTTTACAACAGGCAAATCTATCAGAAGGGGAGCTTTACTATTAGGGGTCTCAGCCCAAAATCTCCTTAAGCTGATAAGCAACTTCAGCAAAGTCTCAGGATACAATCAATATGCAAAATTCACAAGCATTTCTATACACCAGTAACAGACAGAGAGCCAAATCATGAGTGAACTCCCATTCACAATTGCTACAAAGAAAATAAAATACCTAGGAATACAACTTACAAGGGATGTGAAGGACCTCTTCCAAGAGAACTACAAACCACTGCTCAAGGAAATAAGAGAAGGCACAAACAAATAGAAAAACATTCCATGCTCAAGAATAGGAAGAATCAATATCATGAAAATGGGCATATTACCCAAAGTAATTAATAGATTCAGTGCTATCCCCATCAAGCTACCACTGACTTTCTTCACAGAATTGGAAAAAACTACTTTAAACTTCATATGGAACCAAAAAAGAGCCCACATAGCCAAGACAATCCTGGGCAAGAAGAACAAAGCAGGAGGCATCATGCTACCTGACTTCAAACTATACCACAAGGCTACATAGTAACTAACACGGCATGGTGCTGGTACCAAAACAGATATATAGACCAATGGAACATAATAGAGGCCTCAGAAATAACACCACACATCTACAACCTTCTGATCTTTGACAAACCTGACACAAACAAGCAATGGGGAAAAGATTCCCTATTTAATCAATGGTGTTGGGAAAACTGGCTAGCCATATGCAAAAAACTGAAACTGGACCCCTTCCTTACACCTTATACAAAAATCAACTCAAGATGAATCAAAGACTTAAATGTAAGACCCAGGACCATAAAAACCCTAGAAGAAAACCTGGGCAATACCTTTCAGGACATAGGCATGGGCAAAGACGTCATGTCTAAAACACCAAAAGCAATGGCAACAAATGCCGAAACTGACAAATGGGATCTAATTAAACTAAAGAGCTTCTTCTGCACAGCAAAAGAAACTATCATCAGAGTGAACAGGCAACCTACAGAATGGGAGAATAATTTTGCAATCTACCCATCTGACAAAGGGCTAATATCCAGAATCTACAAAGAACTCAAACAAATTTACAAGAAAAAAACAACCCTATCAAAAAGTGGGCAAAGGATATGAACAGCCACTTCTCAAAAGAAGACATGTGTGTAGCCAATAGACACATGAAAAAAATGCTCATCATTGGCCAGGCGCGGTGGCTCATGCCTGTAATCCCAGCACTTTGGGAGCCTGAGGCGGGCGGATCACGAGGTCAGGAGATCGAGACCATCCTGGCTAACACGGGGAAACCCCGTCTCTACTAAAAAATACAAAAAATTAGCTGGGCGCGGTGGTGGGCGCCTGTAGTCCTAGCTACTCTGGAGGCTGAGGCAGGAGAATGGCGTGAACCCAGGAGGCGGAGCTTGCAGTGAACTGAGATCACACCACTGCACTCCAGCCTGGGCAACAGAGCAAGACTCTGTCTCAAAAAAAAAAAAAAAAATGCTCCTCATCGCTGGTCATTAGACAAATGCAAATCAAAACCACAGTGAGATACCATCTCACACCAGTTAGAATGGCAATCATTAAAAAGTCAGGAAACAACAGATGCTGGAGAGGATATGGAGAAATAGGCACGGTTTTACACTGTTGGTAGGAGTGTAAATTAGTTCAACCATTGTGGAAGACAGTGTGGCAATTCCTC
Source organism: Macaca nemestrina (assembly GCF_043159975.1). Lineage (NCBI taxonomy): Eukaryota > Metazoa > Chordata > Mammalia > Primates > Cercopithecidae > Macaca > Macaca nemestrina. The sequence continues at coordinate 47,692,128 of NC_092131.1, forward strand.
AAGATCTAGAACTAGAAATACTCTTTGACCCAGTGATCCCCTTACTGGGTATATACTCAAAGCATTATAAATCATTCTACTGTAAAGACACATGCACACATATGTTTATTGCGGCACTATTCACAATAGCAAAGACTTGGAACCAACCCAGATGTCCATCAATAATAGACTGGATAAAGAAAATGTGGCACATATACACCATGGAATACTATGCAGCCATAAAAAAAGGATGAGTTAATGTCCTTTGCAGGGACATGGATGAAGATGGAAACCATCATTCTCGGCAAACTATCACAAGAACAAAAAACCAAACACTGCATGTTCTCACTCATAGGTGGGAGTTGAACAATGAGAACACATGGACATAGGGAGGGGAACATCACACACTGGGGCCTGTCAGGGGGTGGAGGGCTAGGGGAGGGATAGCATTAGGAGAAATACCTAATGTAGATGACGGGTTGATGAGTGCAGCAAACCACCATGGCACGTGTATACCTACATAACAAACCTGCACGTTCTGCGCATGTATCCCAGAACTTAAAGTATATATATATATATACATGTTGCGAACTAAGGGCTTCCTAAGTTCAAATCCTCCTAGTTATCAAAGGCAGCATTGTCACACCTTGACTAAATAGATCACAGACCTTCTGTTTTGGAGAGTAAGACTGCATTATCAACCAGTCTCTCTTTCACTGATGTTGGATGCAATAGGAATTGAATTGTTAGATAAGATGGTCCAAAGCTTCCCAGATTGGCTGTACCACAATTTGGCCATTTTGCTCACATGAACATGACTTAGATCAGAAGAAGATGTCCTGCCCACACAGATATTTCTTTCCTCTGTGACACAGAAGATTTCTGGAAAGTGGAGCTAAGCCACATCCACCATCCATTCAACAAATGGCAGTGAAGTTTCTGTTGGACATTAGGCAAGTGCTGGCTTTTCACAGTTACAGTTTCCACGCTTATGGGATGAAATCTTCCAGGGGAGAGAGACCATCAAACAAGTAAGTGCAACAAAGTATAACAATGAGAAGGGAAAGTTGAGAGGTTTCTGTGAGAACAGAGGAGGAGCACCCAGTTCAGAACTGGGGGGCAGCAGGGAGACCTGAAGGAAGAATAGGAATTACTCAGTAAATGGCCTGAGGAAGGGAGAGGGAAGAGATAAGACAGGCAGAGGAGACAACATGGCAAGGCTCAGAGATGAGACAGTATGGTACATGCATAGAACTGGAAGAGGTAGCCAAGTCGTTCATATTCACTGATTTACATAAGGGCTGAGGATCCTCCTGAGAAAAAGATTTTATCCTTGTCCAACTTGGGTTTGGAAATATACAGCTATAATCAAAACCAAATTACAGGAAATGTGGTGGGAGTACCCAAGAAAATTGACCACCTCCTCACCAACTGGGGAAGGCTGAGAAATATGGGTTGCTTACAGAAGACATCACTAGCATGCTTAAATATGATAAACTCCTGGAGCACAAAGGTGGTGTGTGGTGGAATCCTCTGTAGTATTTACTATGTGTCTTCCCAAAAATAAAGTTTAATAAGTATTTGACAGTTTAATGACTGACTGTATGTCTTTCTATTTGATCTTTCTGGAAGGAAAACCTCCAACCATGAAGGCATGAGAATTGTGGTAACCTGGAATGGGTTATGACCTCCAGGTATGTGTTGGGAGAGAAACATAGTGAATCTCCCTGGGTACCAATTTTCCTTAAAGATTTTTTTGGACACAATTTAAACATTTGACCTGCTATATAATTTAAAGCATTTTACATTAGAGGAGACATGACTATATTAAGGAATAGCATATTAAAAAGCACATCTATAGTGCATACATGATTTGTGACATAATATAAAACAGAGAGAAAGCAAGTGGTTTAAAGAAATTTCAGGGTTGCACAAGGACACCTGGAACCTCCCCTCTCCTTGATCCTCCTGGAGTCTGCATCTTTACTGCCTTCAGCCAACAGAGGAACTTGAATGGAAAAGTCTGAAAAGCACTCAGGGTGGGAGTGAGGGTAGTCAGGAAATAGAAGCTCTAAACGTTCTACTTAATAACGATAATGACAACAACCACTTTCTCTTTAATAATAACAATAGCAGCAATAAAAACAACAGCTAACGTTAATAAAATACTAAATGCTAAGTACTTTTAAAAATTAATGATTTTTTATTGATACATATTAGATGTATATATTTTGAGAGTACATGTGATAATTTGATTCATATAATCAAGTCAGGGTAATTGGGATATCCATCACTTTAAATATTGATCCTTTCTTTATGCTAGAAGTATTTGAATTATTCTCTTCTAGCTACTTTGAAATGTACAATCAATTAATGTTAACTGTGGTCTATCAAACACTGGGTCTTATTTCTCCTATCCAAGTGTATATTTCTACCCATTAATCAACCTGTCTTCAACCCCTCTTCCACTCTCACTGTCCTGGCATCTGGTAACCACCAATCCACTCTTTTTTTTTTTTTTTTTTGAGATGGAGTGTCACTCTGTTGCCCATGCTGGAATACAGTGGCATGATTTTGGCTCAATGTAACCTCCGCCTCCTCGGGTTCAAGCAATTCTCCTGCCTCAGCCTCCCAAGTACCTGGGACTACAGGTGCCCGCCACCACACCTGGCTAATTTTTGTATTTTTAGTAGAGACGGGGTTTCACCATGTTGGCCAGACTGGTCTCGAACTCCTGACCTCAGGTGATCTGCCTGCCTTGGCCTCCCAAGTGCAGGCATTACAGGCATGAGCCACCGCATGCCTGGCCCCAATCTACTGTTTATCTTCATGAGACCCACTTTTTTAGCTTCACATATGAATAAGGGCATGCAATATTTATGTTTTTGTGCTTGGCTTATTTTGCTTAACAAAATGGTCTCCAGTTCCATCCATGTTGCTGCAAATGACAGGATTTCATTCTTCTTTATGGCTGAATAATATTCCACTGTGTGCATAAACCACATTTTCTTTATTCATCCATCCACTGATAGACACTTAGGTTGATTTCATATTTTGGCTATTGTGAGTAGTGCTGCAGTAAACATGGGAGTGTAGATATCTCGTTGATATATTTATTTCCTTTATTTTGGATGTAGACCCACTACTGGAATTGCTAAATCATATGGTAGTTCTATTTTTAGTTTTTTCAGGAACCTCCATGCTGTTTTCCATAGTGGCTGTACTAATATTCATTCGAACCAACAGTGTATGAGGATTCACTTTTCTCTACATCCTTGCCAGTATCTATTATTCCCTGATTTTTTTTTTTCATGATAGACATTCTGTGTGAGACATCTCACTGTGGTGTTGATTTGCATTTTCCTGATTAGCAATATAGAACACTTTTTCATATACCTTTTGGCCATTTATATATGTTCTTTTGAGAAATGTCTATTCAAATCTTTTGCTCATTTTTAAATCGAATTACTGGTTTTTTTCCTATTGAGTTGTTTGAGCTCCTTATATATTCTGGTTACTAATCCCTTATCAGATAGATAGTTTGCAAATATTTTCTCCCATTCTGTGGGTTGTCTCTGTGTTGATTGTTTCTTTTGCTGTGCAGAAGTTTTTTAGCCTGATGTAATCCCATTTGTATATATATATTTTTTCTTTGCTGCCTTTGAAGTCTTACACAAAAAAGTCTTCACCCAGACCGATGTCCTGGAGCATTTCCCCAGCGTTTTTTACTAGTCATTTCATAGTTTCAGGTTTTAGATTTAGGACTTTGATCCATTCTGCTTTTATTTTTGTATATGGTGAGAGATAGGGATCTGCTTTCATTCTTCTGCATGTGGTTATCCAGTTTTCCCAGCACCATTTATTGAAGAGATATGTCCTTTCCCCATTGTATGTTCTCGGCACCTTTGTCTAAAGTTGGGAGTGCAGATATCTCTTTGATATACTGATTTCCTTCCTTCCTTCCTTCCTTCGCTCCTTCCTTCCTTCCTTCATTCTTTCTCTTTCTTTCTTTCTTTCTCTTTCTCTTTTATTTCTTTTTTTCTTTCTGCCTCTTTCTTTCTTTCTTTTTTCTTTTCTTTCTTCCTTTCTTTCTTTTTCTTTTTGTTTTTTTTATTTTTTTTGAGACAGAGTCTCGCCCTGTCACCCAGGCTAGAGTGCAGTGGCATGATCTCAGCTCACTGCACCCTCACCTCCTGGGCTCAAGAGAGTCTCTCACCTCAGCCTCCCTAGTAGCTGGGACTACAGGTGGATTTCACTACACCTAATTTTTGTATTTTTTGTAGAGATGGGGTTTTGCTATGTTGCCCAGACTGGTCATGAACTCCTGGGCTCAAGTGATCTGCCCACCTCGGCCTCCCAAAGTACTGGGATTACAGGTGTGAGCGACTGCGCCAGGCCCTGATTTTTCTTCTTTTGGACACATACCCACTAGTGGAATTGCTCAATCATATGGTAATTCTGAAATGAGCTGTCTATAAATGCATGGACTTGTATCTGAGTTCTCTATTTTGTTCCATTGATCTATGTGTCTGTTGTTATGCCACTACAGTGGTTCTACATAAATTTTAAGAACCACAAAATAATTTTTTTGTTTTTTTCTACTTGTATGAAGAATGCCATTGTATTTTGAATTATTTTTAATGCCTTCTCATTTAAACGTCCTTCCTCTGCCAACACACATAAACACACATCTTTTGAAGTCTACTTTATTATTAACGTGTCAGTTTACAAATGAGAAACTGAGGCACAGGCAGCTGAAGTTACACAGGAGCTATAGAGCTAGCTTTCAAACCCAGGAAATCTGACTTCTAAGCCCACCTTGAGTAGTAAACCTCAAGATGCCAACGAGCGATGCTGCCCCCTGCTGGAGAAAATAAGCTGCTGGCTCTAGCCCAAAGCAGCCTTGGATGGTAACAGTGGCGTCTGGGGTAGGTAGCGTGGCAAAAAAACTCCGTTCCAAAGGGATTCTGTGTATTGGTGATATTTAATGATTCTGTTTGTATTTTCTTGAGGAAACTGTGAACGTAAAACAATCAGAAAGGAGTAGGGACAGAGGCAATAAGGAAACAGTTTGAAGGGAAGCAAAGCAGGAAAAATAAGGCACAGGGCGATACCGTCAGAAGGCGGAATCTCCCGGGGTTGTGAGCTTCCGGTACAGGTGACAAAGCGGCCAAGTCCCCAAAGCTGCCCATGAGACCTCACATCTGCTGTTGAATCTGCAACAGTGAGAAAGAGTGTTCTTATCCATTAGGCCTGGCTGGGAGATCCCTGAAATAGTTTTCTGGGTCTCCTCACCACACACCCGCCACCCCGCACCGTATACACTTTCTGTAATCCCTCCCCATCTGAGATGGTCTGAGCGCTCTTTCTTCTTTGCAGCCTGAAAGCCGAACACAATACCAGTTTGGTGTAGGTCCTGGGCAAATCCCTACCGCCCTTCTCTTCCCTGGGTCTCAGGCTTCTTTTTGGCATAAGGCAGTTTGGGTTCTCAAGCGAGGGCAGTACTGCCCCACTGAGGGCAGGTAGAGAGAGAGAGAGACAGACAGACAGAGAGAGAGACAGAGAGAGAGAGAGAGAGAGAGAGAGTTCGCGCACGTGCATGTCAGGGAGCAAAGTTGGTTGTCACAAAGACTTGGAGGAGGGTGCCACTGGCATTTATCACCCAAGAACCAGCGATGCTATACATTCTGCCAATGCCATTAGTATCCCTGTGGAGAAACACTGGGTGTTTAAGAGTATATACGGTTGTTTCTTCATAAAAAATGTAAATAAATTCACTTTCAATTTTGAAGTTCTATTAAATGGGCCTCTTGGAGTAGAATTGTAGAATATTATAGGAAAGTGATTAATAGCTTATGGTTTGTATGGAGCTTTTTTAAACAGGGTTTTCAATTCTGTGTGGTTTACTAAAAAAACAGTTTTGCTGTGAGTAGATTTCTGGCATGTTTCTAATGCTTGTGAGCTTTGAAGATCTAAAGCCATGATCACATTAGACACAGATGTCCGGAGAGTGGATAGAGGGTGTCCCGTGGATAAAATGGTTTGGTAGAATTTTCCTGAGTTGTAGAAAAATAATTTTTTAAGCCACTGGTACCTGTTTTGATGTGTCTGCCATTGAGCGCTAATGGAACGTTGGTCAAAGGCAGACTGGAGCATATGTTGTGAAGGAGCCTTTCTCTAGGGCCAACTGCAGTGGGCTTTTATGGTGCCCCTGAATCACAGATGAATCTGCAACTTAAACTGTGGTCATTCCTTACCACTTAGGATATTTTTAATTTTTATTATTAATTTTATTTATTATTGTTATTCCTTGTGTTATTTTTTGTTGTATCTGAGTACAATGTGACTTCATGTTTTTATTAACCCATTTTGAAAAACTTGCTTGGATCCTAATTTCTGTGAAATGTTAGTCTGATAAGCTACATATCTTTTCAAATATACTTTAAAATATATGCATAACAATTTAAAAGTTTTAAAGTTCGCCCATATACTTACTACCCTAAATCATCTTAAGTGTAAACACAAGCATAACTGTACACTGTAACAATGATATGAGAGATTTTAAAAAATCAGGATCCTACATAGGCAACAGATGGCTTAAAAGAGAATGCAAAAATCCATGTTTGTGAAATGAGTGCACATGAGTTTATAATAGAGTTAACTGACTTAAGCATGAGTGTCAATGTGTGAGTTTGTATGTCTGTGTGAGAGACAGAACAGTCAACTACACCTACTATTCATTGTGACCTTATGTGGCATTCTCTGTATCAACTTCCAAGTACTTCTTAATATAGTCGGGTGTGGTGGCTCACGCCTGTAATCCCAGCACTTTGGGAGGCTGAGAGGGGGTGGATCACTTGAGGTCAGGAATTCCAGACCAGCCTGGCCAACATGGTGAAACACCGTCTCTACTAAAAATACAAAAATTAGCCAGGCATGGTGGCAGATGCCTGTAATCCCAGCTACTCAGGAGGCTAAGGCAGGAGAATTGTTTGAGCCCAGGAGGTGGAGGTTGCAGTGATTGCACCATTGCACTCCAGCCTAGGCAACAGAGTGAGACTCCATCTTAAAAAAAAAAAAAAAAATACTCCTTAATAAGCAATTGGTAACATACTTACCCACCCTACCATAATGAATTACCATTGCTGTAGCCAAAAGCAAATAAATCTGAAAGGTAGGTTAGTTTCTTCCCTTTTATCTAAGGTGGATATACAATGACTTTCAGGCTTTGGAAACATTGAAACATAGCTCTTGGATCCTGTGGCAGAGACAAGGGAATAATTCCAAAACCTGGCCACAGAACTGAACCTGGGTAAGGAGGGAAGTGAGGACATGATGAGGGTGAGGGAGAATTTAAAAGGTGGTAGGGGCCGGGCGCGGTGGCTCAAGCCTGTAATCCCAGCACTTTGGGAGGCCGAGGCGGGCGGATCACAAGGTCAGGAGATCGAGACCACAGTGAAACCCCGTCTCTACTAAAAATACAAAAAATTAGCCGGGCGCGGTGGCGGGCGCCTGTAGTCCCAGCTACTCAGGAGGCTGAGGCAGGAGAATGGCGGGAACCCGGGAGGCGGAGCTTGCAGTGAGCCGAGATCGCGCCACTGCACTCCAGCCTGGGCAACAGCGTGAGACTCCGTCTCAAAAAAAAAAAAAAAAAAAAAAAAAAGGTGGTAGGGTTAACAGGACGTGGTCCCAGGGAAGTTGACTACCAGAGGCTCTGCATTTTCCATGTGACCTAAGGGTTCCCAGAAATGGAGACAGAAAGTCCATGTTTCTTAATGTCTCACAGTCAAAATCCTACTTTACACAGACCCACATTACTGGGGAAAGGTTCGCATGTGGCCAAAGAACCCTCCACCAGATAAATTCATAAAAAAGGAATTAAAACTTTATTCTATTATTTCAAACATAAACGTTCCTCCATCAGCTATGCCTTTTTCTTTGAAATTACTGAATAATCACAATGATAGCTTCACATGTATGGAGAACCCTCAATGTGTCAGAATTCTTAAGTCAAAAGTAATAATTCTATTTACAGGAAACGAAGGCCAGCCCATTGTCAGGCCGACACTATCCACAGATTTTATCCATGTAGCTTGCTTCTTGCAAGGTCCATGTCAGCAGGGATTCTTACCTGTTTTGTTCAGGGTCCAAGCACCTAGCCTTAGCACATAGAAGGCTCTTAAACATTTGTTGAATGAATGAATGAACCTCAACCTTTCTCACCTCCAGTGAAAAGCACTGCAAGGTGATTGAGGAGAAAATAAGGAAGCCTCAGTCCCTGACATTTGTTGAGAAAGGGGTGGAGGAGATGATGAGTGGTGGGGAGAGGAGGCTTTTCCATGGAACTCTCCAACTCTGCTGCAGAGAGCCAAGCACATGACATGCACCACACGACTCCTAGGGTGGTGGTCCTTGCAGCCCATTTCACAGACCATAGCCCCAAAAGTGCAGACAGTTCCTCTGTTCCCTCTCCTTGGACGGTTCCCATTAGTCTGTCTGGCCTTACCTTTCTAAAGAACTTTGCCGCTTGAAAATCACAGTAGTGTATGTTATTCAGTCCCCAGAACTCTCAATCCCCTCTTTTTTCTTGCCCATCCCAAGCCCAAACTGGCAAGCTGACTCTCTGCCCTGTCTTCCAGGAAGCTTCCCCACCGCCACAGTCCTGTCCGATTTCACCGAATTTTATTATTTTCAATGGACATATTTTTTAATGTCTCTCTCAAAGCGACTTCAGATTATTATGTAAGATTTTTATAAGATTATTAACTTTGTAAGATTTCGCCCATCTGAATCAATCTCCAAATCATAGAAAAAAGTCATTGAACCGATAACCGCGTTTCAATCCGGGGTTTGGAAAAGATGTTCACCACATGGAAATCATGGCTAAGACCCATTTCCCACAAAAATGCGCACTCGGGCGTGGTTCAGTATCACCGTGCAGTGTGTGCCTGTCGGGTACCTCACCAACCACACTTTGGCTTTGTAAAGGTGGGTTGGGGAGCCGGGTCCTCCCATCCTTTCACAGCCCCGGCAGGCCCTGGGTGAATGCTGGTCTAGTGAATTCACAGCTCCCCGGGCAACTCCCAGCTGCCAGGCGGGGCTGCGGCAGGGTGGAGGGAGCGACCCGCGGAGAGGCCTCGACCCCCACCCCAGCGAAGCCTGGGGCCGGGGAGCTGCACCTCGGCGCACCCCGCCTGGCGCCGTGAGCCCGCGTGGGCCGGGGCCGGGTTTGCGGGCGGAGGCAGCTCTGCTCCCGGAGGTCCTCCCGCAGGCGGCGCCCTCCGAGCCGGGCGCGAAGTGCACCCACGCCCCGCAGCCCAGCGCCTCGTGGCCATCCAGAGGGATTTGTCAGCGCGCCCTATATAGCCGCAGACAGCTGCCATCTGTTATGTTTAGTAACACCACCACGCCGCTCCCCCTTCCTTGAGAATAAACCTGCCTTGGTCATTAAGCCACAAGGATATTTTTTAACGACTCCCACTCCCTCCTGCAGGCCGCGTCTGAGTCTTGAGTGCCAAATTCTGCTTCCTTACTGCATCCTGGGCGCTGTCTGAGCTGGACGACCCATCCACTGTGGACTTGGGCCCTGGCAGGTGCTTACAAGAAAGGCAGAGAGAGCGCCTCCCTCCATGGGTGCAGTGAGGAGAAAAATCCGTGGTGTATGACCATTTTGATGCATCGCATTTCAGTTCTGCAAATGCGAAGTGTAAATTGGGCTAGAGTATGATTGTGAATCAGACCACACGTCATGATTAATTTATCACTGTGCTCCAGATACATCAGCTAAAATAATATGAATTTAAAGTAACGGTTCCTCCCTCCTTTGTGTTTGCTGGTGAACTCTGAAGAATAAATCACTAGAGAAATAAAGGAACTTAAGAGTCCACTCTATTCTCGTATTAGCAGAGCAAGAACATAATTAAACATTCTCAATAAGGTTTCTTCTACCGTTTGAAATTTGCCCACCCACATTTTGTATCCGTCTGTGTAACACTCTCACTGATGCACCCTGAGCTGCTGATAAACATTGAGGTGGAAATGAGCTTTTTCATCTTTCAGGCAACATTTATGATGCCTCAAGTTCTGGTTCCCAAACTGGCTGACTATCAGAATTATCTAGGGCCTTGCCACTAAAAGTGTGGTCCATGAAGTAGCTGCACGGTATCACTTTTGAGATAGTTAGGAATGCAGAATCTCAGGCCCTACTCAGACCTATTGATGGGAATCTAAATTTTTTACAGGACCTGCCCTCACCACATCAGCTCCCCCCCACCCTGTTAAAGTTTGAGAATAATTGATCTAGTTTTTTAAAAACCACAAATACCTTTGCTCAGACGTCTATATATGTTTAGTAAGCAGCCCAGTTGATTCTTATAAGGTGAGTAGTCAAGTTTGGAGGTCACTGGTCTTTGAGGCTCAAGGTTCAGATGACTTTTATGCTCATGACATGAGCCAAATTTATTAAATCAGTTGAACTGTCTCTGAAAGTTTGGTACAGGTGAGTTTATCTGCTTAGTCATCCATGAATTACAAGTGCAAGAAAGCTTATTAATTATTTAGTTAAATAATGACACATTTAGTCCTCCAATTAGGAAAGCTCAACACTAGGAACGAGGATTTTCTCCTTGTGTAACTGGCTCATTCACTCCCAGACTAAGTGTAGGCATGAGGAAATCTTTTGCTTGGCCATCAAAGCCACCCCCACCCCCTTCAAATGTTCTGACTTTCTTTATAACAGTACCTTTCATTCAGAAGAATACAAACGTCCCTTGTGCTGATGTTCAGTGCTGTTGAGGGCTGTACTGGAGGACTGTGTCTAGTTCTGCACTTCACAATAAAAGAGGGATGTGGAGACCTTGGCAAAGGTTCAGAAGATATTTGTAAAGGTTATTTTTAAAATTCAGAGTGAATCTTCACATTGTGTAGCATTATCTGTAAAATGGACATGAAATGAACCTTGACTGTAGCTTGAGATTTTCACTTTAAGAGAAAAACAATTGTAATAATAAGTGGAGGAAGAGGAAAGAATGTCTCTTGAGCACAAGTTCTCACCTTGTGCATTAGTTACAATGACCTGGAGAAATTTTTTAAAACCCCAGTGCCAGGTAAGTTGGGGGGGTCTTTGTGGGTGGGACCTGGGCATCAATAGTTCTTCAAGTTCCCCATGTGATTCCAATGCACAGCTCCTGAGCAGTGCTGCTGCAACTTTAATGTCATTGGCATCACCTGGGAAGTTTGTTAAACTGCAGATCGTGGCCGGTGTGGTGGCTCACACCTGTAATCCAAGCATTCTGGGAGGCCAAGATGGGCAAATCACTTGAGGCCAGGAGTCTCAGACCAGCCCGGCCAACATGGCAAAAACCTGTCTCTACTAAAAATACAAAAAGTAGCTGGGTATGGTGGTGCATGCCTGTAATCCCAGCTACTTGGGAGGCTGAGACACCAGAATCACTTGAACGCAGGAAGCGGAGGTTGCAGTGAGCTGAGATTGTGCTACTGCACTCAAGCCTGAGAGACAGAGCAAAACTGTGGGGCCAGAGTTTCTGAAATTCTAAGAAGCATCTAAGTGAAGTCAAAGCTCTGGTTTTATGAACCAGGCTTTGAGTAGCAAAGGCTAGAGGGGTTTGAAAGTAAACTAAACTCTCTTCCAGGAAGAATCCATGATCTTATTTTCAGGCCATCTCAAAGTCTCCTATGGCTTTATGATACTTGTCAACATGCAAAAGAGATAACTCCAACCACCACATAAGCCAATGAAAAGAAAACCAGGCCAGGTGCAGGTGCCTGTAATCTCAGCACTTTGGGAGCCCAAAGTGGGAGGATCCTTGAGGACAGGCATTCGAGACCAGCCTAGGAATCATACATAGCAAGACCTCATGTCTTAAAAAATAAAATAAAATAAAAAAAGTTTAAATTAGCCAGGTGTAGTGGTGTGTACCTGTAGTTCCAGTTACTTAAGAGGCTGAGACAGGAGGATCACTTTAGCCCAGCAGTTTGAGACTGCAGCTGCAGTGGCCTACACACCACTGCACTCCAGCCTGGGTAACAGAGTTAGATGCTGTCAAAAAAGAAAAGAAAAGAAAGAGAGAAGGGAAGGAAGGGGGAGAGAGAGAGAGAAAAGGGAAGGAAAGGAAAAAAGAAAAGAAAGAAGAAAAGAAAAGAAGACAGAAGAAGAGAAAAAGAAAAAGTAAGCCAGGGTGAGGAACACTGCTTTGGATGAAAATATTTAACAATAAACAGTATGTCCTTGAATTGGAAAGTATTTATAGGAGAACTTAAAAGACAGAACTTTTTCTAGACAACATTACCATCCCTATTCTCACAATTCCATTTCTTCAAGATAGCTTTAGTATTAAACAGAGTTGTCATATGTGTAGTGGGGCCGATGATCCAGTGCAGTGGCAGCTGGGGTGTTAGCAGTGGCAGCTGGGGTGTTAGGGCTGCTACATCTATGCTAGTAGCATTTGGTCCAAAGCAGAGCCATCTCAGAACCTGGAGGTTTCTCTGAATTCTGGATATAGTGAGAACCAGCCACTTTGTCAAGAGATTCCATTCAGCTATCAACATGATGGGACAAGTCGGTAAAGCAAAATTAAAAAATGTTTAAACTTGAAAATATCCACAGTAATATTTATAGTTAGCCTAAATGAAAAGGCTTTATATGTACTGTCTCATTTAATCCTTGCACTAACCTTATAGATAATTACTATTATTATCTCTATTTTACAAATAAGACAACAGAGCTCAGAGAGGGCAAGACACTTGCCCATGTCTAGTTTGAAACTAGATTAAACCAGAAACTAGTGTTTCTAGAATCTAGAAAGTGGCAGAGCCAGGATTGGAACCCATTCATTTGATTCCAGAATCCCCACATTAAGTTCAACAGTGTGAAAACAAAGCTAGTTTGCCATTGGGGATTTTCTCTCAATATTCCTGCTGCTATAAGCAGTGTGTTCATGTTTTCCTTAGTCTTTGGTCTAAATATTTTTCAAAAGCAGTCTTTTAATTTTTTAATTAGCTTGGTTCCCCAACGATAAAGCTCTTTAAAGGTCAGATGTTAACTTAATCCTCTTTGGGTTATCGTTGAAAAAGATCAGCCGAATTGACCTTGACAAAACTGTCTCCAAGACTTGGGGACAGACAGTCTCTTTGATACCAGTGAACACAGTTAACTGCTGTCATGGTAAGGGGCATTTTCTATGCCTTTGATAGCAGGCAGATTTGTTTTTCTTGACAAGACCCCGAGTAAAAGGACTTAATATCCATCTTTAATGTGAATCGAATCATGCCTTGCTGACATTAGATCCTCAGCCCCAGGGAACACCAGGTTGGCCACTGAGGGGCTGCATTAGGCCGATTCAATGGCCAAGAGCGTGACAGGAACCGAATTGTACGGCCAGCAAGGGCGGGCTCATCACATGCTCCTCTGCCGGCCTCCATCGCAGAGCCAACCCAATGAAAAAGACAGCCAGGCCTATGGCTCACATGCTCTTCCGTGAGGACAGCAAGGACTGCCAAGGCAGCAACCTAAACCGCAGTTTGCCTAAGAACAGAAATGTACCAGCTTTGACTCAACACTGTAACAATTAACTTTATATATAACAACCATAAAAAGGCATTGCCGTCCTGGGCCTGTGCTGAGATAAAGATGAGGGTGTGCAGAACCAACCCCAGGGGAAATGCTGACGTGAAGGGCACTCGGTGACTGATGGCGGTGCCTACGGTCTCTGGTCCTAGGGGGTAGGGCAGTTACAGCCACGACCCCACCCCTCAGCCTGGCTCCCATTGGCTGGGTATATACATGACTACAGCAGAGCCAATCAGAGCCCTTCCCTAGAATTTTTAAAACTGGAAGTGAAAAAAGGAATCTGTTTTACCAGTGGCAAGAGTGAAGGGATTGAGGCTTTGGAGCTGTCAGCAGCCATTTTCCCTCCCATGTGGAAGAAGCTGATCTGTACAGTGTGGCAGAAAGGAAGGACATGGAGAGGACGGAGAGCACTCAGATGCCGGGCTCCAGTCGTTTCTGAGGCCCAGTCACATTCCTGACCAGCCACAATTTAGTTGTTCAGCCTTAGATACTCCAAACTAATAAATTCCCCCTTTACCTAACCTAATTTGAGTTAAATTTCTGTTACTTGTAACCAAGAAAGTCATACAGAGGAAGTGGGTGTAATTTTATTTTAGCCCCTCCCACTTCATATTTAGTGTCCTCTAAAGTGGACAAGTAGTACTTTCTTATAGGGGACACTTTTCTCCCATTTTAAAAACTGACCCATGATGGCTCCCTCCCCTAGGATCTGGGCCCTGGCTTTCTGTCACGTGGCTTTAAGAAAAAGCAAAGAATTTTAAAAATTCTTCCTTGGGGAAAATCTGCATTTTTTCATAACAGTGCAAAAAGAAATGCATTTCATCTCAATAAGTTTGAGACAGAGTTGGTCTTCTAGCTGTTGCTTGAATGACATCAGTGTTGATCCTAGAGGTATAGGAATGCAAAGAGTGGGCATTTACTGAACATTCATTATGTGCCTGACAATGTGTGAGGCACAGTTTCCAAAATACTGATTTTCATTAATTCTCACAATCACGGTTTCATAAGAATTGCTAGTCTATAGTTGAGAAATCCTATGATTTTAACTATTTTCTAATTCTTTTATTGGTGTCCTTTCTGCTACCATTCAAACATCCATGGAGACTTTCTACATGCCCTCTCTTTAGGGCACCACTAATATGCCTAGAAGAAAGAAGAAAATTCTTGGTGTTTGAGTTCAACAGTAGACTTTAAAAATCTATAGCAGATTAAGCTGGTTTTCACAGGCAGGAGCTTTTTTTTTAATTCTGAAAGCTTGTTTCTAAATACTAAGGGCAAAGAGAACCTGGATTCCAACTTTATACTATTAATATAAACCAGCAGTCAGCAAACTACAATCTTTGGAGGTAAAGTTTTTTTGTAATTAAGTTTTACTGAAGCACAGCCATATCCATTTGGTTACCTATTATCTATAGTTACTTTTGCACTTAGAACAGTGGGCTGAGTAGTTGTAACAAAGACCGTATAGCCTGCAAAACCTAAAATATTTGCTGTTTGGCACTTTTCAGAATTTGTGACCGCTGCATAGGGAACACAAGAAGAGAAGAGAGATGTTTTGTCTCCCTAAATGAAATAAGCATTTGACCTGCAGCAGATAGGGAGAAATGTAAGAATGGGTGATTAGAGCTTAAAGCTTTCTGGGCCCTAGAGAATGGGTGCAGAGACCACCATACTGAGCTGAGTCAAAGAGAGGGAGTGGGAAATAGAAACCACAGATTAATTTGAAGGGAATTAGAGAATGGGGGAACTTTAACTTGGAGGCAACCAGACAGAAGGATCTGAGACCTCAATGCAGAGTAGTCTGAAACCTCAATGCAGAGTAGTCTGCAGGAGTATCCAGAAGCTTTTTCTGTTCCCTGAAAAGTGCCAGAGGTGACTAAAAGGGCCAGCAGACTGAATGAAGTCTCTTAGTTATATGACATGTCAATGCCATCAACAAATAAGCTAGACCATACATGTCAGAGACCCCAGCTGGTCCAAGGACATCAGCAGAGATGGAACCAACATCAAATGCCTACAAGAACAGAGGATGTCACATGTCCCAGAAGCTAAACCCTCAATGCCAGGGCAATTATTGGAGCCCCTATTTCACCCTCAGAACTTAGATTACCTTAGAGAGAAGGAAATAGAAGACAGGATCATTCACTAAGTGGTTTCCAAAAAGTGTTGAGTGAGCTGCTTGGAGGGTTTTTATTTATCTTACTGTTAACTATGTCTTTTAAATATCCCTTAGAAGTTCTGCCTCAATGAAGTGTCATCAGCATTAAGATAACAATACTGGTGTCTGAGACAGCACTGTCCAGTAGAACTTTCAGCTCTAATGGAAATGTTCTAAAGAAATACCTGAGACTGGGTGATTTATAAAGAAAAGAGGTTAAATTGGCTCATGCTTCTGCAGGCTGTACAGTAAGCATAGTGGCTTCTGCTTCTGGGAGGCCTTGGGAAATTTACAATCATGGCAGAAAGCAAAGGGGAAGCAGGTACGTCTTACATGGCTGGAGAAGTAGAAGGGGAGCTGCTATACACTTTTAAATGATCAGATCTAATGAGAATTCACTCACTATCAGAAGAACAGCACCAGGGGGGAAATCTGCCCCCATGATCCAATCACCTCCCACCAGGCCCCACCTTCAACACTGAGGATTACAATTCAACATGAGATTTGGGCAGACACACAGATCCAAACCATCTCATTCCACCCTGGCCCCTCCCAAATCTCATGTCATTCACGCATTGCAAAATACAATCATCCCTTCCCAACAGTCCCCAAAGTCTTAACTCATTCTAGCATTAACTAAAATTTCCAAAGTCCAAAGTCTCACCTAAGACAAGGCTAGCCCTTCTGCCTATGAACCTATAAAATAAAAAACAAGTTAGTTACTTCCAGAATACAATGGGGTATAGGTATTGGGTAAATACTCCCATTCAAAAAGGGAGAAATTGGCCAAAACAAAGGGACTACAGGCCTCATGCAAGTATAAAACCCAGCAGGGCAGTCATTAAACCTTAAAGCAACAAAATAATCTCCTTTGACTCCATGTCCCACATCCAGGACACACTGGTACAAGGAGTGGTCTCCCAAAGCTTTGGGCAGCTCTGCCCTTGTGGCTTTGCAGGGTTCAGCCCCCATCACTGCTCTCACAGGCTGGTGTTGAGTGCCAGAGACTTTTCAGGCTGAGGGTGCAAACTGTCAGTGGCTCTATCATTCTGGGCTCTGGAGGAGGGTGGCCTTCTTCTCAAAGTTCCACTAGGCAGTGCCCTCAGTGGAGACTCTGTGTGGGGGCACAAACCCCACATTTCCCCTCCACATTGCCCTAGTTGAGGTTCTCCATGAGGACTCCACCCCTGCAGCAAGCTTCTGTCTGGACATCTAGGCTTTCCCATACATCCTCTGAAATCTAGGTGGAGGCTCTCAAACCTCAACTCTTGCATTCTGTACACCTGCAGGCTTAACACCATGTGGAAGCCACCAAGGCTTATGGCTTGCACCCTCTGAAGGAGTGGCCTGAGCTGTACCTGGGCCCCTTTTAGCCATGGCTACAGCTGAAGTGGCTGAGATGCAGGGAGCAGTGAACTGAGGCTGCGCAGAGCAGCAGAGTCCTGGTTGTGGCCAGGGCTTGTGATGGGAGGGGCTGCTGAGAAGGTCTCTGAAATGCCTTCAAGGCCTTTCCCCCATAGTCTTGGCTATTATCACTTGGATCCTCATTACTTATGCAAATTTCTGCAGCCTGCTTGAATTCTTCCACTGAAAATGGGCTTTTCTTTTCTACCACATGGCTGGGCTGCAAATTTTTTAAACTTTTAAGCTCTGTTTCATCTTTAAATATAAGTTCCAGTTTCAGGTCATTTCTTTGCTCACACATATGACAGCATAGGCTGTTAAAAGCAGCAAGGCTGCATCTTGAATGCTTTGCTGGTTAGAAATTTCTTTGGCCAGATACCCTAAATCATGACTCAAAGTTCCACAGATCCTCAGGCCAGGGGGCAAAATGCCTCCAAGTTCTTTGCTAATGCATAACAAAAGTGATCTTTACTGTAGTTCCCAATAAGTTCTTCATCTCCATCTGAAGTCTCCGCAGCCTGGGCTTCACTGTCCATATCACTACCAGTATTTCAGTCATAACTACTCAACAAGACTCTAGGAATTTCCAAACTTTTCATCATCTTCCTGTCTGTAGAGAGTGAGCCCTTCACACTCTTCCAACCTCTGCCCACTCCCCAGTTCCAAAATCACTTCTGCATTTTCAGGTATCTTTATAGCAGTACCCGACTCTCAGTACCAATTTTCTGTATTAGTCTGTTCTTGCATCACTATAAAGAAATACCTGAGACTGGGTCATTTATAAAGGAAAGAGGTTTAATTGGCTCATGCTTCTGCAGGCTGTATAGGAAGCATAGCAGCTTCTGCTTCTGGGAAGCCTCAGGAAACACAATCATGGCAGAAGGTGGGGGGAAGCAGGCACGTCTTAACGTGGCCAGAGATGTAGAGGGGCTAGGGAGGTGCTACACAGTTTTAAACAACCAGATCTCATGAGAACTTACTCATTATTAGGAGAACAAAGAGGGAAATTAGCACCAAGAGGGAAATCTGCCCCATGATCCAATCACCTCCCACGAGGTCCCACCTCCAACACTGGGGATTATAAGGGATCAACATGAGATTTGGGCTAGGACACAGATCCAAATCATATCATGTCTATATCTGCACTGTTCAGTACGATAGCTGCAAGCCACATGTGGTTATTGAGCACCTGAAGTATGACTAGTGCAAATGAGGAATGAAACTTTTTTTTTTTTTTGAGACAGAGTCTTGCTCTGTTGCCCAGGCTGGAGTGCAGTGGCGTGATCTCTGCTCACTGCAAGCTCCGCCTCCCGGGTTCACACCATTCTCCTACCTCAGCCTCCTGAGTAGCTGGGACTACAGGTGCCCAGGACCACGCCTGGCTAATTTTTGTATTTTTAGTAGAGACGGGGTTTCACCGGGTTAGCCAGGATGGTCTAGATCTCCTGACCTTGTGATCCACCCGCCTCAGCCTCCCAAAGTGCTGGGATTATAGGCATGAGCCACTGTACCCGGCCTAAACTTTTAATTTTATCTGATGTTCATTCATTTTAATTATAATTTAAATAGCCACAGTGCAGTCCTGAGAGATCAGATTATTTTCCAAATAAAAAATATACTAATTTCACTTCAAAATTAAAAGGAGTAACTGAAGAAGTCTAGTTTAAGGGATAGTGGACATCATGACTTCTGTTTTCTAGGGCCCTCAGTTATTGTCTCTGGAGTAAATTCTTGGAGTGTTCTGGCAGGTTTTCAGACATAATACGGAGCAGAGGACCCAACTGAAGAAGCAAAACGCAGATTGATTTGAGGATGTCTCAAGAGCTTTTAGTTTGATCCTCACAGTTCATCTGGTGCTGTTATGGGAAGATGGACAAAGAGATATTTGAGATCAGGAAAAACACAGATCAAAAAAAGAAAACCAAGGTAAGGAGCAGAAGGTGGGAGTGCAAGACTGGAGTGGGATGGAAGGAGATTAAAAGTACTTGCTCTATAACATCCTTCCGCTTCCTAGTCCTCTCAAATCCCCTCTGAGCCAGTCTCCTACACCCAGCTGTATTTGGCCTGCCTTCATCCCTTCTTTCCTCCTTCATTCAAGCCTGTAATTACGGACACCAGGTGCATTGCTTCCACTCTTCTCTTGTGACTTTATCATTCACCAAGCTGTGAATGGTAATTTGCCAACCTCCATCGAAGTTTCTTTTTAAAAGCAGGATATGCTTGGTGTAATGTTACGTCACTAAGAAGCCTGAAACAATAGAAAAGGAAATGGAATTTACCCAAGGAACAAAAATGTCTGCAGCTCACTTCTCTGTAGCCCTAGATTACAGTGTAGAATTCGCTGCAGGGCTCTGGGGGAACAGAGGCCATGCCCAGAACGGGGAAGGGGCTTCCTGCAGAAGCAGCCCATGGGGTAGATACTGAGTAGCTGTAAGTGGGGCTTATATATTATATGCCAAATAGAGATTAGGGTAAGGAAGCAAAAGGCTGTAATTCATCCATTCAACAGATTGTAACTGGGGACCATAGAGTGGTTAAGGCAGACTTTCTGGGTTCAAACACTGCCTTAACCAGTTAGTGATGGCACATCCTTGGGCAGGTCACCTTCTCTGAGCCTCAGTTTTTCATCTAAGTAATGCTGATGACAATGATGATGCCTACATTATGGCGTTATTTTGAAGATTTAAATGAGATGCTACATGGGAAGCACTTAGTGTAGTATCTAGCATGGGGTAAACACAGAGTGTCAACCATGTGGTACTATTAGTTTTATTTCCTTTGCTTAGCCCTGTGCAAAGTGACTGTGGGAGAGAGTAGCCATGTTCTTCTGGGCATATCCTCTAAGCCTGTTATGTTCTAAGTCTTGAAGAGAGTGCTGCATCTGAGGCTGGTTTTACATGTCTCTTGTGTCTACAGGCCTCCATGCAAGTCTAGGCTTAGGAACATGCGCTGAAAAAGACTGCTTCCTCCTTTCTCATCCTTACCACGCTCAGGAAACGTATTGGCCTCAGTTGAGAGGTTGAAAGGGCCCCTCCAGTGAATTAAAAGAGAAAAAAAAGGGAATCATTAGTAAATAACTTTCATCTTGGATGACAGAGAGATGAACAAATTACCTATGGTGACTCCAACACAGGGAGCCCTAAGCTCTGTGTGTTCAGGTGGGCACAGAAGTCAGCTGGAGCAGCAAAAAATCCTGTTTCCCTGGCAGGGGAGGGTGTCCTGTCCCTTTCGGGTCAATGCATTTTCTAAGAAGCCTATTCTGGAGGATTTAGCAACCCTGTTTTAGAAATCAAGTTTCCCTGCCACCCCTCCCCACCAGTTCTTCTGTGGCCTCCACTGGCTTTGAAGAGCTGGTGGGAATGCTAGTTTCCTGGCTATGTTCCTTTCTCTCTCAGAGAAGGGGCTCAAGCCAAGGATTTAGGAATAAAGTGGAGTGGTAATGTGGGGCCCCTGGGAAGGAGAGGGGTCATGAAAGAGGATGAGACGCCTTCCCTCAGAGAAGGAGTATGATGCTCAGCCACAAGCCCCTTCCTTAAGCAGCCTCTGCAATGGATGAAAACAGCACCCCTCCTCGATTAACAAAATAAACAATCAGCCGTGGTTTGCAAGTTAGAAATTAGGCCAAATTTAGTCACAGGGATACAATTCATCTTCACATCCCTTGAAATGAACTCTCCTGGCCAGTAGGAAGCAATTCCTGAGGACAGCCACCTCTATCTAGCTCCTGGCTCCATCAGGCCTGTAAGCAGCATCGCTGGTGGGCCTGGAGATCACAGTGCTGGCTTCTGTGCTCCCCAGAGGCTGAGAACCTGCCTGGATATATTTCCAAGGTGATTTTTCAGAAGTCATGGTGATCTTTTTTGCAGTGAAAAGATTAATTGGCCAATCGGATGTTGAGACCCAAATGAACTTTAGGAGCAGTGTCTGCTGTGCTGCATGAAATATTCCTTGCTATTCATTCAACTTGACTCACACGTATGGGGGGATTCACAATGTCTAAGAACAGGGGGTCACCCTGCCTGCAAAGCAGTGGGCGGGGACCCCAACATGAGCCCTCCTGCTGCTCATAATAATCACAAGGCCAGCTCTATAGGGGCTAGGGACAAAGCAAACAAAGCCACTTGCTGTTCAGGAAAAAGCTCTGTGGTTTATGGCTTTGAAGAAGTTGAAGGTGCCACAAAGAAGTCAGCAAGAGTTCATCCGAATCCACAAATCCCAAGACTGCCATGTGAATCAGGCCCTGTTAAAGGATGGTGCTGGTTGGTTTTGCTGACACACCAAAGGACTGGGGGCACTTGAGACGTGAAACCACTCAAAGCTTCCCCGAGTTCTTGCTCCCAGGAAGAGAGGAGGGGTCCCAGGTTGAGCCTCCCCAGACTGCTCAGGGCAGCCTTAGGGGAATAATTAAGAACTGTTTGGAATGACAGCAGCCCCTGTGGACTTTTCCCCTGCCCTGCTCTCCCTAACTTTACAAAAGCAGTTGAACCACCACAGATTGGCTGTGCCATTTGCCAACCCTTCTTGATTCAGCATAACTGGGTGGGACTCAAGAATATGCCTGGGAGGCTCTGGGATGGGGTTTTATCTTCTGTCTCCATAGTAACAACTATCACTTACTGCACACTCACTGTGGACGGGCCCTGAGTTAAGCAATTGACCTGCATGTTTAACTCAGGGGGGAAGTAACATTCCACTTCGGCTGGCTCTGCCATTCTTCCACCCTGCCGTTCATTCCCTGGCTTGTCTCCTAGCTGTACAGCATCTATCACCATTCCTCAATGACATGACAGGAATCAAGTCTTTCCCATATCTTTATCTCCTAAAAGGTTTAGCTCAGGGACTTGTTGAAAATGTTAAGTAAAATCTTCCACTTTTGTACTGGATGTGGGATACTGAGCGCCTGCCACACTCACAGTCTCTTTTGGTGGCCTCGATGGATGATCTTGCTTTTATCCCACATGACCTTGCTGTCACAGGTTGGCACATGAGTGTAAGGTAGCTGTCTCACTGGCTGGCCCAACAAGTGCACTTGCTAATGGATGTTGACTAGCCAGCTGATCAGATCTCATCTCTTGGGGAATTTGGTTAAAGATCCATGGAGGGAATCCATCAGTTGGTGGCAGCAAAATAGCATTAAGTCACAAACATGGTGGAATCTTGGAAGTGAGCAGCAATAGATACCCATGTGTAAGAGACTGGAGCTGTTATATCCTTGAATGATATAACCCCAAGGCTGTATTTGTCTAGCTAAAATTATATACAATATTCAGAAACACATTTACTCTTCTAACCGTCATCCAAATGTATAAATACTGTAAAATAGTTTGAGAACAAACCAAAATGTAAAACAGCCAAACTGCTAGTTCTTAGTTGAGCCCATTGTTTTGAAATTCAGGATAAGATCAAACACTCTCACGGCCCAAATCCTCCTTCTCCCCAACCCTTCTTCCTTATCTACCTCCGTCCTCCATGGTCCCCATTGCTGAGTGTGGAATGGGATCTCTGACCACTATCTTTTTATTTTTCTTCTTTTTTTTTTTGAGACAGGGTCATGCTTTGTCACCCAGGCTGGAGTGGAGTGGCACCATCATAGCTCACTATAACCTTGACTTCCTGGGCTCAAGTGATCCTCCTGTCTTAGCCTCCCAAATAGCTGTGGCTATGGGTGTGCACCACCATGCCTGGCTAATTTTTCTAATTATCATTTTTGTTGAGATGGAGATCACTATGTTGCCCAGGCTGGCCTCCAACTCATGGCCTGAAGTGATCCTCCCACCTTTGTCTCCAAGAGTGCTGGGATTACAGGCAATAGCCACTGTGCCTGGCCCACAATGTCTAGACTATAAGCCCCTGTTTTGTTTTCCAGATGGGCTGCTGGTTGAGAAATCAAGGTCTTTTTGGAGAAGTTGTATCTCTAGTTGCTCAGGGAGGAGCATGTGGTCTGTCTACTACTATTCAGTGCCAAAAAATAGATACATTCCAATATGTAGGTATTTTTTTTTTTTTACTCCTACTAATATTTTTTCCAAAATACATTATCTTTTTCTATTTTCACTTATCCCCAGTTAATGGGAGGTTGAGTACACTCAGTGAATCCACATATATTCATATATAGCTATACCAGATGGAAATGTGTTTACCTGATAGGCATTGTCAACAAATGTGACATGATAATGAACAATAATGACTATATTCTAAAAAATAAGTCTTGGGTTCAGCTTATAACATGACTAGCCTGTACAAAATTTTCCTTTTCCAAATCATTGCAGATTTGAGGACATCCATCCTGGGTGCAGTTAGAAGAAATAAAATGTCATTGAGCTTCTAAAATTACATGTTTATATAAATGTTGCCTGGAAGACACAATGGTTCCTAAAAGTTTCTGATCACAGATTGGTGCCTTCTGGAGGGCAGCCTTCAGAAATCCCTGGTGGTTCCAGGTGGGCTAGGACTCAAAGGTGTGGTGTTGTCCAGAAACAAGGGACTTCTGATGCCACTCAGGATGGAGTGTCAGGGACCAGATTAACACTTCCACATGAAGCAACTAAGGAAACACACAAAATCTATGAAACACAGGTTTTCAAGACATTGCACAATCAGGCAGCGAGGCACAGGGATGCCTTTGAGAAAGGAAGTGTAAGCCTGATGAGTGCTTTGCTTTCCTGCCAGGAGACGTTCCAGGCCACCACGGCACAGCGGGAGGGAAACAGATAAAGCCTAGTGGTTTGTTGAAGAGAGAGACTTGTGGGTCCAGGGAAGGCAGGGCCACTCAAGTTCTCAAAACAGAGTCCTTGAGAAAGCTGAAGAGGGAAAGAGCTGTGGAAATCTGCAGAGGTTCCTGCAAGTCCTCAGCTGAGTTCCAATCAGTATCAGAGGAAACTACTTAAACCTGGGATAGGACCACCCAACACCGGGTGCTGATGGAAACATGCTGCAAGTGACTTCGGTTTAACAGGGGAATTTAAACAGTATCACTCTCTACTTGATGAATAAAGAAGACCAGTTAATGATAAAACTCTCTTTTGCACTGGCTGCTAGAAAGACTGAAGCCAAACGAAGCTCACGTGACATGCATTTTCTATCCCACCCTTATTTCAGGCTTAATCTTACTTTTGCTATCCTTGTTTCCCATAATTCTTGTCCTGTTTCTTAACAAAATTACTAGATTGTATATATTTGAAAAGTACTTTTAGAATAAGGTGTAAACAAAGAGTAAAATCAGGAGTCATGTTTTAGGAAGAAAAATCCCAGTTTTGATCTTTGGAAAAGCCAATGAGATGAAGATTAGGAATGGAAATTTGTCTAAACCTCTCAGAATTGATGAGAAATAGTAAAAATCTACAAGATGTAAAAGAGAGGATAAAATACCTACCAGGAGAGGAAGATTAATGTAATGTTCTCTCAGAGATAAAATGCTTTCAGTAGTACATTACCAACATCCACGCTATTCTCCGGGGCTCATTGTCCAGACTCAAAGCCAAAGACAGAGTGGGGTAGACGGAGACAGGAAATTCGGATGGGTGAAGCTCAGAGATGGAGTAGGAGTCAGAATGGGAAGGCAGTGATAAACATTATTAGTAATAAACAAAATTATCTGGAATGGGGACCAACATCAGGTTGAGGCTCAGGATAGAGGAAGCCTGGGATGAGTGAAAATGTGTTAGGCACATATGTTAATTTTCAAAAAGCTAAAAGTGGGCAGGGCGTGGTGGTTCACACCTGTAATTCCAGCACTTTGGGAGGCTGAGGCTGAGGCTGAGGCAGGGGGATCACTTGGGCTCAGGAGTTCGACATCAGACTGGGCAACATAGACCCATCTCTACAAAAAATAACAAAAATTAGCCAGCGGTGGTGGCACATGCCTGTAGTGCTAGCTACTTGGGAGACTGAGGTGGGAGGATCATTTGAGCCCAGGAGGTCGAGGCTGCAGTGGGCTGAGACCACGCCACTGCACTCCAGCCTGGTTGACACAGCACGACCTTGTCTCAAAAAACAAAACAAAACAAAAAACCCCAAAATCTAAACTTTGGAGAGAAAAGGGAAAGCCTTTCTTTATGGTAGAATATGGAAAGAATGGAGTCAGAAAATAAACTGATGCTAAAAACTGGTGGGTGAGAGTTTAATGAAGAAGGCTATTTACACAGTCTTGAATAATCTCCCCATTAATTACATATTAATTGTAAAGAGAAAAACATTGACTTCACAGTGGAGAGAACCGGTAGGCATCACCTTAACTGAGGGAGCAAAGATAACATCACCAGTAATGGGACAAATAGATAACATGTGCCTCCCGATGTAATGTATTAAGGATGTGACGTCAGTTCCACTGGGTTCCTAACAATGCTGAATAATCTGAAACTAATCAGAGAAAGCACTAGACAAACCCCAACTGTGGGATATGCTCAGACTAACTGGCTTCTATACCTCAAAAATGTTAAATTTAATAAAGACAAAGCCAGGCTGAGGAACTGTTCCAGAGTAAAGAAACTATAGAGATATTACAACAGAATACATTTGCATAATCCCAGTTTGAACCGTGGAGTGGAAAAAAATAGCTAAAATAAACATTTTGAGGTAACCAATAAAATTTGAATGGATTATGGATAAGGTAACAGTATTTTATCAATGTAATATTTACTGATTGTGATAATTATACTTTGATTTTTATGTAAGAAAACACCCTTGTTCTCAG
Organism: Macaca nemestrina; assembly: GCF_043159975.1. Lineage (NCBI taxonomy): Eukaryota > Metazoa > Chordata > Mammalia > Primates > Cercopithecidae > Macaca > Macaca nemestrina. The sequence goes on from NC_092131.1 coordinate 47,717,949, forward strand.
GAAATATAAATGAAGTATTTTGGGATAAAGAAGCATAATGTTTCCAACTTCTCCAGCGGTTCAGAAAATTGTACGTGTGTGTATGTGTGTGTGTGTGTGAGAGAGAGAGAGTATGGGAGAAAAATTTTTAAAATGAGGCAAAACAAAAACAATTGGTAAATTTAGGTAAATGGTATTAGAAATTCACTGTACTATTCTTTCACCTTTTTTGGAGGGAGGTATAGGAAAACATTACCCAAGTAAAAAGTTGAATTTTTTTAAATTGTAAAAATAAGAGAGTTTGGTGTTAAGATGGCAACACTAAAGCTCATGTGCCCTTTAGGAATCTCCAGAGCCCTATCTCTTGACCAAGCTGTTTTCAGTTTCCTTGAGGAAAACTACATGCGCTATACTGAGTTAATGATTTGTGTGTTCTGTTAATGCCAGTGACGCTTAGAAACAGAGGCAAGAGGGGGTGAATGAAGTTTGGTAGAGCAACAACAGAAGGCCTTGCAGGGCCCCAAGATTCAATAGAGCTGAAGAATTAAGATCAGAGACATAGCCTTATCTACCGACTTTTATACAAGTCATTTACCAAGAACCCCCTCCCCAAAACACCTAGCTCTGAGTGGGGCCTAGGTTAAGAGAAAGCTAACTTTGCTACCTGGTCTCAAAACTCGGCAGAACTAATGGATTTGGAGTGTCTGAGATGGTCAGGGTTTTGCAGCAAAACCAAGCCCTCTTTGACAAGCATCTGCTCTCGTGTTACAGCATAAAGATGAGCTAATGCTCTTGGATTCACTGGCTTTATCACACATCCATCACCCAGAAGCATCTAGCCTTACAGAAAAATTGATTGGCTTATTGAAGACCAGTCCCAGGAGCAGCTGTGAGGTAGTGAGGTAGGAGGTAGTAATTGACTCAGGAGGTGGGACTTGGACACAAGGCCAAATTGAGAACAAGCTAAAACAGGGACAGGGCAAAAGCAGCTTCCCATAAGACACACCCACCAGCATGTCATATCAGTTACCACTGCCATGGCAACATCAACATTACCGCCCCTTTTCATGGCAACAACCTGATGACCCAGAAGTTACCACACTTTTTCTAGAAATGTCTGCATAACCGCCCCTTAATTTGCATATAATTAAAAGTGGGTATAGATAGAACTGCCTTTGAACTGCTACTCTGGGCACACTGCCTATGGGATAGCCCTGTTCCATAAGGACCAGTGCCTCTGCTGCTGTACACTGCATTGCTATCTAACACCAGCTCGCCCTTGAATTATCTCCTTGGTGAAGCCCCAGTTTTATGGTTTACCTGCCCTGCATCAGGAGTACCTTAAGAATATAGGATACTATCTTACAGGATTCTATTTTTGTTCTGAACCAGTGACTGAACATGCTGCTCTTTTTTCCAAAGCAGGATATGAGAGTCTAGAACTGTGCTGTCCAATATGGTAGCCACTAGCCACATCTACCTATTTGAAAACTAAAATAAAGTTAAAAATTCAGCTCCTCACATTAGCCACACTTTTCAGTGCTCAGTAGCCACATGTGGCTAATGGTTACCATATTGGATAGTATTACAGAAATTTCTATTGGACAGTATTGGTCTAGAATCAAAGTGGTAGGTCACTTGCAAAAATTTTGCTTTCCATTCTCATGACTGCTGGTTTAGAAGCTTTAGTAATCAAAGGAGGAATGCTTACACCAAGGTAAACATATCATAGTCCCACTAGGCTGGAAGTTGACACTGCCACCTGTTTGGAGCATCTTCTTCCAGTGTGCAAAATAGAAGGCTGGGGTGGGGGTATGTGTGATTCTTGGCTGATGTATTAGTCAGTAAAGACTTACTTGTGCTTTGACAAGTGCCTCCCAGCTTTCAGTGGTTAACAAAGGTTTATTTTTCATTCACACTATTTGTCAATCATGAATCAACAGCTGCAGCTCTGCCCATGTACTCTTCATTGTGGGACCCAGGACAATGGAATATAGACCCTGTATGGAGCAGTACCAAGCTCATGGCAGAACCATATGATTAAAGTTTCCTCATAAAAGTCACTCACATTCAACTGGCTAGAGCAAACCACATGGCCAGCCTGATAGCAGTGGGATGGAGATATATAATCTTCCCAAGGAACTGTCCCATAGAAGTGTCCTTTGGGGACAGCCAAGGACTATTTTGAACAAAATACCACAGCTAGGATGATTGACCTAGACCATTAAGGGGAAATCATATTGCTGATACAAATAGGGGGGTGCACACATCTAAATTTTCAGATAATTTATCTTATCCCCCTCCCCAACCCCCACTTGTCCACAAGCTACAGCAGGTTGTCGATTAAATTCACCATTTAGTATGTAGCTGAATGACAAGATGGGACTGTGACAGGAATAGAGTAGACATCACAGAGATATAATGGACTGGGAACAGTAACTGACAACATTTTGTGTTGTCTTCCCCTGGGGATGGGCTAATGCATTTTTGAAAACTATGTTATGTGAGGCAGGGGCATTTGGGAAAGTTCATGAGTGAAAAGGATGTGGATATGGATACTGGGAAACCAACGAGTTGAATTACAGCAGACAACTTGCCAGCAATCATTATCCAGCATTCATCCCCTCTTCCTAATTGCACTCTATTTTCTTTGGGAAGTCTCTTATACAGCATTAAGCATTGTCTTGGTGTTTGGTGCTTCACTAAATTTTGGTGTCTGCCACACCACAGAAGCTAAGAAGATAGCTTCTTCCTCTAATTACCTTGGCTCCTTCCCATTTTCAACCTGGTTTTCAAGACTTTTTATACATCTGTGAGCTCCTAATGGACTTGCTATAAATTTCACTTTTTGCTTAAGGTAGTTAAGAGTCTATATCTATTCCTGAAAACAGTGCCCTTACTGATCCATCCACTGTGTGGTAGGCACTGTGCTAGGTGTCTTGTATACTTTGTCTCAACATTTCTCACTATCTACCAGCCTTATGGGAAAGACAGGCATGCAAGAGGCCAATTGCTAGTAAACAAGAACCACAGAACTTCTTCCTCTTGGCTAGTTATTTTAAATGGGGAGTGCAAGAACCATTATTACTGTAGGAATCAGGGTTGATCCTCACCAGCCAGGTAACAGGGAGGGGAAAGAAGCAGTTGGTAAGCTGTCTCCAACCTTTGCCCAGTGTTTTGAGGCAGAAAGAGAAAACCAACAACTCAATCTATCATCATAAGTAAAGCTGGTGATCTTTTCGACAAATGGTTCTGGGAAAACTGAGCATCCACATGTGAAAGTCTAAAGTTGATACCTTACATTTCACCACATACAAAAAACAACTAACAAATGAATCCGAAAATAAGGATCAAAGCCCTAAATTTAAGAGCTAAAATTGTATCACTCTTAGAATAAAGTATAGGTGAAAATCTTCATGGCCTTGGATTAGGCAATGATTTCCTAACTATGACACTAAAAGCACAGGCAAGAAAAAAAACCGATAAATTGGACTTTACCAAAATTAAAAACTTTGTGCATAAACTGATACTATCAAGAGTACAATGGAGGCCAGACATGGTGGTTCATTCCTATAATCCTAGCACTTTGGGAGGCTGAGGCAGGCAGACTGCTTGAGCTCAGGAGTTTGAGACCAGCCTGGGCAACATGGTGAAACCCCATCTCTACAAAAAGTAAAATTAGCCAGGCACGGTAGCATATGCCAGTAGTCCCTGTTCTTTGAGAGGCTGAGGCAGAAGGATGGCTTGAGGCCGGGAGGTCGAGGCTACAGTGAGCTGTGATTACACCAGTGTACTCCAGCTTGGACAACAGAGCAAGACCTTGTCTGAAGGAAAAAAAAAAGAAAAAGAGTACAAATGCAATCCACAGAATGAAAGAAAATATTTGCACATCACGTAACTGATAAGGGATTAATATTCAGGATATATATGAAGAACTCATAACAATACACAAACAAAACCCCAACTCAATTCAAAAATGGGCAAAGAACTTAAATAGACATTTCCCCCAAAGAAGATATACAAATGGCCAATAATGAAAAGATGCTCGATATCATTAGTCATCTGGGAAATGCAAATCAAAACCACAATGAAATACCACTGCACACCCATTAGAATGGCTATTACTAAACAAGCAAAAAATAAGTGTTGACAAGAATGTGGAGAAACTGAAATCCTCATACATGTAAATGTAAACCAGTGCAGCCACTGTGGAAAAGAGTTAGGCAGTTTCTCAGTAAGTTGGACGTAGAATTACCATATGACTTGGCAATTCCACTCCTAGATAGATACCTCAAAAAACTGAAAACATGCTCAAACTTATACACCAATGTTCATGGCACCATTATTCACAATAGTCAAAAGGTAGAAGAAACTCAAGAGTTCATCAATGTACAAATAAACAGATGTACAAAGGATGGAACAGATGCACATAGGATGGAATATTATTCTGCCATAAAAATTAATGAAATTCTTATACATGCTACAACATGGATAAACTTTGAAAACGTTATGCTAAGTGAAATAAGCCAGACACAAAAGACCAAATAGTATACAGCAGGTCCTTAAATAACACTGTCTTTTTCAATGTCATTTTGTTATAACATTGGTAAGAAAAAAATGGATTCCTTGGCTGGTGCCACTGCCTGCATGGATTGTCTCCAGGCCCTCCAGTTTACTCCTACCTCCCAAAGCAGCACACATTAGGTGAATGGGTGTGTCTACATGGTCTCAGTCTGGGTTAGTGCAGGTGTGTGTGCCCTGAGATGGGATGGCATCCTGTCCAGGGTCAGTTCCCACTTTGAGCCCTGAGCTGCTGGGAGAGGCTGTGGCCACTACAGCCCTGAACTGGAGTCACTGAGGATATCATTACCCTACTTGTTTTTATTAATCTTAAATGTATGTATAGCTGATATAGTTTGGCTGTGTCCCCACCCAAATCTCATCTTGAATTGTAGCTTCCATAATTCTCACTTGTTATGGGAAGGACCAGGTGGGAAGTAATTGAATCACAGGGGCAGGTCTTTTCCATGTTGTTCTCATGATAGTGAATAAGTCTCATGAGAGCTGATGGTTTTATAAAGGGGAGTTCCCCTGCACATGTTCTCTTGCCTGCCACCATGGAGGACATGACTTTGCTACTCATTTGCCTTCTGCCATGATTGTGAGGCCTCCCCAGCCGTGTGGAACTGCCAGTCAATTAAACCTATTTCCTTTAAAAATTACCCAGTCTCAGGTATCTTTATGAGCAGCATGAGAACAGACTAATACAATAGCTCACAGTTATTTCAATTTGTAATAGTATTACTGTTCGGGGCCTTTATTTACAAGTTTGATGATGTTTTTGTGACCAGAAATATGCCATAGGATCTTAACTGTTATTTATATCAATTAGCCTATAGTATAACAGGTTTCTTTATATGTTGTTTTGCTGAAAGTCACAGTTTCCAAGAACCCGTCGATGACGTTAAGAAGACTTGCTGTATTATTCCATTTGCAGGGGATATGTAGACTAGGGAAATTCCTTGGGACAGAAAGTAGAATAGAGGTTACCAAGTTCTGAGGGTAGGGGAGAATATGGAGTTGCTTCACGGGTACAGTTTCTGTTTGGGATGAAAAAGCTCTCTTTATAGATAGTGGTGATGGTTACACACATTGTGAATGTACTTAATGGCACTTAACTGTACATTTAAACATGGTTAAAATGGTAAATTTTGTTATGCATTCTTTACTACAATAAAAAACTATGTAAAAAAAAGATAAAGCTGATGCGATCTTCCTTGAGAAGCTAATTCGGGTGGCTAATGCTGATCAAAGATGTTTGGAAAAAAGGTCCCCCTACTGCCAGCTTTTATATATAAACATTTTGTACAGGTTATTTTCAATTATGATGGGAGATCAATCTAGCAAATTTAAATTAATCTTCATTTTATACAATAATCCGTATCACTGATTTTTTTGTTTTGAGACAGAGGCTCACTTTATCACCCAAACTGGAGTGCAGTGGCGTGAACATAGTTCACTGCAGCCTCAACATCCTGGGTGCAAGTAATCTACCCACCTCAGCTTCCCAAGTAACTGGGACTACAGGTGTGTGCCACCAGCCTGGCTCATTTTTGTATTTTTTGTAGAGACAGAATTTTGCCATGTTTCCCAGGCTGGTCTCAAATGCCTGGGCTCAAGCCATCTGCCTGCGGCAGCCTCCCAAAGTGCTGGGATTAGAGGCGTGAGCCACTACGTCTGGCCCACTTACTTTTTGTCTTTCCCATGCATCACAAGAAAATGATTGGAAATACTGTCACCAAATTTGGAAGTTTAAGGTAGTCAAACTTAAAATATAGGCTCTGTGGCAAACATAAAATCCACAATCTACTGTGGTGGTACCAGAAGCACTTCAGAGATAAGGAGTCATTATCTAGAGATGAACCCAAGGCTTGTGCCTCGGCTGATGCACAGCAGAATGCAGTAGATATAGCCAAGTTCCCCAGATGAACTGCCTGCCAAGTCTAAAGGCAGAAATTCCGAACTGCAGGTGTGGGTGGCAATGAGGCCTTGACAGGAGCAGCTTAGGCTGTAGCATGTTTCAGGGTTAGTGACAGCAGGGGTTTATTTAAGATTGGTTAATAATTCTCCCCAGCAGCTTTGGGTCGGAGCTGGAGCGGTAGCAAGATGAAGCATCTAGTAGGGAGCAGAGCCCGCTGGAATGGGTTTGGTTTTTGGTGCTTACCGCTTATATTCAGAGAATTTCTACTCCAGACTTACAGTCAGCAAGAAGACATCACTGTTTTACCTCACGTCCTAGCCACAACTGGTGTAGGTTACTGTTTTAGAATGGAAGAAAGGAGAGCACATGGGGTGGAGGGAAGCTTTCTGATAAAACTAAGGGTTTGGCAATGTTTTTGTCCAAATTACCATATTCTGAATGAATGGACTTTGTGTAACAGCTTCAGAAGTGGCTCAAAAATAGGCACACAGACATCTTACAATAGTTTCATCAGAAATAAATTACTGATAAATCGGAGGAATTGCTTTACAATGTTTTAAAAATCACAAAATGTCCATTGTGAAAAACTTGAAAAACAGGGAATATGACAAACTACCAAGTTCTTGAATGTTTTTTGCTCTAATTCCACCTTCTGAACATTAATGTTGTTTTGGAGGATGGGAGAATGGTGGTAGCGTGCAGCAGCAGCACTGAAGCAAGAGCAAACAGGAAGCCTCAAACAGCCTTATGTGGCCCCAGTCTCTCTGCTCCCACACACGCTCTCAAAGTGCACCGTTAAAATTAAACCACTTCTCCTGGCACATGCTGGCCAGATGCTAGCGAGGCCAGCTACATGGTACTCAGCTATGGTAATGAAGAATGTTTCCTACTGTGGACTTACAGGTCTGTCAGGACCACTGCCAAGTCTCTCTACAGCCCAGAACACTCCACTCAGGTGAATTTTCCTGACTGGACAATCAGCCAAAATCATTTAAAGGCTGCTAGGTTGGGGGCATCACTGTACTGGGTGAGAGAACAACTTCTCCATGTATTATTAAAATGCCACTGGAGAGTAAAGCTGATTTGAGATAAGCAGCGTTTTTCATAACTGGGATGCCTACAAACAGTGACAGCTCTTTTCAAAAAGCAAAGGACATAAAAAGCAGGCTTTTTCTTAGGGATACACTTTATCTAAACCTCTCTCTTGACCCCCTTAGGGAATCTAAGTGCAGAAAGTTCCTGGCAAGAACACTATCATCACTGGCCTCTGCTGCCTTCTCTACGTAATGCATACCTGTTTCCTATGCTGGAAAATTCTTTCTACTTAGCTCTGCCTATGCAAATTTAACCTTACCTTTAAAGCCGGGTGTTCCCACTCCCCCACAAATGCAGGAACATGAACCTCCTCCTAATTATGAGTCCTTATAATGAGACCATTTCATGTGGTCCCAGCCTCTCTGCTACCAGCACTCATCTCAAATAGCCCAGTTCAAATAAGACTATGTCTCCTGGCAAAAATAGAATGCCAATCTCATCTTCTATAGACACACACAGATGCACAATCTTCTTCAGTCATCAAATACACATTGAACACCACAGTAGAGACTAGGCTTGTTCACAAATATTTTGTTCTTTCAGGCCCTCCTGAACTGCCAATGTGACTTGCTTTGGCCAATGAAACAATTCAGGTAGGGGGAACAGCTAGAGCCAAGTGCCTGTAAGACCCTAGGGCTTGAGTGGGACAGGCCTGTTCTGAGGTCAGCCATAAGACCAGTACATCAAAAGCAGACTGAGGAAGGTGAGTTCAATAGGTCACAGGGACCAGATAAGATACGGGGCTTTGCAGGCCACTATAAGGACGCTGGCTTTCTCTGAGTGGCAGGGATTTGAACAGAGGAATGACATGATCTGAGCAGGCACAGGGAGGATGCAGGGATTCACTGAGGATGAGGGGAGGGGTAATTTTCAGCTGAACCTTCCAACTTAACCTTCACTGCCAAAGGATGTTTAAAGCTTCCCAGGTCACTCTACCTTGCTGGCAGGTTGAGAACCACTACTTCAGAGAAGTTAGGGAACCGATAACAGAAGGGAAATCTGCAATCCTTTATTTTAAACCTAGTTTTAATCGCTTTGCTAATCAAACCTATGACAGTTGACAATCAAAGCTGCATTATTTCCTCCTCCCCCTAACTCACCCCCTCTGGAGGGGAGAGTTAAAAACATAATGGGGGAATGGGGGGTGGGGAAGAGACATGACTAATTTTCCAAGCATTAGAGACTGCTATAAAACATAAGGATGATTTATAAGGTGGCTAATTTCATAAAAATATGATTTTCCTAACTTTTAGAAAACATACCTTCTTTTTCACTTTTAACACTTCTTTCTTGCCCTTAGTATTTATCTCCTTTTCTTCCCCTCTTCCACCTTCCCTTTTCCTCTTCCTCCCTTGCCAAGCAGAAAAATGCCAACTTCATTAAATGACTTTGAGTTAAAGTCGGAGAAAATCACATATTCTAAGATTAAAAAGTACATTTTCACATATTCAAATTTTTATACCCAAAGGATTTTTGAACAAAAGTGACATTCAGTCCAAGAAACTAAAATATCAAAGATGGTTCCAAGAGATTCAGAGAACCGACCACATGATCTTCAAAAATTGCTACTGTATTCTTCCTTATCTCAAATTATGGAGACTTGTCCTCCAGGAAGTTTCCTTCTTGGAACCCTGCTCCTCTTGGGATGAAGCTTTTACTGACACTGCGGTCCTGTCAGATGCCAAATCCATCTGGTCGTGAAGCAGGGAAACCTCTGAAGGTCAAGTTGAACCAGTAACACTACTGACAGTCACTGTAGAGTTGACCTTGAACAAGGATATTTATACATGCATATGTAATACACTTAAAACCAGACTGTCATTCAACAGTCTGGCTTATTTGATATGTTGCAAAAATCAGGACAGAGCACATGGCAAACAAATCCTTTATGAAATTCGAGGAGGCAGAATTTCATGACTTACTTTCCTAAGAGTACTTACAGAAGCCCTAAAACAGAATGTGGCCTGGGGACCTATACATTTAAAACAAAAAGAAAGAAGGCAACAACAAAAAGCAAGCATCCTGATTTCAGACGTGAAAGTAAATTCTAAGGAAGGATACCCAGGGAGTTTCTTTTCTGTGATCTAGGAACAAAAACAGTTTCACTGGCCTTACCAAATGCTAAGACTGCTTTCATTTTATTTAGGATCATTGCAGCAGGATATGTCTGTTAAAATACATCAGGAAAGGTGAACAGTTATAAAAGTCAAACTTATACCAAGTGCATGAAGACTTATTTGCTATGCCTAATAAGTTTAAAAAGCCACTTATGTGCCTCCACTGTATCCAATTACTAGAAAATTTTTTTGTTAGGACTGTTCTGGAAACTTTTAGTTAAAAAACCCTTTCAGCATTGTTAGTAGTAGGCAGTTAAAAGTTCAATGGCTAAAATAATTGAGAATAGCTCTGCTCTTATGATTTACAGTGAATCTTCACAAAAATATTTTCGTTAAATATTAATAGAATCAAATATACATTCAAGACTGTCACATAGAATTAGAAGAACAATCCCTGAATGGTTTCAGTATGCTAATGTAAGGTACACATCTAATCCCTTTGACCCAGAACAGTTACACTCTTCTAGCAAATGCTTTGATTTTAATACTAGATAATTTTTAGCTGTTACCAAGACAAACACAAATAGTAAAATAAAATACAAAAAATATATTTAGAAAAGGTGCAGCATGGCCATAGCCTAAGTCAGAGTTTGAGTTGACACCAAGAACAAAGTTAGAGCCCTCAGTCACCTTTAACAAAGACTGCACTTTAAAGAACAATTATTTTCAGAGTTACTCACTGATTTCTCCAAGTCACAGACTAAATTGGATCCACAAGTCAACACCCCAATAAAATATTAGAAGGAACTCTCTACTCACCTCAATTACGTAATTCAAAATAAATCCTTAAAATCATTTCCCCCATCTTTAGTCTTTATTATATTCCTCCCTGAACACTTAAATTCAGCAGCCTTTCCTTTCCCAGTCACTGCTGGAATAACATTTCTCATACTGATGTTGACCTAATGCTAGAGCATCTGTACACATTTGATTTGTGTATTTTCAAGCCTCACATTTGGAAATTTGTCCAATTATACACAGCTTTTCTTTAAATGTCTCATCCAGTTCTTAAAAGACTTAAAATAATGAGAGAAGTACCAAATACTGACTTGCAATCTGATCATTCAAGAATAACAATTTCAGAAACAAATTAAATTAGATAAAATTGCCATTTTTGTAGATCAAAAATCAAAATATTGTAAATACTGCTAGTTCATATTGATTTCTGGAAAAACTTTCGTGTAGCTATAGAGAAGTGCTTTGGTATGGAAGACACAAGCCAATATCTAAACTATCACAGAAACATGTTGAATGTTTAGCTAATTCACTATTCAGGCACTCTGAATCACCTTAGATAGGGTATCAGAAGAAATACATACAATGCTCATGTAAACAACAGGCAGCCAGAAGAGCAAAATCTTTTACCAACATCTGGTAAGTTGTTGGTTTTGTGGCAAGTAAGCAAAGTTCTATAGAGGGCATGCAAACCAATTTCCCAGCGTAATTCATTAAAAAATATAGTACTTTTCAACTATAATAAAATTGGACTTGATGGGAAGTTTAATCTGAGCTATTAAGTGATGGGAAATTTAATTTGAACTATTAATTGATAAAAAGGAAAAAGAGAAGGGCACTCCAATAAAAGTTTCTCAGTAATAAATTAAGAAAAAAAGAAATAAAACAACTTAAAGTAGCTTCGACATTCAAAAGAAAAGCTCCAAAGCAGGGTGAAGGGGGAACCCAAACCCAAAAAAACCCATGAACAAAACTGAATGATACAATTTGACGAGTGAAGAGGTTCCACTTACATATAAATCAAATAAAACCTTATTTGCCTTACTTAACCTTACTCAGTTCTAAGACGTTTTACCTTTGGTTATGAAGCTTCATTACTGTTCTATTACACATTTTACAATAAACAAAATGAGCTCTTGTGGCTCACAGAATTTCACTTTAATTAACAGTTCAACTCTAAAAATTCTCTAATTATAGAAGCCATGACTAGAATCAATTAAACCGGTAAGTCACTTTCAGACACGAACACAGGATATAATATAGCCAATGATCAGAATTGGCAGAGGAAAGAAACACCTCCTTTCTGCATCCTAAACACACACACATTAAAGTGCCATTTTGAAGCAGGCACTATACCACAGATACTAGGTGAGGAAGTCCTTTCCCAGACCACTCCCAATTCCCAATTTCAACTCTTCAAGGGAGTAATCATCTATTAGAAGACAGACAAATGGGAATGTTCTTACCAAAAATAAATTACTCTGGCTTCTTTATTTCTAGAATGTTTCATGACAACTAACCATCAACTGAAACTTTCTGGCTTTCAGTAAACTTCCTAAAATCAGGAAGGAACAAATCTAGTTCAAATTCTATCAGATTTATCTCTCAGTTGAAAAAAAATCTTTTAAGGTCTTCCAATAGCTAATTTCAAATTTTCCAGGTTTCTTAGAATAAAAATGCTGCTTGCAATATTAAACAACCATAAATACACACACATTATGCAATTGCCTGTTTATTTAGTGGCACCAGTTTTGCAAACTAGAAATTATTTCTACTTTTCATCTAACATACAATCTGCAACCATTAGCAGGCTGAATGCAATTTTTCAATGAACTTGAAAATAAACAGTACATTCTTAAAGTTAGAACTGAATTCACATATTTTCTTTGGACCAGGAAATAATACATAATACAAAATATACATTTATGGAATTTCTTTAAAAGTGTGGATCACATAAACTGCAAAGTGGGTGAGTTGCTATGAAGAATTTTGTTACACACTGTAGTTAAGAAAAATATTTCTGCAATTATATTAGTCTTAACATTTATAGAGTTTAAAAAATGAATCTCTATATAATGCAACATGCTTTTAACATGTACATGTCTCTCCACTCATAACGTTTATACAAATTAAGTGATATAACTCATTTCAAGAGTGAAATCAATCAGTATTGGGGCATATCACTACAAACAAGGTACTTTCCTGCAGATATGCTATTTAGTCAAGGGATAACCAGGTAAGACAATGGTTTCTATGTTCCAGAAGTCCCACAAATGGCAATAAGCTGTAATTAAATATCTGATTTTGGCAACAAATGCAAAATTCTGTTTGTTACATTGTACTTAACTATATTTTAGGAATCTCATTAACTCTGTGCATTGGTGGTGGTTGTCTGTGTTGGATGTTATTTTAACATCCTGAATTAGTACGTAAATAACCTAATTCCTTAGAATATGAAATGAATTAAACATTTAATGAATTCTAATACTAGAAAGCTCAAAACCTTACAACCTGGAGATCTGACAGGTAAATGTATTACTTGTTAACATAGTATATCTGCACTATGAAGGCCAAAAATGTTCCAGATACATTCAATTTCTGTTTTCTCTCTTTCCTATTGAATTTCTAAAGTGGCAAATCTTAGAGAAAGACATTAATCTCCAAAACTTCTGAATACTATGTTTTTTTCACCTTTTAATCACTCTCCCCCCAAATATAGTATTTTTTAAAAAGTGTATTTTAATGTCAGATTCTAGCCAGGCCCTCCATCTACCTCTAGAGTGAAACAATTCCTTAAAATACACTCAAGTTATTTTCATGCCCTTGAAATATATTTTTGGGCTTTGCAGGAAAAGGGATGATGCCCTACTGCACTTCAGAATGGGCTCTTAACCACGGGGTCCATGAACCACTACAATATTGTAAACTTTAGTGAGATATGTATGTTATATATGCATTTTCCTGGGTAAAGGATTCCCTAGGATTCATCAGTCTCACAAGGCCTGTGACCCCAAAAGAAGCATTGCTAAAATGATTTTGTGTCATTCACTGTACCTAATTAGGATATAACTAATTTTGTTCCGCAGCTACCCAATCTCTTACATCAATTTAACTTACTTTAGATAGTACCATACAAATGCACGTTACTAAATAGTCTTATACTGGATCAGGAGGACTATATAAAAGAAAAAGAAAAACTCTAAACAATTTTTCTAAACATTTAGTTTAATGAGAAAACCATTAGTTGAAAACTGGGTTTTGGAGCAATGAAAAGAAATGAAGGGTTGGGTTTTCTAGTGAAGAAATATTGTATTAATTCTTCTCAGTTGTTTCTATGACGAAGAATCAGTAACTCTTATTAATTTCCTTGCTGGAAAAATCAAATTTTCTGAAGCAGCAAAGGTTGATTCTTGTTGGTTTATGTGACACAATCGTTCTTATAAATTTACAGCCAGGTACAAGGAAGACTTTCCTATGGCTTTTAAAACAATTAAGAGTAATCCTTCCCTAGCTATCCCACTGCCATTTCCCCATTCCTCCATCTCCCAAGTTTTCTCATTTTCAGCCCAGTTTAACACAGTATTAGCTGGCCTTGATGAAGTAACACACTAAGCTTTCTTGCTCAAGAAAATGGAATTGTCCTGTTTCTGTTTGAAAAAAAGAGAAAACACCAAGAGGAAAGTAGAGGAAACGAGGGCAATATTTCGTGCAGGATAAGGAAGAAAAAAAGTCAACATTATCAACTTAAACAATCCTTTTTCTCCATCTCATAAAAATATAAGTTGTCAACTGCAATTTCAATACCATTATAAGTTTCTCTAATTAGCACTCCTATCTGCTAGTAATATAAATAGGAAAACAGTGAGAGCAGAAGCCACTATCTTAATATACAGAACAACTGAAAGGGAAAGAACCTGTGAACAAAATTACAAAATGTTCATTTGACAATGAACTGGAACCAATGCCTCTCATCATTTCTATTGAGCGTTTTGACTATCAGTAATAACTAACATTTAACTGAGACTTATTATTTTGATCAACAAAACAATACAGTATTATACATTTTGAAAATGTATTCTTAAATATTTCAAGCATATTCCAAGGTAATATACAATTTAAAACATATATAAACCAAAACACATGGCACATAATTGAAGGAAGTAACACCAAATTAGGCTTCTAAAATTTTGAACTCTTAAGAAGGCTTCCTAATGCCTAAAAGAAAAACTAGAAGACTAGATACTGAAAAAATGGTAATCTCACTAGCAGTATCTGTGAGCAAAAGTATATAAAACTCTTTAAGGTCCCTTAGAAGAAAAACCTCAAATGAGAAACAATTATATACTAAGATATTTACACATATTTTCTAATACGAAATCCTAATACTGTACAAACAGCCAAGTTTGAACTAAAAGTATATACCATGAAATTCAAAATTAAAACAAAAAATGGAGAAAAAAAGCAGTACCCAATTTCATCAGTTCTTTCAGAAATCACAAGTTGAACTCCAAATGAGTTTGTCCAGTAAAGATGGGCAGTGAAATTATTTTAAAATATTAAAACATAGTAATAATTTGGCTAAAATTTGACATTAACACTGGCAGTGTGTTACAAAAACACAGAGTTCTACCTAAATTTAGCTAGAGATATTTACATTTTTAAATGCCTTAAACTCAAACCCCACCTACATTTCCATGGCTGGAGAATTTTCAGAAATCTATTACCTATTCCTCTGAGTTACTGCTGTCAGCAGGAAGAATAAAGGCCATTCGATAAATGCAATCAAGCATACTGAATGGGCTTAAGCCTCTTCAATCCAATTTTATTCTTATGCTAAGCAAAATTTTCTTCTGAATGATTTTTAACTTTGGAGAGAAGAAAATAAACTGGAGAAGAGTTTTCAGGTGAGTAAAGGAAGTTTATAAACAAGCTCTTTAGGGCAGAGGCCTGCCTTGATTAGCTAAGTACCTGGTAGATAACGGGTGGGCAATAGCTTTTTTTTTTTGATGAGTGATCCAGTTATAATACTAACATACACTAGATTATAAATTGTCCAAATGTAAACTTGAAGCCAAGGATCTACTCATTTCTTTACAGTCCCAAGGTGCTTAGCCTAGAACAGTGTTTTACCGATAATACTCGAAACATTTTGTAAAAAAAACTGAGTTATTAGCTGGGTTAATATATGGTCATATGAATGATCACTAAAAGTACTGCTGTAATTCAGATTACTTGAATTACATAACTAATTTATTACTTAATCCAAATTTCTTAATGTTGAGATTAGTATAAAAAACTAAGTGGCTAGAGCAGTTGCATTAAGTACTCTAGAAGCAAGTTAATGCACTATAAAGTAAGTGTTTGAGATACTTCCAAAGCTGAATTAAGTATCACTTTGATTTTTTAAAGTAAGCGCTCATATTGATAACTGCTTCTATTGTCTATAAAAGTATATTCCCAAGAAAGTGGAAATTAGGAGATTCTACCCTGTTAAAACAATGAAAGAAAGGTCAGTGAAATTTTTTAATATTAGGGTAAAACAAAGCCTGCTATACAAAATGTTATTTCCTATTCATAGCAGCAAATAAGACATTTAAGTGATAAAAGTATATTTTGAGTACTATATTATCATCACACAAGAACTTTTTCCCTCCAAAGAACAGAACACATCAAACATTTTTGAGGCATTGCCCTGAGATGCTAATTAGCACAAAAAAAGGGGATGAGGGTGAAGAATTTAAGTGGTACAAGAATGAAGTGCACAGTAGAGGTGCAAAAGTGCCTTTAAAACGTACTGTTGGTTTCCCCCACTATTACCTCCAGGAATCAGGAACAGTCTGCTGTTATAATGTATACTTCCTTCCTGTATTTTTATAGTAAAAAAATTATTAGTATGGCAGTGCTGATTCATGTGGAAAAGATTTAGTCTTCTGAGATCACTCAAATACAGTTCTCTCGTTTCCAAGCCTAATTTCAATACTAGTAATTTTGACAGGAATATTTTAATTTTCTCTTGTTTAAAGACTCAAAAAAAAAAAGGCCGTAAATATGCTGTTATGGTTTGAAATATAGCTTTCCATCACATACTCTTACTTGTGATTTAAGTTGTGCATCTCAAAAGATTATACAGTCCAGTTCAAAGTTTTGCAATTTCTGGAACTAAAACTGTCTACTTAAAATATTAAGGAACTGGCTTGTTATAATAGGGATTTAGCTTTCAGTACCAGTATGTCTGGTAATTAAGTCTATAATACAAGCACTGGTATTCATTAAATGCACATTTAGATACTTGCAAAGCCATAACTTAGAACATTATCATACTTCGCACTCTACCACAGATTTAGACATTAAGTATTTATTGTAAGTATGGAATTGGTTCTGTAATTTCAACTGATACGAATTCCTAAATATAAATAGTACTTCCGTTTTTCTTCATTCATGCTGGAATAAGATATAAATTAAATACAATTAAGTTACATTTAATCACCTCACAAAATAAGAGGGATAATGAAAAAATTTTGCTGGTATTTAACTACTTAAATCTGAGACATTTCACATTACTTTCCCCACTACTCCCCTAACTTTACATTAATTTTAAGGCTATATATACAAATATGTATATTTCCAAGTTAGGGAAAAAACAAATATAACAAAATGGACTATACTGGTTTTTATACACAAAGTTTTGATTTTGTATTCAATGTTGTATTTTAGTCTTACATTTTAATAGTTTTCTAGTGGGAATCTGCCTACTGAATGATTACATGGTGATAAATACAATATTCAACCTAAAGAGACAAAAATACAGAAGGGCACGGAACAGTAATCTTTTCAATGTGACAGATTTTAAAACTTACTTTCACATGCTTAATCAGAGGAATTTAAGCCTAAATTAAATTAGGTTATTTTTACATCTACAATTCCTTAAGCTTTGAAAGTTATTTGTAAAGGCCAACGGCTAAATATTATCAACATGCTATATTTCAAATCACAAATACATCTTAACCACTTGGATTCTAAAGACATGGGCCAATTAAAAATCACGGGCAAACACACACAAACACACACACACACCCCTACCATAGAGTGTTAGATTGTCAAACTTGGACAATTATTTTAATTAAACTGAGGCAAATCCAAGCTGATACACATCTTAATGAAAAATAAGCAGCCTGAAAGAAACTATATAAAAAATAGATTAAGGTACAACCAAGAATTAAATCTTTTAGTCTTTCTAATGGAAGGAAACACTTTCATCTATGCCTTGAGTAACAGTGTTGTCCAATTAAAAGAGACTAACATCTTTCCCTATGAGAAACGTCTCATTACAATGGCACAGTGTTTTAAAAGGCCGGGGTAAAAGAGGAATTACACATACATGATTAAATTTCTTGTTTGTTAAATCAAGCTTTATTGATAAAATGGAATTCAGAATATCTTACTAGGAACAGCAGCAGGCCCAGCCAATCATGATAGTAAAAATGTGGCAGTTTCCTACTATATGTAGGAAGCTGCTGCTTATCAATTAGTAATTAAATGTAAGGACTTGTAAAAGAGGTGCAAAGAAACAAGGCATTTAGCCCCAAGATTGAGATTCTTATGAATATACTGTATTATTACCTGCAATACTCATGGAAACAATGAAGGAACATCCTGAAAGACAGTTAAATGAAGGGACTGGCTTTATCAACAATGCCAACTCCCCTACCAAGAACATTTAAGATAGTTTTCAATAACTCCTTGGATGTTCAGCTTTGTAAGATTTTGAGATTATTTTCCATAATCATCTGCACATTTGAACGTCTAGCTGACATGGCTGCTGCTCTCCCTGTTCCAACCCCAAGTCCAAACACAACATGACTTGAAACGGCTATATATCTGTTGCATCACACAATAAGCCAAACATTTCTTGTAACTTTTATAGTGATTTAAAGCAGTTCATAATTAAATATGAGCATTTTGTACAAGGACAATTACACTTTACAAAAAAACAAAATCATACAACAAAAATTGCTGGAGTCTGATTTACAACATGAATTATGGTTTGAAATCACGTTTACATAAGTCTCAAATTTACAAAAAAAAAAAAAAATCAGTTCTGGGCTAGCTGTTGTACTGCTGAAGTTCTCTGATGTAATCATTCTCACCCATGTCATATCCCCTTCCTTAAAGTTGAGGATGGATGTTAAAAGGTTCAACAAAGTTGAGCTGTACTCTCCTTTGGAGGTGAAGGTAAACTCCATGACTAGATGAGCAGTTTTACCACATATCATCTGTTGATGTAGAGTCCTTTATAAAAGGAAGCAAAACAAGAACAATGTTAAAATTTAGCAGTGCCAAAATACACCATACTTTCTAGATAATGGAGAAAGATAATGTTCTGTAAAGATGACTTTTAGAAAATAAATGTTTTTTAAAGTATATAAGTATATATGTGTATATATGAAATATCAATGTTTAATCTGTTCAAATAATTGTTAATCCTTTGTTTTGTTTTTGGAAAATATTTGAAATATGGTTTTATGGTGAGGCTGACCAAATTTATTATTACTAAATCAATAAATATATTAAAAAGAATTTTTTCTTTAATGAAATCCAATACAGTTTTAGAATACCACTTTTACAAACCTTTATTGCATCAGAAAAGATTAAGAACTCAAGTAAGATGAGATGTGAAGAAGCTTCATAATGCAATACATAAAATATTTCAGAGCTGTGCCCACATGATTTTTAAGTTATCACTTTTCTATAAACATCATACAACAGAATTGCAATAGAACACTTAACTGGAGAGTATGGCATTCTAATATCTATTTATGCAAACAATTCTGTAACATTTAAGTGAAGTGTATACTTCGGGATTCCTGACAAAGGTAATTCCAACCATATAAACTATTTAGTGGAGACAAACATTCTGAAGTTCTGCTGCAGCTGCTTACAAAACTCAGAATAAGACAAGATTCTGAGTAGAGATAGTCCCAACTTCGAAAAAAAAAAAAACCATTTAGTGGAGGCAAACCTTCTGAAGTTGACTGCTTGTAAAGACTTAAAAAATCCAGAATAATTCAAAAGGACTTTCTTCTTTTTTTGAGAGAGGTGGCCACTCACCATGATTATGTCCTCAATCACTAGAACTGTGGTGCAGGAGAGATCAGAGCAAGCAGAGTTCAAAGCAATCAATCAGGGGTGTGTGTAAGAGAATGGGTACAGTGAACAGCTCTGCAAAAACAGGTAGGAAGGATATGCATTTAGAGTGGAGGGGAAAGGAAAGCAGAGGGAGCTAAAATGCTACTTACAGTGTCATCATTTTTGTAAGGATTCAGTCTATTGTAAACGGCTTCAATAACATTCCTCCTAAGTGTAAAAAAATGCAGAAAATTAATTCTTCAGAAAGCAAAACACTGCTTAATAACTCATAGCCAGGTGTTTATTAAAATTTCTAAGATAATCTTATACTCAGAAATTATTTTAGTTCTATGTCTTGCTGTCAACAGTGAGCCTCACTTTAAGATATTTGGGCCCCTATGTTAAGTAGAGGTGAGTTCACTCTAAAACGTCTTATAACACTCTACCAACCCAGTTAATAGAAGGCTAAAAATTACAGATTAAAAAAAAAAAAAGTCCATATAGTCTATCTCCATTTGAACTGGTTTAAATGGTTATGAGTCATCAATGGCAATGCCATTCTTAAGATACAATACTAACATAAGCTAGGTAAGAGTTGCATTGTAGTTTTGAAGAATCAGAGTATACTTTATAAAGCTTCTACTTTTCTTAATGCCCTTTTTAATAGTTCTATTAAAACTGAAATGTGAAATAAGACATTTCCATGACAAGTCTAGGAATTAGTTTTGAGTAACACTTTATTAAAAATCTGTAGTGTATTTACAAGTTATAGTCTCCCTACTTCTAAAGTTGATTTGATGCAATTTTATAGATCGTTTCACAGAAAGCCGTATGGGAAAAAAGTTTCCAAGAAATAAAAGCTTCAAACAGGAAGTTCTACAATCACTATTTAGTGATTACAAAGGACATGGTCACACTTGCAAAACACGGTAGAGAATCGAGAAAATTAGTCAATAATGTATCTTCACTATAAGTACAGAAGTCTTCACTTGTAGTTTTAGCACATTTACTCTATATCCAAATTCAAGACAAAGGTATTTGCAAGTTTTATGTTTGTAAGTCAATTATATGGATATTTGAGGTAAAAATGTTTTAAGCCTTGGAACTGCTTGAATTTTCCACTTTATTATGTAAAGATGTAACCTTAATATTTAACACACAGTAGTCCAATTCTATGAACTGAAGTGGAAAGGGAAAAGACAAGAAATATATTCTTCTTCCCTGACACCTAAAACCAACTAATAACCAGCAATCAGCAACCAAAAACACTGGGAAAATCAGACATAGAAACATCGTCCATAAGAGGAAAGGGAATTTTCAGGGTGTTAAATTACTCAGGGATTGACCAAATCAAATTATACCACTACTAATGATGACACTTAGAATTTTGTTAAATTTTTAATGTAGTGCTATGTAATTTAGTTTCAAAATTCTTTCAGTGTATTACCTCGTTTATGCTCTATGAGGAAATCAATGCCAACCAAACTTCCAATAAAGACAACCCTCACTGCAATTAGTTACAATGATACTGATATCTAAGTCTAAACAAGCTCTAGATAGTCTAACACTAAAAAAAAATTGAAATCACAGGTTAAAACACAGATAAATGCATCAGTTCAGAAATTAGGTAAACACACATTTTATCAATGAATACTTAACATTTTCATACACTGACATAAAGCGTAAGAGTGTACAGAATGTAACTTACTTGCTTGCCAATTCACCCCCTGGTGGGAGGCTGGGGATGTTCTCACTCGCTAATGTGCGCATCACATGGACTAAGTCGGGGACGCCTTCCCCCTGCTTCTTTATGATTTCTGGGAATCAGAAGTACTTTTTTTGTAAGTGTTATCCAAATTTAATTAAAAAGAAAACCGAAACAAAGATAACCTAGCTTTTTAAAGATGGCATTTACCACATCTGAGATATTTCTAATCTAGTATTAAAAAAAAAAAAAAGTTGACCTTTGAAGATTTATGACAAAAAATGCACAAAATGACACATAAGATTAACTTCAAATCAAAACTAAAATATGAAAAAATATTTCATGTTAAATCAGCATATTATATAATCAAGGATATGTGTGCACAAGTGAGAATATCCTTTCTTAAGATGTCAACTAGTTACTTCTTACATCACTTCTCTCTTTAGACTGGAAACATGTTTCCTGAACTTTGCCCTATATAATACACTGCGTGGAATTTTAAAAAACAAACAATTTCAAGATTTGAAAATAATAACCCTTAATTACAGGGGAATTTATAGATTATATACTAACTCAATTACTTTATGTATATATTTATATTTGTAAAATGATACTTAAATAGCATGCATAGATTATGTACTTGAACATCACTGTCTCAGTTTAATTCTTCTCTAAAGTATCTTTAAACAATATACTGTATAGATATATAATACCATTTCCTTCATTGATTACTTGAACAAAGCCTTGAATAGAAAAGGCCTAAATTTCCTTACACAATGCTTAAAAAGAGAACCATCTGATAAACCATACAACTGCATTTAAAAGAATTTTAAAATATCCAGTTATTAAAAGGGCACAGCAATATGATCTGTAGTGCTGTTGTGCAGATGCATACTGTTATTCACATCACAGAATATAAAAAATTATAAACAAAGAACCTTACAAAGAACTCTAAAACTATTCCTCTAAGTATAAAAAGTCTTCACTTGCAGTTTTAGCACACATACTCCACATGCAAATTCCAGTCAAAACTATTTGTAAGTTATATGTTCAAGTTTTGTTGAGTTTTGGTTTTTCAATGTTTACAGTAAGAAATGGTATTTTCTTCGTCATTAGTGGGGCAAGAAATCATCATTCTGCTTCTCAATTTGTAAATACCTTTGAAAATAACATGCATACAAAGATTCATCCTTTTTAAAGAAGACATGGCTACCCATAATATTTCTTTAAATGGTTCAAACTGTCCTTTTAGAATAAAGGCCAAATTTTTACCATCTATTACTTTTTTTGCCTTAAAAAAAAAAAAAACAGTCTTAAATCTGAACAAAAAGCAAGGATCTCAGATTTGGTTTGCCAAGTTCCTTTATTGTGTAATCTTTAACATCTAGTATATTTGTTCTACATGGTTCTAATGCTGGAAATCTGCTGTACAAAAATAAAGGGATTTGATGTTTACCTAAACTGCACAATTTCACAATCTAAAACTAATACACTTAACATACAGTCTCCACTAAGCCAATACAATTATTTGGATAGATAGCTAGATACAATAGAAATAAACACTGATGATAAGTTGAATCAATAATGGTTTCAGGTCTAAAAAACATTACCTTGAATCATCTATACTTGATGTATCTTACATCTCTTTTGTTAAAATATAAATTAGGATATTTTAACTGTGAAGAAAATTACAGGAAAACAAATTCTCGTGAAAAAATAATGTAAAGCTTTAAAAACAGTTAATATCTCCTATTCCACGTGGGAAAACACATTTAAACTACCTGACCATTCATACTATACTAGCCTTGCTTCTGTCTGCTTTCAAAAAAGAAAAAGAACTGAATTTTTAATATTCCTTTAATTTCTGTTATCTATACGTTTTACTTAGAATTGTAAAGACTGAACGCTTCTTCTAAAGAATATTTATGTATAGAAGATCCATGTTTCACATACATATACACAAACACATTCTGCTCCTTTCCACTCCCCTCCACCAAGTTTCAGGGATTCTATCAGTTATCTCCAAATTAGCAACTTTAAAGCTAAGGTAGTCAGTAGCAAAGATTTTGAAAATATATACATAAAAGTATAATTTTAAATTGGTTTAGAAGGACCACAAAATTAATAGTAGTATAAATTATGAGCTGAATCTTTTCACACCCCCAGAGAGTCAAGTATTTAGAAGGGAACAAATAACAGAAAAGGAGAGCTGGAAGGCCTTTCCTTTTCTATGTTGTGGACAGAGAAGCCAAAAATGTTCCAAGCAAATAAAATGAGGTTTAGTAGGTCACAGCAATCTAGTGAAGGCATGTATTTAAAGAAAGAGAGAGAGAGAAAAGAAAAAGGCATTCGGGTGCCTGCTTTGGAAGCTGAAGGCAGTATTTTTCACTGAGGACATACAACAACTTTTACAATACAAACAGTTACATTCTATGTTTTAAAATAGCAGCAATTTTAATGTAGTATTTAATTTCTAGTTGCAGTCTCATCAAATCTGAGTAAAAAATACCATATTTAATTTATGACAATCTCCAATTGAATGGTACAAGTATAATAACATTTTAACATATCAAAAATATTGAGTATCAATGTAAATTCTGTCCAGGTGGCAACTCTTGCTTGATAAGAAATATAAAACTTATTATTGTAACAAAATTACGTAAAGTGAATATTTCATAATTCCATCTAAAACTTAAAGAGTACACACTAAAGAAAAAAGCAGCAATTCATTTCTAAAATTGGATCCCATTTCATAGTAAAAATATTAAAATACTTATTTCTTTCAACCAATAAGAAAACATGTGTGCCCAAGTTAAAGTGCCAATACATTAAATATCAACTTATCCCTATACATATTATTCTTACGAATTTATATTTTTCCACTAATCAACAGTTTGAACCAATGATTGTAGCATTCTAAATATTTTAAAATGTTACTATAATACCTATAATTTATACTGAATGATTAATTTAAAATATAAAAATTCCAAGACCCTTGGTAACAGTAAGGAGACAAATTCGTTGAACAGTACGTCCAATGAATGCAATACTAAATAGTACAAACACATACTAGATGTATGACTCTCAAGTGGCGGACGGCAATAAAAACAAAATAGTAACCTCTAGACAGTACTAAAGAACAAAACCAATCATGATTCTAGTATCAGACTGATTATGATTGGTATCAAACAGTAAAAAGGGAAAAAACAAAATTAAAGTGAATAGTAATTTTAATAATGCAGGCACAGTGGGATGTAGGTGTGGCAGGTCAATGTTTGCATGCAATTAGAGGTCTTTAATGTGCAAATTAACGACATTAGGAACCTAAAATGCATTTTAACGCTATTTTTTTAATTTAATTTTTTTCTTACTTTTTTTCTACCCCAGCTCACCAGCATTTTCATGTTTTAACACTATCAAAGTCAAGTTTTTCTGCTTAGAGAAACTGCATAATATATACTTACTGCATATATGCAATAAACTGGAAGTCTCTGCAGAATTATGAGAAATATACTTCAGAAATGCCCAACTTATTTCTTAATCTTACTTGGCAGTTACTTTTCTGCCAGGTGGAGAAATATTATGTCTTTTATTGAGGTCTATCTTGTTTAGGTGAGACAGTTTATGGCTTAGGTAAGAAGCTCTGAAACAGTTTAAAGCAAATTTTTTAAAGTTGTGTATATAAAGTTGCTAATGACGAGTCTGTGATTTTCAAGTTATAGAAAAAAGGCCCTGGAGATTAAAAATTAATATACACAGCTTTTCATAGAAAGATGGTATTCAAATTATCACCATCACAATCTCTTTGTAATTAAATAAACCACAAATCAGATTTTCCCGGCATAAAATTACTCATGCCAGTGAATTAAGAATTTTAGAGCGCACAAACATTTTAGCCTTTTAAAACAAAAGTATCCTGAACAGAATGTAAGTTACTTTCCACGCTAGTTGTTATTACTAATATAACTGTGATAGGACAACTGCATACATCTTAACAGTTACTACAGAAATGTCCTTTTCCACTTTCGTACACTAGACACTAGATGTCAAAGACACATAAAAATCTAAAAGCTAAAATGTTAAAGTTTGACTGTGTTGAAGATTTTTCTTTAATAAAGCTACTTATTTTTTGTTAAATGATCCACCTTCTACTCTGCATTCCAGGTACTTGTCCAACTCTGCCTCCTTCTTCACTGCTTCTGGCGATACTTTGGGTGCATTTGGAAAACAGATCAAAATCACACTCATGTTGTCTCGACTTCCCTGGGAAGAAAAAAATTTGAGAAATCTGAGTTTTCTTTTTGCTCTTCAAAGCCTTGAGAACCTTTACAGCTGTGCCAATTAGCTACACTTGTTCTAGTGAAAATGTTACTTTTAGGGAGAAAAATTATATATATGCGCGTGCACGCGCACGCGTGTGTGTGTGCAATGACTCCCACTCCCCCAAACAGTATAGAGAGAATACAGTATAACCAATATTCCAAAAGACAGGAGAGAAACATTACAGGTTAATCGCACTGTAATAATAATTTTTTATAATTCTATAAAACAATACTATTTGTAAACATTTACTGGTGACTTAATTTGAAGTGATACCTAACACAAATATACATGTACACACACATTCATTCCATACAACATGACAAAAAATTTTAGCGGCATTGTTTACAATAGGATTTGACCTGCAGTTACACGTACCTGATAAAATTACATTTGAAATAAATTATAAATTGTGGGGCTAATACATTTGCTTCATAAGTAGAAATATGAAATGAGGTAAAACTACACATAAGGTTTGTAAACTAGCTTTTAACTTGTATAATTTTAAAAACTGACAATTTTTAGGAACTACATTCATTTTTAAAGACATCTAAGTATTCAAATGCTGTAATTAAAATATTTGAGTATCAAATATATCTAAGAATTTTTAAAAGTCAACATTTGTTTTAAAAAAATCAAAGAATAAGTTAATAAGCATTATTGACAAAACAGAACAGAGTGTGGCAGAAAAAACACTGAACCCAAGTCAAGGGCTTGATTTTCTAGTCTTAATGCTGCTACCAATGTATAAAACCTTGTACAAGTCATTTATAATATCTCTAGGAAAGGGTGTAGCATGTATTATATGCTAAACTAGGCATTATATATATATGTATACACACACACACACACATATGCTTATTAATTCCTCAACAGTCCTATAAGATGCTATTATCTCCATTTTAAAGCTGAGTGAGATTGAACAATTTGTTCAGGAATGTGGAGTACAAAAGTAATAGAGGTAGGCTTTGGTCTCAAGTCTGTCTGACTCGTTAAAGTTTGTAGAACCTTCTCTGGCTTCAGCTTCCTCATTTGTAAAATAAAGAGGGTGAGCTAGCTCACCTATGTATATTATCCTATTTGATCCTCCTGACAACCCCATCAGACAACATAATAATGTCTTACCCTTTTTATGATGAAAAAAACTGATTATTCAGAGTTTAAATAGCTTACCTAAAACCATACCGTCTCATATTAAATCCTTCTGACTCCATGTACAAGGCTATTTCTATTACATCACATCTAATGATCACTACATTCCTCTTTTAAGTGCTACAGACCCATTAAACCTTAGTTTCAAAGTATTAGGATATCATAAATATACTGAGATATCACATGGTCAAAATATTAAAACTCTAAAATGCTTTTCATTTATAGACACTAAGGCCTAACCCTCCCCACCCTCTTTCTTTCAAAACATGCATTCTGATAAAATCTTTTTACCTTTGATAATCTTCCACATTATTACAAAGCTCAAGTAGTAAGACTAAACATTCAGCTTATAACTCTTGCAGATATGGTAACTGGGTAATTTATTTCTGCATAGTGTTCCTATGATATATTTTCATAACTGGTGAACAGTATCCTACAGTATCCTACAATTGTGCCAAAAACTTAGTTTTCAGAATTACAGATTCTAAGATGATTAAATACTAGGGTAGTGATTAAAATCACTTTATGTTTTTTAAAAAAGTCTAGCTACCTTATACAAACAGGTGTCGACTACTTCATTGCAAACTTTCTCAAGGTCATCAGTGACTTCAAGTCTGGATCTTACAAAATCACAGAGCTCTTCATTTCCCATAACATCCCAGATACCATCACATGCAAGGATAATGAACTGATCATCTTCTTCAGATCTTTCAATATCATGGACTTCAGGCTCTGGTGAGACAAGCTGCTCAGTAGGACCTTTTCCATGGACACATTTGTAATCAAAATCCCCAAGGGCCCTTGATACAGCCAGAGAGCCATTCACACGCTGAATCATTACAGAGCCACCTGCATTCTGAATTCGTTCTTTTTCCAGCGGATTACTTGGTTTGTGATCTTGTGTGAAGAAATGAACTTTCCTGTTCCTACAAAGTAAACCTCTTGAGTCTCCACAGTTAATGAAATAAGTATGTTGGGGAGAAATTAAGACACCTACAGCTGTTGACCCACTTCTATCTGCACCATGTTTCTTCTCTGACATAACTCTCATGTGTTCATCAATCTCCAGAAAACCTGTTCTGATTCCATTCTTTACATTTTCCACAGAAGGTGCTCCTGCAGACCCTTTAAAATCCTGGTTATTGGTGATGTGATCTAACAAATGCTCACAGCAGTATTTGGCAACCTGAGAACCAGCATGCCCATCATACACAGCAAAGAATGACCACGATTCAAGTCCACTTGGCAAACCGATCACAGCCGTATGCGCATCCTCCATTTCAACACGCCAACCTTGCATGCTGCTTAGCCCATATCGCAACCCATTACCCTGCCCCTGGGCATTATGCTTTTCCATCTTTGGCTTGTCTAAAAATGCTCCCATTATGTCTTGATCCTCTAGGTCTGCAAAGGAAGAGAAACAGAAAAGTCAATAACTGTCTTATCAACAAAATATGTACCAAACAATCTTTTTAGTAAGTGAAAGAGATATGCAGGAATTCAAAACTCTTGTATTAAGCAGACATTCATTGTGTTGCCAACTTTGAATCTGGAGATTAACAAGGAGGAACTGGGGGAAAGCCTGAAGAAGCACAGCGCACAACAGACAAAAAGGCAGAAAAAAACTAAAGCACTGGGATAAAGGGGAGAAGGCAGAAAGGAGACCTGGCAGTGGCCATCAACTTAAACGAACCAGGCCAAGTGTTTAAAGATACAATGAACATGCCGGGCGCGGTGGCTCAAGCCTGTAATCCCAGCACTTTGGGAGGCCGAGGCGGGCGGATCACAAGGTCAGGAGATAGAGACCACAGTGAAACCCCGTCTCTACTAAAAATACAAAAAATTAGCCGGGCGCGGAGGCGGGCGCCTGTAGTCCTAGCTACTCAGGAGGCTGAGGCAGGAGAATGGCGTGAACCCAGGAGGCGGAGCTTGCAATGAGCCGAGATGGCGCCACTGCACTCCAGCCTGGGCAACAGCGTGAGACTCCGTCTCAAAAAAAAAAAAGATACAATGAACATGTGTAAGCTCAGGATTAAGTTGTACATGTATCAATCAAGAAAAGCCAAGCGAATTCATGACATACCCAAAAAACCTACTAATTCAAATATCTTGGTTGAACATTCAGGGATTTTCAAGCTTGATTCCAAACTCCCTAGTTTTATCGTCACTGCATGAACTCTGAAAACCTAAAAAATAATCTACTCACAATGCTCCAAATTTGCATGCTCCTTCAAGCCTTTGCTCATGTCAGTTTCCTTAACTGGAAACTCTTGCCTCATCCTTTCTATTTATAGAAAAAAGTGCACCTATGCTTTTAAGTCTAGCTTACATTCTACCTTTTCCATGAGGTTTTTCAGTCTTTGATAAAGTAAGTTATTAAATTACTATAAAAGTTCTAGCCTCAAATTTCAAGTTGCAAGCAATTATATATACAGATAACAAAGTGTACTATATACATATATAACACAATTACTACTAGTAATCTATTAATCAAATAGTAATAACATGTACCATTATTATTATACTCTATGACCATTAGGTATATAAAGAAAATCAAAGGGTCTAGTGACAGCCCTGCTGACAAGCCTGAAGGCTCAGCTAATCGAATCCTTTCCCAATACTCAAAATTTAACACTCCCTGGTCTAGAATGGGCCCACACAAGGCAAAAAGACAGCTGGTCAGAATTTGCCTTGGCCCTTACCTGAACAATAGCTTAGAAATGTAGAGACCTGGGTTCAAATAATCAAGTAAGTCACAATTGAACTAAAGGCAATCCGAAAGAAGGATAGCATGACGAACAGAAATTTAATGGAGGTGAAGAGGAGTTAGGTAGTAGGGAATAATGGCGGAGAAAAGTATCTAGGTAAATCACTATGCAGCTTTGAGCCTAGGGTATTGATGATGCTAATGATACTCAGCTCAGAGAGGGAACTTTGAGAAAAAGGGCAAGAAGAAAATCCTCCTAGGAAGGAAAGAAAAACATTTGTTTTCCCCTTCATTTTCCATGTTGGTCCAAACTGATACATAAGCAGAAAAGACTGGTTGATTGGCATAATAAAACCATCTGCCTCTGCCTCCTAGTACAGTTCAACTAATGGAACGTAAGTAATGAAAACTAGCTATCATTCATCCTTTACGGTGATATTTATCAGATTATTTTTCTGACATCAAGTTGATACACATTGCAAAGGTGAGTATTTTGATTGGATAAAAATAACGTAATAATGACACCTTATTAGCAGGCAATGTTTAAGAAGTAGTCTAAGTCCCTCTGGTAAGTGTTTTACAAGCATTACTTCATTTAATCTCTTCAACAACTCTCTAAGGCAGGTAATAATATTATCTCCAAATTATAGATGAAGAACCTTAGCCAAGATTAAATAACTTGGCCAAGATCACTCAACTAATAAGTTTAACGGCATCAGGGCTCTGCTTTAAGTCTGTGTGACTCTAAAGCATTGTTAACCCCTAAGAAAATGGGTCTCTACCATGGCTGTGCAACAGAAAAATAAGTATTTCTAAATCAGAATTGCCAGGGTTGGAACCTAGGTATCTATGATTTTTAAATTTTCATATGTGATTCTGAGACACAGTAAGACTGCAAACTGCTGGAAAAGATTAGATGCAATGCCTAAGGCAGAAGATGGGGGCACGTTAAGGGCCAACAAGAAATAATCAACCAAAATTGCAGTAATCAAGACCACTATCCTAGGTTACAAAACCACTATCCTAGACTAGAAACAAGGTGAAGCTTTACAGAGGAAAGACCCCACTATCTTGAGAAAAGGTAAGAAAAAAAGAGATGTGAGTGAAACCCAAAAACTTAAACACATTTAAGAGACAAACCAACAGAAGAGAATAGTAATGACAAACTTTCTTCCTCTAAGAATTCACCAATAGCATGAAGTACTAAAGAAAATAAGTTACAAAATCAGACCAACATGAGTTTAAATTCTGGCTCTACTACTTAGTAATAGTGTGACTACTGAACCTTTATGAATCTCTTTCTCCATCTGTTCCTCTATAAAATGTATATAAGAAGGTGGCTGGGTGTGGTGGCTTACGCCTGTAATCCCACCACTTTGGGAGGCCGAGGTGAGCAGATCACGAAGTCAGGAATTCTAGGCCAGCCTGGCCAATATGGTGAAGCCCCGTCTCTACTAAAAATAAAAATTAGCCAGGCATGGTGGCACATGCCCGTAATACCAGCTACTTGGGAGGCTGAGGCAGAAGAATGGCTTGAACCTGTGAGGCAGAAGTTGCAGTGAGCCAAGCTGAAATCGCATCACTGCACTACAGCCTGGGCGACAGAGCGAGAGTCCATCTCCAAAAAGAAAAAAAAGTATATAAGAAGGCACTAACCTTACAAGATTCTTATGAGGATTAAATGAAATAATGTATACAGTGCACAAAGTATAGTGTCTAGCACATTATAAGTAATATAGACATTATGCGATTATTACACCATTTTTTCTGCCAGAGGAGGCAGTCAATCACAATATTTCCTCCTTGCTGCCAGCTCTGATTACCATTACATTAAACTTCTACATGATATACTTTAAAAGACACTTTAAACACTTCATTAGTAAATAGGGGAAGGCACATTTAAAACAAATGCCATTTCTCATCCATCTGGCAAAATCAAGAGTTGATCAGAATGTGGAGAAACAGGAACTCCCCTAGAGTGCTGACAGGAGTTTAAATTGGTTCAACCACTGAAATGCAACTGGCAACAGCTAGCTGAAGAAGCTGAAGATACACTTAAGCAAATACTCAGCAATTCCACTTCTAATTGTAGATCTCAAAACAATGTTTTCAAAATAATGAACATGGGTGATAAAATCAGTTTAATCAGTATGGGTTACACACAACTCAATCAGCTGGGTTGTGTGTAAACTGCATTTTAAAAAGATAAAATAGGGCCGGGCGCGGTGGCTCAAGCCTGTAATCCCAGCACTTTGGGAGGCCGAGACGGGCGGATCACGAGGTCAGGAGATCGAGACCATCCTGGCTAACACGGTGAAACCCCGTCTCTACTAAAAATACAAAAAAAAAAAAAATAAGCCGGGAGAGGTGGCGGGCGCCTGTAGTCCCAGCTGCTCAGGAGGCTGAGGCAGGAGAATGGCGTGAACCCGGGAGGCGGAGCTTGCAGTGAGCGGAGATCTGGCCACTGCACTCCAGCCTGGGCGACAGAGGCAGACTCCGTCTCAAAAAAAAAAAAAAAAAAAGATAAAATAGGCCAGGCACTGTGGCTCACGCCTGTAATCTCAGCACTTTGGGAGGCTGAGGTGGGTGGATTAATTGAGGTCAGGAGTTCGAGACCAGCCTGGCCAACACGGTGAAACCCTGTCTCTACTAATACAAAAAATGAGCTGGGTGTGGTGGCAGGCGCCTGTAATCCCAATTACTCAGGAGGCTGAGGTAGGAGAACTGTTTGAACCTGGCAGGTGGAGGTTGCAGTGAGCCAAGATCATGCCATTGCACTCCAGCCTGAGCAGCAAGAGTGAAACAATGTCTCAAGAAAACAGAACAAAACAAAATAGAGTGCATCCCAGGTGATAAAAGTAAGTAAATACTGTTTCTTGAAGTCTTTTTCCAAGTGTATATTTGTATTTACTAAACTGAGGTGTATATAATTCTTACTGTGGTCACAATAAAAAGTATGAAACATGCTGTCTTGAAGAAACTCTCCCACCCATCCATCCAAGGTGACCTGTTCAATGATCTTTTTGGAGAATCATAATAGTCAGTGTTGGAAATAACCTAACTGCTCATTAGAAGGTAGAATGAATAAATAACAGAATACAATTTATCAAAAACAGATCTAATTACATAAACACAGCTATTCCTAAAAAACCAAAGAAGACAATATGCTGAACAAGACAGCAAAACAATTCTATACACATATTTGGTGAAAGTATAAAAACAAGGATAGGATGAATACAGACAAACTTCAGAATAGTGGCTGTAAGCTCCATGAGAGCAGGGACTTTTTGTTTTATTCACTGGTGTCTTCCTAGCACTTGGAGCACAGCCTAACACACAGAAGAAGTTCAATCTTTGTTGAATGACTAGTTTCTCTCTGGGAAGACAAAGAAAAGAGAATGGCTTCAGGAAAGGGTCTAACACAATGGGATACAGCTGTATCTGCAACTGGTGTTTCCCGGACTTTGAAGCGGTAACAGGGAATTTAGGAACACAGTATCTGCTTTAGTTTTTCTAAATTATCTCTGCTTTTAGCTTTTCTTTGGTTCATCTAAGGTAAGCTGAATTCCTTCAAAAGTTACCTGTACTAAGAAGTCAAAAAAAAAAAAAAAAAGAAAAGAAAAGAAAAAAAGAAACTGAGAGCCAAAGAAAAGCAGACCATGAAATCTTTTAAAAGCACATAGGATTGTCTTAACTAAGATTCACTTCTATATTAGATTAGGAGCCTGGCTTTCCTCCTTATTATTTTCTATAGCCTACATTTTTATCTCTGAACAATTCATGAGATAACCAGTGGTCACAGGCTTAATAACAACATCTAACATTGATGGAGAGATTACTACTAGTCAAGCACTGTTCTAAAGTTTTGTATATCTATTAGCTTCTTTAATCTTCACACCAATCCTAAAAGATAGGTACCCTGTTTTACTCATGAAGAAACTGAGCCACAGTGAGGTTAAGTTATCTGTTGAAGGTCAACAGCAAATTGCCTTATCTCTGTGTCTCAATTCCCTTAACTAGGATGAGGGAGGGAGGCTGAGGAGGGAGGTACTATGCTTAAGACACTTGACATCTACTAGTAAAGCATTCCTCAACTTCCTCATCTGTACAGTGGGCATATTAATACTTTCCTCTGAATGCTGCTGCAAGGTTTAAATGAGGCAATGCCTTGCAAGGCACCCATACGGAGCCTGGCAAAAATGAGGCACTCAGCAAGCAGACACTGTTTAATTACTAATTCCTACATACACAGCCACATCTAGATTCCAACCTCAACTAGCAGGGAACTTACTCTCACTTTTATAAAGAAGTACAGTAGTTATTTTCCAGATACACACACGAAACTACCAAATGATTAATTCTTTAAAGATAGAATATACTTTCTAAAAGCAAACCCCAGACTTTAAAAAATATATACAGTATATTAGAATATAAAAATGTAACAAACCAAGTAACCATCTGATAAAATTTTACGTTTAGTTCCATAGCAACTGTAAATACATAGTCAAGGGTAAATTAATAGTTCTGTGGTTGGACTTTTACATACTGAAAATAGGCAATATAAAAATCTTACCTCCTTGGGTTCTGAATAATTTGTAGAGTCCTGGTGAAGCAGCCAACTATAAGCTACATGGATACAAGAGCTGATTATATAAATATAATACCAAAAAGTACTTACTTGCAAATGCTATGTTTACACAGTCATCTTCATAAGTGGACTACTAAAGAGTATTTTATTTAGTCCAATAATTAAATTGGCATATATCCATAAACAGTAAATCCCAAGGGGATTAAATTTGTCCATGAAAGTTTTTAGTTTCTGAGAGAAATTTTAGTTCTCACCTAGTCATAAATCTATTCTTGACTACAAGCTGAGTCTCATCACAGCACTACTATTATCGGTTGATCTAAACTTTTCAAAACAAAGTACTACGACAAAAAATAAGACTGAATTAATATTTGACATAATCAGAAAATTTTGTGAATATTCTGTACCTTTTAAAACCAAACTAATCTCTAAACTGAAAAATTCTAAGGCTGGGCCAAGAAGTCATTAATTAATGTTCAGCCGCTGCCTTTTACTAAGCAAAGCTGAACTCATAGTAGAGTCTTGAACCTGGTCATTTGGTTTAATCCACTCAGGACTATAGTGAATAATAATTTTTTAAATGCTCTATATATTTTGTTGTTAAAATCCCTAAGCAACATGTTACCCCAAAGTAACAAGAGTTATTCAACGACAATTTGAGCAGAATCCTTAAAAAGTTGAGTAATAAAACCCTACATTATATTTTTCTATTTACCTAGGGACACATAGCCTAATAGAGAACCCCTCCAGGCTCTATAAACAAAGGACATAGATACATACAATGTGGAGAAAATTATATTCTCTTAGCAAATAATACCGGAGTGATTCTTACTAATATAACAAAAGAACACTGCTAAACAGGCATTCCAAGAAGGGTGGATGCTGGTAACTAGAGGACCTTAGATGACCACTGAGTTAACAGGTTTGGTTTTAAACATTTGGGAGAAAAATTTAGAGTAGACTTGCATTAGAGATAAGAAATCTAAAGGCTGAAGGGAAATCCAAAGAGAAAAAAATATATAGTAAGAGACTACAAGCTCCCTGGGGAAGGTGGGGAAAAGGAACATTAACAAACAGCACAGGCCACAGTGTATAATACGGCAATATTCAAATTATCTGCAGGAGATGTAGAGCATAAACTCTCTACTGCTACCAAATCTTTATATTCTACATTGCTCACTAATGCTTACATATGTATGGACTTTGTCCTCAAAGATAAGGACAAATGGTCAGCTGACTTCTGGAACGCACATTTATTGAACAATAGAGTATTAAGCAATATACTGCATACCTGGGGTTCAAAGAAGAAATGCATAACCCTTGCAGCTACATCTCTATAAAGGATAATTTACGCTACATAAACTACACTTAATTTCCCAAGCTATGTGAAATAGTAATAAATTCTAGTTTGTAATCCAAGGCAGCCATCTCAAAGTTATCCATGGTAATGAGAAATAAGCACATTAACAAAACTGTAGCAAATCTGGAAAAAAAAAAAAAGGCTAATCTTTGGAAATTTTTCTCCCATTTGGAGCTGAAATTTCCCACTGATTGTTGCTTTAAAAATGATTAGAACCATGGTGGCACATGCCTGCAGTTCCAGTGCTTTGGGAGACTGAGGTGGGAGGACCACTTGAGGGCAGTTCAAGACCAGCCTGGGCAACACAGCGTGACCCTGTCTCTGAAAAAAATAATTTTAAAAAAGATAAGCAGGGCATAGTGGTGAACACCTGTAGTCCTAGCTACTCAGGAGGCTAAGGAAGGAGGACTGCCTGGGCCCACGAATTTGAGGCTACAGTGACCTATAATGGTGCCACTACACTCCAGCCTAGGCAACAGAGTAAGACACTGTCTCTAAAAAATAAAAATAATAAAAAATTACTCATATTTATAGTTACAAATTTGATTTTGATAATGTGTGTAATTAATCAGAGCCAAAATGTAGAAATGACTTGTCTAAACCTATTTTACAAATGAGAAGGT
Organism: Macaca nemestrina; assembly: GCF_043159975.1. Lineage (NCBI taxonomy): Eukaryota > Metazoa > Chordata > Mammalia > Primates > Cercopithecidae > Macaca > Macaca nemestrina. The sequence continues at coordinate 47,753,937 of NC_092131.1, forward strand.
GCAGAGAAATAGAATAATTTGCCCAAGGTTACAAAGCTGGTTCAGCAGTAAGGTTAAGAATAAGACTTAGGTTTCTAGACTTACACTCCAATTCTCCTACATGTGCTATCCTGAATACTTGCAAATGAGATAATGAAAATCTAAATGTGTAGGCTTTTTAAAGACAACGTACAAGATAAGGAAGACTGTCACAGAACAAAACTAAAACTTCCCTCAGCGCCGTTTCTTCTTCTGCCTACAAGTCTATGTATTTTCTAAATCTCTAAAACTGCCAAAGATAAATGACCTTTAAAAAAAAAAAAAAAAAAAGGAAGAAGAGAAAAGAAAGAAATCTAAAATTTTCTGTCTGGGACTGAAAGATAACGACAGTGAACTAATTACAATTTCTAGCAAAGCCAATTTCAGATACTTAGGCTAAATAAAGTGTAAAAATGAACAGAGAAAAATAAGATGACTTTTTCTTAATGCAGCAGTTAAAAAGAGGGAGACTCAGTATTCATTAGCGCAAAATTAGAAACTACCCACCAAGATACGAGATGACATTGAATGAATAAAACAATTGCAGACTGACTGTCAATTAAAAAAGAGGCACTCTGAAAATAGTTTCATGGAAATGAAAAGCAATTTACTGAATTGAAAATTGCAATAGAGACAATGAATGGCAGATTGGATGCTACAGGAAAAAAAAGGATCAATAAATGAGTGAATCATTTCAATGAATTCTTTCAGAACCCTCTCCTCCTACTTTTCTGCTGTAATAGGACTGTCCTCTCAATGATGATAAATCCTCTACTAGACTAGCTTTGGTGCCCATGTTTCAAAGGAGTCTTAAATGACTTACAGTTTTTTCAGGGATCTTACACTATTTTCCTTTTTCTCCTTTGTATCAACCTTTCTCAGTTGGAGTGTGACTTTTAAAGCCACAAGTGTCACCTATGTTACCCATTTAAAATAAGTTTTCATGTGACTTATTCCCCTCGAGCTACCCACCTGCCTCTCTTCTCTTTACAGTTAAACTTCTTTAAAAAAATGTTGATGCTCCAAAAGGCTGTCTGGCCATTCTACCAAATCAAGTTCCTCCAAGTCACTTAATCTACGGGACACTTTTAGCCCTCCTCTAAACTGGTTGCTCACAGAAGCATTCAACTTTAACACTCCCTCCAGAAACACTCTTCCCATTGGCCTTTCAAGATGCTACACACACTCCCAGCTTTCTTCCTACCCCTAAGCTTTTTCGTAGTCTCCTATGCAGGCTCATTTTCATCTCCCAAGCCATTAAACATTGGCATTCCTCAAGGCTTACATGTAGACCGTTTTCCCATTCTGTGCTGCCTCCCTGAGCACTCTCACATATCTGCAGCTTTTACGAGTGAATGGCACCATCATCCACCAAGGTGAATACAAACCAAGAACATTCACTGGGTGTGGTGTTGCATACTTGTAGTCCCAACTACTTGGAGGCTGGGGTGGGAAGATTGAATCCAGGAGTTCAAGACCAGCCTACGCAATACAGCAAGACCCCAACTCAGAAAAAGAAATAGAAACTAAGGATATATTTGATACCTCTCTCTACCTCATCTCCCATCTGTCCATCATCAAATCCCATGGGTTATATGCTTCCTAAACATTCTCAAATCTGTCTACTTTTTTTCTACCAATGCCCTGGTCTCAAGCTACCATCATTCTCACTGCAGAATACTAGCTGCTTTAGTCTCTTCACATGGATCCTGGCATCCCTCTAATTCATTCTCCAAACTGCAGCCTAAGGAAATCTTTCAAAATGCAAATTTCACCATATCACTTCTGTACTAAAAGTTTCTCCAACGCTTTCCACTGCTGGGGGTAGGAGGTGGATAAAGAACTGCTTAATATGGCTCACATGAAGGCCCTGGATAGTCAAGTCCCTACCTACCTTCTCCAGCCTCATCTCACTTCATACTGTCCCTTCCCACTACATTCTCTACTCCAACCACAAGGGCTTTCTTACAGTACCTCGTACTTATCATACCTCCTTCCTCCAAATATATAAACAAATGCTACTTTCCCTACCTTAACAGCTATTCTCTCATGTCTTAGTTTAATTCCTACTCATTCTTGAGATCTCAACTCAAGCATCAGTTCTTCAAAGGAGCTTCCTTTGAGTTCCCTAGGTCAACTCCCCTAGCACAAAGTATATAGTAGATTATTAATAAATATTTGCTGAATAAACTCAAAGAAAAATCAGATGCAAATAAAAATTCAGTAACAAGGAGAATGCACCCATAAAGTAAATATGCATATAAAAAACAAGACTTTCTGAAGGAGAAACAGAGAAGCTATCATCAAAGAAATGAGAAGAAAGTGTTCCTCAGTTGAAGCCTTTTCAAAATTAACAAGCTCACTGAATTAACTGTTCAAAACCCACTCCTAGTTGTTCACAACTATACAAATGCAAGGAAAAGAAAAATACTATAATGCAAGGTTCTAGACAAAAACATGAGCAATCATAAAAGGAAAGAATATCAAATTGGTATTAGCCATCTTAACAGCAAAACTGAATCCAAAAGGTATTAGAGAATAAACCAAGTTCTAAGAGTAAAGGTTCATGAAACTAGAATAACATATCACCAAACTGATAATGGGTATGGATATAAAGAGCGTATGAATGTATACTTTGTGTCCTCTGTGTCTTTTTTTGTTTTTGTTTTTGAGACAGAGTCTCACTCTGTCGCCCAGGCTGGGGTGTTGCGGCACGATCTTGGCTCCTGGATTCAAGTGATTCTGTGCCTCAGCCTCCCAAGTACCTGGGATTACAGGCATGCGCCATCACGCCCAGTTAATTTTTTGTATTTTTAGTAGAGATAGGGTTTCATCATGTTGGCCACGTTGGTCTCAAACTCCTGACCTCAAGTGATCCCCTTGCCTTGGCCTCTCAAAGTGCTGAAATTACAGGCATGAGCTACCACCGCCAGCCTCCTGTATGTCTTAAAATGTCTTCCACCCTCATCCCCCCAACACTCCCACTAGTGTACACACATTCCTGGATATAAAGTATACACTCATAACATCTTTATAAAAAATCTGTGAGAAAAAATTCCAGCCAAGCAAATATCTACTCATTATATTTCAAAACCAATTTCATCTCTATATGACTTTTCATTAGTTTAACTCTAATAACATGATAAAAAAGAAGAAACTTGAATTCATAAAAATAACACATCTAGAAAAACAAAATCATGAACATAAAGTAAAAAGAACTTAGACTTGCCCAATTATCCAATAATTGGGAGACACTTCATGTCACGTGACACATCAACATCAAAACACATATGAAACATAAAAAAAATGGAAATACCTGTCATCACAAGATTAAAGTTAAAAGTTATAGGTCTATCCAATATGTGATGCTGGACAAGTCCTCTGGCTTAATGTTTAACTTTCCTCATCAATAAATAAGCAACCTTGATTATCTGTCAATTACCTTGTTCTGAGAAATGTATAAAACGTTAAATGAGAAGACTAAAGTTCTGGGGACACCTAAGTAAACATCATTAGTAAAGTAATACTTTAAAATCATGTGGGTGGAATTCCCATTAAAAAAACTCTTATTCTCAATATCAAGATTATAAGAGACACACAAAATTATTTCACTACAGCAAGACCAGCTTGTAAGAAATGCAAAGAAAAAAGCAGCTACAAACTAGGACTACAAGCTGATAACCTGAATTTGACCTTCACATATTTCCTCTCCCCAGAACAACATGCATTCTCCAGAGTCCCTAGCAATCTTTATTGACCACATCCAATTCAATTTATGTACTTTTCCACCATGGCATCAGAGTTTGCATCATTCGGTAAAGAGGACAATATCTGTGATTCTAACAAACAGCAGAATCTATGAGGCTTTACTCTAATCCAATTTTTGACTAATATGTCTGCCTCACTCTAAAGTAGCAAAACAAAATGATACCTAGTAGGCTGAATAATGACTCCCAAAGATACCAGTCCTAATCCTATAAATGTTACCTTATTTGGAAAAAAAGGTCTTTGCAGATGTGATTAAGAATCTTGAGATGGAGAGAGAATCCTGGATTATCCAGAGACCTCTAAATGAACTCACATGTCCTTAGAAGAGAGAGTCAGGGGAAGATCTGAAACACACAGAGAAGGTGATGTGAAGACAGAGCAGACAGAGATTTGAAGACGCTGGTCTTAAAGATTGGAGGGATGTGGCTACCAAGCAAGTGATGAGGCTGACAGCCACTGGAAAGTGAAAAAAAGCAAGAAACAGATTCCTCCTTAAAGCCTCAAGAGTGAGCACATTCTTGGTGACACCTTGATTTTGGCCCCATGAAAATGATTTTGAACTTGTGGCCTCCAGAACTGTAAGAGAATAAATCTGTATTGTTTTAAGCCACCCAGTTGGTGATAATTTGTTATAGCAGCCATGGAAATTAGCACAATGCCCAACAGTCAAGTTCCTCTGTTGAGAAAGAAAACCCGCCAAACTTGTAAAGATGAAAATGTGCAGTAATTTCAACAAGCATCACGAGAAAAATCAAGAGACAAAAGTTTCTTACCTGTAACAGGTTAATAGAACCAAATCCCTATCATTTCTCTAAAAAATACTGAAATATGATAACTAAAATAATTTAATATAATTCAGCCTGTTAAATTCCAAGGAGGAAAGAGGTAATGGTATCCTAGTATACTGACAGAAAGGCAAGGAGTATCTAGTTACACTATTTTTGGGCAAACAACAGAGGAAACTGCCACCCTTTAAGTAAAAAAACAGAAACAAAATTTATGGAACTCACACAAAAATTCTGAAATAAAAAAGTACTCAAGAACATGATGTCACAGTCTAGAAGATTTGCCTTAGAAAACTAGGTGACAACTTACATATAAGAAAATTTTTAAAAACCTAATTTGTGAAATAGGAATAAAAAGAATCTAGAATATAAAAAGTATCAACAGAGGCTTAAAAAAAGATATTTGAGAGAAAAAATATCATTGCAATATTTTAAATGTCATGAAAAGTAATGAGGAATGAAGACTCTAGAGCAAACAATCTGCAAGGGGCAAAAATGAACAGGACAAAAACCATCCAGTATGCAAGTAAGCATAAAGAAACAAAAGCAAGTAGACTGGAGAAAAGATACACACAATGCAGATCCAACAGCTTAATTAGCACACTGTAAATAAGAAAACCAAATAATGGAGGAAAAATTAAATTTCAAAGACAGAAGAAATAAATCATAAACTAAGGACTGAACTTGTTGATTGAATGGCATTTATCGAATACTAGATACATTTAGTAGAAACTGACCAATACCAAAGCATAATCTGAAGATTATGAATTTTAAGAATACAATTCAGACAAAATAAACATGCCATCGGCTGGGCGCAATGGCTCACATCTGTATCCAGCACTTTGGGAGGCCGAGGCAGGGGGTCACCTGAGGTCAGGAGTTCGAGATCAGCCTGGCCAACGTGACAAAACCCCATCTCTACTAAAAATATAAAAATTAGCCGGGCGTGATAATGAATGCCTGTAATCCCAGCTACTCGGGAGGTAGAGGTAGGAGAATCGCTTGAACCCAGGAGGTGGAGGTGGCAGTGAGCCTAGTCACACCATTGCACTCCAGTCTGGCTGACAGAGCAAGACTCCATCTCAAATTAAAAAAATAAAATAAACATGCCCAAAAAAAGAAAAAAAAAAGAAAAAAAAGAAATCAGGCGGGCCCCAGACTTCTTTGCAACATCAGATGATAGGCAACGAAGTAATGCCTATAAACATTGAGGATAAAGAGGTTTTATTCCAAGAATACTATGACTAGCAAGGTTGTCATTTATATGTAAAGGCCATAGGAAGACATTATCAAATATGCCAGCCCTAAAGTAATGTTATCCAAATTTCATATCTGAAAAAAAAGAAAAACTATTTAAAGATAGATTCATGCAATCAAGAGACTAATCAAAACCAAGAAACTAAAAAATAAAGATGTCAGTATAAAACTACTTTGCTGTGGTCAAAATACACTAGGCAAAAAAGATACTAAGAATTGCAATTTCAATTTCAGACGAAGTAAATCACAAGGAATAAAGCAATAAACAGAATAAGAGCCATGTTTTAAATTGGTAAAAGATGTGGTCCAAAATTTCAAGACTATATATTCTGTTCAAACACACTTAAAACATTAATTGAAAAATCAAACATTGGATTATATGTTGGAAAGAAAAGCTTATAGATTTCTAACACACTCCCCCATCCTACCCCACAGACCAAAAAAAAAAAAAAAAGAAAATGAAAATGAAATGACACATCTGACTTAATACATTAACAGTAGATATTGATAATGTGTACAGAAAGAAGAAAACCTCAAACATCTGGAAATTGCTTTAAAAGTAAGCTTTGCATTGAGTTTATACATTTCTCCAGTTTGCATTGAGTTTATATATTTCTACAATTATAGAATATTTAGAAACAATAATGAGAAAAATCCCCTATCAAATTCTGAGATGTGACCAAACCTTATTAAGAAAACTCACATTTAAGCCAGCAAGTGTGCTGAAAAATAGGAAAAAAAATTCACACTTAGTTTAAAAAAATCAGTATACTAAAAAATATCAGTATACAAAATATTCAACCTAAAAAGAAAAATGAACCACATACACAAACAAAATAAAATAAAAGCTGAAGGATTATGTAAAATTACAGAACATGTTATATGTGAAAAAAATAAAATAGGTAAGCAACTAAATAGTCTAACTAAAAAAATTATTTAAAATTAGAAGCCAAACAGGCTATACTCACCTCACAAACAGAATTTTATTGTTGTAAAATAAATCACTCTGTACAATTCTCTGTTGATAAATTCGAAAATATGGAGGAAAGTAACAGTTCTTGGAAAATAATTTTTTGTTTTCAATTAGTGCTAGAGTGAAGACCAGAAACTTGGAACAATATGAGGAAGTTATTAAAGAACTATTCCTCAAAAAACTCCAGAGTTCCTGAAAAACAAAATGCAGAAAGACTAAAGAACCAGTCCAGGTTAATAGAGACCAAGGAGATCAAAACAAACTGTAATATGTGATTATGGACCAGCTTGGATGAAGGCAGAGGGTAAAGGAGTGCGGTGGGGAAGATTGTTATAAAGCACATTACTGGGACAACTGATAAAATCTGACTATGGGTCATATATTAGATAATAGTATTGTATGAATGTTAAATTTCCTAAATTTGATAACTGAACTACGGTTATGTAAGAGAAAGTTATAGTTCTTGTTCTTAGGGGGCACACATTTAAATATTTAAGAGTAAAGGTTCATGATGTCTGTACTGAGTCTTAAATGGTTCAGCAAAACTAAAAAATAACAAACTGTGTGTGTGCATGCCAAGAGAATATGAATACATATATGCACATACACAGGGGAAAAAGTTTGTAAAACAAATGTGGAAAAATGTTAATAACTGGCCATTTAAATAAATATGGAAGTTCATTATATTATTTTTGCAAATTTTAAATTTGGATTGTTCTCAAAATAAGCTATTAAAAATAAAAGTGCATCAGGCAAGATTATTTCAAAACAGGACCTTTCAAGCCTTAAGGAAGCATGTAACTCTCAAATTAAATTATCTAGAGATTACAAGAAAAAAATTCCAATTCTTTTTACAAACCTATCATAATCTTTCTATAAAATTTGACAATGACAGCACTAAAAAAAAAAACCACAGTCCAAACATACTCATTAATACAGACGCAAAAACACAAGTAAAATATATATTACAAATCACCAAATAGGGTTCATTTTAGGAACATAACAATGAGCCAACATTAGGCAGCTGACTAATATAAGTCATCTTTGTAAAAGTTTAAAAAAATTCATATGATCATCTCATCATATTCTAAAAGAGATTTGATAAAATGTATTCCTTAATACTTACTTCAAGCCAAAGAGGAAAAACCTCAGTACTAGAACAATTCCCAGGAAAGAAAAAAGAACAAGGAAACCAACTCTTATCCCTGTAACTTAGCAATGTCTAGAAATAATGGTTATTGAGATAAGCCAAGGCTAACAAAAAGAGGCATAAAATTATAAGATCAAATTATTATTTGCAGTTAATGACTACATGATGGCAAACTCAAAACCTGAAATGATAGGGAAAAAATACTCAATAAGATTATCTGACTATAGAAAATTATATATGAAAATGATTAACAGTAATCACTTAAAAAGTTAAGAGAAAACAAATAAAAGTATATTTAAATAAATAACAAGAAATAGAACCTTTTTAAGAGGGCTTCAGAATAAAACACACTTTTTTTTCTTGGATAGGAAGATTCAAAATTGTGAAGATGGTTATCCTCCCTTTATTAATCTATAAATTCAATATAATCACAACTGGACCTTTTTGTTCCCAGACCTTGATTAAATAATTTCAAAATACATATGAATAAATGTGAATAGCCAAAACAATCCTAAAATCATGAGCATCTGCAATACCTGATACTTAAACTGTAATTTCAAAATTACAGTATTTAAGAGGCAATACTAATGCAGGAATAAACTGATGAGTGAAACAGAACTGAGAATCCAGAAAGAGCTCTCTGGGAACAGAGATTCAATAATGGGTGTCTGAAAGCTGATCTTTTCTGCTTCTGTCCTCCAGTGGTGGGTAGCTGAATCCCTACAACATCACACCTTAAAATAAATACCAAGAGATTAAAAGCTTGAAGTGTGAAGTATTAATAATAAAATGATACCAGTAGATGTAGGCAAATATTTCTGTAATCTTACAGTAGGAAAGGACTTTCTAAGGATGACAAGACTGACTTCAAAGGAATAAGGAAAAATGACTCCAGAGAAAAAAACTTCTACACTATAAAATAAAGCTCATTAACCTGAAAAGCAAACGTCTTTTAAGTATCCGCAATATATACATAAAAGTTAATATTACTACAATATACAAACAGCTATTTTAGAAGACAATAAAAATGAACACTTTAAAGGAAAAGAAATGGGCAATGAATGTGAACAGGCAATTAAATAAACAAAAGAATATAAATGGCTAATAAATATATGGAGCAATGATCAATCATGCTAGCTACTAAACACAAATTTTTTATACATTACCTTATCAACGATTAAAAAATTGTAACACCCAATATTGTCAAAGGAATAAAAAAAAATACCTCTCATAAGTAGGAGAGTAAACTAGTATCTTTCTGAAGGGTATGTAGGATATACACTGATTTTAAATGCTGACTTCTGCTAAGATTTGAATGTCACCTCCAAAACTCATGTTGAAATTGAATTGCCATTGTGACAGTAATAACCAGTGAGTCCATAAAAAGTAACTGGGTGATGAAGGCTCTGCCCTCAAATGCCCTTATCTTAGGAGTGAGTTCCTGGTAAAATGAAGTCAGGCCCCATCTTGCCCTTGTTTGCTCTTGTGCTCTCTTGCATTCCACCACAGGATGATAGAGCAAGAAGGCCCTCACCAGATGCAGCCCCTCAATCTTAGACTTACACCAGCCTCCAGAACCGACAGCTAATAATAGAAGTTTATAAACTTCTATTATTAATAAATTACCCAGCCTGTGATCTTCTGTGATAGCAACACAAAAATGGACTAAGACAACTAACTTTCAACCAAATGGATCTGTATATTCACTTTTGAAATGTACTTCTGTTCCAAACACTTTAATATATGTTAAATATATATTAACTATACAAAAAAATACTAAAAAAGACCAAGCCACTGAACTCTTTAAATACAAAGCAGTTTGTTAAGCTACAACTGTGAGCCTTCTGGGCTCAAGCAACAGAGATGGCCAAAAGTCTACATCCTGTAGGGATAGTAACAGGCACTAAAAAGGTACCCATGCACGGCTGGGATAGAACCTCAGGCTCACTGCTTGAAACCAATACCTAAGGTGGAGAGGCTCTTCCAACCTATGAAAGGAGCCAGAAAAAGCTACTACTAACCACTGCATGGGGCTATGGTTTGGATGAAACTATGTGTCCAGTGAGAAGAAATATAGATCTTAGTTTGTGTTTTATTCTTGGAAAGAGAAGCCTCATCCTGATGTTACCAAGAATCAAGGGAATCAAACCTCCAACATAAAGATGTGGTTTTAGATGGAGATGTAGGTGCATGTAAAACCACTGGATAAGAAGAGTGAAAAAGAAAACAAAACAAAGAACTTTCCAGTCAACAGGAGACTGCAAAAGCAAACTCAGAACACACGAAGAAAACTAAACTAAGATGAACAGCCAATAAAATCAACAACTGTAATTCATTCTAGAAGAAAAAATGACAATCTGAAAATAATTTCAAATGTTAAAAGGAAGCCATAATAGCCACTAAGGGGAGAAAAATTAAAAACAGGCAGAAATCAAACCAGAATAGGTGGCTGCTAGAGAGACAGCCTGAATATTTTTTTAAAATTCACTGAGAAATAAAAACTGAAGCCACATAAACTCTAGCTGGACAAAGTCCAAGTGTGAATTAGTAAATTAGAAAATAATACTGAGGATCCACCTAGAACATAATACAGAGACTAAGAAGGAATATTGGAAAACAAATATTCAAAGATATGAAGGCTAAGGAATTTTCTAGAAACAAAGAAAGGTATGAGTCTTCCCATCAACAATGTATTTCAAAGAGGAGCTATAGATAAAACAACATAGTTAAGCATAATTTAGAAATGTGTTTAGAATACCAAGTATGGCAAAACAAACATTAACATGTCACACTTACAATATGCAAGGCTCTGTTCTAAGTGCTTTAAAACTTAATCCTCATTACAACCCTATGACACAGATACAATTTTATCTCCATTTTGAACTTGCCCAAGGTCACACAGTAAGTAGTGGTGAAATAAAGAAATGCAATCTTTTAAAAAACTACCAGAAAAAAAAAATATTACATACAGAAGCATAACAATTAGGCACAGACCAGACTTCTCAGAGATTCAAGTTTGCCAAGTTTCACAAGACAATGAAATAACATACTGACGGTGCTGATCGGAGGAACCCTATCAACCAAGAATTCTCTATCCAGCTGAAAAACAAAGTAATGCATAAAACATACTTTCACACAAAAACTAAGGACATTTACAAGCCAACCTTACTAAAAGGATTACTAAAGGATGTACTTCAGCAAGAAGAAAAGTGGACTCAGAGAAGATGCAAGGAACAATAAGTACAGAAACTGGTAAAAATACTGGCTAATTAAACAATTTATTGAGTATAAAACGGAAAATGAAACTCTTTTATGCTAAAAAAAGAAGTGGAAATTAAATTGTAAGCAATTATACAGAGGATGGAGAAATGTTCAGTTTAATCAAATGTTAGCTTATAAAAAAAAAATCACCAAATACAGAAACAAACTACCATAAGTACAACTTCCTAAGGACTTCTGATATTGGAATTAGCAAATATTTAAGATATTATATCTATGTACAAAATGCCCGACAAGGTATTTTTTGAAAACTAATGAAAAATAAGAAACTATAAAAAAATTATCATGCAGACCGAGAAAGAAATATTACTTTCAGAAATAAAAACAATTGGCTGGGAGAGGGTGAGTGTTGAAAAAGTACCTATTGGGTACAACCTTCACTATCTGGGTGATGGGTACACTAGAAGCCCAACCTCCACCATTATACATGCAATATCCATGTAACAAGCATATGCACACCTCTGAATCTAAAAAAATAAATTTTAAAATGTTGATATTAAAAACTCAAAAGGGTGAGTTACATAGATTAGATACAAATGAAGTAAACTAGGCAACTGAGTTGAAGAAATAAAATAATAAAGTTGCCATTTGGGAAGTGCTCAATAAAAAAGTAAATACATAAAAGTATGTACACTTCAAAAAACCTACAAAGGCCAAGGGAAAGGGGAAGACAAAAAAGAAAATCAAATTCTCCAACAACAATAACATAAATGGTCCATAAAAGTAGGCTCTAAGAATTTAAGACCTGCACATTAGGGTGCCCTTGAAGTCCAGGAACTTTTTTTTTTTTTCTGAGATGGAGTCTCCCTCTGTCACCCAGGCTGGGGTAGAATGGCACCATCTTGGCTTACTGCAACCTCCACCTCCCAGGTTCAAGCAATTCTCCTGCCTTGGCCTCCTGAGTAGCTGGGACTACAGGTGTGCACCACCACATTCGGCTAATTTTTAAGATTTTTATTAGAGATCGGGTTTTGCCATGTTGGCCAGGCTGGTCTTGAACTCCTGATCTGCCGACCTAAGCCTCCCTGGGATTACAGGCATGAGTCACCACACCCAGCCAAAACCCAGGAACTATTAACTTATCTCTCTATTCATGTCAATTCCCTGCAACATGGCTAAGGTAGTAGTAAAGTTTAACATTTATTGCACTACGAGAATCAGAAAACATCACCAAAATGATAGTGCCTAAGTAGCAGAGCTTACTTTTGTTTAACAAATACTCTTCTGTTATCTCATATTTTATATATTTATGATTTATATTTAAATCACAGCAATCTTTACATCCTCACATCTTTAAAGGTAGAAGGGTTTTGTTTTGTTTGTTTGAGGCACAGTGTTGCTCTGTCACCCAGGTTATAGTGCAGTGGCACGATCACAACTCAAAATTATAGCCTGGAGCTCCTGGGCTCAGGTGATCCTCTCACCTTAGCCTCCCAAGTAGCTGGGAGTATAGGTGTGCCACTACGTCCAGCTAATTTTAAAATATTTTTTTGTAGAGACAAGGTATCACTATGTTGCCCTGGCTGGTCTCAAACTCCTGGGCTTGAGCAATCCTCCCGCCTCGGCTTCCCAAAATGCTAGGATTACAGGCTTGAGCCACCATGCCTGGCCAAAAGTTTTCTATTAGTTTGCGGTTCTAGAAAGTCCCTACAATTTCCCTCAGCACTAAAAATATTTTCACAGACTTCTATGTTTAAATACTCCTCTAATAATACTCAGTCCTGTAGATTAGCCAGTTAAATCAACAAATACTCTTGTTTCTCCTATAATACAGATCATCTATAAAACAGGAAGATTTACATAGAGGAAATCTTTTATAAGAAACGAAAACAAATTATATATACACATTTTGTAAACTTGGTTTCCGCTACTATAAACATTCAGATAACACATTTTATCTATTAAATAATGAATATCAGTTACTCTGAAGAAAATATAACCTATCTTTATCACCTGTTCCTTAAAAAATTAAGTATAAGATATTGTAGGCAGTATTTCTGATAAGAAACTGAATATAGAATTTAAAATATATCATCATCCTAGCAGTCAAATAGAGGTACCAACAGTCTAACAATGTGTATTCCCCTCCCCCTAAATTTCCAGTCTGCTTATTAAAGGACTTTACTGACTTTACACCTATATGTGATTTATCACTCTTCTTGGGGCACTTTAACTGAATGCCCCTAAAATCTCAGTAACAATCCTGATCTAATCAGAAAGCCTTTGACCTATAAAATCAAGGTATGATTTTCTTTGGAAGCTGCGATTTCTCATTGAGCTCCATTTTCTGGCTAAAAAGTGAACGACGCAGCCCACTGAATCTGACAGCACCTAAAATAGGATTCTTCCCCTCCTACTTGGAGCCGAGGGGGATAGTGCCATTTAATCCTCTGGAAGATTTATCTGAAAAATAATCCCAAGGTGATATGGGTTTCCTACTCTGTACTGGTTCCAATCTGAAGATGTTAGAACAAACCAAAGAGAACACATGATTATCGTTCAGCTTCAAAATTCCTACACACTGTTCCAGAAAGAAAGTATCTTAAGGGTATTAAAGCTCATCAGAAAACGAGGCTATCCTTTGTGCTTCACTGACATATGCCTAAAATTCAAAATTCAGTACTAAAAGTTTTAAATATTTTACCTATGTTTTACAACATCTTTGTCTTTTATTCCTTCCCTCTAGGTTTTATTCTCTCTTAAAACAGCCTCCAAGTTTTATTCTGATGCCCACAAACTCAGTATCCTTGAATTTTTAATGTCCCTTTCTAATCCTGCTCTTATCACTTTGCCCCTCCTCAGCCTGAGCAATCTCTTCTTCTATATCTCCTTTCTTGCTTTTAATTCTTCCTCATTCTTGGACTTAGTAGGGGATTAAGAAGGTAGACTCTAGGCAAGCCAGATGCAAAGGTAAACATATCTCAGTAAACTCATGCAAGTCTGAGTTTAAGACTTAACTGGTATTTACGGGAAGCTGAGAGGCTGCTGAACAATTCACAGTGAAACACACCACTAGGAGTAAGGGCTAATGGTACACATTCTTTTGAGTTATACTAGTAAGGAGTCTGGTTCTTGGTTTAAATTGGGATGCAGTCTCTCAATTACTTAGTACTTTTTCCCAGTCAGACAAGAATTGTTATTTAAGTTGTAAAAGAAAGCTAACTTAATCATAGCTATCTCATGAGGCATACAATACACATGTAAATGAAAAATCACTAATAAAGTTACCTGTATTCCATTTATATAAAATATCTAAACTAGACAAATCTATAGACAGAAAGTAGATTAATGGTTGATAAGGGCTGAGAGACTGGTGAATGGGGGGTGACTGCTAATGAGTACAGGGTATCTTTTGGAGGTGATGAAAACGTTCTAAAATTAAATTGTGTTAATGGTTGCATAAGTCTGAATATACTAAAGACTACTGAACTGTAAACTTTAAATGGATGAATGTTATGCTATGTGAATTATAAAGCAATTTTAAAAGATTACTATGATTGTATGGTTTTTTAATCAATATTTTACATAAAAAGGTTAAAAAACGTAACTATGGATTATATATAGCAGCATAAAAAATACTCATGCTGTAGTAAATTTTTTTTCAAAGGTTAAAAAAGTTATCTGAAAATTTCTCAGCTGACAAATATTTCACCTTATAGCCTTGAATATTTACTTCACTTTTTCGGTTAAATATTTACTTACCCTCCTTCAACAATAAACTTCACCCAAATGAATTCTAATGCAAATGAACTGTAACTGAGTTCAATGTGCCCCAAATTAAGACAATACAAAATTTCAAAAAGCAAACCAAAATCAACCAACTGAACCAACTAAAGTAAACTGGGTAAAGCTCTTCTATGCTAAAGACCAATTTTTTTAACCCCAAAATTATTCAAAAAATAATTAGTCTTTGCTAAATCAGTTAAAATATAAAAGTACTCAAACCATACTCTGCACAGATACTGGCAGCAGTTTCAATCTCACAAAGTGCAAGTGAACACACCTTGTCACTTCTGATGTTCTTCATAGGTTTCCTGATTTTTTATTTAATGTATCAACATCTTCTAGTTGTGCTGTGATCTGAAGTACATAATCCGTAAACAGTCTTCTTAAATTTCTATAAAGGCATGTATTACACAAGTTTTTAAAAGTAAACTTTGTAAGTATATAGTTGCTAGAAAAATATCTAAGCTAAATTTAGTTGGAGGGCTCTAGTGACTATAAAAATTAGATACTGACCTATTTTCACTACAATTATAGTACAAGCAAAATACTAAAAAGACTTACACGGCATAGAACTATTTAGTTTTTAAAGTTTTTAAGAATGCTTTAGCATTTACAATCTCAATTTGCCTCATCTGTTAACTAATTCAGATTTATCAGTTTTGAACAACTTGTCTTACTAGTTACGGATAACCTGTCTTACTAGTTTTGGATAACTTGTCTTATTCAAGTTATCCAAAACTGAAGAGGATTCAATTCCTAGTTTGCTACTTTTAAATCCCTGCATAGTTGAGGATTTGGACTCAGACTAACGGAGAAAACAATAACTGACTTCCTGACCCAATCTAACCTTTTTTCTCTCGCTTAAAACTAATAAACAAAACCCCTCACATAGAGCATTTACAAATGTTTGCTGGTAACCTTATATACTTAAGTTGAAAGAAAGGAAAAATATAACTTATTAAACATTTAAGATGGTAAAACATTCATTTATATACAAATACATGGGGATTCTAAATATTTTACATATATGAAATGTCCCTGCTGAAAAAAATGACCAAAAGCCTTTGCCTCTAACAGACTTCTGTTGATATAATCTAACATTTTTCAAAATAGAGTCACTCACTGCGTCCATGAATTGTGACATGAGATGTTTTTTGTGTAGGAAGATAGATGCTGAGGAAAGTAAGAGAGAAAAAAACCTTTTCAAATGAAAGTCTATTTAATAGCTTAAAAAATGTGTAACGACCTACCTCCTATACTTGAATAGCCACACCCCAAATCACATGGCCCAAAATGAACTTCTCAACTCTCGCCACTTCTTAGTTTCACGTCTCAGGAAACAGATCTATCCTTAGTCATAAGCTCAAAGAATCCTCTATTTCCCTTATCACAGCACTTACCTGGTGAATTATCTCACTTTAGATTTTAAGATCCAGGAGGAAGAAAGAGATCATGGCTTTTTTGTTCATATTTAGCACATGACACTTGACGAATACATGAAGACAAATGAATAACAGCCATTATACCCTGGCTTCTCCCTTGTCAACACTGATTATCATCTATGTAGGAAAAGGTATTTTCAGAGAAGCTGGCCTAACAAACTGTATCCTACCATTTTCCATCTATAGAATACATGGTTGTCTTTTATCCCTACAAAAATATCATAATGGATTTCTAAAAAGAAAATATTGGACCCTAAAAGAAATCTACGGCTTAATCAAAACTTGATTTTCACACTACTGTTCATCAATGACTTTAAAAAGTTTATCGACATCATTAGAGACACACTCCCATTATTGAAAAATGCCACATAATGAAGGGAACAAAAGAGAAAAAACGTAGTTATGACATATTTTCTTTCCCTGAGCTATTTATTTATTCATCTGCTCATTCATTCAACATTCATGGACGGATGTTTTCTAAACTTTTCTCTATGCAAGAAGCCAAGTATAAAGTAATTCAGACACAAACAAATTTCTGGGAGCTGGGAAATCCATTTTCAATGTATTCTAGCCAAAAATATCTCTAACTTAATCTTGGAGTTTTACCACATAAAACAAGTAATACTATTTACACTTACAGAGCTACTTATTTTACTAACTGTAGCAAACCAAAAAAGATCACACTAGAGGGCTGACTAGCTGAAACACCTGCTTACTGTATCAAGCAGCATTTATGCAGAAAGAGAAAATGAAGATGGCAGATACAGACTAACAGGGTAAGCTGTGGGTTGACCACAAAACAAAAGCTGCCACTTCTAAGATTGGCCCTTTGGCATCCAAAAGGGCCGTACAGGCTCTCAGAAAGGATAATACCCTACTGCTTTACAAAAAATGAAAATTTTATTTACTATCTACTTAACATTCTGAGGCATGATGGTATACTGCAAAGATGTTTTTCTAAAGCCTGGTAAGTTACGAGATTCTGTTTGGAAAACAAAAACAAAAAAATATATAACCATACCTTATCTTTTATCATTCACATTTTCATTTCTGAATTTGGGTAATAAAGGTAAGCACACTTCATCTTTATACACACAGTACCAAATTTGATGTGATCCTACCAGTCACGTTAAAGAAGAAGGTAGTACTAAGAATCCAAGACATTCAAAGTTGGCAATGAATTATATTCTTATTCTTTGAAACGGTACAATATACAATTATTAAATAACATATTCTTTAAAATAATTAAGCCACCTAAAGTATAATTAAAAAAAGAATGTTTACTTACATCCCTGCCTGAGGTGGTCATATCATAGATGAATACAAAACACCAGCCTAAATTTAAAGTGAATTATACATGACCCATGCTTTCTCATAGTCTGTTATATTTCCAGCTCACATTCAACTTTCTGTCATGTGTTCATCAGAAAATGAACAGGGAGACTACAAAAATTTAACAGTCATATATTGATTATCTCTTTAAAATGAATGAAACAAGACCTGTTTTTAAGGAATTTATTTTCAATAAACACTGAAGTTTCCATTTATAGTATAATCTCTATTGTAAACTTAGGTAGCTTGTGTTTAAGACTATCTTCTTAGACTCACTATTTCATTTGAATAAAGGATCAGTGAAATAATTTATATCAGTGGGTTGCAAAGTAGTAAACATGAATAAATTTTAAGTCGTAAGAAAAAAGTGTGTATGGCTTGTAGAACTAATTGTATTACGGCCATATCATATACTTTTTTAATATTAAAAAATGTAATAGCTCTTCTTGGGGAAAATTTTTAAAGGGAGCTAACATATGATAACATACTTTTCAAACTTAGTGTACATTGCCACCTCAAATCCCAACTCAATCACAAGATTCACTCTCTGGGTACAATGGAACAATAGTCATATCCTTCATGTACAAAGATTTTCTGACCCATCCCAATGGCCAAGAGACTTACTTTCAGCAGTAGCAATGAAACTGCATGGATCAACCGATTACTTTTGAAAAGTCCAAGGACATGTATTAAGGCTTCTGTTACTAGCTCTGAAACTCTTGGCAAATAACTGCTCTGTTTCAATTTCCTCATCTGCTAAGATATAGGTAGTAACAGCATCTAGCTCATAGGGCTGCTGTGAAGATTTAATGAGATAATAATTGAAAATTTATTATAATAGTCCCTGGCACATAAGTGCTCAATAATGATAGTTATCATTGTTAGTTGCTAATGTCAAGGTTAGGAAAACATAAGAGACACACAAAGAATCAAGAGGTCTCATTAGCATTGTTCTCCAACAAA
Organism: Macaca nemestrina; assembly: GCF_043159975.1. Taxonomy (NCBI): domain Eukaryota; kingdom Metazoa; phylum Chordata; class Mammalia; order Primates; family Cercopithecidae; genus Macaca; species Macaca nemestrina. The sequence continues at coordinate 47,772,630 of NC_092131.1, forward strand.
TGGATCTAAGCAGGCACTGACTGATTATATGAAATTATCCATTTAAAAAGCCAATAAATTTTACTATGTATTTTCTTTTTTTTTTTTTTCTTTTTTTGAGATGGTGTCTTGCTCTGTTGCCAGGCTAGAATGCAGTGATGCGATCTCGGCTCACTGCAACCTGTGCCTTCCGGGTTCAAGCAATTCCCCTGCCTCAGCCTCCTGGGTAGCTAGGACTACAGGCGCATGGCCACCATGCCCACGCCACCATGCCAGGATGGTCTCGATTTCCTGACCTTGTGATTCACCTGCCTTGGCCTCGCAAAGTGCTGGGATTACAGGCGTGAGCCACCACACCCAGCTTGTATTTTCCAAACACTGAAAATAGTCTAACATTTTGATAAGCTTGAAAGTCTAGTTTAGAGGTTTATTTGAACACAGAGTATGCATATCATTAGATACTTGTTGGATTCAAATTAGGTCAGCTGATAGTTATCTCTCTTTCACACATCATCTAATTCCTGTGATTCCAAAATTCCTCTCTGGTTAAAAGGACACAAAGTTCACGATAATATTTGCAAATATAAAATACTCTGAAAAGAGATATGTGATTATAAATGTCCTGTTAATCCTTAAAGCCAAAATGGAGGAAGTTAAAATGATGCCTGCAGGTCCAGAATCAGTCACCCTAGTCTTCTACATCAATATAAGAACACTGCCACACTTCAGATTTGTATTATCTTCACACTTAAATATCCAGGTTCGGAAAAAATAACACACAGGAAGAGAGTCAGAAACGTCTGCTACAATAAAGCTTGTAACTACTCCTACTACCTCCTCCTACAACAATCACTTCCACTCCAGGTAGATTTTGCTTAATATTTACCAAATATCTGAATGTCTACTATCCATAAAGCACTGTGATAGCCGCTAGCCTTTGGGTAAAGTAAAAATTTATTTTTCCCTTTAGAATTAACTAAATGCACTTATAATTTAAACACAAAATACCTAAAGTTAAAACATATGACAGAAATAATACACAGACATTGCTTTAAGTACAGAGAAAGGAGAGATTAAACACTCTGGGGGTCAGAGACGACTTTGTGGAAGAAGAAATATTAGAAATGAGCTTTGCTTAAAGAGAAAACCAAAGCTGGAGAAAGAAAGAAAAGAATTCCAGACTGCACATTAGCAAGAACAAAGATCCATGGAGAGAAAAGAGTGTGTTCCAGAGATAGCAAGTGTATTAGTTTGGTTAAAACAGATTAGTCTTGAGGTCCAATCATGGAAAGTGTCAAAAGCCAAACCAAAAATTCTGAACTTTATTCCAGAGGTAAAAGGGAGTCACTGAAGTATACTGAGAGAAACAATATAATGAAAAACCATATTTTAGAAAGAATGTTGATGGTTAATAGAATGGGGGAGGAGATGCAGCACAAGATGGTAGCAGGAAAGAGACCAGTTGGAATGCTAATATCTTGGTTTGGGTCTGCAGTAGTAAGACCTGCATTATTCCAAGAAAATTTTTCAAACTTAACCTAGGACTCACATATAAAGCCTTAATGCCTTTTATAAAGACTCCATTTTTAAAAAATGGTAATAACTGAGTTAATCAGAATGATTTAGTTTCCTTACTCTCTTGCATCCTTTCCTGTAGCAATGATATCTTCCTGCTCATTTCTCACCATAAACTGTAACTCCCCTTCAAGATACCAACCCTTGTCCTTCCTTACTGATCATTCTAGCCTGAACATTCACCTTTGCTTTATTACTGTTACTCTTTATCCGCAATTTAACCATCTATTCCCACCTAATCATTAACTCCAAACCCTTGATGTCTTGCCAGCTTTGCAGAGCCAAATAAAGCTACTCATACTCAACTTTCTCTTTCTTCTATTACCTCTTAACTTTTAGTCTATTCAAATGCAAGTGCTCTAAATTCCTAGAGTTTACAATGTCTTCTAAATTTTCTACTCAATCTCTAGTTTGGCTTCCAGGCTCACTGCAAAAGCTATACTGAAAGACAACCCTCTCATACTAAGCAAGTCTCTATACTCCTAAGTATCTCAAGATTTCATATACTCAATAAATAATAACAGCTACCATTTATTTGGCACTTTCTTCATGGTAGAAAATATTTCAAGTGATTTATATAATTATTTTTTAAATCTTCAAGATAACCTTACAACAAAAGTATTTCCATTTGACATAAAAAACAAACAAACAAAAACAGGTTTAAAGAAATCAAGTAGCTTACCCAGGAACACCTGGCTAGGAAGTAGGAGAACAGGGACTCAAACTCTGTCCTAACTTTCAAAGGTTAGTTTTATCACCATGTCCACCATGGGGCCCTTCAATGTGGCTCTACTGATTACATCTGTTCAGAAACATTTCCCTAGATCCTTCATTAAGGATATCAACCACTGGAGAATTAACATGGATTCCATTCCTTAATCTAAACAATGGTAGTTGAAGACATAAAATGTTTAGCTTCGTTAACTTCTGAAAAACTTTGGGAATGAGAAAATGAACTTAATTTCTTAAATCTTTTCTGAATGTTTTAGAAGAAAACATTAAAGTCTTGCACTGGAAGACTTTACATAAACTTACATGGACTTGCTTAACTCTAGGAATCTATGAATCGTGTTAATGTTTAGCTTTTGAAATTTTGGTTCCTGGTAACAAGGAGGTTCATCTAATTGTGAAAAATCCACTCAGTAATATCTTGAAAAATACTTTTATATCTACCCAGATCTGATCTTGGCATGTTATTTAGGTTCTCTGACCCTGTATTTCCTTATTTATAAAATGAAGATAACATCATATATTTTAGAGGGTTATGGAAAAAAAATTAAAGCCTAACACAAATAAATGACCAAGAAAGTATGGCTTTCATTACTTTCTTCTGTATCTAAAAGTAGTTTAGTCTCAAAAGATTTTAATTCTAAATCTTATCAGCCACAAAAACTAATCGTGTTTAATCCAGATCTTAAATACGGATACTACATACACTTGGTCAATGGATTCTAAATGAACATATTAAGAATTATAAAAACCAAAGATCCCTCCTTTATCACATACTTACTCAAGGAAAGCTTAAAACATCTCTAATATTATAAAAACAGTATCAGAGTCTAGTTTATTGATACACATTAAAAGCCTGTACCTTTCCTCAGTTTCTTACAAAAATTATAAAGTCTATTACATTTCAGATAAAGGTATATAGAAACTTGCCTTTCTCAATTGTTTACTTTCTGTAGCTCTGACCTGCCACAGCAAAAGAAAAGCCAGGTTATGAGATTATCTAGGTAGTACATGGATAGCTAGGACATTCAAAGGTCAAAATCATCAAAGAATATATTCTGGAGACTCAGAATGAAGTATAAAATTGTTATGTAATATGGAGAACATAAGACATTAGAAAGAGTGAAGAGTAAAGAATATAATCTTTTGATTTTGATATAGGTTAACCCAAGTTTATTTCATATATGAATGGCTAATAATCCCAGGTCAGTTAATTTATGTATCTTGGCTAATAGCAAAATAATAAACACAACTTAATTTTAAAATTTGTTATTTGAGATGGAAGACAGGACACACTGTGACATAAAATTACTACCTAACATAGAAGACGACACAACTTTTACCCAGTTGCCTCACCATACCTTCTCCCCTTCTCCAAGGTTTATATATTTCACAGGGCCATGCCTTGTTTTATCTTCTTGCTTAACTCTTACAAAACCCTGCCAGGGTCAATTTTCTTACATGGCCGTCTCTTTCTCCTGATTTGATTAAGGATGGAAAGTATTCAAGAGTATACTGACTCAGAGTCAGGTGCCCAGGCAAGAGTTAGATAATCATTTGAGGGGATCATCAAAATATCACCTTGCTACATTATTTCTACATGACCATAGATTTACATCTTAAAAAATTAATCCAGTTCTCACGGGCATTTCAGAGGTAACAAGTTCGTTGTGGATATATGCCACTCTTTGATTAAAAATTACAAATAAGCACACACACAGTTAAAGCAAAATCAGCTGTACATTCTACTAGCTATTAGAGTAAACAAATGGCCTAGGTATAATCTGAACAAACTCAAAGACTATAGGTATTTAGTAACTGCTTAGCAATATTTACCACATGACAAAATGATGTTGCCATAGATTTCTTTCAAAAACAAATGAGGTATTACAGAATTTTCAAAGGTTTAACAAGACCCAGCTTGAAGTGACAGAAAAAACCTTCATAATGTATTTTTATAATATCCTTCACATCAGACTACCAAGGGTCCTGTGCTTGTTCAAACCTGTAGTCTCAACCACCCTCTGTCTCCCATGAAATCTCCATCCTTCTCCTTCTCAAGAGTTTCTCTACACATCCCAATCCCAAAAGAAAAATCAAGAATAGCTTACAAGAATAGCTTTTCTAAAGAACCATCACCAACTTAGAATTTGTTAAATATAACAGAACCGAGAAAGAAATCCAGCCTTAGAACACCGAAACATCTAAGTGCCTCACACATAACAGGTATTTATTTGGCAAAGGTATGTTGACTAGTCACACAATATTGATAAGAAAATTTAAAAATGTAATAACTGGACAGTACATATGATAATCTAATCTGCCCAACTGGCTTTACTGATTTGAAGCTGAAACTCAAAAGGTTAAAGGACTTGTCCATGGACACAGATATTTTGGAGCATAGCCATGACTAAACAATCCTTGTCTCCTACTGCACTGTTCCCTTCAACAGGTCATATACCTCAGTCCATCATGTAAAAATATACAATATGTATACAAAATACATAAAAAGATACAAACAAAAAGGAATTTGATGACTATTATTTCTCAAATATAATGGAGGTAGTTAACTTCAAACATTATCAGTCTTAATATACCTTTCCTATAATGTAATTACTTCACTGATCTAAAAATGTTTTATGATACCAAATTAAAATGTCTTAAGCAACTGCCATGTGGTGCAGGAAGTTCATTATAGTTTCAATAATGTGGTACTGCTGTAAACTTCCAGGTTAAAAGTAATCATCCTTAAATGACTGAAAGTTTAATCAGATACATGTAAGTTACACATAACAAGAACAAAACTGTAACACTTGGAAATGTTACTTTGTGCTTCAAATTATTTATTGGTAAAGAAAGCATTAAGTCAATAAAAGTAACATCTAAGAACAGAAAATCTCCTTATTTTCAATTTTCTCATTTGTAAAATAAGGAGTTACAGAAAAACAATCTTTGGAAAAGGCCCAATATGTAGCAAGATAAAAGTATAAAAGTGAAGTATTTCAAAGAGAGTTGGGGACCAAACTCTGCTAAATTCCTGAGTGCTCTGGAACCCTAAGTCTCAGCAGAGTGGTGTTTCAACAAATCCCTCCACTTTTCGGAGCGAAACACACTCAGTAAAGTGGTTGTGTTTAAAACCTCAACGTGCAAGTTTGAAAAGACTGTTTTACACAACAATGTTTAAAAATTTCTAATTTATCTCAATAATGTCAAAATCATTTCCTTTGAGAAAATGACACCTCTCTCTCACACTCTTCCAACCACTTCTTGAAACACATTCAGCTCATTATTCCAATTAGCAGGAAACTCGGGGTGAGGCGGGGGTAGCACACAGATCCCATGGCTTGGACAACTGAAGCATGACCTTTGTGGATTTATAAGTACAATGTGGTGTTTGAGGAGAGAGAAGAAAAATACCTCAGGTGATGAAATTTTCAAAACGTATCTAAAACTGCAGTTGGTAGAAGGCTCTCCACAGCCAGCTGTCTTTCAAGAAAAGGATCCAAGTTTAATTAAAATCTACAAGCAGAACAGAACCATACCTCAACCAAGCTCTAACATCAAGAAGTTTTACCCAATTTACGTAGCTAAAAGGATGAGAAATCGGAATTTACTTCAATGGATGTGTTCGATGCCTTAATAATGAATGAACTGGAGGCATCACTCACTGACTTGAGTTCTGAAGGAGCTTCTCAGCCCTGCCCCCTGTAAACCCTTAAGCAATTTCTACAGAATTAGGTTTTTCGAGGCTAAGCCCGATTCTAAAGAAATCTCCCCGCCTCCCTCCCAGGGGCCAAAGCCCAGGACAGCAGGGGCGGCGCGCCCGGGAGGGTAGGGGCGGCGCGCCCGGGAGGGTAGGGGCGGGAGGACGCCCCCTCCCCGCTCGGGAAAAGTTCCGCAGGCCGCTCTCCAGCCAGGCTGGCCCGCGGCCCTCGCCCGCTTCGCCGCCACAAACACCCCTCCCGGCCGCGGACGGCCAGGGGGTCGCGCCCCCTCCCCGCGCCGCCGCCACAAACACCCCGCCCCCGCCTCACCGCCACCGCCCTCGCCGAGCGTTAACCCCTCGCCGCCCGCCGCCCGGCTCGGGGGAGGAGGCCGGCCAGGGGGTGGAGTTGTCGCGTCTCCTCCCGGGAGCGCCCGGGCAGACGCCCGGCTTGTTTACAGGCCCCAGGCCTGCCCGCCGCCGCCGCCGCGCAGGCCCGCACCGCCCGCCCGCCCGCCGTCGGCCCAAGCGCCGCACTTACCCGGAGCAGCCGCAGGCGGGCAGGTCCCTGGTCGGCCGAGGCAGCGGCGGCGGCAGCCGGGGAGGGGGTCACCGCGGCGGCGGCGGCGGCAGCCGGGGAGGGGGTCACCGCGGCAGCGGCGGGCCAGGTCAGGCCGGGGAGGGGGCGGAGGAGGGGAGGAGCCGGGTTGCGTCCGGGCCCCCGGCTCTCGGCGCCCTCGCGGCTCAGATCATCCGGGCGTTGGAGAGGGAGGCAGAGAGCGGGTCCCGGAGGAGGAGGAGGAAGAGCCGAGGATTCATCGCTTTCGCGCCTCACCTGTCTAGCGTCCCCCCACCCCCCCTCCCCAACCACCCGTTCCGGAGCAGCAGCCGCCTGAGGACCCGAAGCTGCGGGCCGGACCGGCGCCGAGACCACTGCTCTCTACCTCCCGCGCGCGCTCCCGTCCCTAGCGCCGCCGCCGCCGCCGCCGCCGCCTCTAGCGCGGCCCCGCGCAGGCGCGCTCACGACCGCGTCGCCCCTCCCCCACCCTCCGCTCGCCCCGCCCCGCTGGCTCCACCGCCGCTACAGCTGCGGCGCGGCGAGCAGCTACAGAGACCCGGATGTCGTTGGGCAGGAACTGCGGCGAAGGCTGGCGGGCGGGGGAGGGGCCGCCACAGATGACGTCACTGCCCTACCCAGCCTCTTTCTCCGCTGCTGCCGCCGCCGCCGTCCCCTTGCGGCCTGGAGCACCAGGCTGAAGCCGAAGGGAGCGGGGTCCGGATAGCAGCGAGGACTCGGGCCTTCACGTTCTGGCGTCAGGGACTGGACAGAATGTGCGACTATTCGGTGCCCAGTAGATGGACAGCCCCTCCATGCCTGGCCCTTGGCCAAGTAGGGACTTGGAAGCTACCCCTACGGCGTCCGCGCCCCGAGCCCTGGCTTTCTACCGGCCTGCAGATACAAACCCCACTCCCTGCGAAGATGGTGTACACGCAGCCCCGATCACAGACCCGGAGCTGTCCACCCTTCTTGGGCGCCGTCGCGGTCTGGCCGCTGCCCTTCGAACCCATGATGGATCCCAGGCAGCTGCCGGACCCCCCTACCCCAGAGTCCCACGCCTCCAGAGCCTTCCTCTCCCAGTGACCCCAGGAAGCCCAAGCAGGTGCCACGGCCACACACCTCGCGTCCCGAAGGGCAGAGACACGCACACTACCACCGCCCACCCACGTGCGAGTGCAGCTGATTCACGCACGGGGCACATGCTCTTTCTGGCAGGTTTTCCCTCTGTAGCTCAGGGGATTCCACATTGTATTTATTTGCACATGTTAGATAATCACGTGATTCTGTCCCAGGGGACCTCCAATGACCTCCAATGAGGTAGGTGAAGGAAATAGGATTTTTCAAAATCAGGAGAATAATCAGAAACATAACAGCTGCTTCTGTTAAGAGGTAGAGATGAGCTAAAGTTAATAGAAACTGCACGTGCCGGCTGCCAAAATCCAGTTCAGCTAGCTAGAAAACCCGACCCACGCTGCTTGCAGACGCCGGGTATAGAATGACAAACCCTAGGCAGCCAATGAATCGCAGCCTAGGAGCAGTACATCACCAGCATGAGTTCCCATTGGCTGGGGTGCCCTTCCCTCTCTTGTCAGCGGCTTAACCGGTTCACAAATTTGACCTACACATTCACAGGAAAAGAAGTTATAAGAAAAGTCCGTATTTTTAAAAGATGTTCTGATGCACACACAAAACAAAGACTTCACTGTAGAAGGCAGGTTCTTCTACTGGCCAAATTGAGTTCTGGCCAGTAAAAAAGGTAAATTTATGTTGAAGGCCTCTCTGTTTTACTTGAGGAGCTTACTACAGCAATTTGCACCCTACTACTTTCTATCTCCTAAACCATTTTGTTGCCCCAACTCTTAGATCAAAAGCAAACTATTCATTCTTTCTGGCATTCAGCAAGCATTTAACTGCTTTTAAAGTTGTAAAAAGCCATCTCCAATTTTCTCAACATGACTTTGGGGAAGGTTCTGTTTCCTTTACTTTTAGACCTAGAACCTAACAACAGGATCAAATGTATAATCGCCAGTCACTGGCAAACCAAATCGTCAAGGAACGCAAAAATTACTCAATATCTTTGGGGTTAGAATTTCTTAGAAGAAGATGAACATGGATCATTTCCAGATATACAAAATAAAAATAAAATTCACTATGCATTTGGTCTCAGTATCATCTGAGGATACATTTCCTAATTCTCCACATACCTCCCCACCCCCCCAAAAAAAATTAGATCAAAGATCTTTGAAACGCTACCTTTTTGGAATCCTTAGTAGTCCAGACAAGTAACAGCATGAGTAGCGTGCTGGTGGACTCATTAACATTCTGAACTAGAAAAGCTCATGTGGCAACCATTTGGAGCGCTCTTAAAAGACAAATTTTCTTATTCGTAAGCAGAAGTTGGGTCACTAGTGAGAATAGTGGACAGTAGAAAACTTGAAAAGCCTGCCTATCTTTCTGCTTCCTTCCTTTAGGCTTCCACACCTTTCTTCTCTCTGTTCTGCACTTGGAGAATCTGGGTCAATTGTAGCAGAAGAGGGAGAGAAATAGAAAATATGAACGGAAAGAGGTTTGCAAGGAGTCTACACAGTGTACAGTCTGCCGATGAAGCGGCACCTTCCTACTACTTTTTATTTCTGAATACAGCTTGCTGGGACATTTTGGTATGAACTGGGAAGCTCATGGGTAATAAGATTAACATTTTAAAATTCGAAACGAAGATATGAATATTGTCTGATTACCTATGTTTAATATCATCATATCCCCTTTTATTAAACCTTCTGCTAAGGTGGGGGGACTAATAGAAGGGAAAAAGAACATTGAAAAAACAGGATTGAAAGTTATCTTCTGAACTGTAAGACTTTGCCAGGCCTCCTACACATATTTGGGATGTTCATAGTAAGATTTTAGTGGGAATATATTGCCACGATGATAACATTTTAGTAATTTTTATAGGTATATTATAAAATTATCTTGCTCTGCTTTGGAAATCTGTTTATATTTCTTTTTTTTTTTTTTTTTTTTTTTGAGACGGAGTCTCGCTCTGTCTCCCAGGCTGGAGTGCAGTGGCCGGATCTCAGCTCACTGCAAGCTCCGCCTCCCGGGTTCACGCCATTCTCCTGCCTCAGCCTCCCGAGTAGCTGGGACTACAGGCGCCTGCCACCTCGCCCGGCTAAGTTTTTGTATTTTTAGTAGAGACGGGGTTTCACTGTGTTAGCCAGGATGGTCTCGATCTCCTGACCTCGTGATCCGCCCGTCTCGGCCTCCCAAAGTGCTGGGATTACAGGCTTGAGCCACCGCGCCCGGCCGGAAATCTGTTTATATTTCAATTAACAAAGAAAAATATTATCTACAAGACTGGCTTTAAAGTCCTGAATTTAGCGTGTGTTGATAGCCTAGTAATTGGGAGGCTTGGGGTGAGGACAGGGGTTGTAGTGTGGAGTCTAAAGTTCAATCTGGTCAGCAATACTTTCTTTCCCTTTCCTCCATAATTGTGACTTAAAAAAAAAAAGATTTACATTCCTGTTCCCAAATTACTCTCCAGGAGAGTCACCCTTGAGGCAGACTTACCTGGACCTCTCAAAATATATGTCAGTAATTGAGTGACTCCCTCAGGAGGCTAGTATTTGAGAATACCCCTCACCATCCTTTTACACTGAAGCCAGTCACTACTTGAGAGTTAGAAAGCCAACCAGAACATAGGTTCAACAATTCCTTCCTCCCTCACTACCTGTTTTGTATTTTTTTCTCTCACACATCCTCTTCATTTGGTTTCTTCTTTTCTCGTTTCTCCTTCTCTCTCTTCTCTTTTTCTTCTCTTCTCTTTTTGCCTTCTTCGCCCTTCTCTTCCCCATTCTTGTCTTCTCTCTTTTCATTAGCTTAGTACAAATTGTAGCTTCTGCCACCCATTTTGTCCCAGAGCAGAACATGCGAGCAGACAGTGCCCCAAATGAATTTCATTCAGGGAGAGGGTGTACCCCCTACCTCAGCCCTCCTTCCTCCCTCCCCTACATCATAATGTGTTATGAGAAACTTAGCTGCATAGAGGACTGTTACAGAATGAAAAGGATGAGAGAATCCTGTCCTGTGTGACATCACTGGGGCAGCCCCATTAGGGCGGGGCAGAGGGGAGCAGCCACCAGTCTTAGGCTACCACTGTGGCTCATCCTGGGGCCTGAGAGAAACCTGGGCAACTGTGAACACCACAGGCCAAGCCTTGGATAGTCTTTAGGGTAGGCTTTTACTTCAAGATAGCCGTATATGGCCACAGCCTTACAGTACTAGCATGGATTTTGTCAGATAAGTTCATCTGTTCATCAGACAGCTATTGTGCACCAAGCACTATGTAGGACACTGGAGGTAGATAATGACATCAATGGGCAAGACCTACCCACAAAGAGCCAACATAATAATAAGAGGCATAGACAAATAAGTCAACAGATAGACAGGAAATTACATACTGTGATCCACGCTGTGAAGAAAATAAATAAGGAAACAGATCGGGGAGATGACTTGAGACAGCTATTCAGTGCAAACCTCTCTAAGAAGGCAGCATTTGATCTAAAGGATGAGAAGGAGTCAGCTTCCTAATTAGGGGAGAACTTTCCAGGTAGAGGGGTTAGCATGGGCAAAGGGTCTGATGTGGAAAAGAGCTTGGCAGAAAAGAGTTTTCTACAGCCCAAAGACAAGTTCAACAAACTCAAGGCAAATAGTTTATAGTCATTTAAGTTTCAAGAGTGTTTCAATGTGGACATTAGGGATATTTAATTTATAATCAGGAAACCACATTTTATGGAGGGGTATAACTTGGTGAGTTGATCTGGTACAAAAAGCAAACCAACTTTAAAAAAAAATAAAAATTAAAAATAGTCTGGGTGCAGTGGCTCACAGCTGTAATCCCAGGACTTTGGGAGGCCAAAGCAAGTGGATCACTTGAGGCCAGGAGTTCAAGACCAGCCTGGCCAACATGGGGAACCCCCGTCTCTACTGAAAGTACAAAATTAGCCAGGCCTGGTGGTGCACACCTGTAATCCCAGCTACTTGGGAGACTGAGGCAGGAGAATCACAGGCAGGAGAATCGTTGGAACTTGGGAGGTGGAGGTTGCAGTGGGCTGAGATCACGCCCCTGGACCCCAGGCTGGGTGACAGAAAAAAAAGCACCTTTATTCAACTATTGAAATTGAGAAGCATTCCATAACCCCAGGGAAGACCCATCAGACAATCCAGCAGCAGCTAGAAAAGAGTGAATTATAAGCTTCAAATAAATAGTTTTCCTCGCAATGTAGGTAGCTGTTTGTATTAAGTAAAGGCTAGCACAAATTTGAGTGGGCTTCTTCAGAACAATTCTGGGTGTTTTCTGTCTATTCTGGGCATTACAGAAGATCTCAAACTAAATCATACCTTTGAAAGTAGCAACACACTGCATCCTTAACAATGGTGGCCTGGTTGAAAACAGTGATGAAAACACCGCATGTTCTCACTCATAGGTGGGAACTGAACAATGAGATCACTTGGACTCAGGAAGGGGAACATCACACACAGGGGCCTATCATGGGGAGGGGGGAGGGGGGAGGGATTGCACTGGGAGTTATACCTGATGTAAATGACGAGTTGATGGGTGCAGCACACCAACATGGCACAAGTATACATATGTAACAAACCTGCACGTTATGCACATGTACCCTACAACTTAAAGTATAATAATAATAAATAAATTAAAAAAAAAAAAAAGAAAACAGTGATGAAATGGTCATCATAATAAAGCCTTTTATCTGTACCTGACTCTGCAGTTTACAAAGCACTATCATACAGACTAACCAGTTTAATCCTCTCAAAAACCCTTGCAGGTAGACAAGGCAAGGACTCTTAATCTCCTCCTTTACAGAAGAGAAAACGGGTCACAGAAATTCATGACAGGTACCCAGGTTTGTCCCCTGTATGATACTGAGCATCATCACTTTTACATGCTGGTAGTAAAGGCAGCAGGAGTGGAAAGAGTGCTGAACTTAGTTCCGGTCAGTGGTATGGAGAGCTGGTCTGTACTGGCTCATGACAGCAGATTATTAAATTTTCAGGAATTTTGCCTGCTGTTTGTTAAATACTCTTTATTAAAAATTAAATGATATAGGCTGGGTGCAGTGGCTCATGCCTATAATCCCAGCATTTTGGGAGGCTGAGGTGGGCAGATCACCCGAGGTCTGGAGTTTGAGATCAGCCTGGCCAACATGGTGAAACCCCATCTCTACTAAAAACAAAAATTAGCCAGGTGTGGTGGCAGGAGCCTGTAATCCCAGCTACTTGGTAGGCTGAGGCAGGAGAATTGCTTGAACCCAGGAGGCAGAGGTTGCAGTGAGCTGAGATTGTGCCATTACACTCCAGCCTGGGTGACAGAGTGAGACCCCGTCTCAAAAATAAATAAATAAATAAAAATAAAAGTAGAAATAAAAATTAAATTATATAAACTTCCAATGAAATAAATTTTAAACAAAGGTAGTATGTGATAAAAATATCACTTCCAAATTATGTTAATACATTTTACTATTGTTTTTGTTCTTTAGGCAATTTACATGCATTGTGTCTGCATGGTGGAAATTCCCTATAATACGTAATTGTACATCTCTTCCCAATACCACATTTAGTGAGTTTCCTTTGGTAGCTTGATCAGCAGACATCACACTTGAGGGCTTCACTTATTACTTTGTTGGTTGTGGGCTAGACCAGGGGTGTCCAACTTTTGCTTCCCTTGGCCACATTGGCAGAAGAAAAATAGTCCTGGGCCACACATAGGATACACTAACACTAACGATACCTGGTGAGCTGATACAAAACAAAACAAAACAAAATCACTCGCACACACAAAATCTCATAATGTTTTAAGAAAGTTTACGGATTTGTGTTGGGTTGCATTCAAAGCCATCCTGGACTGTATGAGTCCTACAGTCCAAGAGTTGGACAAGCTTGGTCTAGGCTTAAGTGACAGAGAAAATGTTTTATGAAGATTAAATGTTAAAGATATGTTGTGTCTATAACTGTTACATTGTGAATAGCACAAAAACATTCAATTTAGCAATGAAGTCACTCACATCATTGACTAATAAGTTCTAACATACATATTTGTTGTTTTATTTTTATCTTAAATGAAAATATTAACCAATAGCCATGTTGGAACTACATTTGGAAGGTGGTTGTTAAACATTTCCCAGCACACACCTGGATCTACATCTGCTGTGTCAATTGAACCACTCACTGGTTCTGTGACCTCAGGCAAGTCATTTAAATTATTAGCCTTGGTTTTATCCTCCACGAAATACTTCCTCCTAAACTGTGTTGTGAAAATTAGAATAGATGAGGCACCCTTGGAAAGATGACTGACGCGGTTGGTTGCCCCACCACTTCCTACTACTTGGCAGAGCCTCCTCGTTTGCAGATCCTTCTCACACTACAGCCTGGATATGGATGCATGCTCTCTCACCCTCCTTTGTAGCTTAGAGCAGAGCATACCAATCTATGTGCCAGCATACCCTGGTATGTCTCAGATGGGTCATAGATGTGATTAGGTATTGATCCCTTAAGCCCTTGGGACATTCAAGTGAGGCTGAGCTGCTGAAGCCCTGGGATGGTATGACTGGCCACAAGCAACATTACCCAGGTACCCCTCTGTGTCACAAAAACTTTATCTTTCTATTTGTGTCATGGTGTGAAAAAATTGAGAAGCACTGCCTGTGGACATAGAGAGGTAGCCCAATTCTGGATAAAGGGACTTGAGAAACCTTGAGGGGATAGAGGGGTTTTCTTCCCTGATAAGAAGAATCACAGGAGAGAAAATGCCTTCCTCAGCCATGTGTTGTTACTTCTGTATGTAAGCCTGGAATTTCAAAGTTATCTTGCAAAGAACCAAGGTAATGTAGAGAAAAGAACTGATAGCAAGTGGCTGGGTCTTTCACATTGTAAAGCCATTGAGCCATCCCTGCAATTGCCCACCTTGGGAATTTATTTTTAAGAATGGTAATAAATGCTCCTCATTGTTTAAACTACTTTGATTTTTGTATTTGGTTATTCATAATTTAAAACACCCAAATCCAATAGAAGAACTGGTACATCCCTGACACCTAATGAGTGCTCAGTGTGGTTAGTTAATCACCAAATTAGATCTTTTGCCTTTAGAAAAGCTGCCACGGTCAAATGTGTGTTGATCTTATTTTTCTTAAATATTTAAGAAACGTGTTCAGTAACTAGATTAACTTTTAATATTTATCTTGATTCTCTTCTAAATGTGTTTTTACTGTATAATAAAAGCAATAATTGAACAATGACATCATTTTAAGCCTAACAGCAACTAGATACAAAGATGTTGATATGCATTTTCTCTTCTTGAAGGATCTAGACAAACTGGAGCACCATTACATGAAAAAGGTTAAAGAATCAATGTTCTGCAGAATAGAACTAGAATCAATTCATGGGAATTGATTCAGAGAAGATCATTTTAGTTCAATATAAAAAGAGGGCCTAGAATGTGCCAAGCTCCATACAATGTCCCTCATGAGGTTATTTAATTCTCACAACAACTTTGCAAAAAAAGAAACTATTTTTTTCCCCCATTTTACAAAGGAGGAAGCTAAAGCTGTGAAAAAGAGCTATTTTGCAAGCCTAGGACCATCTGATTCCAAAATTCCCACTCTTTCTGTTGCAAATTCTGGCTAAGCTTTCCAGAGACGACTTGCTTTCCCTTGAGGCCCTTTCAGTGCATTGTCCCATGGAAAACAAAAAGCCCAACAATGACATCTTTACCAAAGATGCCTTAGGGAGATGGGAGAAGAGTTATAATGCACATTACACAGCAAAATATTTCTTAAGCTCCATGTAAAATTGTTTTTTTCTTAGAGTTTTGCTTCCAGCAGTCACTTCCTCCATTCTCCTGCTCTCTTCACATAAGAAAAACTTCTATCCTGCCTTCTCCTAATATACTTTCCTGCACATTTCTTAAAAATCCCACATAAGGCAAAAGCTAAGGCAATATCCATCGACACCTCCACACCTACCACATGTCCGTGGAGAGCTTCAAGTCATCCTGCTACTGGTAGAAACACGGCAGAGGCCTCTTTGTAGAGAAGTGGCAGGTAGAATTCAGGTTAGCACCAGAATCTGAAAACTCCAGCTCCTTTGGTAGGTAGGGGCCAGGCTGGTAATATAAATGTTAGATCAGGCTGGGTCTGATTGCAAAGTAAAGTATGACATGGGTGGGCAGCGTGAGAGAGGGGCTGAAGGAGAGGTTACTTTAGATGCTCAGGGAAAGCCTGTGAGAGGAGGTGGCAGCTGGGCAGACCTGAATGGCAGGAAGAAGCCACCTTAGAATATCTGGGGGAAGAATGTCCCAGGAACGGGCAGAGGCCCTGTGGTGGAAGTGAGCTTGGCGTGTCCAGGAAAGACAATTCTGAGATGTCTGGGCATGCTGAGGGAAGGAGGGTATGATATAGGCAGGGTGCCTATAGGCCACAGTAAGGATTTTTAAAAATCTTATTCTAAGTGTGATGGAAAACCACTGGAGGTTTTTATGCAGAGTAATGACATGATCCGATCTGTGCATTGCTCTTGCTGCACTGTAAAGAAGAGATTTTAGGAAAGCAAAAGTGGAGGCAGAAAAATCCTTTCATGTCAGTTTAATATATCCTTAAAGAGAAGGCGAAATTTGCTTTCAGCTTTAAATGACATAGAGATTACATTTTGGTGGTAGGAATGTGGTCTTTTACAGAGCTTTTGTTACTGGGGTTCATGTTTCCATTTTCTGGGAACTATTAATATATATGGATATTTTTGCCAGTAACTCAAGTAACCTTGGCTGGTAAATTTCATAAAATGTTGCAAGAAGTATCTTGTGGGAAGGCCAGGTTAAGTGTAGGTAAAATAGAAGCTCACTTAAGTGGTTCGATTTCAGGTCAATACTTGTTACCCCCCAAAATATTCTCCAGGAACCACTCAGTATTCTCCCAAACACATCTAATATTCCATAAATTAATTTATGCCTTGTGCTATCCAGTGAAGATGATAGTCAAGGTGCCTTTACCTAAGGCAGATATTTTCATCTTGATATAAAAGTCTTGAGATCCTTTGCAGAGACAAGTTTTAATACTTGGGAAGCAAGCTGCCTTGACATGTATTGATGAGATGGGGTAAAATAAATTAAGAAAGGATTTAGTAAAGACCTCAATAATGTCAAAGATGAATTCAACTTCTTACATACTGTGTTCAGATTTGTTGTTGCTCATGGACATATAGAACAAATACATACACTTCATATGTTGAGTCTTTGTTGCTATTAGATTTTTTTTTTTTTTTTTTTTTTGAGATGGAATCTCGCTGTTATCAGCCCGGGCTGGAGTGCAATGGCACAATCTTGGCTCACTGCAACCTCTACCTCCCAGGTTCCAGCAATTCTCCTGCCTCAGCCTCCCGAGTAGCCGAGATTATAGGCGCCCACCACCACACCCTGCTCATTTTTTTGTATTTTTAGTAGAGACGGGGTTTCACCACATAGGCCATGCTGGTCTCAAACTCCTGACCTCAGGTGATCCACCCACCTCGGCCTCCCAAAATAGTGGGATTACAGGCATGAGTCACTGCTCCCAGCCTAGATTTTCTTTATTTCATTTAATGGTCTTAGTCAGGGTTCTCTAGAGGGACAGAACTAATGGAACAGATATACACATAAAGAGGAGTTTATTAAGTATTAACTCACACTATCACAAGGTCCCACAATAGGCCATCTGCTGGCTGAGGAGCAAGGAGAACCAATATGAGTTTCAAAACTGAAGAACTTGGAGTCCGACGTTTGAGGGCAGAAAGCATCCAGCACGGGAGAAAGATGTAGGCTGGGAGGTTAGGTCAGTCTCTCTTTTCACATTTTTCTCCCTGCTTATATTCTAGCTGCGTCAGCAGCTGATTAGATGGTGCCCACCCAGATTAAGGGTAGGTCTGCCTTTCACAGCCCACTGACTCAAATGTTAATCTCCTTTGGCAACACTCTCACAGACACACCCAGGATCAATACTTTGCATCCTTCAATCCAATCAAGTTGACAGTATTAACCATCACAGTCTATATTGGTAGTCTTCAAAGTAAACCCAGAATAGCCCTTTGGAAAAGAACTATAACTAATTTTATTTTTAATTTTATAACTAGTACATTTTAGCCACCCAGTAAATGTTTCATAATAAAAATTATTATGGCCATTATATTACAGCTGCAGAATCTGTAGACTCTATATAAATGAACCAAAACAGCAACTTCCATAACACTGTCAAATTCAGCCTATGCATTAGATGGTGTAAATCATAAGCCACCAGAAAGAATAATTCATCAAACCAAGTGTTAGTTAAGAATCTACTATGTGTCAGTGGGCGTGGTGGCTCATGCTTGTCATCCCAGCATTTTGGGAGGCTGAGGTGGGCGGATCACTTGAAGTAAGGAGTTTGAGACCAACCTGGCCAACATGGTGAAACCCCATCTCTACTAAAAAAATAAAAAAAAAAAAAAAATTAGCCGAGTATGGTGATGGGCACCTGTAATCCCAGATACCTGGGAGGCTGAGGCAGGAGAATCACTTGAATCCAGGAAGTGGAGGTTGCAGTGAGCTGAGATCATGCCAGTGCACTCAAGCCTGGGTCACAGAGCAAGACTCCATCTCAAAAGAAAAATAAAAAAGAATCTACTATGTGTCAAACATCATCAAATGTAGATGTAAAAAATAGACAGTAGTGCCCCCTTTATCTGCAGGGATCTGTTCCAAGACCCTCAGTGGATGTTTGAAACTGTGGATAGTACTGAACCCTATATGAACTATGTTTTTACCTATATATACATACCTATGACAAAGTTTAATTTACAAATCAGGCATAGTAAGAGATTAACAACAGTAACATAATAAAGTCAAACATTTATAACAACATCCTGTAATAAAAGCTATATGAATTTGGTCTCTCTCTCTCCCTGTCTCTCAAAATATCATATTGTACTGTACTCACCCTTCTCTTGTGATGATGTGAGATGATAAAATGCCTACATGAGAAGATGAAGTGAGGTGAATAACACAGCATTAGGCTACTATTGACCTTCTCATGATTAGAAGGAGGATTGTCTGTTTTGGGTGATTCTAAATCATCAAGCTATGAAACGTCAATGGTTGAATATCAGGAGCCGATGATGTCTGGAAATTTCTCTTTAATATTTTTGGACCACAGTTGACCACAAGTAACAGAAACTATGGAAAATGAAACTCCAAAGGGGGGACTACTATATTGCAAACTATTTACCAGGCTCTAATATATATCATATAAATGCTATTATAAATATCTGTTGGAAATAATTTGTTGTTCAAATGATACTTTATGACCATTCTAGGTTCTTAAAAGAAATAATAAGATATATGCATCTGAACTTTTAAAGAACTGTATGTACGTTTCTTGGGGGACATAAAAGTACTGACCTTTGTTCAAGTAGGCAAGATACACAAAACTCTCTTGTGTTGTCAGTCACAATAAAAGCATGGAAAGGTTAAAGGGAACAATGTGAGTACTTGAAACATGCGATGCCAAAAGAAAAATCTTGGCTTGATATAAAATACCAGTGACTTATATGGCCTGGTGAGTCATGTGTATCATATCTGGGTTATGTACCCATAAATATTGGCTTAAAGGCAGTCAGACTATTTAGACTGTCATCACTAAAATCATCATCACATGTCAGTTCTGCCTAAATTGAAAAGCAAAAACTGAAATACAGTAGCACACTGAATTGACAACATATAAAATTTCTGCTGTCCTACACTTAAATTCCCAAAGGCAATGTTACAAGAGGGTGTTTAAAAGCCCATGAAATACTCTTTGTAATTCTATCTCATTTGGATGTATCTTTCTTAGTTATTTAATATTAGTTGGAAACCTCTAAGGGCAAGAATTTTCACTGACTTCTCAATACAATTCTTTAGATGATGTAAATCATAACCCACCACATCTGAAAAGAGCCAAGTTAATCAAACACCACATATACAAAGAAAACATAGTGTGTCAAACCCTATTAAAAATGGCAAGAAATGTAAATAATAGCCACAATTTATTGACCAATTGCCATTTGCTAGAATCTTTATCAATCCTGATGATATACCTTCAAGGTAGGTGTTATTGCCTATATTTTACAGATGAGAAACAAAAGCTCACAGAGGTTAAGCTACCTGTCCAAATTTGTAGAGAAAATGAGTAGACAGAATTTGAACCCTGTCTGATTCCAATTTTTGCTGTTTTTAAATAAATATATAAAGCAGATAAGATTTTAGAGATTCTTTAGAGTTGGGAATTTTGCCTATGGGAGAGTTGTAAATTATTATGGCTAGAGGGAAGACTGTGACAAACTTATTTTCCCAAAATAGCCACAACAATATTTCTAGTCCCATATGCTCTTCTAGAACACATGTGTTCTAGAACATACATGTTCTAGAAGAGCAATTCCATTTCCCCATGATGAGTTGGAATAGATGCCCATTTTCCTTAAAGTTAGGTATGCATTTGTACTGTTTTAATGACAGAATAAGGCAGAAGTGGCACTACAGGACAACTGAGGTTAGGTGTTAGAAGGTGTTAACTAACAGGAGACAGAGAAAATTGCAGACTAAGGACCTTAGAAAATCTTCTTCATAAAAGCAATTAGAACACTGGCAAAATGGTCACAATCAGTATTTTTTTCAGAACTC
The DNA here is from genome assembly GCF_043159975.1 of Macaca nemestrina. NCBI lineage: Eukaryota > Metazoa > Chordata > Mammalia > Primates > Cercopithecidae > Macaca > Macaca nemestrina. The sequence goes on from NC_092131.1 coordinate 47,792,910, forward strand.
TGAAAATTAGCTTATGGACTTGTGGCAATATCAGAAATATTTATTCAATAAAAATCATTGAATAATGGTAAGAACAGTGAGCTTTGTTGTGTTTTAACTTGCCTTATTTCGGTACTCCACACACTTCCTCTCCCAGTTTCATGGTATGCTTAAAAATGAGCAGCCTGGAATTACAGCAAAAATTAGCAGCCTGACAACCACTGGAAGATGCAGAATAGGGATGGGGCTCCTTCAAAGCCCCATCTCCAGAGAATTGTCATTGTTTGACCTGCCTAGTGGTTCCCTAGAAGACCCCATTCTCAAGGCTGCCTTTATTGACATGACTCAGAGCTTGCTCAGCACAAACAGCCTTTACCCTCCAAATATTTGTCAAAAATGATCAATGATTGTTTAATGTCATGGAAACCTGAAGCAATGGATAACAGCTGAAGCAAACAATAGGCTAACCAAAAAGCTTAAAAATAAAAGTTGGAGAATAATGTGTCCATGGGGAACTTTGAAAAGTGCCAGGCATATTCCTGAGAATCTAGAAGGCTATGTGAATGTTTAAAGCTGTGTGTATGCCCAGGGATGTGTACATGGTCGTGAAAGACCTGAGAAAGCTCTAAACTGTCACCTCTGACTGACTTTAAGGGTCTACACAAGCAAGCAATAAAACCTAAGGCAGAGTTGTATACTGCCTGACTGAGTGTGTCCCAATATGTACACAGAACCCCTTAACAAGCACCGGGAGATTTATTGTTTCTGAGCATTCAAGGAAGTTTCTGTCTCAGGATTAGCGCTACTAAGCTAACTAAGCAGAGACTTCAGTAGTCACACATGACAAAGAATGCAGACTTTATAGAATTTGTTCAGAGAAGTTGCTAAACAAACAACAACAACAAACAGCAACTACAACAAACCCCTGGGAAGAGAGGAAAATCTGATTCCTAGAGTTGCCATGTTATATTATTTAAAACATTTATTTTCAACAAAAAGTTACAAGACATGGTATATTAGGGTTTTCCATAGAAACAACAAATAGGACGTGTGTGTGTGTGTGTGTGTGTGTGTGTGTGTGTGTGTGTGTGTGTGTTTAGCCTAAGAAAATGGCTCATGCTATGATGCAGGCTGAGAAATCCCATGATTTCCGCCATCTACAAGCTGGAGGTCCAGGAAAGCTGATGCTGTAGCTCCAGTCTGAGTCCAAAGGCCTAGTAGTACTGATGATGTAAGTCCCAATTTGAAAACAGCAGAAGACCAATGTTCTAGCTCAAGCAGTCAATCAGAGAGAAAACGCTCTCTTCATCTGTCTTTTTGTTCTATTCAGGGCCTTGACAGATTGGATGATGCCCACCCATATCAAGAAGGCAATCTGCTTTACTCAGTCTACTGATTCAAATGCTAACCTTATCCAGAAATACCCTCACAGACACACCCAGAAATAATGTTTACTAAATACCTGAGCATCTCATGATCCAGTCAAGTAGATGCATAAAATTAACCATCACCTATGAAATAAAACCAGAAGGTATAATTCATACATCAGAAGAAAAAACAGCAGATAGAAACTATCCTGAGGGAAAATCAGGTATTGGACTTACTAGACAAAGGCTTTAAATCAGCTCTTTAAAATATGTTCAAAGAATTAAGGAAACTCATGTCTAAAGAACTGAAAGAAAGCATGAGAACATGATTCACCAAAAAAATATTATTAATGGAGTTAGTGATTATAAAAAAAGAAACAAATTGAAATCCTGGAGTTGAAAGTATAGTAGCTGAAATTAAAAATTGACTGGAGGGCTCCAGCAGCATATTTGAGAATCAGTGAATTTGAAGATAGATCAACTGATATCATCCAGTCTAAGGAACATAAATAAAAAAGAGTAAAGATAAATGAATAGCGCCTCAGAGATCTATAGGACACCATCAAGTGGACCAGTATATTCTTAATAAAAGTCCCATTAAAAAATGAGAGAAAAGTATGAAAGAACATTTGAAAAAAAGCCTAAAACCTCCAAAATTTGATGAAAAACTTGAATGTTTACAGTTAATAAGATTAATAAACTCCAAGTAGAAAAAAACTCAGAGACAGACACAACATAATCAAACTGTCAAAAACCAAAAGCAAAGAAGGACTATTGAGAGCAGCAAGAGAGAAATGACTTATCACATACAGAAATGCTCAATAAGATTTACCACTGATTTCTTTTCTAAAAATATACAAGCCAGAAGTCAGTGGGATGGCATGTTCAAAGTGCTGAAAGGAAAAGACTGTTAACCAAGAGTTCTAGACCAGCAAAACTGTACTTCAAAAATAAAGGAAAAACGAAGGCGTTCTCAGATAAAAAGAAACAAAACTTGAGAGAATTTTTTGCTAGAAAACCATCTCTACAAGAAATGCTAAAGGGAGTTCTTCAGACTGAAACAAAAGGACACTAGAAAGTAACTTGAGTCCATGTGAAGGAATAAAGAGCATGAGTACCTGTAAAAGTAACTGCATAAGTAAATATAAAAGACAGTATAAATGTATTTTTTGCATATAATGCTTTTTATCATATCTGATTTAAAGAACAATCGCATAATGCAATAATTATGAGCCAATGCTGATCAGAATACAATGTATAAGGATTTAATTTGTATAATAATAACAGTGCAAAGGAGAAAGGGTAAATCACTGTCTTCTACCATGGTTGAACTAATGTAAATTAGTGTAAAAGTGTTTCTATTCCTCCACAGCCTCACCAGCATCTATTGTTTCTTGACTTTTTAATAACCACCATTCTGACTGGCATGAGATGGCATCTCGTTATGATTTTGATTTGCCTTTCTCTAATGATTGGTGATGCTGAGCCTTTTTTTCACATGTTTGTTGGCCACATAAATGTCTTCTTTTGGGAAGTGTCTGTTCATATCTTTTGCCCACTTTATGATGGGGTTGTTTGTTCTTTTTCTTGTAAATTTGTTTACATTCCTTGTAGATTCTGGATATTCGACCTTTGCCAGATGGGTAGATTGCAAAATTTTTTTTCCCATTTTGTAGGTTGCCTGTTCATTCTGATGATAGTTTCTTTTGTTGTGCAGAAGCTCTTTAGTTTAATTAGATCCCATTTGCTGATTTTAGCTTTCGTTGCAATGAAGCAAAGATTTTCTATACAATTAAAAGTGAGATGCTATTAATCTGAATCAGATTGTTATAATTAAGATCTCAATTGTAACTTCTGAGACGATCACTAAGAAAATAACTCAAATAACATATGTAGTAAATGAAATGACAAAGGAATCAAAATAGTATACTAGAAAGTATCTCTTTAATATTAAAGAAAGCAATGATGAAGGAATAGAGAAATAAAAGAGACATAAGACATGTAGGAACCAAATAGCAAATGGTTGGCATAAATCCCATCTTTTCAGTAATTACATTAAATAAGGCAGAGATTAGTAGCATGGGTAAAAAACCAACAGAATCAAATCGTATTCACTTAACAAGAGAGACACCTAAGATTCAAAGACACGAAGAATGTTGAAGTTAAAGAGATGGAAAAAGGTATACTGTTCAATCAGTAAGGAAATGAGACTTGGGGAGGGTATATTAATATTAGAGAAAATAGACTTTAAGACAAAGATTATTACTGAGACAAAGGAACATTTTATAATAATAAAAGTGTCAATTCATCAATAGGATATAACAGTTATAAACATATTTCCACTTAACAACAAATCCCTAAAATATATGAAGGAAAAACAGACAGAATGTAAAGGAAAAATTAACAGTTCAACAGTAATATTTGGGGACTTCAATACTCCGCTTCCAATAATGCATAAAACAACTAGACAGAAGATCATTCAAATAAACGTAAATAACACTATAAATTAAGCCTAGAAGACTTGAACAAGAAGATAAACCAAGTAGACTCAACAAATATTTATAGAACACACTACCCAACAATGGCAAAATAGACATTCTTCTCAAGTGCACATGAAACATTGTCCAGGATAGAACATATGTTAGGCCATAAAGCAAGTCTCAATAAGTTTAAAAGGATTGAAATCATGCAAAGGATGTTCTCTGACCACAATATAATGAAATTAGGAGTCAATAACAGAAGAAAATATTTAAAAATTTCAAATATGTAGAACTCAAACAACATGCTGTTAGTCAATGGTTCAAATAATAAATCACAAGAGAAATTATAAAATACTTTGAGATTATTGAAAACAAAAATACAACATGCCAAAGCTTATGGGATACAGCTCAAGCAGTGCTTAGAAATTTGTAGCTCGGGCCGGGCGCGGTGGCTCAAGCCTGTAATCCCAGCACTTTGGGAGGCCGAGACGGGCGGATCACGAGGTCAGGAGATTGAGACCATCCTGGCTAACACGGTGAAACCCCATCTCTACTAAAAATACAAAAAAAACTAGCCGGGCGAGGTGGCGGGCGCCTGTAGTCCCAGCTACTCGGGAGGCTGAGGCAGGAGAATGGCATAAACCTGGGAGACAGAGCTTGCAGTGAGCTGAGATCCGGCCACTGTACTCCAGCCTGGGTGACAGAGCGAGACTCCGTCTCAAAAAAAAAAAAAAAAGAAATTTGTAGCTCGAAGCCTATATTAAAAATTAAGAAAAATCTCAAATCGATAACCTCCTTTTCCTCTTAAGACTCTAAAATGAGAAGAGTAAACAAAGCCACAAACAAGCAGAAGTAAGGAAATACAAAGACTAGAATGGAAATAAGTGAATAAGGAATAGAAGAACAAAGAAGAAAATTTTTTTAAAAACCTAAAAATGGTTCATCAAAGAGATCAACAAAATTGAAAACCTTTAGCTTGACTGGCAAAAAAAAAGAGAAGACTCAAATTACTAAAATCTGAAATAAAATAGAGGACATTACTAGCAATTTTACAGAAATAAAGAGGATTATAAAGGAACACTATGAATATTTGTATGCCAACAAATTAAGTAGTTTAGATGAAATGGGCAAATTTTTAGAAAAGCGTAAACTATTGAAACTTATTTAAGGAGAAATATGAAATCTGAATAGATCTAGATTGAATAAAAATATTGATTTAACGATCAAAAAACATCCTGTAAAGAAAAGCCTAGGAACAAATGGCTTCAAGGTTGAATTCTACCAAATATTTAAGTAAGAATTAACACCAATCATTCACAAATTCTTCCAAAAAGTAGAATATTTGGAACACTTTCCAAGTCATTCCATAAGCCAGTATCACTGTGATACCAAAACCAGACAAATATATCACAAGGAAAGAAAATTACAAACATATATTCCTTATGAATGGAGATGTAAAAACCCTAAAAAATACAGCCATGTGCTGCCTAACAATGTTTCTATCAACAATGGACTGCATATATAACCGTGGTCTTAGCTGAAAAATTGTTATTGCCTGGTGACCATGTAGCCATCATAATGTAGTACAATGCATTACTCACATATTTGTGGTGATGCTGGTGCAAACAAACCTATCGTGCAGCCAGTCATATAAAAGTATACCACATGTATAGTATATAATAATTGATAATGATAATTGTTACTGGTTTATGTATTTACTATACTATAAGTTTTATCATTATTTTAGAGTGCTCTCTTTCTACTCATAAAAAACAAAAACGACAAAGTTAGCTACGAAAACAGCCTCAGGCAGGTCCTTCAGGAGGTATTCCAAAAGAGGGCATTGTTATCATAGGAGACAGCAGCCCCATGCATGTTATTGCCCCTGAAGACCTTCCAGTGGGACAAGATGTGGAGGTGGAAGACAGTGATATTGATGATCCTGTGTAGGCCCAGGCTAACGTGTGTGTTTGTGTCTTAGTTTTTAACAACAACAAAAAAAAGTGTAAAAGTAAAAAATAAAAGAATTTAAAAATAGGAAAAAGCTTACAGAATAAGGATATAAAGAGAAAACATTTTTGTCTGTACGATGTGTTTGTGTTTTAAGCTAAGCATTATTACAAAATAGTCAAAAAGTAAAAAAAAAAAATTTATAATGTAAAAATGTTACAGCAAGCTAAGGTTAATTTATTATTAAAGACAAATATTTTAAAATAAATTTAGTATGGCCTCAGTGTACAGTGTTTATAGTCTACAGTACTGTACAGTAAAGTCCTAGGCCTTACATTCACCCACCACTCACTCACTGACTCACCCAGAGCAACTTCCAGTCCTGCAAACTCCATTCATAACAAATGCCCTATACAGGTGTACAATTTTTTGTCTCTTACTGTATTTTTGCTATACCTTTTCTATGTTTATATATGTGTAAATACTTACAGTTGTGTTACAGTTGCCTACAGTATTCAGTACCGTAACATGTTGTACAAGTTTGTAGCCTACGAATAATGAACTATTTCATATACCCTAGGGGTGCAGTAGGCTATGCCGTCTAGGTTTGTGTGTGTATACTCTACGATGTTCACACAACTAGGAAATCGCCGAATGATGCATTTCTCAGAACATATCCCTATTGCTGAGTGACACGTGACCGTGCTAACAAGCCAAATCCAGCAGCATGCAAAAAATGGTTAGAGTCATAATCATTATAGCTGTAATTATTTGGAATTTATCAAAGGAATGCAAGTTTGTTTTAACATCTTAAAACCCATCAATGTATGACACCATGTGAATAGATTAAAGGACCAGAATCATATGGATTTTATTCATTTGTTTGTTCAGTCATTTGGTCACAAATATTTATTGAATTCCTACCATATGTCAAGGCCAGAAAATAATCAGGAACAAGACAGACATGGTTCTAGCCCAACAGAGTTTGCAATTTAATATAGCGCTTTTCAAACTTTTTTTTTTACTGTAACCTAGCCTAAACAAATATGTTTGGGGGGGGGAGTTGCTTCATTTTACACATACATAATATTTTATATATTAATTTGTATATATATATGCTTATATACACAAAAAGTTGAAAATGAAACTACATAGACATCCTTACTACATGGTATACACTCTGCTGTTTTATATTATTTCACTCTTTTTAAATCTTTTGGTTATAATTTACAGTTTGATTTTACAACTCACTAACAAGTCACAACCCACAGTTTGAAGAATTCTTCTGTAGAGGAGAAACTGATGAATCCACGAGCAATGTAGTGTGATAAGATGAGAAAGAGTCGAGTGCTAAGAGAGCATTGTGAAGTAAACATACAGAATCCTCTGAGATCAGAATAAGTCAAACAGTCACAAAGCATACAATTATTATATAAAGTCCTATGATATAAATATGCATATATGACTTTGAATTGAATCAAAGTTAACAGGGAGGAGAAGGTTGGTGCTTGTGTCCACGCATAGATTTCAAGCAGAAACAGCATATTGTACAAAGGATTGGGAAAGAACTTATGAAGTCCCAGAGCAACTTCAAATAACTCAATAATCCCTTGTTATTTTATGTAGGAATGGGAGGTAAAGCAACAAAAAAATTATGGGAGATAGGTGGGCCATCACAAGATTCTTGCTTGCCATGTCAAGGTTTTACTGAAGACAGTCAGTAGGTTATTTCAAGAGTAAGCCAGGAAATGATAGGATTAGATAAGCATTTTAGAAAGATTACACTGATGGAAATGTGGATTTGGACTAGAAGGCAGCAGTCATAGAGGCATAACATTGTGCACACAGTAGGAATTCATTGCAGAGTATATCAGCATCTAAAAATGTATTAGAAATGACAGGGTCAGAAAGCCAGCTGCATCCATTCCTGTAGCAATAATGACAAACCCAGTATGAGGGACAGCTAGAATTTAGGAAAAAGAAGGGAAAGTGTCATGAAGTAATAGAATAGGAAGGGCCCAAGAGGTCGTCTGGAGTAGACCCTTGCTTTTCTATTTAGCATCTGTAGTAGACAGTTTTCTAAGATGGTCACAACCATCCTCACCTCCTGGTATTCACATCTTTGTGTAATTCCCCTCTGCACTGAGAGTGTACTGGACTTAGTGACTGCTTTCTAACAGATAGAATATTGTGAACGTGATGGTACGTTGCCTCCAAGATTAGATTACAAAAGACTGTGGTTTCTGTGTTGCTGAAACTCTCTCTGCCCTCTAGCTTGTTTGCACTGATGAAGCAAGCCGGCATGGTGTGAACTGTCCTATGGAGAGGTCCATTTGGCAAGAACTAAGGGTTACCTCTGACTAACAGCCCGTGAGGAACCCAGGCCCTTGGTGCAACAACATGGGAGAAACGGAAGCCTGCCAACAACCACCTGAATGAGCTTGGAAGTGGATCCATCCCCAGTCGAGCCTTGAGATGACTGTAAGCTGTGGCCAACACCTTGATTGCAGTTTCATGAGAGCTCTGGAGGCAGAGGAGCAAGCTAAGCCACACCCAGATTCCTGACGCATAGAAACTGTGATGTAAGACATGTTTGCTTGGCAATATTATGATATACTGATGCTTGAAAATTTTTTTGCAACACAGTTCTTGCTACCCCAAAATATATAAGTAAAAATAAGTTTCATCATAATATATTTTGAAAATTTAACAGCATCCTTTGAAATAGTTAGAAAATTCCTGTAGCGTTCGAAACTCAGGTTCTGTAATTCTGAAAACAAAAATGGACTAAAAGATTCTGCTCTCTTCTTTTCCAAAGACATCCAAATACTAGTAAGTTTATTCCAAAATCATTACTTTAAAAATGCTAGTTCTTAATTGAAAATTAGAAAAGTAGAGAGGATGGGCCTATAAATGACCAAAGGCCCAAGAGTTCAGAATTGCAAAAAGGATGTAAACCTCAAAACAACAGTAGTCCTTCTTTAACTCAAAAAAACAAAAAATTTAAAAAAACAACTTTCTTGTACCATGGTAAACAGAATAATGATCCCGCCTAAATGTTCTCATTCTAATCCCTGGAACCCGTAAATATGTTACCTTATATGGCAAAAGGAATTTTGCACATGTCGTGAAGTTAAGGATATTGAGACAGGAAGATTATAATGGATTGTCTGGGTGGGCCCAAGATAATCACAAGTGTCCTTATAAGATGAAGGCAGGAGGATCAGAGTCAGAGAAGGAGGCATAATGATGGAAGCAGAGGTCGGAGAAATTTCGGGGTTGTGGGCTAGTCAAAAGCCAAGGAGTGCAGGGGGTCTCTAGCAGATGGAAAAAGCAAAGAAGTTGATTCCTCCCTAAAAGAGCAGACTCTTTTAGTCCATTTTTGTTTTCAGAAGCCTCACAGGAACAGAGTGCTGCAGGCAGATACCACTACTACTTCCATCCTCTGGAGCTGTAAGATAATACATTTCTGTTGTGTTAAGCCACTAAATTTGTGGTCATTTGTGACAGCAGCAATAGGAAACGAATCCATACACTTTACTTCTCGAGGGTCTTGGTTTGCTGTTTATTGCAATCAGGTGATATGTTCAAATGTAATTAAATAATGTTATTTTTATTCTAGAAAACTAGCTGATCATGAAAATCACTTGCTTTCTAAAAATACATTGTCCTGAGCTTCATTCCTGAATATTCTACGTTGAGAATTATTGCTCCAGAGTAAGCACCGATTGAAGGGAGAGCCCACTCTGAAAAGGTGGACCATTAAAGCACAAATGGCAACTTTAAGCTCATTTCTGATTAAGGTATATTTTTAATTAGATCATTATAATCAGATTGATTTTTTTAAAACCTAGGATTTGGACTTCTCCAGCACTCATGAATTTCCATTTTGAGGACCTTTCTCTGCTCAATAAAGTTGGATGAAAGAAGGGGTCATAGAGGGCAGCTGATTGCAGTGGTAAAACTTCCGTGGATCTGTGAGTAGGCACTGACATCACCAGTGCCACACTGAGTAGGGGATTGTATTAGCCCACTGGAGCAGCTGTAACAAAGTACTGCAAGCTAGGTGACATAAACAGCAAAAATTTGTTGTATCACAGTTCTGGAGGCCTCATTTCAACCTAACTAATTACATTTGCAAAGACCTTATTTCCAAATAAGGTCACATTCTGAGGTGGGAATTAGGGCTTTAACAAATAAATTTTGGGGGGCACAATTTAACCTACAATGTAGATCTAACTTGACCTGGAGACTAAAAGCAAGGCTTGTCAAGGGCATGGGTGGGGTAATAATAATAACAGTTACCTTTTATTCTTGTAGGGACTGTCCAAGATAGGTATTTTTATCCCCACCTGACAGATGAGGAAATGGAAGTTGAGAGGGGTAAGCAATTTCTCCAAGTTCACACAATTAAGAAGTGGCAGAGCTGAGTGCACACCCAGGTTTGTCTGGCTCCAAAGCCCAAGCTTTCAACCACTTTGCTCTGCCACCTCCAGGAATAGTCAAAAGAACAGAAGACCTGGTTTCTAGGCCCAGTTCATCCACATAATAAACATAAGACATTCAACAAATCATTTAGGTTCTCTAGGGCTTAATTTTCTCTCCAGTAAAATGAGCCTAATAATAATATATGAGCAAGTACAAGTACTTCATAAACCACAAAGCACCCTGGCACCATAAGGAATGTTATTAAGAGCAACATCAGCATAAAGCAAAGACAATTAACATACTCAGTGGGGAATGACAATATATTTGTGCTCCCTAGGTTTTTTAGGAGTTTGTGTCCCTCCACTTTCCATGCGTGGATCTCTCATCAGTCCACACACCTATCTTCTGATCTTTCCCCCAATTCAAATCTCCTGCCCTGGGTGGACACATGACTTTTGGGTTACCTTTAAATTTTTAGAAAATTCAGTTTCCTAAGTTAAAATCATTGTTTTATTGAGACAGTTCTTTGGGTCATTGTGAAAAAGGTACAGCGAATCTTCCCTTTCTTTTGCCTGTTGAGGATCTATTGCTGAACTGTGAAAAGCAAACATGAAACTACACAAAAAACCAATTAGTCCACTTGACAGTTTCAGATAAATCTATTTTTTCTAATACAGCTTTTGTTTACTTTCTTGATAAAGGTAAAAAAATACACGTTCATTATGGAGGATTAGGAGATACAAAATAATTATAAAGAAAATAAAACTTACCAGTATACCCATATTCAAGAGAAAGCGACCATCAGCATTTTGGTTATTTATGAAAAATTAGATGATTGTTGAACATTTTCCTCTTTAATTTAATATCATATGAGTATGTTAACATGTCTTTTAGTATCCTTTAAGAACAAGCTTTTAATCTATATAATATTCCATATTATAATCCATTTAATCAATTTCTTATAGGACATTCAGATTTTCTCCTTGTTCTTGCTACTCTCAACAGGGTTTTGAAAAATATCCTCTTATTTAAACATGCACATTTCACACTATTCAGGGAACGGGTACACTAAAAGCCCAGACTTCACCACGATACAATTCATCCATGCAACCAAAAACCACCTGTACTTCTAAATCTACTGAAGTAAAAATAAGAATAAATGTGTACATTTCTGATGATTTACGTAAGGTATGTCCCAAGAAGTAAAATTACTAGGTTGGAGAGCTTTCTCTTTATATTGCTTTATCAATCAAGCAACAGAAACCACCACAAGAATTTATTTATGCAAGGTGTTGGGCAGCCCACAGATTTGTCAAGAAAGCTAGAGCCTCAGGCTTAGGAACATGGGAAGGCTGTGCAGCCAGAGCTCCAGTCAAGTCTTTGCTGCAGATCCAGTTCAGCGAGGACTCCTCTGCCATTGCCACTGAGGCCTAACAAGAGCCTGATACTGCTGGCACTGGGCCTGGTTATTGGACACTGGACACCATACACCACGCTGGCAGCTCTGCCCTGGCAGCTCCTGGAAACTGGATGTTGCTGCTGCAGCCAGAAAGAGTTCTGCTGTCTTCTAGTTTCTTGGCATGACTAGCAATAGACACACAATCTTAGGTTGTCACATCTGAGTGCCCAAGCCCAGGAGGTGGGAATGAAAGTATCTGGTGTTTGTCTCTCCAGGGACATGAGGCCTGTCTATCTTACCACCAAGACTCACAAGGTAGGAAAGCCCACTCACTGCTGGTTTGATAGGCAAAAATAGTGCCGTATTCTTACTTTAATTTACATGTATTTGTTTGCTAGAGAGGACGAACATTTTGCATAGGCCTATTGGTAATTTGTGATTCTTTTGTAAATTACCTAATCATATATTAGAATGACTTTCCTATTGCAATAGTGAGCTTTCTATTAGGGCATTTATCTTTATCTTTTTGGTAAGAGTTCTTTTAACAGTAAGGCTAGAAACACTTTGACAGATATACATGTTTCATCTTTTCCCCAGTTTGACCTTTAACTTCAAGTAAGGATTTTTAATTTTGGCCTGCAGAAGTTTACCTATTACAAAATAGATAAGTTTATGTTTTCTTATTTTGCTTTTAAAATTAGGCCTTCTCTAGTCTGAAGTTAGATAAATAAACACCTAGATTTTCTGACTAATCTAAATAAATCTAATCTTCTAATCTTCAGGTGAACTGATTAAATGGTCATACAGTTGCAGAAGGAAGATCTGCATCCTAAAAGATGGGAGGAATCAACCACAGTTCAGTTGATGCAACACAGGAAGGATGTTCTTTTCCCTTCATGGCTCCTAAGGGCATGTCAAGGCCTACTGCAGAAACCGAACATTAGAAGTAGATTGATCCCGGGTGCGGTGGCTCATGCCTGTAATCCCAGCACTTTGGGAGGCCAAGGCGGGTGGATCACCTGAGGTCAGGAGTTTGAAACCAGCCTGGCCAACATGGTGAAACCTTGTCTCTACTAAAAATACAAAAATATAGCAAGGCATGGTGGCATGTGCCTGTAGTTCCAGCTACTGGGGAGGCTGAGGCAGGAGAATGGCCTGAACCTGGGAGGTGGAGGTTGCAGTGAGCTGAGATTGCACCACTGCACTCCAACTTGGGCAACAAGAGCGAGACTCCATCTCAAAAAAAAGAAAAAAAAAAAAAAAGAAGTAGATCGACCAGTTGATAATGTACTCTACCATGAGCACATTTTAGTCAGCTTAAGTGTTGCAAGAAAGTGAAAAAAGTAAGTGACCTCTCAGAGTAGTGGTTTTTTGTTTTTGTTTTTGTTTGTGTTTTTATTTGTTAAGAGCTACTACTAGCTGACTATCCTTTTCACAGACAGTTGAGTCTCCACAGCAAAAACTCCCTTTACTCTCAGAATATGTGTGGATAACCCTCAGAGTGGCAGGCTAAATGCAGTAAAATATTAAAGAGGACTGGGAGAACGTTAATGTTGCTAGAGAAGGAAAGTGAAATCATTTTTTTTTTTTTTTACTGACATTGAAGAAGTTGTTTCTGAAGCTTCCCCTCGCTGTCAGTGTTGGTAGAGTAAGAGGTGGTGGTCACTTGCTAAGCGTGAAGAACTAGAGGTGGAAAGTATGGGACATGCAGCACCTAGCACTCCAGAAGGGCAGCAGAAACCGTGAAAAATCTGCAGGGAGCAGGTGCAGCTTAGGGGTGCTAAAGAAGGGGCACAAGAACTAATACCCACAGGATTCACTTTAGGAACAGTGTTTTAATTGCCTCCTCCTCACCTCATTGACGAGGGAGGGTATTTTGCTCTAGGATCATGGGAATGAGAAACACCCAACCCCCAACACTGGCCCGATGAGATCAACAGCAGTGTGTTAGTCACATATGCTTACAGCCCGGGAGGACACCTAATGCCATGCAGGGCCGCATGGGGGTTGCACTTGGGAGTGGAGCGAACAGAGAGGGGCTGTTGGAGGCAAGCTTTATAGGATCAAGAGGATATGGTGCCTCCGGATTCCCACAGGAGGACGTGATTGGCTTTTTTGAATACTGTGGACTGAACCCCACTACTCAGGGATAAGCAGGAACGGTTCTTGGTCGCTTTAACCCAGGTTGTTTAGATAGGAGACTTCATCTACAAGAGCAGAGTGAGGAAGGGAACTTGCAGTTAGGCCATTCAAGGACCTCCAGATTTTACAAGATGTCAAGGTAGAACATAAAACGAGTGCCTTGATTTTTGGCCTTGCACCACAATGACACTTAAGGGATTGGTTTATGCTGGGTTCCACGGACTGTAAGGAGAGAAACTCAGGTCTTGGGCAGAAGTAACTTTCTTCCTCCAGAAACCAGGGATCTCAAAACAAAATGGCAGAAGCAGAATAAATGATTAAGACAAGTTTGCGTTCGAAGGATTGCTCTGAGAAGGATCCTGCCAACAGTAGCCGTCAAGAGACTGTTTATTGTCCCAGATCTATACCCGGTCGATTGAGTAAATAGAGACACCACCTATCTGCTATTTAACTCACCCTCTATAAAAAGTATTTTTTCAGCCAATGTTGCACATGTTGCACTGCAAGGAAAAGAAAAGAGAAAGTAAATTCCATGAGCCTTGTCTCTAGAGACCCACATATCCTGTCACTTAGGTAATGGGAGTGGGAAGTTACCTTGGTAAGCAGAAAGAGAAACTTGGTAAGCAGCCAGAGAAACTTTTGGGGGCTTCCCAGGGTTGTTTTGTCATAGTGTGGCGAAAGGTGCTGGGGTGGTATCTTCTAAACAATCCAGCCCTATCTTGGATCTAGGTTTAGCACAATAAAGTACAAGATTCCACGATATTTAATATTTCATCACGTGTTTGATGAGTACCTTCCAAATACTCAGCATGCTGTATAAGTTTGCATCAGGACTGATCCCTTCCCTCAAGGAGCTCCCAATCTCCTCAGAGAAATAACATAATTTTATATAAAATGGCAATGTGTAAATATGTTCCAAGATGAAGAGCATGGAAAAAGAATGTTGTAATAGAAGTCAGTATATTTTCCTTATAATTGTATTGCTTACATTTTATGCTTTAAATAACTTACTGTACAAAACACATTACAGGGCAAAACACTTTCTTGACCTATGAGCTGAATCTCTTATGTACCCACAAACTAAATAGTGGTTAAAGTTTCTTTCTGCTTTAAAATGTGCCCATTTTAGTGCAAGTACTTGCAGAGATCAGTTAAGGTGTGTGTGGGGGTACAGGAGGGAAGTCTCCTCACTCACTCTTCACTACGTTTGACACTGTTTGACAGCCCCTGAGTCTGAAGGTGTACAATCTCTCTAATCCTTCAGCCAATCTTTCTGTGGTCATTCTCCCTCTTTCATTTTAAGTCACTTAGGAGACACCTGGGGGTGACAATTGGAGGAATAAATTAAAGTGTGATCATTTGGAGAAGTCAGACAAATACAGAAGGTCTAAGCTATTTGGAGATTTTCCTAATAAACTTTCCTAAGTGGGACATTTCCCACTTTAGCCAAACTTCTATTTAAGCGTACAGTTTGAATCAGGTTATGTTTCTGTCCCTGCCATCCATAGAACTTGGTCATATTAGTGTTAGCCCTGGAGAGTTCTGCCCCAACTCCAGGTCATTCTTGGTCCATAATCTGGTGGTGAGCAGTCTTGGCTTGTCAGTTAAAACTGTGGGGCTTTTAACTCTACAAGTTCAGGTCCTGTCCCTCAGAAATTCTAATGTAGGGATCTGGAGTTTGTCCTATGAAATCCACTGTGTCAAGGTTGAAGTGAACTGATACCCATTTAATGTAAAGGGAAAACCTTAAACAATTATAACTGAATGACAATGTAATCACCTTTCTGTGAATTCATTGTTGCTGGAAGTTTTCCAGCAGAGGCTACACTTTTGAACTCTCAGTCCTCTTTCTCCAGCATAAAACATAACTATGCCCTAAGCACCCTTTCTACATTACCTCATTAATCTGTACACATTTCCTGTAGGGAGGATGTCATTACTATTCTCATTTTACAAATGAGAAAAGTGAGATGCAGAGTGTAAATGATTTGCCTAAGATCAAACAGCCAAGAAAAGATGAAGACAGGACTACCGTGAAGATAATTGCTGATCTACTACCCCATGTGTTCTCAATCCCGTAGATATGCCCTGGCCCAAGGAGATGGCAGAAAGCCTAGGCCACTTGTCAGTTTATTCGAGGACCCTTAGATTTGATCGGACATCAGGGTGGGAAGGGGTGGGGTGGCTAGAGCCAGAGATTACACTGCTGCCGGTTTTCCTGCTAGTCCCACCTGCTTATGTACCTTGAGCCCGTGAGTTCTGCTGGGCAATCTATATAGAAATAACTGCTATTATTTACTGAGAGTTTGCCATGTGCCCAGCACTGTGTGAACTGTTTTACTTGTAAGAGCTTATTTAGTTGCTGCAGCAACCCTATGAAGAGAGAATTAGATCTTCATTTTGTAGATGTGGAAACTGAGGCTGAATGTCTTGCCAGGGTCATACAGCAAAGCCATGAATCAAACTCAGGTATATGTGTGCTCAAAGCCTGTGCCCTACAAAGGGATTGTTTTGGAGACAGTGATGTTCTGAAGGGCAGGGAGGACCTACTGAGATTGGTTGTCCCCTCGGAGTGTCTCAGTGTAGACCAGTGAATATTCACTTGGTTAGCCTGAGAGTGTACCCTGGGAGCTATTTCAGCCCCGCAAATGACATTTCACTGGGACATAGCCACTCCGAACTGTTATCAGATAAAGAGACTCCAGGATTTCTGAAATGCAGACACAAGTTATAATATGTTTTGTGTGGAGATGGAAATACTGTGTGTGTTGTGTGTGTGTGGACACCTGTATGTATGCACATGTACATACACACATGTAAGTGTATGGTATAGAGAATGTCAGGGGAATGTCAGACCCCTGTCTGCCACTCTATATTCAAGAAAGTCCAGAGAAGAAGTAGGGCAGACCTAGGGCTTTTTGAGGACATGTTTTCACTCTGCACATGAAACAGGCTGCCAGACTCTAAGAGCTTCTAAAAGGCCTTGAAACCAACTCCCAGGTTTCCAACCTCCAGCTCAAGTACTCTTTGGCAGCTGTGAATTTCTCAGGCCTCATTGGTATCACCAACCCATCTCCCTGGGGGTCCTGGAACTTCTCAGGAGTCTGGAGTCTGGGGTGCTGGCACGGAGGCCCATGGGGGTCACAGGCTTGTGCTCCTGGGGTATCTAAAATCCACTACCACATCTCAGGACTCAGAGCCCCAGGAAACCAGGACTTCCAAAGGCCGCACTGGCTTTCCCTGCTGTGCTTAGGACAACAGGCTAGTTTAAAGCATGAAAAGGATAATTGTGTCCACACTTGGTACTCAGAATGGCTACCTTTTTGTCCTACTGCTATACTTTCTGACACGGAACATTACACCTGCGTCTTTCATTCCCCTGCTACACCCTCCACCAGGGTCTGGAATCCCACAGAAGCTCCAGGAACCAGGTGCTTTGGGGAGGGAATGGGTAATGGCAGACAGGAGTCTGCAGCAGCTTGTTAGTTTGGCACATGGCTTTGGACTCAGACAGACTTGGATTTAAATCCTGACTCTGCCTCAGAGGAGCTTGATGGTCTTGGCAGGTCACATGCTTCCTTGACCTTTGTTTCCTCCTCTGAAAAACAAAGGCACTAATGCCTGTCTGTGTGGTGACCTGGCACATCCCCTACCTTGGCCATGGCAAGTGCCCAACACACAGACGTGGTGCGATTTCAGCCACAGTGAGAAAGGACCCTTGGGCCAAAACAAATCCTTACCTGACAATTTTCTGACATGATCTGGCTTTTATGCACCTCTTTAGCCTCAAACAGGAGTGGTGCCCGCACTCTGCTTCCTTGAATACCACCATGATCTTTGTCACTGCTGTTCCTTCTTCCTAGAATGCTGTTCCCCTCAGACCTCCACTCTGTTCATCCAGTTAGCACTGGCTTCCAGGTCTCCTCAGTCACCTGGAAGAGAACCTTTAAGGGCTCCCCTGGCTCAGCTTTGTCCTCACTTGTGTGATTATTTTAATGACGTTTGTTAATTAATTCAACTACAAACTGTGGATGAGACAAACGTTAAGCAATGTAAACTCCATGAAGGTGCCTGTTTTACTCACCAGTGCCTGGTACATACTAGGTCTCAGTAACTATTTGTTGAAAGAATGAATGGATGAGAAATGCAATCATTTAACTGAAAGAATACAGTTATCACAATGCTAGTGCTCCCTCAAAATGTTAGTAGTTATTCTGAGGTCAAAAAGAGGTCCATGGTCAAATTGGACACTTTGGGTAAAGCAAGTTAGACAGGTTTCTTCTCAGTAGAACTTCTCAACATCTTAATACGCTAATGTGCATTATGAATTTCTAGTGGGAAGAGGCTTAATACCAAACAAGGAACCTCCTTTGTCATTTGCACCTTTCTGTGAATGAGTTTAATCAAAGCTTAGCCAGAGAGTAAGTGATGGGGAAGTAGAAGTTCCAGGCTCTGAAGGTGAGGAACTCTGCCTGTCTTCAGCCTGCCCCCAAATGCAGAGCCTCTGGGCTTCTGGGAGCAAAATCCACTTGAATACATGAGGCAGCTGGCCTGTTCACAACTCACCCCCACAACTGAATCTTGGCACAACAGTCTAAACCTGGACCTAAGTTGTCATTACTGCTATTTTTACCAAAAGACCTCTTTCTTACATTAGCCATGGAGGGATTTAATCTAAAAAATTTTTTTTTGCTGTTTATCTTCTTCAATAAAAAGTGACTTTGAGAATGTGGTGTAAGGTTGATGTGTCCCAAGAAACAGACCTGTTCCCTGTCTGGATTTGTTTTCTTTTATTGCTTTTTAAATCCAGCATTCCTCTTTTCATTTCTGGCTTAGGCTACAGGGCAGTACTGGTTTTGCTCAAGTGGAGTCTCTATTTGGAGTTGATTGAAAAAACAAAACTGGCTAAAAGAAGGATCAGGACAGTCCTAAATATAATTAAAATAGAAATAAAAGGGAGACGCATAAACCAGATGGGTATCCAAACCTGGATGGTTTCTGTGTTCCAAACATTGACTTCTGAGAAGCTGTATTTGAATGCAAGAATGGAGCAATGCCTGATGCCTCACAGTGGATGTAGCATGTGAATGAGGTTGGATAGAACAGAGTTGACATGTTGACTGCTGTGATTCATGGTGCTTCCAAGATGGCGCCACCGTAACAGGTTGGTATTTACAGGCAGGGCAAACTGCAAAGCAGGGAGAGTTTATCTCTAGTTCTTCTTTCTCCAGGTTCAGCAGGGAAACTCAGATTGCCCTCTCACTAAGGGTGCCGTTGCTGTCTCTCGGTTTTCTTTGGCCTAGCATTCCAATTTTTTCATCTTACTCGTTTGAGATCCTGATCCTGGTTCTAAAACTAATCCAATAAATCAATTCACTAGCTAATGGATGATGGTTTTAAAATGTGACTTCCTCCTTTTACCTAAGATATTTGTATTTCAACAAGGATCATCTGGTTGATATCAAACAAGGCACTCTAATGGTGAAAAGTCAGGCAGTAGGGAGATGCCGCGTAGATTGTCCTATAGTTCCCTTCAAGTTCTACAGAGAGGCAGCTGTCTGCTCTGGCTGGGTAGGGTTGGCTCTGTTACAGATCTTTGCTGTGCAGTAAAGGTAGGTTAAAGGGCGGCACCGAATGGAACGAGAATAGAAAACAGCACATGGAGATGGTATTTTGTCCATGGATTGGGGATTACTATCCTAAGCAGTCAGAATTTTTCCAGCAGAGTTTTATACAATAAAATAAATGTGTTCTGCACTTTCAGTGTTTAAATAAACATGGAGGATTTATTTCTAGCTGTAATGTAAATTGGTGATGTAGAAAGTTATGAAAAGAGAATGCATCCAAAAACTTGAGACCTCCTGGTTTCTGTCACTGCTCTGTGAGCTTAAACAACACTGATTTCTACATAAATAACTCACCCCTTATAAAATATATGTAAAATAATTTACTGTAAGAATTTTCCCCTTAAAAAAGTACCTTTAGTGTGAACAAAAGTTTATGGAAACTAGCATGAGTAAACCAAGAGCAAAGGGCAATATATGTATGTATAAATATATAATATATTCTCTGGATCTTCTAATTTTCTATATTTGTATTTGAAACTATAATCAAAGGCCATGACCCAAGATAGCCATTCCTATAATATACCCTGAAATAGTGGCTTTCCCACCTTCTTCTACTTTGACCTGCAGTAATAAATCCATTTTACCTTGTGATCCAATACACACACACACCCTGAAATAAAAATTTCATAAAACAAAGCTAACGCTTGTTACATGCAATAGCTCTGGTATTTTTATTCTATCTTCTTCAATTTCTTTTTTCCTTCTTGTTTTCTTAAAAATTGATATTACTAGTTCACCAGCAAATTGGTACCCACAGTTTGAAAAGCACTGCCCCAGAAACTCTCACACACATAAAATGTGTATAGCAGCACTGTTTGAAATAGCAAAGAAGTGGGGAAATGTGTATGGCTAATGATAAACATTGTGTATCAAAATGGAGTATGACTTGGATTGGGAGGTTAGAAAAGGACTTTTGAGGAAATGACACTTACATTTAGGCTAGAGGGTAAAGCCTGGCAAGGAGTATTGGACACTGAGCAGGCTTTGAGTAAACAAAACCTTGGCACCCTCCAGGAACTGAAGAAGGCTAACGTGGTGGGGCTGTAGCCAAGGAGACAGATATGTCATAAGATTGGGATAGTGGGAATAAATTGTGCAATGTTTTGTAGGCAATATTAAGGATGGAAGATTTTTATTTATCTAAGTGTAGTGGGTAGTCATCGAGGGGTTTTAAGCTGGGAAATAACACAATCAAATTTATCTTTTTAACCATTGCCCTGGCTCCTATGTGAAGAATGGATTCACATAGAATGGAAGAAAAAGGATCAAGGGACCAGGTACAGTGGCTTCTGACTGTAATCCCAGCACTTTGGGAGGCTGAGGTGGGAGGATCAGTTGAGCCTGGGTGTTCAAGACCAGCCTGGTCAACCTAGTGAGACCCGGTCTCTCCAAAAAAATTAAAATATTTCCCGGGTGTGGTGGCGTGCACCTGTAGTCCCCTCTACTCCAGATGCTGAGGCAGGAGGAGTGTTTGAGTCCAGAAGTTTGAGATTATGGTGAGTTATGATCATGCCACTGTATACCAACCTGGTTGACAGAGCAAGACCCTGTCAAAAAAAAAAAAAAAAGAAAGAGAGAGAGAGAACGAAAGAAAAGAAAAGAAAAGAAAAGAAAAGAAACATGGAGGAAAACCAGTTAAGAAGCTATTGTAAAAGTCTGATGGCTTGGATTGTGGTGAGAGCAGAAACAAAGATAAGTGGATTCCAGGGAATATTTTAGAGAGATATATCTATGGCACTCAGTGATGGCTTAGTTAGAATTGAAGGTGGGATTGAAGGAGAGAGGTGAGATTGAAGGTAAGGGCTATATCAAGGATGACACACCAAGTATTCATGCTAGAGCATCTGAGTAGATGAAAATGTTATTTGTTGATGTAGAAGACCAAAGGAAAGCACATTTGAGCAGGCAAGGATTAAGAATTTGGTTTTGTAAATCTTAAATCTGAGATGCCTGTGAGACCTCCAAATAGAGAATTCAGGTTATCAATTAGCTATGCAAACCTGGAGCTCCACAAGGAGACTAGATTAGAGATATATATTTGAATCAGCAGCCTACGTAAATGCGATCATCCTGGAATGACAAAACAGAGCATGAGGAAAGGATTGAGCTCAGGACAGAGCCATGAGGAGCCCCAACATTCAGATGTGGCTTGAGAAGAAGGGATCAGAACAGGAGTCTGAGGCCACAGGGTAGTAGGAAACTTATAGTGCATGGTCTCATAGGGTCCAAAGGAAGAGATGGTTTGATAATTGGTTAGTAGTTAACAGTGTCAAGTACTGCTAAGAAGTTAAATATGATGAGATTGCTCTTCCCCTAAGTGACATGAGGTGATCTGTGAAAATAGTTCACTATTCACTTGACCCAGAAAATCCCACAGAATTATGCAAATCAAGAGGTTCAAATCTTTGTGTTCACTTTCAGAACACTCATGAAACTGCCCAGGCCATCAGGCATATGCACATACAAAAAGCCACCGAGCATCTGAAAGATGTCACTTTACAGAAGCAGTGTGTACCATTCCGACATTTCAGTGGGGGAGTTGTTGGGTGTGCCCAGGCCAAGCAGTGGGGCTGAACTTGGGGTCAGTGGCCCAAAAATCGTGCTGAATTTTTGCTACATATACTTAAAAGTAAACAGAGATCAATGCTGAGCTTAACAGTTTAGATATAGATTCTCTGGTCATTGAGCATATCTAGGTGAACAAAGCACATAAAATGTGTTACCGGACTTACAGAGCACATAGTCAGATTAACTCATACATGAGCTCTCCCTGCCACATTGAGATGATCCTTACTGAAACAAATTTTTCTTCTTGTTCAAGAAGAAAAATGAGTGAAGTATCCAATTATTAAAGAAGAAGCTGTTTATTTTTTAAATGAATAACAGTGGGTATTAAATCACCATGGTATTTTTGTTCTACTAGCTACATTTGAAAGAGTGGTACAAGAGTTTTATTATTTAATAGTAATTTAAATTTTATCAGTAATTACGTTTTTATTAACCATTCAAACTTCTGATAAAAGTGGTTAGATGTTGATTTAAAAATATGTGAGGAGGTGCCTAACTTTCACAATTCTTCTCTGCTATCAATAGTTAGAAATATCCCTTGATTTAGGCCAAATGCAGTGGCTCATATCTGTCATCCCAACACTTTGGGAGGCTCAGGTGGGCAGATCACTTGCACTCAGGAGTTCGAGACCAGCCTGAGCAACATGGGAAACCATATGTATACAAAAAATACAAACAATAAGCCAGGCGTGGTGACACATGCCTATGATCCCAGCTACTCGGGAGGCTGAGGTGGAAACATTGCTTGAGCCCAGAAGGTCGAGGCTGCAGTGAGCCAAGATCACATCATTGCACTCCAGGTTGGGTAACAGAGTGAGACCCTGTCATACACACACACACACACACACACACACACTCCCTTGATTTAGTACATCAGAGCTTTACATTAATGTACAATGTACCACAGTAAGATTTAAGAAGGGAGAAATGGGCCGGGCGCGGTGGCTCAAGCCTGTAATCCCAGCACTTTGGGAGGCCGAGACGGGTGGATCATGAGGTCAGGAGATCGAGACCATCCTGGCTAACACGGTGAAACCCCGTCTCTACTAAAAAGACAAAAAAACTAGCTGGGCGAGGTGGCGGGTGCCTGTAGTCCCAGCTACCTGGGAGGCTGAGGCAGGAGAATGGCGTGAACCCAGGAGGCGGAGCTTGCAGTGAGCTGAGATCCAGCCACTGCACTCCAGCCTGGGCGGCAGAGCGAGACTCCGTCTCAAAAAAAAAAAAAAAAAAAAAAAGGAAGGGAGAAATGTATGAATTTCTTCTGTAAGGTGGAAAAGGGTAATTGTGAAAAGGAAGATAAGAACCAAAAACTGGCAGGTGCATTTTCAGGTGGATAGGTTTATAAAAATGTACTAAATTGTTTTAAATTTTGCAAAAGGTAGTTGAGTATTTGTGCCCATGTTCCCTTGGAAAGTCTTTGTGTTCCACTGGGAGTTCACATAACACAGGTTAAAAACTGCTGGTTTAGCCCAAACTTCATTCTGCATCAACCAAATAAAATTAGGATTCTGTAAACAAAGACAATTCTACAGTGTCTGCAATAGGTAGTCTTCTCAGAGTGAGTCAGAGAAATAGCAGTGGCAGAGAATGGGAGCTCAAGCTTTCTAGAGAACAAAGGTAAGATTGCTGGGCCATGTAGACCACCTGCTGATACCTATAATTAAGATTTTACTGTGATACAAATCTGGATTGGTTTTGTGATTTTTACGGCCACGCTCAGCTGCTTAGGCATTGACACAGGGGAGGACTGGGGGTTCTGTAGGCAGATGCTGTGAAAGGAGAAAAAGCCAATTAAGCCTCGCATATTTGTGATAGGATGATTGTAATGATGGGCTCAGGAATGTAAGCTGGTGTGGGAGAAGGGAAGGCAAAAGGGCATGATGGCAAAAAAGTGGAAAGGATCATAGATCAAAAAGCCTGAGCCAGGCACAGTGGCTCATGCCTATAATGCCAGCGCTTTGGAAGGGTGAGGTAGGAAGATCATTTGAGCCCAGGAGTTTAAAACCAGCTTGGGAATTATGGCAATACCTCCATCTCTACCAAAAAAAAAAAAATTAGCCTGGCATGATGGCATGCACCTGTAGTCCCAGTTGCTTGTGAGGCTGAGGTGGGAGGATAGCTTGAGCCCAGGAGTTCAAGATTGCAGTGAGCCATGATGACATCACTGCACTCTACCCTGGACAACAAAATGAGACCTTCTCTCAAAAAAAGAAAAAAAAAAATCTAACAAAACTAAGCAGGAAAGCTGGAAGGAAGAGATAATGGATGACTGATATGGTTTGGCTGTGTCCACACCTAAATTTCATCTTGAATTGTAGCTCCCATAATTCCCGCATGTTGTGGGAGGGACCCTGTTGTGGGAGATAATTGAATCATGGGGGTGGTTTCCCCCATACTGTTCTCCTGGTAGTGAATAACTCCTACAAGATCTGATGATTTTATAAGGGGTTTACCCTTTCGCTTGGCTTTCACTATTCTCTCTTGCCTGCTGCCATGTGAGACATGACTTTGCTCCTCCTTGCCTTCCACCGGGATTGCGAGGCCTCCCTAGCCAAGTGGAACGGTGAGTCCTTTAAACCTCTTTTTCTTTATCAATTACCCAGTCTTGGGTATGTCTTTATCAGCAGCATGAAGACAGACTAGTACAATGACAAATGGGATGTTTGAATTTACGATTTGTTTTTAAAATGTCTGTTCCTGTCCTTTGCCTACCTTTTAATGGAATTATTTGTGCTTGTTGTTGTTGAGTTGTTTGAGTTCCTTGCAAATTCTGGATATTAGTCCCCTGTCAGATGCATAGTTTGCAAATATTTTCTCCCATTCTGCAAGTTGTCTGTTCACTTTGTTGATTATTTCTTTTGCTGTGCAGAAGAAACTTAAACTTTTTAGTTTAAGTCCCATTTGTCTATTTTTGTTTTTCTTGCCTGTGCTTTTTAGGTCTTAGTCATGAATTCTTTGACTAATGTCCAGAAGAGTTTTCTCTAGGTATTCTTCTAATATTTTTAAAGTTTCAGGTCTTACATTTAAGTTTTTAACATATCTTGAGCTGATTTTTTTATTTGGTGAGAGATGGGAGTCCAGTTTCATTCTTCTATATATTGGAATCCAATTTTACCAGCACCATTCAGTGAAAAGGATGTTCTTTTCCCAGTGTACATTCTTGTCACCATTATCTTCAGTGAAACAAGACACAGAATAATAAATATCACATGTTCTTACTCATATGTGGGAGCTAAATAATGTTTACACATGGACTTAGAGTGTGGAATGATAGACAATGGAGACTCAGAAGAGAATCGCAGTGGGAGGAAGATGAATGATGAGAAATTCCCTAATAGGTACAATTTATGTGAATTGGGTGATGGATACCTGAAGGCCCTGATTTCACCACTATGCAATCTATGCATGTAACAATATTACACTTGTACTCTATAAATTTAACAAAAAAAATCCCTTTGGGTTTTGATGCGATGAATTTCTGGGGGTGAAAAACACAAGGGGGTGACCATGGCCATGGGTAGCTGTGCAGGAATGGAGATAATCACGAATTAGAAGGGTAGGGAACTGAGATGCAAGGCTGCTGGATGAGCTTCAAGGGTAATATCAGGAGCCATGTGGAGAAGATGGCTGTCAATCAGGGTCTTCAGTGAGTTTGAGTAGGAAGCAAAAGGGTGATCAGCAATTTGTTATTCCATGGTAGGTGGGGCGTGGTGTAGTCCATACAGTGCAAGCCTAAGAGGAGAAGAGGTTTTTATAAGAAAGTGGAATGAGGAGGAATGTCTGAAAGTGGCTCTGGAGAACAACAAACAGAACACTTCTACTTCTCAACCCTGAGGGGTATGGTGCTTATCAGATTTTGAAGCTCTTTGTGCTGAGAGAATACCACTTTCCTTTCTACACATGAAGTACACTGTGATTATAGCTCTCATGTGTGGGTGAATATAATCCTGAAGCTTTACATACACAACACTGAGAAATACAATCAAACTGGAAAAGATATTTTAAAATTTATATTTTCCAAATATATGGAAATGTATAGATTCTTATTTTTATAGACAACACGAAGAATTTCCAACATTTTTCAGTTTTCTGCTACTTCTTTCGTATCCTTATTTTCCTGAATTTAGGCCTTTTTACTATGGAAAGATACTGAGATACAATTTATTTGCTTCAAATTCTATCAACAGAGTAATTTTTGGTCTAGTGGCCTGTACTGCTATTTATTTTTCCACTGCTTTCTGTACTTACATGAACACCTGGTAAGTGTCAGGCACTATGTTAGGCACAGATGCAGTAGTTAACAAGACCTATCCCCTCCCCTCAAGGAGCCTAATCTAATGGGGAAGATAATGTAGATTAACATTAGATACCGCATTCATTTATTTATTTATCCACTCCTGCATTGACTTTTCCATTCATTCATCCATCCATCCATCCATCCATCCATCCATCCATCCATCCCTCCATCCATCCATCTATCCTTCAGTAAACATTTATTAGGCACTCAACTTAGGCATAGCACTACCTTAGCAACCTTGACCACTGTGCATTTGTGGAGATCAGTAACCCATAATTATGGGTCTGATCAGTAAAAATAAATCTGGAATTCCTTAAGGTAAAAAGTACATTTTACTAATACTTGCCATTGGATAAAGGGCATGTGGATGACCACAAAAAATACTCTAACTGTCAATATAATGTGTCTACAAGCCTGGACTCTGAAGTCAGATCAACTTGAATTCAAATTCTGGTTCTATCACTTTTTAGCTGTTTGCCTTCAGGCAAGTTTAATCTCCATGCTCCTCAGTTTTCTCAACTGTAGTATGGAAATAATACTTATCTCACAGAAATGTTGAAATTGAGCAAGATAATATCTATATAGCTTAGAAAATAAGTGCCTATTAAGTGACATGATACCATCAAAAAATTATTAAGGCAAATAGAAACAGACAACACTACATGGCCACACTCCATCACCTCTTCTTTTTTTGGGTCAAATTTGGTAATAACCACTTTGAAAAGAAAGGACATGAAAACACACACACATACATGCAAGCATACACACATGTGCGCACACACACAACTGTGACACAAGAATCTGGACAGTGGAGAGCCCTGACAGCCCAAGGAGTCCATGTAACTTCTGTGACACAAGACCTTTTCCACTTTAGCAGGGAATGAGCTGTTTACAGCACCGGCGGTCAAATCCAGTTGTCTAACAGAATTAGGTTTACATTGGCAAGATGCTTTACCTGGGGCTGAGAAAGCCACTGGTTCAGATCCAGCAGTGTTGGAATTTTGCCACATTTCTATTGGTGAGGACTTTGGCATAAACCATCAAGGCTCCCATCTGATAATGATAACAATGAGTGAGAGGTTGTTAATTCTAGCAGGTTAACTAATACATTAACTTCTTCTAGAGAAGAGGCTTTCAACTTGCCGGCACCTTGGAATTGCTATGGAGCTGTTAAAAAGGACTGATTCCAGGTCCCACACCCAGAGATTCTGATTTAATTGGTGTGGGATTCAGTCTGAGCACGGGGATTTTTAAAAACTGCTCTAGTGATTCTAATGAGCAGCTGGGGCTGAGAACCCCTGCCTTAGAGCCTAAGGTCCCATTTCGAGTCATAGGGAAGTTCCCATCTATATTGCGTAAAGCCAATGGTTCGTGTACACACATGCACTCATTCTCTCTCTCACACACACACTCATGCACATACACTCTAGCCACCTTCTAATCTTTGAAACCTCACTGAGAAACAAGAGTGATAAAGTGAGTAGATACTAAGACAGTTTTAACTAGAACATAGTTGAAGGAAGAAATACTTCAGACAGTTTGTAGGCAACAGAGAAGGCATTCAAAGAAAGAAGTAATATAGGTCTTATTTGCCAATGGATTTCCAGCAACTGGGATGAGGGGAATGAAGGGAGGAAAGGGAAGAAGCAAGAGAAAAGAGAAACGGGGAAGGGAAGAGAGAGAGAGAGAACAAGAACACAAAGATGTGCAGATTTGGAGCCTCAGTGGGGGTTGGAGGAGGTCTAAGAAAGTCCCTGACAGGAATTCTGTGGAAAGCCCACAGGATATAAGCACAAGTTCTGCTGAGGAAGAGAAAAGACTCAGTCGATGCTGGGCACATATTTTATTGAGTTCCCATCAGTTGAATTTGTGCTTTCTTCGGCAGCGACACCCCGATCTTGTCATGCATGACCATGACCCCAGTTTAGGAGATTCGGAAGACCCTTCTGCCCTGACTCAGCATATTTTCTATTTCTTTCTTTCTTTTTATTTCTTCTCCCATTGACCTTCCAGTAGGCACTATGGCCCGATTCTCAGCACAGCCTGCAGTCTATGCACTAAGTGTAATGAGTTCTAATCTGCTCGAGCGCTGTGCTCCGCCCTTTGAGTGGTGCCAATAGATCTGCCCTGATGTCATGCACATGGTCTTGGTTGGGCTTCTCATAATCTCAGCTCTCATGTATTAATTCTGGCAGGGAACAATATGTGCTGAGGAAGAAAAATGCAGCTAAGTGGCCCAGGAAGTGATTATACCCAAACTTTGATCTTTTTATATATTGTTTGGTTCAAAGGGTAGTCATTGGTCTCAGCAACTCCTTCCCAGGTACTTTCATGTGATCCTAGGTAATCAAGCCTAAAACAGTACACTTTTCTCCCTGACTCATTTTTACCAGAATAATCATCATGAAAATGTAATTATATGACAGAACACCGAGGACATAGAACTTACTCCTTTGTTGAGGTAGTCTTTTCACATAGAATTTTCATTTGCCAGTAGCTTGATATCTGCTACTCCTAGAAAGATTTCTTTAAGATCTAAAGATTACACGATGCCCCAAATTTGAGAATCTTTGAGCTCCCTATCAACCCGTATTCTACCAATTGTGAAGTGGAACAAAGAACAAAGGACAAGTTTAAGAGGTTTCTACAAAAGAGCTGGATACCAGCAAAAGACATGACAAAAGATATAAACAAACCATAGAAATAGGAAAACGTATAGTAAAATTTTATGTGTGTGTCATTTAGTTCCTCTTCTCTTAGGAAATTATGATACATTGGGAACAATTAATACAATGATGATATATAATAAAAACATTATCATGACTTAAATGTTTATCAGCTTGGTTTACTGAATAAATTATGGTATATAAATATAATGGAATATTATGGACATTAATAAATAAGATGGAATACCACATTTATTGTATATGTTAAGTGAAAATGCCAATTGCAGAACAGTATGATCGAATTTTGAAAAAAACCTGGAAGAGACACACTACAATGTGGTAGGGTGACAGAATTTCTCTTCTTTGTGTCATTGATTTTTTTTTTCACAGTAAGCATTCATAGCTTCTATAATCAGTAAAAATACAGAAACTTTTCCACCCACACCCCATAAAACAAAAACAATGAAAGTATTTGTTGAGTAAGTAAGAACTTACAAAAAAGTGATACTACTGCCCTCCTCCCCCCACCACACACACATCTTTTTCCCCTGGTACTGGAATTCAAAGTCAGCATCACTGTGACAATGACAAACAGGCAAAGGTTTGGTAGAGCCATGATGTTCTGAGATTTTTGTTAAAGAAATTCACAAGCCTGATGATTTGAGGAAAGCCTAAAAAGCTTTCTCCTTTTATGGTGTTGTGTGTATATGTTTGCATACCCTTAGACACAGCTTCTCATGCATCTTTTCCAGTGACTCGCGGAGACTCTGGGTCAATGTCAAGGGGGCAGAGTCTTTTCATATTCCCTCTCTCCCTTCCTGATCCCCAGAGGAAGGCCTTCTTTTAGAATCCTTGGCTGCACCCAGCACCAGCCCTGGGAAAACTTCAAGTAGAGGAGGCTCTACCCATATTCCCTCTGCAGGACCATCTTCCTCCTCTCAGCTTCCCCCTCACCAGTCTCTGTCACCTGAGATACCCAAGCTACTCCCCATAGCCTGTTTCTGTCAGCTGTGGTCCCTCACCACACATACCTCTCACAGCCTTTCAGGCTCCAGAATAACATTGCTTTCTATTCCCGGCTGCCTGTTGAACCATGACAACTCCTATCATGGCAGGGCAAGGTTCCTGGTTAAGAGGAATTAAAATCTCAAAACAGTGCAAATAATCAATACTCTGACAAGTAGTCACATCTCAGAAAGAGAGTTAACCTGGAGGAATGAATCTGTAATACTGTAATTTTAGCCAGGATTACAGACTAATAAGGACAATATTTTGGTGGGTGTATGTGTTGGAGTGGGGGTGGAAGCAGGAAGCTAGTTAGCAACAAAACAAGGACCAGAACTTTTGTTTCCCTGTTGCCCAATCCAGGGCTCTTCTGGCAATAGTTTTTTGCCTTTTTTTGCTTCTTCATTGGCATTTAACACTCTTAGTAGTATTTTATAATTTGAAGAAAATTTCATCCTTCAATACTTTAAAGAGAAAAAGTATTATATTGCTATAGAATGTGTGTAAAAAGCTGATTTGAACAGTGTTTGTAGTCATTTTGGCATATCAAAGGATTATTAAATCACAGTATCTCCAGTTTAAAGCAAAAAATCAAAATAGTATTAACCCCTGCCATACTGCTTGAGAGACAGTGAGCTCTGGAATCAGATTGCCTGGGTTGAGTGGGCAGGCAGTCTGATTTACATGCAACGGCTAGCTTAGCCACACGCCAGCTGTGTGACCTTGGGCAAATTAACCTTGCCTCTCCATGCCTGCGTTTCTTCTTTCATAAAACATGAGCAATAAAGGTATCCACCTTACAGGATTGCTTCTAGCATTAAATGAGTTGATACATATAAAACATTTAGAACAGAGACTGGCACAAAGTAAACACCCGATAGATCAGCAGTTGAAGAAATGAAAGTATAGGTCACAGCTACATATATATTTTGTTGGATGCTCAAGTCAGTAAAAAGTACGTTAAATATATCGGTGAGAATAGTCAGGAAAACTTAAAAAGAACAATGATAAAATGAAGACTTGCATTTCCAGGCATTACTATCTTTTATACCACCCATCAGTACAATCAGTGAAATAAAATGAGACTGTAGCAACAGTAAACAGAACAATGGAACAGAATAGAAATCTCTAAAAGCAACCCCAAACACACACATGAATTTAGTACTAACAAGATTGACATTTGAAATTTGGGAAAAAAAATTGAGCCACCCAATAAATAGTGGTAAGACAAATGGTGAAACATTTGGAAAAGTCATCAGATCTGTTTTTTAATAATTTATACCAAACTAGTTTGGGTAAATAGATTGGATTTTCCATATGAAGGAATAATATACAGTCACTAAAAACCATGTTTTTGGTTGGGAATGGTGGCTCATGCCTGTAATCCCTGCACTTTTGGAGGCCAAAGCAGGAGGAGAACTTTAGGCCAGGAGTTCAAGATCAACCTAGGCAACATCTCTACCAAAAAAAAAGAAAAAAACCAGACATGGTGGTGCACACCTGTAGTCTCAGATACTTGGGAGGCTGAGGCAGAAGGATTTCTTAAGCCTAGGAGTTTGATGCTGCGGTGAGCTGTGGTCATGCCAATGCACTCCAGCCTGGGTGGCAGTGCTAGACCCTGCTTCTAAAAAAAATGTTTATTTAATGACATGGAAAACTTATCAGAGTATACGATGTTAAAAAACAAACTGGCTTATAAAACAGTTCAATACCAGTATTTTAAAATACGAATTCTTAAAGGGATGAAAGAATAAGTCTTAGCAGTTGCTTATTTCTAAGTGGTGAAATTGAGGATTATTTTGATTTTCTTCATTTTTTTCTTTATTTTTTATTTTTTTTACAGAGAGCATGTATTATCATTTTAGTTAAAATTTTAATTGAGGCAATTATAGATTTACATGTAATTGTAAAAAATAATAGAGATCTGTGTACCCATTATCTGAGTTCCCCCAATGGTTATATCTTGCAAAACTATACTATGATATCACAACCAGGATATTGGCATTGATACAATCTGTGGGTCTTATTCAGATTTCCCAAGTTTTACTTGTACTCATTTGTGTAGGGGTGTGTGTTTAGTTCTGTACAATTTTATCACATCTGTAGGTTTGGGTATTCACCAGGATAGGCAAGATACAGAGCAGTTCCTTTACCATAAGAAAGACCTCTCCTGTTGCCTTTATACCCTCACCTACCTCCCACTTCTTTAAATTTTTAATTTTTATGGATACACATTAATAGAAGTTATACGTATTTATGGGGTACATGAGATATTTTGCAACAGGCATACAATGCATAATAATCACATCAGGGTAAATGGAATATCTATCACCAAACATTTATCATTTCTTTGTGTTACAATCATTCCAATTATATCCTTTTAGTTATTTTAAAATGTACAATAAATTATTGTTGACTGTAATCACTCTATCATGTTATCAAATACTAGCTCTTATTCAATCCATCTAACTATATTTTTACACTTATTAACCATCCTGACTTCTACGATCCTTCCCAGCCTCTAGTAACTGTCATTCTACTCTCTATCTCCATGGGTTCAGGTGTTTTAATTTTTAACTCCCACAAATGGGAGATAACATGTGAAGTTTGTCTTTCTGTGCCTGGCTTGTATCACTTAACATAATTACCTCCAGTTCCATCCATGTTGTTGCAAATGACGGGATCTCATTATTTTTTATGGCAGAATAGGAGTCCATTATGTATTTGTACCACATTTTCTTTATCTGTATGCCCGTTGTTGAACACTTAGGTTGCTTCCAAATCTTGGCTATTGTGAATAGTGCTGCAATAGACATGGGAGTTTATTTCTTCAGATTTTTCTTCAATATACTGATTTCCTTCCTTGTGGATGTATACCTAGCAGTGGGATTGCTGAATCACATGGTAGTTCTATTTTTAGTTATTGAGGAAACACCGTACTGTTCTCCACAGTGGTTATGCTAATTTACATTACCACCAACAGCATATGAAGGTTCCTTTTTCCCCACGTCCTCTCCAGCATTCATTATTGCCTGCATTTTGGATAAAAGCAATTTTTAACTGGGGTGAGATGATATCTCATTGTAGTTTTGATTTGCATTTCTCTGATGATCAATAATGTTGAGCATCTTTTCGTATACCTGTTTGCCATTTGTATGCCTTCTTTTGAGAAATGTCTTTTCAGAGCTTTTGCCTGTTTTTGTCACGTTTAGATTATTACCACATTTTTTCCTATTGAGGCGTTTGAACTCCTTATATATTCTGGGTATTAATTCCCTGTGAAATGAAGGGATAAATATTTGTTTGCAGCTATTTAATCCCATTCTGTGGGTTGTCTCTTTGTTGATTGTTTTCTTTGCTGTGCAGAAGCTTTTTAACCTGATGTGACCCCATTTTTCCATTTTTGCTTTGGTTGCCTGGGCTGGTGGGATATTACCCAAGAAATCTTTGCCAAGACCAATGTCCTGGAGAGTCTCCCTGAAGTTTTCTTTTAGTAGTTTCATAGCTTGAGGTTTTAGATTTGTCTTTAATTCATTTTGATTTGATTTTTGTATATGACAAGAGATAGGAGTCTAGTTTCCTTCTTTTGCATATGGATATCCAGCTTCCCAGTACCATTTACTAAAGAGACTGTCCTTTCCCAGCATATGCTCTTGGCACCTTTGTTGAATGAGTTCACTGTAGATACATGAACTTATTTTTGGGTTCTCTATTATTTCACATTGTCTTTGTGTCTGTTTTTATGTCAGTACCATGCTGTTGTGGTTACTATAGCTTTGCAGTATAACTTGAAATCAGGTAAAGTGATTCTTCAAATTTTGCACTTTATGCTTAGGATGGCTTTGGCTATTCTGGGTCTTTTGTGGTTCAATATAAGTTTTAGGATTGTTTTTTCTCTTTCTGTAGAGAACATCATTGGTATTTTGGTAGGGATTGCATTGAATCTGTAGATTGCTTTGGGTAGTATGGACATTTTAACAATATTGATTCTTTCAATCCATGAACATGGAACATCTTTTCATTTTTTTGTGTGTCCTCTTCAATTTCTTTTATCAATGTTTTATAGTTTTTGTTGTAGAGATCTTTCATTTCTTTGGTTAATTACTAGGTATTTTATTTTATTTGTAGTTATCATAAATGGGATTACTTTCTTGATTTCTTTTTCAGATTGTTCACTGTTGGCATATAGAAATGCTACTGAGTTTTGTATGTTTATTTTGTATCTGGCAACTTTACTGAATTTGGTTATCAGTTCGAATAGGTTTTTGGTGGAGTCTTTAGGTTTTCCAAATGTAAGATTATATAATCTGAAAAAGGAATAATTTGACTTCCTTTCTGATTTGGATGCACTTTATTTCTTTCCCTTACCTGATTGCTCTAGCTAGGACTCTGGTATTATGTTGAGTAACATTGGTGAAAGTGGGCATCCTTACTGTGTTCCAGGTCTTAGAGAAAAAGCTTTCAGTTTTCCCCCATTCAGTGTTATACTAACTGTGAGTCTGTTGTATATGACTTGCATTGTGTTGAGATATGTTCCTTCTATATCCAGTTTTTTTGGAGTTTTTTATTATGAAGGAATATTGATTTTTATCAAGTTCTTTTTAGCATCAATGGAAATGATCATATGTTTTTGTCTTTCATTCTGTTGAGAAGATGTATAGTGTTGATTGATTAGCATATGTTGAACCATCCTTGCATCACTGGGATAAATCCCATATGGTCATGATGAATGATCTTTTTAACGTGTTGTGGAATTCAGGTTGATAGTATTTTGTTGAGGATTTTTGCATCGACGCTCATCAGGGATATTGGCTTGTAGTTTTCTTTTCTTCTTCTTTTTTTTTTTTGATGTGTCTTTGTCTGGTTTTGCTATCAGGGTAGTACTGCCCTTGTAGAATGAGTTTAGAAGTATTCTCCCATTCTCTATTTTTTGGATTAGTTTGATTAGGATTGGTATTAGTTCCTCTACAAATCTTTGGTAAAATTCAGCAGTGAAGCCACTGGGTCCTGGAATTTTCTTTGCTGGGAGACTTTTTATTACTTGATCTCATTACTTGTTATTCATCTATTCAGATTTTGGATTTCTTTGTAGTTAAATCTTGGTAGTTATAATTTATCCTTTTTTTAGGTTTTCCAATTTATTGGCATATAGTTACTCATGGTAGTCTCTAATGATCCTTTGAATTTCTGCAGTATCCATTGTAATGTATTCTTTTTCATTTCTCATTTTATTTATTTGTGTTTTCTCTTTTTTTCTTAGTCTGTTTAAAGGTTCACCAATTTTGTTTTTCTTTTCAAACACCCAATTTTTCACTTCATTTATCTTTTATATATTTTTCATTTCAATTTCACTTATTTTTGCTCTGATCTTTATTATTTCTTCTACTAATTTTGAGTTTGTTTTGCTCTTGCTTTTCTACTTCTTTAAACAGAATTCTTAGGTTGTTTATTTGAAGTTTTTCTACTTCAATGTAGGTGCTTATCACTAAAAACTTACCACTTAGTAGTGCTTTTACTGTACATCTTAGGTTTTGGAATATTGTGTTTACATTATCATTTGTTTCAAGAAATATTTCTATTTCCTTCTTAATTTCTTCATGGACCTACTGATCATTCAGAGTATATTGTTTAATTTCCATATGTTTGTATAGTTTCCAATTCCAATTTCTCTTGTTATCGATTTCTAGTTTTATTCCATTGTGGTCAGAGAAGACGCTTGGTATTATTTCAATTTTTTGACTGTTTTAACACTTGTTTTGTGATTTCATATTTGACCTATTCTAGAGAATAATCCATGTATTGAGGAGAAGAATGTGCTATTGGATGAAATACTCTGTATATATCTGTTAGGTTCATTTGATCTATAGCACAGACTAAGTCCGATGTTTCTTTGTTGACTTTCTGTCTGAATGATCTGTCCAATGTTCAAAGTGGAGTGTTGAAGTCCCCATCTATTATTGTATTGGGACGTATCTCTCTCTTTAACTCTAATAATATTTGCTTTATATCTGGGTGCTCCAGTATTGGGTGCATATATATTTCCAATTGTTGTATCCTCTTGCTGAACTGACCCCTTTGTAATTACACAGTGACCTTATTTGTCTCTTTTTATAGTTTTTGTCTTGAAATCTCTTTTGTCTGATATAAGTAGCTACTCCTACTCTTTTTTGGTTTCCCTTTTCATGGAATAACTTCTTTCATCCTTTCATTTGTCTATGTGTATCTTTATAGGTGAAGTGTGTTTTTGCAGGCAACAGATCATTGGATCTTATTTTTTAAAAATCCATTCAGCCACTCTGTCTTTTTATTAGAGTATTTAGTCCATTTACATTCACTGTTACTGTTTATAAGTAAGGACTTACTCCTCCCATTTTGTTATTTGTTTTCTGGTCACTTTATAGTCTTCTCTTTCTTCCATTTTGTCTTCCTTTTAGTGAAAATGATTTTCTCTGGTGGTATGTTTTAATTTCTTGCTTTTCATTTTTGATGTATCTGTTGTGGGTTTTTTGACTTGAGGCTACCATGAGGCTTGCAAATCACATCTTATAACCCAATATTTTAAACTGATGACAACTTAACTCTCATTGCAAAGATAAACAAACAAGTGAGGAGAAAACTAATAAAACTCTACATTTTAATTTCATTCCTTCACTTGTTAACATTTTGCTGTTTCTATTTATATCTTATTATACTGTCTATGTTTTGAAAAGTTGTTGTAGTTATTTTTGATAGGTTCATCTTTTAGTCTTTATATTCAATATAGGAGTAGTTTCCACACAACAGTTAGTGACATAATATTCTGTGTTTTTGTCTTGGTACTAACCATTGCAAGTTACTATTGTATCTTCAGGTGATTTCTTTTTTTGTTGCTGTCGAGACAGCGTCTACTTATGTTGCCCAGGCTGCAGTGCAGTGGCGCAATCTAGGCTCACTGCAACCTCTGCCTCCTGGGTTTGAGTGATTCTCCTGCCTCAGCCTCCTGAGTAGCTGGGATTACAGATGCCTGCCACCATACCCAGCTAATTTTTGTATTTTTAGTAGAGGCAGGATTTCACTATGTTGGCCAGGCTGGTTGCGAACTCCCAACATCAGGTGATCCTTCCACCTTGGCCTCCCAAAGTGCTGGGATTATAGGCATAAGCCCCCATGCCTGTCCTAGATGATTTCTGATTGCTCATTAACATCCTTTTCTTTTCTTTTTTTTTAATTATTATACTTTAAGTTCTAGGGTACATGTGCACACCATGCAGGTTTGTTACATATGTATACATGTGCCATGTTGGTGTGCTGCACCCATTAACTCATCATTTACATTAGGTATATCTCCAAATGCTATCCCTCCCCCAACCCCCTCCCCACAATAGGACCCAGTGTGTGATGATCCCCTTCCTGTGTCCAAGTGATCTCATTGTTCAATTCCCACCTATGAGTGAGAACACGTGGTGTTTGATTTTGTGTCCTTGTGATAGTTTGCTGAGAATGATGGTTTCCAGTTGCATCCATGTCCCTAAAAAGGACATGAACTCATCCTTTTTTATAGCTGCATAGTATTCCATGGTGTATATGTGCCACATTTTCTTAATCAAGTTTGTCACTGATGGACATTTGGATTGATTGCAAGTCTTTGCTATTGTGAATAGTGCTGCAATAAACATACGTGTGCATGTGTCTTTATAGCAGCATGACTTATAATCCTTTGGGTATATCCCCAGTAATGGGATGGCTGGGTCAAATGATATTTCTAGTTCTAGATCCTTGAGGAATCGCCACACTGTTTTCCACAATGGTTGAACTAGTTTACAGTCCCACCAACAGTGTAAAAGTGTTCCTATTTCTCCACATCCTCTCTGGCACCTATTGTTTCCTGATTTTTTAATGATTGCCATTCTAACTGGTGTGAGATGGTATCTCATTGGGTTTTGATTTGCATTTCCCTGATGGCGAGTGATGATGAGCATTTTTTCATGTGTCTGTTGGCTGTATGAATGTCTTCTTTTGAGAAGTGTCTGTTCATATCCTTTGCCCAGTTTTTGATGGGGTTGTTTGTTTTTTTCTTGTAAATTTGTTTGAGTTCTTTGTAGGTTCTGGATATTAGCCCTTTGTCAGATGAGTAGATTGCAAAAATTTTCTCCCATTCTGTAGTTTCTTTTGCTGTGCAGAAGCTCTTTAGTTTCATTAGATCCCATTTGTCAATTTTGGCTTTTGTTGCCATTGCTTTTAGTGTTTTAGACATGAGTCCTTGCCTATGCCTATGTCCTGAATGGTATTACCTAGGTTTTCTTCTAGGGTTTTTATGGTTTTAGGTCTAACATTTAAGTCTCTAATCCATCTTGAATTAATTTTCATATAAGGAGTAAGGAAAGGATCCAGTTTCAGCTTTCTACTTATGGCTAGCCAGTTTTCCCAGCACCATTTATTAAATTGGGAATCCTTTCCACATTTCTTGTTTTTGTCAGGTTTGTCAAAGATCAAATGGCTGTAGATGTGTAGTATTATTTCTGAGGGCCCTGTTCTGTTCCATTGATCTATATCTCTGCTTTGGTACTAGTACCATGCTGTTTTGGTTACTGTAGCCTTGTAGTATAGTTTGAAGTCAGGTAGTATGATGCCTCCAGCTTTGTTCTTTTGGCTTAGGATTGTCTTGACAATGCGAGGTCTTTTTTGGTTCCATATGAACTTTAAAGTAGTTTTTTCCAATTCTGTGAAGAAAGTCATTGGTAGCTTAATGGGGATGGCATTGAATCTATAAATTACCTTGGGCAGTATGGCCATTTTCACAATATTGATTCTTCCTATCCATGAGCATGGAATGTTCTTCCATTTGTGTGTGTCCTCTTGTATTTCACTGAGCAGCGGTTTGTAGTTCTCCTTGAAGAGGTACTTTACATCCCTTGTCAGTTGGATTCCTAGGTATTTTATTCTCTTTGAAGCAATTGTGAATGGTAGTTCATTCATGATTTGGCTCTCTGTTTGTCTGTTACTGGTGTATAAGAATGCTTGTGATTTTTGCACATTGGTTTTGTATCCTGAGACTTTGTTGAAGTTGCTTATCAGCTTAAGGAGATTTTGAGCTGAGACACTGGGGTTTTCTAAATATACAATCATGTCATCTGCAAACAAGGACAATTTGACTTCTTCTTTTCCTAACTGAATACCCTTTATTTCTTTCTCTTGCCTGATTGCCCTAGCCAGAACTTCCAACACTATGTTGAATAGGAGTGGTGAGAGAGGGCATGCCTATCTTGTACCAGTTTTCAAAGGGAATGCTTCCAGTTTTGGCCCATTCAGTATGATATTGGCTGTGGGTTTGTTATAAATAGCTCTTGTTATTTTGAGATATGTTCCATCAATACTGAATTTATTGAGAGTTTTTAGCATGAAGGGCTGTTGAATTTTGTCAAAGACCTTTTCTGCATCTATTGAGATAACCATGTGGTTTTTGTCTTTGGTTCTGTTTATATGCTGGATTACATTTATTGATTTGCATATGTTGAACCAGCCTTGCATCCCAGGGATGAAGCCCACTTGATCATGGTGGATAAGCTTTTTGATGTGCTGGATTTGGTTGGCCAGTATTTTATTGAGGATTTTTGCATTGATGTTCATCAGGGATATTGGTCTAAAATTCTCTTTTTTGTTGTATCTCTGCCAGGTTTTGGTATCCGGATGATGTTGGCTTCATAAAATGAGTTAGGGAGGATTCCCTCTTTTTCTATTGATTGGAATAGTTTCAGAAGGAAAGGTACCAACTCCTCCTTGTACCTCTGGTAGAATTCTGCTGTGAATCCGTCTGGTCCTGGACTTTTTTTGGTTGGTAGGCTATTAATTATTGCCTCAATTTCAGAACCTGCTATTGGTCTATTCAGGGATTCAACTTCTTCCTGGTTTAGTCTTGGGAGAGTGTAAGTGTCCAGGAAATTATCCATTTCTTATAGGTTTTCTAGTTTATTTGCATAGAGGTGTTTATAGTATTCTCTGATGGTAGTTTGTATTTCTGTGGGGTTGGTAGTGATATCCCCTTTATCATTTTTTATTGCCTTTATTTGATTCTTCTCTCTTTTCTTCTTTATTAGTCTTGCTAGCGCTCTATCAATTTTGTTGATCTTTTCAAAAAACCAGTTCCTGGATTCATTGATTTTTTGAAGGGTTTTTTGTGTCTCTATATTCTTCAGTTCTGCTCTGATCTTAGTTATTTCTTGCCTTCTGCTAGCTTTCGAATGTGTTTGCTCTTTCTTCTCTAGTTCTTTTAATTGTGATGTTAGGGTGTCAATTTTAGGTCTTTCCTGCTTTCTCTTGTGGGCATTTAGTGCTATAAATTTCCCTCTACACACTGCTTTAAATGTCTCCCAGAGATTCTGGTATGTTGTATCTTTGTTCTCATTGGTTTCAAAGAACATCTTTATTTCTGCCTTTATTTCGTTATGTACCCAGTAGTCATTCAGGAGCAGGTTGTTCAGTTTCCATGTAGTTGAGCGGTTTTGATTGAGTTTCTTAGTCCTGAGTTCTAGTTTGCACTGTGGTCTGAGAGACAGTTTGTTATAATTTCTGTTCTTTTACATTTGCTGAGGAGTGCTTTACTTCCAACTATGTGGTCAATTTTGGAATAAGTGCGATGTGGTGCTGAGAAGAATGTACATTCTGTTGATTTGGGGTGGAGAGTTCTGTAGATATCTATTAGGTCTGGTTGTTGCAGAGATGAGTTCAATTCCTGGATATCCTTGTTAACTTTCTGTTTCGTTGATCTGTCTAATGTTGACAGTGGGGTGTTAAAGTCTCCCATTATTATTGTATGGGAGTCTAAGTCTCTTTGTAAGTCTCTAAGGACTTGCTTCATGAATCTGGGTGCTCCTGTATTGGGTGCATATATATTTAGGATAGTTAGCTCTTCCTGATGAATTGATGCCTTTACCATTATATAATGGCCTTCTTTTTCTCTTTTGATCTTTGATGGTTTAAAGTCTGTTTTATCAGAAACTAGGATTGCAACCCCTGCTTTTTTTGTTTGCTGTATTCAGGAGACCCATCTCACATGCAGAGACACACATAGGCTCAAAATAAAGGGATGGAGGAAGATCTACCAAGCAAATGGTTAACATCCTTTTCTTTCAGGTTGAAGAACTGTTAGCATTTCTTATAGGATAGGTCTGGTGTTCATGAAATCCCTCAGCTTTTGTTTGTCTCGGAAAATCTTTATTTCTCCTTCATGTTCAAAGAATACTTTTACTGGATAACTATTCTAAGATAAAATATTTTTCCCTTGAGAACTTTAAATTTGTTATGCCATGCCATTCTCTCCTGGCCTGTAAGGTTCCCACTGAGAAGTCTGCTGTCACACCTATTGGAGCTCCTTTGTATGTTATTGTTTCTTTTTTCTTGCTGCTTTGGGATTCTTCCTTTATTGTTGGCTTTTCGGAGTTTGATTATTAAATGTCTTGAGGTAGTCTTATTTGGGTCAAATCTTCTTGGTATTCTATAACATTGTTGTACTTGAATATTGATATATTTCCCTAGGTTTGGAAAGTTCTCTGTTACTATCCTTTTGTATGAACTTTCTACCCCTATCTCTCTCTGTACCTCCCCTTTCAAGCCAATAACTCTTAGATTTGCCCTTTGAGGCTATTTTCTAGCTCTCATAAACATGCTTCATTCTCTGTTATTCCTTTTTCTTTTGTCTCCTCTGACTGTGTATTTTGCTTCTTTTTTTTCCCCCTTTAAACTTATTTTTGAGATGAGGTCTTGCTCTGCCGCCTAGGATAGAGAGCAATGGCACAATCATAGCTCACTGTAACCTCAAACTCCTAGACCCAAAGTATCCTCCCACTTCAGCCTCCCAAGTAGCTAGAACTATGAGCATGTGCCACAATACTCAGATAATTTTAAAATATTTT
Source organism: Macaca nemestrina (assembly GCF_043159975.1). Classification (NCBI taxonomy): domain Eukaryota; kingdom Metazoa; phylum Chordata; class Mammalia; order Primates; family Cercopithecidae; genus Macaca; species Macaca nemestrina. The sequence continues at coordinate 47,834,706 of NC_092131.1, forward strand.
TGTAAAAGTGGGATCTCACTATGCTGCCCAGGCTGATCTCTAACTTCTGACCTCAAGCAATACTCTTGCTTTGACCTCCCAAAGTGTTGGGATTACAGGCATGAGCCACTGTGCCTGGCCTGACTGTGTATTTTCAAGTACCCCATCTTCGAGTTCACTAATGGTTTCTTCAGTTTGATCAATTCTGTTGAGAGACTCTGATGCATTCTTTAATATGCCAATTCCATGTTTTAGCTCCAGAATTTCTGCTTGACTTTTAAATTTTATTTCAATGTCTTTGTTAAATGTATGTGATAGGATTCTGAATTCCTTCTCTGTGTTATTTTGAATTTTTTGAGTTCCCTCAAAACAGCTATATTGAATTCTCTATCTGAAAGGTCACGTATCTCTGTCACTCTAGGATTGGTCGTTGGTGCCTTATTTAGTTCATCTGGTGTTGTCATGTCTTCCTGGATGGTTTTTATGCTTCTTGATGTTTGTCAATGTCTGGGCATTGAAAAGTTAGGCATTTATTGTAGTTTTCACAGTCTTGGCTTGTTTGTACCTACTCTTCTTGGAAAGGTTCTCCAAGTATTCAAAGAGAATTGACTACTGTGATGTAAGTCTTTGGTCACTGCAATTGTATCTGCATTAGGGTCCCCCGCCAAGCCCAGTAAAGTTGTGACTCTTGCAACGTTATAGAGGTACTGCCTTGGTGGTCTTGGGTTAGATCTGAGAGAATTCCCCAGATTACTAGGCAGAGACTCTTGCTCTTTTCCCTTACTTTCCCCCAAACAAATTGAGTCTCTCTCTGTGTCTGTGCTGAGCTTCCTGGAGCTGGGAGAGGGGTGACACAAGCCCCCCTGTGGCCACTGCCACTGGGGGCATGTTGGGTCAGACCTGAAGCCAGCACAGCACTGGGTCTTACCCAACACCGGCAGCAACCACTGCCTGGCTGCTGCCGATGTTCACTCAAGGCTTAAGAGCTCTTCAGTCAGCAGGTGGTGAGTCCAGCTAGGTATATGTCCTTGCTTTCAGGTCAGTGAGCTCCCACCGTCTAGCCTAGGGTGGGCCCAGAAATGCCATCTAGGAGCCATGGCATGGAGCCAGGAGCCTTGAAATGTACTTGCTGCTTTATCTTACTGCAGCCAAACTGTCATTTAAGCTACAAGACAAAATCTTTCACAATCCTTCTTCTTCTTTCTTCAACCAGAAGGAGCCCCTGGTGAATACTGCCTGACTACCATCAATATTCACTCAAGGTCCAAGGGCTCTTTGGTCAGCTTGTGATGAATGCTGCCAGACCTGGGTCTCTTACTTCAGGGAATTGGGCTACCCTCTGGCCCAGGGCAGGTGCAGAAATGCTGTCCAGGAGCCAAGGCCTAGAATCTGGGACCCCAGGAACCTGCTTGGTGCTGTAGTCCAATGTGGTCAAGCTGGTACCCAAGCTGCTAGACAAAGTCCCCTTTGTTATTTCCTCTCCTTTTCTCAGGCAGAAAGAGTCTGTCCCTGTGACCACCACACATGGGAATGTGATGGGTCACACTTGAAGCCAGCACAGCTCTGAGTCTCACCCAAGGCCTACGGTGAGAACTGCCTGGGTACCACTTCTGATTACTCAGGGCCCAAGGGCTCTTTAGTTAGCAGGTGATGCATCCTGCCAGAACTGGGTCCTTCTCTTCAAAATAGCAGATTTCTTTTGGCCCAGAATGTGTCTAGAATTGTCATCCAAGAGCCAGAGCCTAAAATGGAGGCATCAGGACTCTTTCTGGTGCCCTGTTCTTCTGTGGCTGAGCTGGTATCCAAGTTGCAAGACCAAGTCTTCTTTACTCCTTCTTCTTCTCACACAGAAGGAAGTAGTCTCTCCTGGATTTGCAAGTTGTAGTGCCTGGGGTTGGGGGAAGGGTGGTGTGAGCACTCCCTTGGCCACCCGGGCGGCTGTCTCACTAGGTTATATGCACCGCCAGACAACTGATTTCAAGCCCAGCACAGCAACAGGACTTGCTCAGAAATTGTAGACATAGATGGCCTTTCAAGTTTGTTTAGGACCCCAGAGCACTGTAATCCATGCTGGCAGAGCTTGCTGGAACTCAAATTCCAACTGTTCGGATGGGCAACTCTCCTCTGGCTAAGGCTGGTTTGAATGCTCTCTGCATGGGCTCCAGGTGAATTCCGCCTCATGTTGCTTTCCTCTGTGACAGAGCAGCACTGAGTTCAAATGCAAAATCCCACAATCACTTTGTCCTCCCTCCCCCAAATGCACAGATTCTCTCTCGGCGCTATGTAGCTGCTGCTGAGGATTGGGGAGGGGTGGTATTGATAATTTAAGGCTGTCTTTCATGCCCTCTTCAGTGCCTCTTTCCTTGATATGGTGTTAAAACTATGTACTGTGATTATTGACTTGATTTTTGGTTCTTATGAAGGTGCTTTCTTCTGTGGATAGTTATTCAATTTGATGTTCCTCCTGGGAGGATGATTACTGGAAGGTTCTATCTGACCACCTTACTCTGCCTCTCTCCTCTCTCTTGTCCCACTTTCCAACTTTGGTTCTTAACTCAGGAAACCACTAGCCTGTTCTCCACTTCTGAAATTATATGTTAAATATGTGCTTAAATTTGTTAAATAATTTTAAATATTGAATGTTAAATAAAGGAACATTAAATGCTCAAAATGATAAAATATGTTAAATGTTAACATTGAACTGTTGTTGAAGAAATACAGTAGAATCATATAGTATGTAACTCTTTAGGATTGACTTTTTCCCCCACTCATCATAATTCCCTGGAGATTCATCCACATTATTGCATGTATCAATAGTTTGTTTCTTTTGATTGTTAAGTAGTATTTCATGGTATAGATATGTCACAGTTTATTTAACCATTCATCCATTGAAAGTCCTCTGGACTGTTTCCGGTTTTGGCTATTATGAATAAAGTTGATATGAACATTTGTGTGCAGCATTTGGTGTGGGTATAAGTTCATTTCTCTGGGATAAATGCCCAAGAGTACAGTTCCTGGATCATATGAGTATTTGTTTTTTTGCTTCTAGAGAAACTACCAAAGTATTTTCCAAAGTGGCTGTACCATTTTATATTCCCACCAACAATGTATGAGTGATTCAGTTCTCTTCATTTTGGTACTGTTACCTTTTTTTTTTTTTTTTTTTAATTTTCCCCTTCTGTTAGGTATAGAGTGATTACTCACTGTGGTTTTAATTTTAATTTCCCTGATAGCTAGTGACGTTGAACATCTTTTCATGGGCTTATCTACCATCTTCAGAAAAGTGTCTGTTCATGCTTTTGGTCCATGTTCTAATTGAATTGTTTGTTTATTTTTTTTAGTATTAGGTTTTGAGTTTTAATTTGTTACATATGTAGTTTGCAAGTATTTTTCTCCCAGTCTGTAGTTTGTCTGTTTATCTTCTTCATATTCTTTGTTATTCACATGGTCTTTCACAAAGGAAAGGACTTTTCTTAGCCTATGGATGTCAAGTTGAGTTTCAAATCCGTGTAAAGAGCATTTGAGAAACTAGGTGTCTTTGACGGTGCTAGCATAAGATTGCTGGTTATATAGTTATGGTCCAGTAGGGCCATAACTATAACTTTCGTGGTTATCTCTTCTATCAGAAATAAATTATCTGCATCTCTACTAGATGAGAACTTTTAAGTTCACTTCTACCCCACAGAGTTGTAAAATAACCGAGTCAATACAAAGTTAAGCTCAGTACTACATTGCAAGAGCACCAAATAATCTCTTTTGTTTCTTTCCAAGTTTCCAGTTTAATAGTGTGCCAGGAACACAACACTAAACTTAAACCAGTGAGAATCCTCAGGTCTTGAGCTGTAAATGATAGATTTCAAATTCACAGGTAATCAGCACAATCTTTTGGTTCTTGGTAAAATGTTTAGTATGGGGCGGACTGCCCAGGTTGATCAATCAACTGAACAATTGCTAGGTATTTTGCTATCCATGTCAGTTTGAAGAGGGCTTGATAAGACTTAGCTTGAAACTTTCCTGGGCAGCAATTTATAAGCAGGAGAGTGAGTCAGGTGACCTCACTGGCCATAGTACACTGTAGTAAGTACTCTCCACTCTTCACTACTATGCTATTCTGGGTTCCGTTTAAGATTGTTGGAGTCGGCCGGGCATGGTGGCTCAAGCCTGTAATCCCAGCACTTTGGGAGGCCGAGATGGGTGGATCACGAGGTCAGGAGATCGAGACCCTCCTGGCTAACACGGTGAAACCCCGTCTCTACTAAAAAATACAAAAAACTAGCCGGGCGAGGTGGCGGGTGCCTGTAGTCCCAGCTACTCGGGAGGCTGAGGCAGGAGAATGGCGTGAACCCGGGAGGCAGAGCTTGCAGTGAACTGAGATCCGGCCACTGCACTCCAGCCTGGGCGGCAGAGCGAGACTCCGTCTCAAAAAAAAAAAAAAAAAAAAAGGTTGTTGGAGTCATGCTTTCAGTCTAACAGCCCCTGAAATGCTTTTCCCCCTCATTTCAGAGCCCTCTCATGGGCCACCATGCCCAGTGTGGATTGGCCAGTTAATAAACACCCCTGTGTCCATGACTTTATGACAGGGATGGATAACCCTAATGTGGATCTAAAAACTGTAACCTTGACTTCTCTATTGGCAGGTCCATGCCTCCCTCTTGAGTTTGTCAGTCAACACTGCATGAGATGAAGAGGCAGAAGCCGGAGAGGATACAGGAATAAACTAAGTGAGGACTCCTTCCCATGCACCAGCCTCCACAACCCACAGAGCTCTCCTTTCCACTGCCCTGGAGCCTTCAAAGGCACAATTCCTGGTGATCTAGACTTCCCATGGAGGAATTCAAAAGATCATATTTATTCATTAAGTAGTGCTTCTGAACCCTTCTCCTCATTGATAACCAAATCCCCGAGGTGGCTCTGCTTTATTAATCAAGATCTTAAACTAAGTTCTTCAACTCCCACTTCAGTGACCTGAAGAGGGTTTTTGTTTCTAGAAATGTGATTTCTCCACTGCCTAACTCCTGACATACAGACCTTTTTGTTAGAGTCTCCTTTTTTCATTTTTTAAAAATAAACTGTAGGCTGGGCGCAGTGGTTCACACCTGTAATCCCATCACTTTGGGAGGCTTAAGCAGGTGGATCACCTGAGGTCAGGAGTTTGAGACCAGCCTGGCCAACATGGTGAAACCCCTTCTCAACTAAAAATATAAAAATTAGCCAGGCATGGTGGTGTTCGTCTGTAATCCCAGCTGCTCGGGAGGCTGAGGCAGGAGAATTGCTTGAACCCAGGAGGTGGAGGTTGCAGTGAGCTGAGATCGCGCCATTGCACTCCAGCCTGGGTGACAGAGCAAGACTCTGTCTCAACAACAACAACAAAACTATAATGTACACATAAAAACGTATAAAATACAACTGTCCCACTGTTTGATGCAAAATGACAAACATCTGAAAAAACAAACAAACAAACAACCTTGTCTAATCAAGAAAGAATATTGCCAGGCCAGAAGCCCCAGTGTGCCCCTTTCCAAACACAGCTCCCTCTTTCCTTCCCTCCTCAGAGGTACCCACTATGTTGACATTTGTGATCATCATTTTCCTACTTTATAGTTTTACCAATTTTATATTCATACCTTAATAGCATAGCTTAATCTTGCCTGTTTTTAAACTTTTCACAAATGGAATCATACCATATATCTTGCTGCTTTCATTCATCGTTATGTTTCTGAGCCTCCAGTTGAGTCTAAGTGTAGTTTATATATACACTCATTTTTTTATAGCATTACATGATTACACTATATATTTACCCATTTTTATCCATCCTACTAGTGACGAGCATTTTAGTTGTTTTAAGTTTTTGTTGAATAGGAATAGTGCTGCTATAAATATTCTTGGGCATAGTTACTGATGCATATGTGCCAATAGTTTCTCCAGGATAAATATCTAGGAGTGGCATTTCTGGGTCATAAGGTATGGATAGCTCCAACTTTATTGGAGAATGCCAGAGAGGTTTGCCAATTTACTCCCCCTCCAGCAGTCCCCCGTTCCCCATGTGAGCAGGTGCATGTTTACAATTCTGGTGGAAATGCCTATGTGGCTTGAGATTTTACATAGTGATTTCTCTTCCCTTTGGCCCTGTGGATCCATGAATGCCTAAAGAAGCCATATTACCTAAGGCTCAGATTGAGTCTAACTCTGCCGAAAGACAGTAGGTGTCAAAGGCATCCTCACTGAGCAGGTAGCCATAATACCATAACATCAGTGAGACATTGCCAAAGAGAAGATACAATTTTGAACACTTACAATAATTTTGCAAAGCACAAAAATATTCATTGCATTGAAAAAGCTTGGCAGAAAACTATTTCAATTTTTTTACATAAGAGTAGAGGTCACATCATAGATATAATTTTGTGTTTTGTGCTATTCCTTTAACAAGATATGAATATTTTTCTATATTCCTACAAAAACTTCCTTGCAAATCAAAACTACAATGATATATCATCTCACCCCAATTAAAATGGCTTTAAGCCAAAAGCCTGTTATTCATTATATCAGGCAATAATGAATGTCGGTGAGGATGTAGAGAAAATGGAACACCTGTACATTGTTGGTGGGAATGTAAATTAGTACAATCACTATGGAGAACAGTTTGGAGGTCCTAAAAAAACTAAAAATAGAACTACCAATATGATCCAGCAATCCCAATGCCAGGTATACACCCAAAAGTAAGGAAATCAGTACATTAGAGATATCTGCCCTCCCATGTTTATTGCAGCACTATTCACAATAGCCAACATTTGGACCTAAGTGTCCATTAACAGTTGAACAAATAAAGAAAATGTGGTACATATACACAATGGAGTACTATTCAGTCATAAAAAAGAATGAGATTCTGTCATTTGCAACGACATGAATGAAGCTAGAGGTCATTATGTTAAGTGAAATAACACTTTTTCTTTCTGAGCCAGGCACAGAAAGAAAAACTTCACATGTTCTCACTTATTTGTAGGAGCTAAAAATGAAAACAATTGAACTTATGGAGATAGACAGTAAAAGGATGGTTACCAGAGGCTAGGTAGGGTACTGGAATGTCAGAAGGGGGAAAGTGGAAATGGTTAAGAGGTACAAAAAATAGAATGAATGAATAAGACTTAGCATTTGCTATCAAAACAAGATGACTATAGTCAATAAAAATTAAATATAAACTTAAAAATAACTAAAGTGTATAATTGGATTGTTTGTGACACAAGAGATAAATGTTTGAAGTGATGGATACCCCATTTACCCTGATATGATTATTAAGTATTGCATGCCTGTATCAAAATATCTCAAGTAACCTGTAAATACACACCTACAATGTACCCCCAAAATTAAAAACTTAAAAAAACCCAAACACTTCCTAGTAGGTATTTTATTCACCATGTAATAGTTTGTCAGTAGAGAGATGGTTGGGGCAGGTTTTAATGCCCTCCAATCCCATTCTTCATTACCCACAAGCAACCCCAAATAAATATTCCGTCTAAGTAAAAAGAGCATTTACTCTATCTAAATGCAGATTTAAGTCCCCGGTCCTCCGTCTTACAAAAGAGTGTACCCCAAGCCCCTACCACGTAGAAATGCTGGCATTCTACTGACTACCAAGAGTGTGCCGTGACTGACTAACTCCTACCCTGTTGGTGAGCCTGCAGGTTGTTTCTAATCCTTTGAAATTTTAAATTGTCCATTCACATTGCCATTTTTCTTCTTTTGGGCTACTTCCTTGGCATACATTTTTATAAAAAGGCTTAATAAATGCAAGATAATTTTTTTCTGGAACTTGATACACAATACTAAAGTGGCATTCTTATTTATATTTGCATCCAGGATATACAAATTAACATACTGTATTTAACCAGTGTCCTTAGTCGAAAACTAAGGAAATAATTGGTTCTTCCAGAAGTCCAGAGAGTAAGTCTTGGAAGACTACACAGCCTTGAAGAATGCTCACGTCACTCTCCAGGACTGCTTTGGAGAAAACCATGCTGCTGCCATCAGGAAATACCACCACAGCTTATCTGCTGAGTCTGGGCACTGGCTGATGCCAGGAACTCTGCTGTCATTTCCAACAGAAAATAAATTCTGTGCAGCATCTGCACCCTCTCTTTTCCTTCTTCTCTAACAAAATCTCAATTGGCTATATTTTATTGGTGGAGCCTAGGTTACATGTCTGTGTATCTGTTGCAAAAGAGGTTGGGAAAATAAGTTATTTATTTTTCCTTAAGAGGCAGAACTCATAAGAACTTCTCCAAATATAAGAACATTGTTCAAAAGATGCTGTTGGCCACAAATGTGACATATGTCTGCCTCACTTTCCATAACTCTGCCAGCATTAAATGATTGTTTTTGCGAATCAGTTATAAAACAGGGTTTTTTTTTCATTTTTCTGATTACTAATTATATTTCCCCTCAAGTTTTTAATGAACTAATTTTATATTCATTTACATAAACTATCAGTCCACCTTCCTTGCCAATTTTTCTATTAGAAATATCTGTAAATGTATTTATTAATGTATTTCTTAGAAATATACAGGAACTCTTCTGTACTATAGAGCTGAAACTTGGTTGCCAATGTTTTAATCTTTCAACATCTATCAACATCTAAATGCCACAATCATTTCTGTGCAGAGTGAAGGTCAGGTAGGCTCAGTTCGTCCTACTCTGGCCTTTGCATCTTTTCATTGCTGTGATATTGTTTATTCCAAGAAGCAGCTGGTCTCTGTTCCCCTGCATTGACATATGCCCAGATAATTTCAAGTTACTCCAGAAAGAGAAGGAAATATGAATCCAAAAATCACAAGTATTTGTTTGTTTTGTGTTTGTGCACATTACATGAATCAAGTTTTGTAGGAAGCATAAGGACATTATCTCTTCAAGTGGCTAAGATAGATGCTCTCGTCTCAGATGGTATTTTTTAAACAAAAACAACAGACTTGACCTTGACATCTTTCTCTCATCTTCATTGTGGATTGATGAGATAGGCGAGGGAAATACTATTTGTTCTTTCTTTATGCCTAGATCCTTCACCCAAAGGATTCATTAGTTTACAAACATTGACCTCAAATTGAACCCAAGCCCTATTTGTCCACTCCACTCTACAAATGGCCATTTTACATAAAAAAGCAGAGCTAAGTAATTTTATCGAGGTTATAAATGCCTTAACAACAAAGCCAAGAATTGGATATTTCTGTTTTGGTCCCTTATTATTACTATTTCATATACCATTTATAGAGAAGTATACAACTACCCACTTACATTCTCCAGAGCCAGGGCATTAGGCAGCATTCTTTGGGGCACCAATCTGTAGTCCTTTCTGCTACACCAATAAAAATTTTAAAGATGCAAGTTACCTACTAGACTGTTGGGAAAAGGCCCAAATCCTGGAGCAATCTGCCCGTGTTTTCTGACACATAAGGATTTGCTCGCTAATGCCTCCCATGTCTCTCTGGAAGGACTTTGATGAATGAATGGCATTTTCCACTACTTGGTGAATTGTGTGCTCCTGTGGATAATAAAAATAAATCCAACCAACATGATTACATTTCAGAGAAGAGGTGACAGAGCAGGGAGCAACCAATCAAAACTATCTAGAGCACCAAATTATGCCCCAGAGGAGTCATCTTGCATATCGCTGGTTCTGTTTCCATGGTAGTAAGGATTGCTTGGGATATTCAAAGGCAATTTAAATGCATTTAGGCCACAGCTTACAAGGGGATAATCTTGAGAAAATCAGAAGTGAGTAAACATTAACAGCTAGTAAAATAAGCAGTTTTGAAAACTGCACTCCATCTTGCTTGCTTTTCTGTTTAGGGAAAAATATTTTTTTTGACATCTGGAAATTATGTCTGCTTCTAACTTGGGCTTAAGATGACTCATTTCAAGACAGTGCCACAATTGCCATATGCTGGAATGCAGAAACTTGAGGTTGCTTATTTTTTTAATTTAATTTTTTAGCTTAAGGGTATGAATTTGCATTATTCTTCTCCCCAGGGCCAGCCTGAGGAGTGTGCAAACCAGGCCTGGAGGGTCCCCCTCTCTGAAAATACAACTGCTCACTGATGCTGCAGGGATAGAGATTCACTTCTTTAAGTTCTGCGGACGTTTTAGTGTTTCAGAGTCTCCAGGGGAAATTCAAAGGTCCCTCTGCGAAGGCAACTTAGACTGGCACCTGAAGCATCACCAGTTGTTCTCTGCTAAGACCCTGGTAGGAACCTGGAAAGAAGACATGAGATGGACACAGAAAAAGGAAGAAGGGACTGGAAAAAGGAAGTGCCAGTAGCAAAAACGAAGAGCCTATTTTCTCATTTTTCCCCTAGAGCATTTCATGATTGTAATAATGGGACAAAGGCCTAGTGTTGCTCTATTTATTGTATAATTTTGTTTAACAGATACCTTTTTAGCACTTACTATGTGTTAGACACCAATCTATACACTTTACAAATATTAACTCACTTATTCCTTATAACCACCTTAAGGCATGAACCCTTTTATTATCCCCACTGGATAGAAGAGAAAAAAGGCACACAGAGGTTGAGGTGGAGGGTGTCAAGGTCACAAGCTAGTAAGTGGCAGATCCAAGATTCTGCATCGAAGTCATTGGGTGCCAGCATGCCAGCTCTCAGTCGCTGTACTCTGCCTATATACAACATTTTCAATTCTTTTTGAAAGTATTGGTATTAGAAAATGGGGATGAGAAGTCAGTTTAAGTAACAGCTAGCTCCTGGAATTTGGCTTTCAGTTGGAGAATTTATAATAATGTCTATAGCGAACTGGGAAGGCAGAGTCCTGGAATTCTATTCCTTCGTCTGTTTTGTGTGGCACTTAGAGAGCTAGAGCAACTCACAACCTCTGTATTCATCTTTGGATGGAAATTTTGAAGTTCATCAGATAAGAATTTTAATTTTCAAATAAAAGAGAAGTTGAACTTTCCCAGGGGCATTTGGGCATTAGCCCAAAAGTGAAGGAAACTTCACTTTTTGATCATTCAAAAACAGAGAATAGTGGGATGAGAGAATAAAGGAGGGACTCAAAGTATTTTGTGGAATCTGAAACTCTTCTATGTGGCTTAGATCATGGGAATTTTCTTGGTCTGCATTGTGAAGGTAGCATGACCCTTTCTCTATGAGGGATGTGAGTTATTCACTGTTTCAAACTGTGCAATTGCTTCATTATGTCCACACCCACATTTTTCTGTTTATAGCCAAAGGAAAGGCCTGTTGTTGATACTAAATCACCACCTGAAAACAAGAGTATCATAATTCTTAATTAATTCTTAATCTAAAATGTCTTACACTGTCTGGGGAACATTATATTTTATTTGAGATTGAAAAACAATCTTCAGTCATCCTTTATATGAGAAAAAGTATTAAATCTTTCTACAAATTACAAATGTCTAGATATTTAGAGGTATTAAATCTTCAAAAAATTTTTAAATAGCCTTCACAACCCTCAAAATTGTGTTTTACTTTTTAAGATGTTATGCTTTTTTACACATTAGCGAATTTATTCACAGAACATGGGTTTTAAGCCTTGGAGAGTTACGGAATACCTAAATGGTTACAAGCCATCGCTCAGAAGCCATTGCACTCCAAAGTCTCAACGGAGTGCTATTTTGGTCCCCCACAGGACATTTGGCAATGTCTGGAGGCATTTTTGATTATCATAACTTGTGATGGTGGGAGGTTGTTACTGATATTTAATGGGTTAAGTCCAGGGATGCTGCTAAACATCTTATAATGTACTAGACAGCCCCCTACAACCAAGAATTATCTGGCCCAAAATGTTAATAGTGCTGAGTTTGAGAAACCCTGCAATAGAGATTTTCAAAGCTATATTTGTAGGACTTTTTACATAGACCCTTAATTTTATGTTGCTTGCTTTATAAGCCCCCCCTTTTAGACAGCTAGTACACCTGGGAGTTTACTGGCTCACAAAGGCACCCAGTGGGACTCAATGATCAGAGAGAATCAGGGAAGCTCTATCTCAGGGGTTAAGGGTTCAAACCACAGTAAAAACAATTTTTTGAGCTAACTCAGAAAACTAATCTTTACTTATAACTTAGAAAAAATACTTGCTAAGCATTAATCTTGGAGGAACTTTTGGAGTTCACTGCCTGGCTTGTGTTTCTCATTGCAGATCGTGGGATAACATTTGTGTCTGTATGGTTCAACTTCATGCTCCTCAGCTCCTGGAAATCTTAAAGAATAGGCATTGCCAGTAGGACCTTTTGTTAAAAGAGTACAAAGTACCACAGAGTGGTAGTAAGATGATGGACTTTGGATTCAAGTGTCATCATTTTTGGATGTGTGGTTTTCTTTAATGTAATCTTCAGGACGCTCATATGAAGATATCAATCTTAACACACTTCGTCAAATAATATGAAATGGCTCATCCATATCATATGCTCTCCAATGCCCGGCATACAGTATATGTTCAATTAATGCCAATTGTCTTCTCCCTGCTTATCTCTCTTAGGTAGAACTCTTCCCTTCCTTTCCTAGTTCATAAAAATAAAACTTGGACTCTTGCAAGTATTCGGAAGGGAAGTTCTGGCCTTACTTCCAGCTATGATATTCCTCTACAAGGGAGTAGAAAAGATTTGATTGGTGAGATTTGGGGAAAAGAGCCCCATGAGTTCACATGGAGCTTTTGTACAGATGACACAAAAGGGCTCCCTCTGGGTGGACACAGCCCTCTGTCCACATGGCTTGATGGACAGATGGTATCTTTATGTAACATAGATTCAAACCAGTGAGTATAGCTTAGCTAGTGAAATGTGTGCTGGATTTCAATCCCTACCTGCTCCTTGGCTGGCACCCTGTGCAGGCAACAACCCACATTGACATAGGCATTCTCATTTTCAGAACTGCCCTGCCTGCAAAGGGCATATTTTTTCCTCTGTTCCTGATTCTATGGGGTAATCACACCTGGATCAAGATCCAATGACAGGCTTCCAGAGGCAGGCTTGTTTTTTATTCCATGCTAGTAGGTATGAGGCAGGTAGCTGTTTGCCTAGTGGGAAGGTGGTTGCTGAGCAAATCTTAGCTGATTTACAGGGTCAAGAAATCTAAACCTTGGGGAAGGAATAGGAAGCTTGGTCTTGCCTGAAGGTCCATGTAGCAAGAAAAAGGTCTTTTTCTTTCTTTTTTTTTTTTGAGATGGAGTCTTGCTCTATCACCCAGACTGGAGTGCAGTGGTGTGCTCTCAGCTCACTGCAAACTCCTCCTCCCAGGTTCAAGTGATTCTCATGCCTCAGCCTCCCGAGTAGTTGGGATTACAGGTGTCTGCCACCACGCCCAGCTAATTTTTGTATTTTTAGTAGAGATGGGGTTTCACCGTGATGGCCAGGCTGATCTCAAACTCCTGACCTCAAGTGATCCTCCTGCCTCAGCCTCCCAAAGTGCTGGAATTACAGGCATGAGCCATCTCACCCAGCCCATGTAGCATTCTTCATATCATTCCTGACTGTTGTTCAATTGGTTCAGAATCTATAGAGGAAAGGGGTGAGATGAACATTTAAGAAACTCCAAGCCAGGCACTATGACACACGCCTGTAATGCCAGTGCTTTGGGAAGCCGAAGTAGGAGGACTGGAGGCCAGGAGTTTGAGACCTACCTGGGCAAAGTAGTGAGATCCTGTTGCTACAAAATAATTTTTTACATAATTAGCGGGGAGTAGTAACACACTCCTATAGTCCCAGCTGCTGGGAAGGCTGACCTGGGAGAATGGCTTGAACCCAGGAGTTCCAGGCTGCAGTGAATTATGATGAGGCCACTGCACTCCAGCCCAGCGACACAGCAAGACCCTGTCTCTAAAAAATAAATAACAAATACATAAATACAGCTAAAATAAAACAAAAGAAACTCCAACACGTTTATGTGGTCATTGATTCATTTATACTACAAATGCTTTCCAGCATTTTCATGTGGCAGGTACAATGGTATAACTTAGGGATAAAACTTTGGATCATATATAATTCTCTGCTCTAAAAGTACTTACAGCCCAGTGGGAAAGAGAAACAAGTCACAACAACATGGTGTAACTAGCTGTCTAATAGACATATATATGGGGCGCTTGGGAACATGAGAGTAGAACAAGAACTTAGTCTGTGAGGGGCAAAGAAATCCAGAACTCCTCTCCCAAGAGAGGTGACACCTGAACTGTCTTGAAGACAGAGGAGACGTTTTGCAAGCATATATGGAGGTGAGTGGGAACATGGAATCTAGGGTGATGCTCAAACTTATGGCTTGGGCAACCACGTGAATAGTGGGGGTAGTCATTAGGGATGAAGAGGTAGAGAGAGAGAGTTTTGGATGTGCAGCTTGGAAATGATGGCCTGTGTGTGTCACCTGGAGTTGTGTAGTAGCCATATATGGCAGATACTGTATTAAATGATTTCTATGTTTTATTTCATTTACTTTTCCCCAAACTGTATGAATTATATACAATTATCTCCACCTTACAGATAAGGAAAGCAAGGCTTTTCTCAAGGCCATACAGTGGCAGAGCTGCAATTTGAATGCAGGTGTGTCTATGCCAAAGCCCATATTCTTTCCAGGATCTGAAGCTGCTTCTGGGCTACATAATAGAGGTCAGGGCTGAAGAATCTGGTTTGGGGATACTTAAGCCAGAAATGATGGGTCACTCTGCATTTGCATTTACCTTGTTACAATTGCATCTAGATGTTCTTGTCATAGTAATTTACATAACATAATTTAATTTATACTATTCTTTCTTCTTTTTTTTTTGTAATATAAGAGCTAATTGTGCAGTGGTATCTTTTTATTATTGTTTATTTTTTCTTACTTTATAAGTCAAAATTCAAGCCATAATTCAGTCAGTTTTAATGCTATTAACAGTTTGCTGGCTGACTCCCAACCAACCACAATTTAATCTGCTTTGATAGGAGCATACCATTTTCACAGGCAGAAGAACCGATCATTGTAGTCAACCCAGCTCACAGCTTAAATGTGGTCTCAAGAAGATAAAAAGTTTATCCCATGAGCTAGAACTAGCATATGCATTATAAAAACTGCAGCTGGTGATGCCACAAAGAAAGCATTTGTTTGAGTTTATTTTTTGAAGCTGCCAAAGTAGAAAAACAGTCTGCTTTCACTCTGACCAGAACTGACCCTCTCTTCTATATCTCTCTCTCTAGCTTTTCCTCATCTCTATCTCCATCTCTTGGTTTCTCTGACTCTGTCTTTTCCTTCTTTGTTAACACGTTGGAATTTATTGTTTAAACTTATAATTCTCAAAACTAGAAAATCAAGGCCTCTTTTGGAAGAGGAAAATGTTATCTGACCAGATTAATAGGCATAGGGGAATATCCAAACAGCTGGAATGTCCTGGTTTTCATGTACCTTTCATTGAAATTAAGAATAAACATCCAAAATTCTTCGTAAATCATGTTGTACGCAACTATTGAGTAATAAATACAAATTATCCAGTAGAGGGCGATGCTGACTTATTTATGGATGCCTTCAGTAGAAAATGCAAATTAAGTAATAAAAGACTTTTCTAGATGTAAACTGTTCAACCAATATGCAGATCAGATTATTCTTAATGCAGTAAAATCATCTTAATTAACATTTAATTGAATCAGATCTTGTGATAATTTGCTCAAAGACTAAATTAAATAATAGTTTTTAAAAGCCCTGGGCTGAGAATTAATGAATCCGCTTTCACTTTTCCTCTAAACCTGGGGCTCTGTGGCCTTTAGATAGCCTTTAAGCTCTCCGAGCCTCATTTTTCTCACCTAGAAAATGACACATTTGGCCCAGATAGAGGGTAAATTCCCTTTTGCTTTAAGAAGCACTTATTCTATGAACCAGTATGTTAAATATATTAATTCTGTAAAAGAGATTTTCTGGGGAAGTTTGAAGGGGTAATTTCCAATCCTCACTCATCATCAGAATCACTGAAGTAGTCTCATTCCAAAGCCTTTGCAGGACTTTCCAGGAAATAAAGGGGACTAGATTGTAAGTGGTGTGAGAGAACGAACGCGTATATCACTGGCTATCCTGAGACTTCAACCTTTATATACTTAAGAAGTTCTGACATCATACCAAGGAAGCAGTTTGAGTTCAAGATAGACACTTGATGTACATCAGGACATCAGAGGGCAAGAATTATCTAGTGCTCATGTAGCTCATCTAGTTACGAGTGCTCATGGAGCTGGTTCTTCCCTCCTTACTGAGTCATGGAAGACTATACCTGCCAGCCTCCTTGCTTGCATTCTCACACAGAACTTTTTCTGTAAAAATCCAGATAGTAAATATATTATTCTTTGTGAATCATATGGTCCCTGTCACAATAATCAACTCTAGTGTTGTCGTGCAAAAACAACTGTATCATTTTTCTATATCTTGTAACAATTTATGCAAAATTTAGTGGCTTAAAACAGTACACATTTATTATCTCAGTTTCTGTGGGACAAAATCCTGGCATAAACTCTCAGGGTTCTCTGCTTCATGGTCTCTCGCAAGGCTATAATCAAGGTGTAGGCCAGCGGTATGGTCTCTTACAGAGGCTCAACTGGAAGAAGATATGATTTGAAGCTCACTTACGTGGTTGTTGATTGGATTCATAGAGCGTTTGACTGAGAGCCTCGATTCCTTGTTGGCAGAGGCCACTTTCAGTTCCTTGCCTGTGGGCCTTGCACACATGGCAGCTTGCTGCATCCATGCTTGCAAGCTGAGAAGGTGAGAGTGAGAGAATAATAGCAAGAAGAGGTCACAGTCTTTCCAGATTGAACCACAGAAATGACACTCCATCATTTTTTTTTTTTCCTAGATGGGGTCTTGTTATGTTTCCCAGGCTGAAGTGTAGTGGTTATTCAGTGGTGTTATCATAGTGCACTATAGCCTCGAACTACCTGGCTCAAGAAATCCTCCCACCTCAGCCTCCTCAGCAACTGGGACTATAGATGCATGCAGCAATATCCAGTTTCCCATCACTTTTGCTCTATTGTATTTGTTAGAAGCAAGTGACTAGATCCAGCCCCCATTCAAACAGGAGAATTGCATAAGGATGTAAATACTAAGGGAGAGCGATCCATGTCAGGAGATACCTGACACAGCAGCCATGGACAGTATAACAATAAGTGGGCAAAGATGTGTTCCTATAAAACTTTATTTATAGAAAAAAGGCAGATAGAGTAATGTCAGCAAAAATGGTAGAGTAGGTAGCTCCCAGAGCATGTCTCTCCACAGAAAAATCAAAAACTCAAGCAAAAACTCTCAGAATCAACTTTGTGAGAATTCCTTAAAACAAACAAAAAAATGTACAGCTCCAAAAGTGAATACTGAATGAAGAAAAAGGGAACTAAAAGTGGTAAGTTATCAAAGAGAGAAAAAATGTAACCAGCAAATGGAAGAAAATATTTGCAAATCATATATCTGATAATGGATTAATATTCAAAATATATAATTATTATAACTTCACAACAGCAAAACAACAACAACAAGAGCACACATACAAAACAGCTCAAATACGGGCAAAGGACTTGAAATAGCATTTCTTCAAAGCAGATGTAGAAATGGGCAATAAACACATGAAAAGATGCTCAACATCACTAACTATTAGGAAAATGCAAATCAAAACCATAATGAGATACCATGTTATATCCGTTAGGATGGTTACTATCAAAACCTAGACAATAACAAGTGTGGCTAATAATGTAGAGAAATTGAAACCCTTATGTGTTGCTCACGGGGATGTGAAATGCTACAGCCACTGTGAAATACGACATAACAGTTCTTTAAAAAGTTAAGCATAGAATTTTAATATAATTACAGTAATTACACTTCTGGGTCTATACCCAAAAGAATTGAAAGCAGGAACTTACACAAATATTTTTCCTTTTTAGTTGACATGTAGTAATTTTACATATTTATGGGACACAGAGTAATATTTTGATACACGTATGCAACGTGCATTGATCAAATCAGGGTAATTAATATATCCATCACCTCAAACATTTATATTTTTTGTGTGTGGGGAATATTTGAAATCCTCTCTTCTAGCTTTTTGAATAATTAATACATTATTATTAACTATATTCGGACTGTAGTTCTTACAGTACTATAGAGCCTGATAATTTATTCCTCCTATCTAGCTGTAATTTTGTGCCTGTTAACTGACCTCTCTCTATCCTTCTCTTGCCCCTACCCTCCCCAGTCTCTAAGAACCGTAATTCTACTCTCTACTCCTATGAGCTTACGTTTTGACTCCCACATATGACTAAGAGTATACAATATTTATCTTTCTCTCACACAAATATTCACCCATATTCATAGTATTATTCATTAAAAGGTGGAAATCACCCAGATTTCTATTGACAAAAGAATGGATAAACGAAATGTAGCATATACATACAGAGGAATATTATTCAGCCTTTAAAAAGCAATGAAATTCCAAAACATGCTATGACATGGATGAACCTCGAGGATATTATGCTAAATGAAATAAGCTAGACATCAAAGGACAAATATTATATGATTTCATATATATGAGGTACCTGGAATACTCAAATTCATAGAGAAAGAAAGTAGAATAGTGGTTACCAGGGCCAGGGGAAGAGGATAGGGAGTTATTGTTTAATGGATACAGAGTTTCAGTTTGAGATAATGAAAAAATGTTTGCAAATTTGGATCACATTTGCACAACAATTTGATTATACTTAAGGCCATTGCATTGTATATTTAAAGATAGTTAAAATGGTAAATTTTATTATGCATATTTTACCATGATAAAGAATAAATGGAAAAAAAGAGTAATCTCTAGCTACAGAGATGAAATACAGCACAGTGACAAAAATCACAGATTCTAGAGTTTCACCTCCTACAAATCCCGGCCCTGCCATTTACTAGCTGCATGACATTAACTTCTCTATCCCTCAGTTTTCTCACTTGTAAAATGAACATAATAATAACACTATCTCACAGGGTTGTTCAGAAGATGAAATTATTTCATATTCGTAAAACATTCAGAAAAATACCTGGCTATATAAGAGTTTATTAAATAAACATTATAATACTGTTCTTTATCTTGCTTTTAAGTTTCAATTTTTGACAAAAAATTATAAAGCATGCCAAGAAACAAGAAAGTATGGCCCATTCACAGAAGAAATGAACAAAAACTATCTCTGAGAAAGCACAGACATTGGACTACCTAGTCAAACTGTCTCAAATATGCTCAAAGAGCTAACGGAAACCATGGACAAAATGTGAGAGAAAATCAGGAAAATGATAACTGAATAGAAAATATCAATAAAAAATAGAAATTATAAAAAGAAACCAGACAGAAATTTTGTACCTAAAAAGTAGAGTAACTGAAATAAAAATTTCTCTAGAGAATTTTAATAGCATATTTGAGCATGGTGATAGAAAGATTAGCAAACATGATGATAGGTCAATTGAAATTATTCAGTCAAGGAATGCAGAAAAACAAACAGTGCCTGAGAGACCCATGGGATGCCATTAAGCAAACCAAATACACATATTGTGAATCCCAGAAGGAGAGGAGAGGACAAAGTGGTCAGAAAAAAATATTTGAACAAATAATGGCTAAAAATTTCCTGAATTTGATTTTTTAAAATTAAAACATGAATCTAAACATTTAAGGAGCTCAATGAACTCCAAAAAGGATAAATGCAAAAAGAATCATGCCAGGACACATAATCAAATTATCAAAAGACAAAGATGGGGAAGCAACTCGTCATGTACAAGTGATCTTTAATAAGACTGATGGTGGGTTCCTCCTTAGAAATCATAGAGGCCAGAAAGCAGTTGGGTAATATTTTTAATTTTTAAGATTATCTTGTTATTGTTTCTGTTTTGTCTTTTACAAGATGAAAATTTAATAAAAATTGTTCAGTGGGTATGTGTAATCCACAGGGCTATATAGTTACATGGGATTGTGATAGGAATTTAAAATAGAATAGATGCTGGAGTAAATGTTACATATTATCATCATCTGACTTGTCTTCTTCATTCAAAGATTCTTTAGCATATTTATCTGCTTATTCCCTTATACCTTTTGAAACAATTTCATGTCTTCCTTTAGTTAAACCACTAACCCCGCTGAGTTCTTAAGCTTTATCCTTAACTTCATCATGTACTATGTAAATTACTTGAGCAACTTCTTTAACAGTGTCATAGCAGGTCATTGCTTTCATTGGAAGCTTTTCTATTTCTGTTTTACAGCTTGCCTGGCTTTGCCCATGGCACAGCCCCAATAACCATATAAAACACATGATGAGTCCATCATGGAAAATTGTGCACTGTCATTCATACTGTAAGATCCTAACATGAAACTGAAGGCAAAAGATCTAACGGCACTATAGAGTGTATATGCATGTATATACATGTCCACTGTGTTTGCAAGATGTTTTAGTGGAGTGTTATAGCCAAAGTTAGATTTAAAGTTGGAAACTTCTTCTCTTGCTATGTCTGCTAAAGAGCAAGCAACTTCCAACAAACCTGCTGCCAGCATTCCAACATTCCAATCCAATGTGCTGATCAACATTAATAAGTCATTTGTTGGAAACTCCTTCACAAAGTTTTGAAAGCACTAATTTTTTTAGACCCCAAAAGCAATGCTATGTTTATATATGATTCCAATCACTATACTTTTTCCCACAGCCTTCATAGCATATTCAACTTGAAAAGCTCTTTCACCAGAAGAGAATGTAGAGGGTGACAGGTCATACTTAGGGCCTGATGGGAGGTGATTGGATCATGAAGGTGGATTTCTCATGAATGGTTTAGCACCATCCCCTTGATGCTCTTCCTGTGATAGTGGGTGAATTCTTGCAAAATCTGGTTATTTAAAAGTATGTAGCACCTCCTCTCCCCTCTTGCTCTCTCTCACTCCTGCTCAGGCCATGTGACATACCTACTCTTCCTTTGCCTCCTGCCATGATTGTAAGTTTCCTGAGGCCTCCCCAGAAGCCAACCAGATGCCAGCATCCAATGCTTCCTTCACTCTCTGTCCTGCAGGAGAGACTAGGCAATTACCCATTTTGTAACTTCAAGTCAACATCGTATTAGAAATTCCTGACAGTGCGCAAAAAAAAAAAAAAAAAAAAAAAAAAAGAAATTAAGACATAAGAATTGGGAAAAAGAAATTAGACTATAATTATATTATAAATAATAGGTTTAATTATATAGAAAACATATAGAATTTAAAAATAGGAGAATTTAAAAATAGTAGAATTTAGCACAGTGCCTTGTTATAGAAGCAATTTATAATAGTTAATTTCATATTCATATACCAGCAGCAAGCAACTAGAAAACATAATTTAAAAGAACATAAAATTTGAAATAGCATGAAGCAATATTGAGTACAAAGGAACAAATACAGCCATGTGTTGCTTAATGATGGGAATACATTCTGAGAAATGGGTTGTTAGGTGATTCTGTCATTGTAGGAACATCATAGAGTATACTTACACAAACCTAGATGGTATAACTTACTATACATCTAGGATAGATACTATACCCTAGGCTACAAACCTGTGTAGCATGTTACTGTACTGAATACTGTAGGCAATTATAACACAATGGTAAGTATTTGTGTATCTAAACATATCTAAATATAGTCTTAATTTAGCAATTTTAGGAATTCATCTCATAGAAATTCAGCTCATAGAAGTAACAGCATCAGTATAGAAGGAACACACATACACAAGGATATAAACCATTGGTTGTAGTTATTTAATACAAAAAGGAAAGAGTTTTAATGCCCATCAGTAATGGATGTGATTGAATAATTGTGATATATCTATTCAATGAGGCAGTGGATAGTGATTAAAAAGAAAGTGTCAAATCTATTGAATTTATCTGGAGGGATGTTCATGATACTGGTAAACTGGAAAGGCAAGCCTCAGTGTGAAGTGTATAATACAATACTGTTTTTATAAGTTCAACCAAAAATCCATAGGGATATTGCTGATATTTGATCATTTTTAAATCTACGAAAATGGAAAGTTCGTATAATTCATTATAATATTTGAGAATGTTTATATGAGAAAGGGAATGTTGCAGGAAGGCTCATCCCAGGCTCTGAGCTATGGTTAGCCTACTGTGGTAGGTGAGAGTTCACACAGGGAAGATCATCTACTTTTCCTTAAGCCTTCCTGCATTATTTATTTACATGGATTGCAATAAAGTTTTGCTATCTTTGAAATTTTTAAAAAATCTATTAAGGTTAATTTATAAAAATGAAAAAGTTTTTTATTTGAAATCTTTTTTTTTTTTTTTGAGACAGAGTCTCGCTCTGTCGCCCAGGCTGGAGTACAGTGGCCTGATCTCTGCTCACTGCAAGCTCCGCCTCCCGGGTTCACGCCATTCTCCTGGCTCAGCCTCCCAAGTAGCTGGGACTACAGGCGCCCGCCACCGTGACTGGCTAATTTTTTGTATTTTTAGTAGAGACAGGGTTTCACCGTGTTAGCCAGGATGGTCTCTATCTCCTGACCCCATGATCCGCCCGCCTCGGCCTCCCAAAGTGCTGGGATTACAGGTGTGAGCCATCGCGCCCAGCTGAAATCTTATTTTCATCATTTCAAAGCAAGTGTTTCATTATACTGGCAACTGACTTCTGAAAAGGTAAGTTTCAGAATGTAATATGCACTTCCTAATTTACTGCCTAATGGATAACTAAATGAATAAATGAGTGATAGCATTTTGATGACTTTCCCCCCCACATGCTTACTTCACAGCATTATTTTAATCTAATCATTAAAGTAAAAGGCTCATTCACCAGAATGTAAGTTCCATCAGGGAAGGAATTTTTGTCTGTTCTATCCATAGTTGTATTTACAGCTCATAAGCTGGTATATAGTGAGTGCAATTGTTTTTAAATGAATAAATGAATGCTTTGGTGGGAGTGAAAAGGAAGACGAAAATTCTCCAGTAGTTTGTGTGATTCTGTGAGATGGTAGACAACGGTAATGATGGTTTTGTATCAACTTGGGTGAGATAAGGAAATTGGTACTTTTACAATATGGTACAAATTTTTCTGTACCTAATCAACAAAAGGCAACAATATTTTTCTTTTCCTATTTGAATTAGATTTCTCTTTAATTACTCATCACTGTTGATTAATATAATAGGTTACTGATACTCTACAGAAATACAACACACCAGCTGCTGCTCCCTTTAGCAAAGTTTAGGGGTTTTGTTTGTTTGTTGGGAACAGGATCTTGCTCTGTCGCTCAGGCTGGAGTGCAGTGGCCCCATCAAGGCTCACTGCAGCCTCGATCTCCTGGGCTCAAGTGATCCTCCTGCCTCAGCCTTCTGAGTAGCTGGGACTACAGTTGCATGCCATCACATCTGCCTAATTTTTTACCGTTTTGTAGAGACAGTGTCTCACCATGTTGCCCAGGCTGGTCTCTAACTCATGGGTTCAACTGATACTCCCACCTTAACCTCCCAAAGTGTTGGGATTACAGGTGTGGGCCACCATGTCCGGTGAAAGTTTAGGTTTCATTCCAAATATTTTGAGTAGGTAACTGACTTAGGCTTTTAAAAGAGAACTCTAGCCATTGAGTAGAAAATAGACATGGGGGAGGAGGAGTGGAGAGTGATAGTCGTAGTTCCAGTGAGGAGGCCATCGCAGTGATTAAGTGAAGAGGTGATGTTAGCTTGGACCAGGATAATGGCAGGATTTGAGATGTAGTCAATTAGAAGAGAAGCCTATTTAGAGCTAGAAATAGTAACTGGCTTATTTGACCATTTCAATCCCACAGGGGTATACATTTGAAACAGTTTTATATTATTCTAGTTACTATTAAATCTTCCTTTCTTGTCCCTTTACAGTATTTCTGATAGGTGGCACAGTTATCTGATCATGTGCAAGCATTATAATGCCTGATCTAGCCTATTTCAATGTAAAACTTTATCTCAATTTTAATTTCATGTTCATCTCTTCTCTACACCCTACCCACACATGCTCACTCCCTATCTCCCATTGCTACCCATGCAGGCCAATTTTGGAATGGGAGAGGGGAGATGAAAAGGGACAAGTCACTTTTTTTTTCCTTTTTGAGACGAAGTCTCACTTTGTCGCCCAGGCTAGAGTACAGTGGTATGATCATAACTCCCTGCAGCCTCAATCTCCTGGGCTGAAGCCATCCTCATGCCTCTCTAGTGTCTGGGACTACAGGCACACACCACCTCGCTGGGCTAAGTTTTAAATTTTTTTGTACAGATGGGGACTTGCCATGTTGCCCAGGCTGGTCTCAAACTCCTAGGCTCAAGCAATCCTCCCAGCTTGGCTTCCCAAAGTGCTGGGATTGCAAGCGTGAGCTGCCGCGCCCGGCCTTCACTTTTATTTAAGTGGTTGTGTGATTAATTGCAAACCTCTCCACTTTGTTGATGCCTTCTGTGCAGCGGACATCCAAGTTCTTTGGTCTTTTGAGTGGTCATATGGAGGCTGTCAGAATGATTCCAATGAGACCTCCCTCTGCCTAGTTTTCTGCCAGGGGAGATCGGACCTCTTCTAATCCATCCTCTTCTAATCTCTCAGCTCCATCCCCATGGTCTTACTGTCTGGTTCCCTTTGTCATGCTGCCAGTCCCCTGATGTGGTGACATAAGTCTTGTTACCTCCCATCACTTTGGTCTCAGGGAGTTCTAGAGTCCTTGCCACACCCAGTAATGGTCTTACCGGCAGCCCCACTGTGGTCCCTCTCTCTGCTCTGCCATCTCACTTCTCCCTTTTCTTTTCCCTGTTGAAGTCTGTTGCCTGAGCAAGAGCTAATATCAGTCTCCTTTCTCAACAGTCTCCGTTCTCTCGGGTATCCCAATTCCTGTGAGCTTCCCTCCTTTGCATGAGGAAGGAGGAAAAAGCCACAGCCCTTCTCTGAGGCTGTTGACTCACTGCCTCATTTCCCATGACTCTTTCTGACATTTCCTTCTGGGACAGGTTAAAAATGGGAGAGGGAATCACTGGGGCCATGTTTAGGAGTGGCATGACAGGTTCTTTTCCTATGAATAAGTCTGAGGAGGTGTCTGGCTGTTTTTAGAATATGGATTGTGCAAGATGTATCTTTTTTCTCAGAGCTGGATTCTAGTGGCCAATTCTGAGGCCACAAGAAAATTTCCACTCAACATCTTATTAGGGATGATTCTGAGGTTTGGGGCTGCACAAATAGAGTATCATCTACTGAGATGGGAGAACACTGCAGGTAGAAACAGTTTGGAGGTAGGAATCATGAGTTCTGCTTTAGATATTTTAAGATTAGATGAGGATTAGGCAACTAGTAAGGATGTGAGTTTGGACCTGAGGGGAGAGGTCAGTGCCAGAAACACACTTTTGGGACTCAGGAGAGTACAGAGAATGCCAGCATATATGAATAGATAGAGGAGAAAGAGAAGGTCAAAGACTGTCCTGGGGTACTCCAAATTCAAAGGCCAGGAAAAGGAAAAGGAGAACCCAACAATGCAGACTAAGAAGGAACCAGCACCTATGAGCTAATGAAGTAGCATCGCTGTCTGGGGTACACACCTGGGGTTCATTGTCTCACGCCAAGGAAATCAAGGACACCGACACAAGAAGTGGGTTTAGGAGCTGAGGTTTAACAGGCAAAAGAAAGAGAAAGAACAGCTCTGCCTCTTGCAAGAGAGAGGGACACCTGAATCAGACTTCCAGCCCACAGCTCAGTGCACCAGATTTTATAGACAGGCTTGAGGAGGCAGTGTCTGATTTACATAGGGCCCACAGATTGGTTGGACCAGATGTGACATTTACATAACACATGGGGAAGCTGGCTACTCCACCCTAATCTTACTATGCAAATGGGGTCTTCACCTGGCTGGTGCCATGTTTTCTCCTCCTTACTGTACACGTGGTTTGGCAAAGAGAAGGGAAGATGGAGCCGTCATTTTGATCATACCTAGTCCCAAGTCGCCTTTTCCTATTGACAGAACTGCTGGCATTCACCCATGCAGGCTTCCAGCTTGCTTGTCTATATCTGCAGCTTGATTTTACAGGCTGCTCTTTTTTAGAAAAGCAAATGATTTGGTGGCTGCTTTTCATTAAAAGGAAAACCTTACCGAGGACTTCCTTACCCTATCTGCCTAAATAATTTCTTTTTAACCTCTATATCAGTAAGAGGGACATCACTGGAAATGAAGTAAAAAGAGGGGTTTGAAAAATGGAAAATGGAAAATGGAAAAAGGAAATGACCAACTGTGTCGAATGCTGTTGAGAGGCTGAGTAAGATGAAGACTGACCACTGATCATTTAATATATCAAGATGGGGATCACTGGTGACAATAAGAAGAGTGGTTTCAGTGGAATAGTGGGGACAAAAGCCTGACAGGTGTAAGTTGAAGAGAGAATGAAGATGATGAAGTGGAAACAGTGCACATAGAAAACTCTTGAATTTCGATTTAAAGGGGCACAGAGAAAAATGAAACAATAACTGGAGGAGAATGTGGGGGATCAAAGAAATGTTTTTTCTTTAAGATGGAACATATTGTGCATGTTTTATACTGATGCAAATTTATAGAGGAAAAAATTTATTATGGAGGAGAGAAAATAACATGAGTAAAATTGCAATTATAATTAAGGTCAAAATTATAATAAAGCCATAATTATGATGATCTTTATAAAAGTAAAAAGCACTATATCATGTAGGACTCTTGGTTGCAAGTAATAGAAATTGAATTCAAACTAGTTGAAAAAAAAATCAGTTGAGTTAAAAAAAAAAGGAAAGAATTTATTGACACAAATATCAATTGGGAGAATACAGAATGGGTCATAAAACTAGGGGAGAAGGCTCAAAAACTAGGGATTTAACAGTGACCAAGCTCTCCTCATTCATCTTTCATGTCTGCTTCTGCTTTTCTTTGCATGTTGTTCTCATTCTTTCATAGTTCAAATGTGCCTCTTCCACCTGGTCAGTGAGTTTGGTCACATTTTCCCAAAGCAACAGAAAAATCTTCCCCAACAGCACTAGCCAGTGAGTCCTTGGAGGGATGCTGAATGGTTGGCTGGGCTCATGTGTCCATCCCAGAACTCATCGGTTAGACTAGGGGGATGAGCATTCTTTGGCCAGGTGTGGGTGACATATGCAGCCACTGGCTGACTAGTGCTTACACACTTACTTCTTCCCTTGCATTTTTTAAAGTGCCCCTTACTGACAAATGCAACTCTTCTGTATATAGTCCATGCATTGCTTCCCAAAGAAAGACAACCTGAAGTCACTGGCATTCACCTTCAAGTCTGGTACCTCTTGTTGATGTACATTCCTTTGATGCAGATGTGGTCCAAACATATTTAAATATATTCAATAATACCTGTAAGAACCTCCAACACACACAATATCCAATGTTAGAGGGAAAAACAACTACAATGAGACCTCTCACTGATCCATTGCATAGTCATGTCTTGCGCTGCAGAGACAGGAAGGCCTCACTCCTTGACAGCAAATTGCCAATCTGGTTATGGTAAGCTCTGTACACCAGAAGGAACAAAGGTAAGGATTTGTCTTCCCTTCCCTGCACTGTTATTGGAGCCAGTGAGGGATATGAGAACTGCCTCAGCAACTGTGCCATGTAGGCCCGAAGTTCTCTGACAACACAACTCTCTTACCAGGCAGTCCACTCTGTTTCCTGGGAACCCTGTGATTGGTGAGGGATGCTGATGAGGGAAAGGGTGCAGACCTGGCCTAGCTAAGGGAGTGTTTCCTGGAGACACAGGGGGAGACATTACACAGCGGGCACAGCCTGTCATGTGTGCTTTTCAGCAAAACTCCATTTAAAAAAAACAATTTTTTTTTTTTATTCCCTCAATCCATCTGCCCAAGGACAACTATCCAGGACATCCTCTTTGCTACATGCCGGGTAATGAGTTTATCCACAGATTGTGTGAACAAGATGTATTGTTTCCTGGCTGCTTATACTTTCATCTCTCTCTTTACCCTTTTAAATAATGCTTTGCTTTTTTTTACTTGAATCTTCTCTTTCATATATATAAGTAAGCTGAAGAACTGTAGTTACTTGAGTGAGAATAACTAACTCTTTCTGAAGTATTATTTTTTGAGACAGGCTCTTGCTCTGTTTCCCAGGCTAGAGTGCAGTGGCACAATCGTAGCTCACCACAGCCTCAACCTCCTGGGCTCCTGTGATCCTCCTGCCTCAGCCTCCAGAGTAGCTGGGACTACACATGTGTGCTACCATGCCTGGCTAATTTTTTTGATTTTTAATGGAGATGAGATCTTGCCATGTTGTCCAGGCTGGTCTCAAATTTATGAGCTCAAGTGATCCTCCCACGTCTGCCTCCCAAAGTGCTGGGATTAGAGGTGTGAGCCACCATGCCCAACTTAAGTATTATTTTTGACACTAGTGAAAACTTTTAAAAGTTCCCACACTCCTAGGAAAGATTTACAGCCAGTATACAAGATCAACCACCAGAAATGATTTTAAATCTACTTAATCAGTCAACAACTTACCTCTGCAAGCATGCTTCTGGAAGCCATCCCAGCAGCGACAACCCCTTGCTTGTGAAAGCAAACCAGCTGGGAATGGACTGCTTCAATGAACATACCACTGAGTGCCAACAAATCTACTAAAGTCTCACTCAAGTAACTACAGTTCTTCAGCTGACACTGACCTACTCTGCCAGTCACCAAACTCCATGCTTCTGCAGAACCGTATTAAGATCAGTTCCCTGATCTGCTTAGAGAGACTGGGCCTGGTCAGCATAGCTCTCCCTTATATAACCAAACAATAAATTCAGCTTTATTTTTTGTTTATTGCGATGGTCTGAATGGTGTTCCCCTGAAATTAATATGTTGAAGTTTTAACTCCTAGTACCTCAGAATGAGACTGTATTTGGGGATGAGGTTGTTAAAGAGGTGGTTAAGGTAAAACAAGGTCATGTCAGTGGGCCGTGATCCAATATGATTGATGATGTCCTTATAAGAAGAGGAGATTAGGACAGAGATGCACACAGATAAAAGACTATAAGAAGACAGGAGGAAGACGGCCATCCACTATAGCAGGACGAGCCACAGACAAAACTCCTTAGATATTGGGTTAAAGAAGGAAGGAGCTTTATTCAGCCGGGAGCTTCCGCAGACTTGTGTCTCAAAAGCCAAGCTCCCCGAGACAGAAATTCCTGCCTCTTTTAAGGGCTTACAACTCTAAGGGGGTCTATGTGAGGGTCATGATCGATTGAGCAAGCATGGGGTACAGGACTGGGGCTGCATGCACTGGTAATCAAGACAGAACAGGACAGAACAGAACAGAACAGAAAAGAAAATTTTGCAATGCTTCTTCACACAATGCCTGGAATCTATGGATGATACAAGCAGCTAGGTCAGGGGTTGATTTTTAACACCAGGATGGAGGTGCTGCGCTGGGCTATCTGACTATTGATCTTATTTTTGCCTTTCTGTAACTTTTGCTTCCTCTTTCTTTTTCTGAGGTATGACACAAGGAGAGAGGGGTGGTCTTCCGTACTTCAAGTCAAGGAGGAGGACCTTAGAGGAAACCAGCCCTGTCAGCACCTTGACCTTGAACTTCTAGCCTCCAGCACTGTGAGAAAATAAATTTCTGCTGTTTAAGCCACCCAGTCTGTGATACTTTGTTATGGCGGCCCTAGCAAATTAATATAGTAATGTTTATTTTGGATATTGAGGTCTCTAGACACTAGAAATCAACATCAAAATTCTTACCGAATGAGGGTAATGACCCTGGACTTTGCTTGAGCACTTTGTCTCCGAGTAACAGGCCTCATTGCTGTGCTCGGGTTCCTGGCCCTCAGGTTAGTGGTTTTCACTTGGACCTCAGGGTGGGGGCAGAGGCAGGCCACATCCTTAGGATAGGGGGTTTACCTATGGAGGCACCAATACATTCCTTAATATTTCTCGTAAGCTAATTTGAGTGGGTCTCTGCCATTTGCAGTTGAGAGTACCGAATGATTAAGACATTAGTACCCAGAAGTAGAGTGCTAAAAATGAAAGATCCTAAAATGTGAACTGTTGTGTCAAGGTGGGGTAGGAGGCAGTGAGGCTCTCTCCATCTCCCTCCATCCCTGGGTGGGAAGTGGGCAGTCTTTATGATATGGTAATGAAGCAGCTCATTAAGATGTTATTGTAGTTTCTTTGGGATTCAGACCTGTACCTACTAAGGTGGAAGCTTCAGGGAATCCAGCAGAACAAAGTTAGGCTGCTCTGGTGTGAGAGGCAGTATCATATGGTGGTTTAAGAGCAAAGACTGAAATTGGACTACCTGGGTTCAAAGACCCTATCTCCTAGCTGTGTGACCTAGGGCAAGTTACTTAATCACAATTAAGCTTCCTCATCAGGGAAATGGGAATTAAAATAGTACCTAACTAACTGGATTATTGTGAGGATTAAGGGATTTAATATATATAAAGCACTTAGAATAGGCCTGGCACTTAGAAAGCATATGGACAGGTTAACTCCTGTTGTGTTGGTTACTTCTTGTGGCTCCTGCCAAGATCCTACTAGAAAGAGATGAGCCTTGGTCTTAGCTGGGAACAGCATACAGCTTTGTTAAAACAGATCATGCTCCTCACTGCTCTCATGCACCATCTCAGCAGACAGCAATCCAAGACTGCTTAGGGTTCGGAATTACAAAACCAAACTCCCCACTAAGGCTAAATTTGGTCTGAACAAAAGTAAGGGCAAGGCAAAGAGAATAGACATTAGACAGGGACCTGAAAGGATCCAGAAATGGGACTTTACATCCCACAGAGGAAACAGGTAAGGTGCTTCCATACAGTGACAGAGAATAGACCAGTGGCTGCCTAGGGAAAAGGTAGAGGAGGGGTGGATTTCAAAGGGTCATCCCATTTGGGGGTGACGGAAATGTTTACCTTGATTGTGGTGATGGTTTCACAGGTGTATATATTTGACAAACTCATCAAATTGTATACCTTAAATATGTGCAGTTTCTTGTACTCGAATCATACTTTAGTAAAGGTATAAACAAGAGAGAGCCAGAGGTAGAAGCTGCAATATCTTCTGTGACCTATCCTTGGGAGTCACACACTCATCATTTCTGCAGCATTCTACTGGTTGCAGTGACCAACCCTGATACAACATGGGAGGGAAATACATGGTGGTTTGCACACAAGAGGTGAGCATTCGTGGATCCATCTGGGGGATTTCTGGCCATCCCTCTATGTAGAGAGAACAATATGTACAAGGCCTTGAGGTGGGCTGGCATTCCAGAAAGCCTTAACTGATTACTCACCTCTGCTGAAAAGTTGACTGTTACTTGGTGCAATGGCTTTTTTGTTTTTTGGTTTTGTTTGTTTGTTTGTTTGTTTTGTTTTGTTTTGAGACAGGGTCTTGCTCTGTTGCCTAGGCTGGAGTGCAGTGGCACCGTCAGTCTCGGCTCACTGCAACCTCTGCCTTCCAGGCAGTCTCAAGCGATCCTCCCACTTCAGCCTCGGTGCAATGTATTTTAACACATCATCTGTCACATCTTCCAAAATTTGAGTCCCAGGTTCTCCAGAACCTCAAGGGGTTAGTTAGACTAACCACTTTCAATGCCTAAGTCTTCTAATATGTCAAGTTCTCCTCTGACCTTACGCTTTGGTTTATAAAGAGTGAAATTATGAGAAGTGTCAGCATGTTTGCAAGTTGATGGGATGGAGTATGATTTAAGAAGCAAGAAAGAATCTTGTTTTCCTTAAATCTGAGAGCATAAATTTCTGTTCACTCTGCTTATCTCCAAGGCTGGTTCTGGCTGGAGAGGGGAGAAAAAAGAGAAAGAGAGAAAAGCATTGAGCAGTTTTAGAATTTTAAGAAAATATTCGCATATTTTAAGAAATTTAACCTAATTTTTTTAACTTTTTACTTTAAAATGATTATAGATTCACAGGAAGTTGACAAGATGGAATAGATGTGTACCCTGTACCCCGTTCCCCCCACTAGTAATTTTACATAATTTTAAAACAATAACAGAACCAGGGGATTGGTATTGGCAAAATCCACAGACCTCATTCAACTTTCACCAGCTTTGCATGTACTCATGTGTGTATGAGTGTTTGAAGTTCTAGATTCGAATAACCACCACCACTACTAAATCATATACCAAGATATATAAAGGGAAGTTTGAAACATGGCATTTAAGGGAGAGAGAGAGTGAGAGCCATAAACTGCTTATGTTTAAGAGTCTCAAGATATTGTGGAAATTGGCTAATCTAAACAAACAATCGCACTGATATGGGGAACTGCTTGTGGTGAATAGTGGAGTGAGATATTCTTATTGAGGGATCCCATGAGATTACTAAAGATAAGAAAATAACTTATATTTTCTTATAAATAAGACTCTAGGTAAGACCTTGTCTGCCTGAAGAATATCAGAAAACTAGACAATGACCTGAATGCTTGTACCTGGGGTATAGCCAGGCAGGTGTAAGCCGGAGCGTGTGGTGGGAGGCAGCTAATAGATTGCAGAGCTCCTCCTCTCCACTGTGGCCAGCCAGGTTGCAGGATTTCTGAGTAAGGGTGTTGTGAGTTTTGGGGGCAGGGCAATTCTTTGTTGGGTATGTCTTTACATAGTACCCAGACCTTTAGCACCCCTGGCTAGCTGGCACTATGGCAACTGTTCATCCAACACATTTCCAAAAGCATCTAAGGGATGTGAAAACACCCTCAATCAAAAACTACAAACCCCTTCTTGTTCTTGAGGAAAAATATTCCCTCCCTAGACTTCCTTGGTTCCTATTTCCACTCACAGCTTCCACTAACTTTTTCTTTTTCCCCCACCCAGGGACTGCCAATCTTGGAGGATCTGGATTTTTAAAGTTATTTTTGTGTAATTTTTTTGTTATGGAAGGTGGCAATTGCTTAAGCACAGCTGCCTTCATCTTAGCTGACCTGAATGGGCCTTAGCTGCCATGAATAGGCCTGAGCCCAGACCATCAAAAGTGGCCATTACTAAAAGGAGGGAAGGCAGGGTACCATTCTATTACATCTGCAATTAAAAATGAAGGTTACCAGTTATAGAAAGACTTTGGGACCCCTTGGCTGTGACTTTATTCAAAGCATTTTAATAATACTCAGAGAAGACTGACATATTTAATGCTAGCAACTCTCATTTTAACATTGACTTCAGAACTTCAAGGAGGTTTTAAAAAATTGAATTTTAATTTTTAATTTTTGTGGGTACATAGTAGGTCTATATATTTATGGAGTATGTGAGATACTTTGATACAGGTATACAATGTGTAATAATCACTCATGGTAAATGGGGTATCCATCCCCTCAAGCATTTATCCTTTGTGTTACAAGCAATCCAATTTTACTCTTCTGGTTATTTTAAAACATACAACTAAATTATTATTGACTATAGGCAACCCATTGTGCTATCAAATATGAGGTCTTATTCATTCTTTCTAACTATAATTGTACCCATTAACCATCTCCAGTTTCCCCCAACCCTCTCACTACTCTTCTCAGCCTCTGGTAACTATCCTTCTACTCTCTCTGAAGGAGGTTTAAATTTCAAGGAAAGGAGAATTCAACCAATGTGGGCTTATTGTTTCTCATGTCAACACTAAGCTATGTATTGCAGACTCTTCAAAAGGAGCAT